>NW_026453197.1:19375000-20000000 GCF_025200985.1 Drosophila gunungcola
AATGAAGACTGAGCTGAATTTAAAGAAGCCAAGAAAGAAAAAAGCTAGGCTGCGTGGGCGTTTCGCCTTTAATGAGATAATCTGCGCTACTCGTCGCAATTTTACGTAATTGAAGGTTCACTTACAGACAAGCCCCACTCTTGATTACGAAAAGAGTGGGGTGTTCAGAGTTCTGGAGTCTGAGGTTGGGGTTGTTGGCAACTGGCAACTGAACACTGGCCGTAATGATAGTGGTGTGGAAGTTGCAGCCTGTACGTGCGTGTAACTTTTTGGGGGGATGTTCCGCAGCTCCAGCAGACCATCTTCTTCCATCTTGTCTGCATTTTTCGGTGGAGCATCCTGGCATGGTAATCTGCAATAAATGAGGCATGTTGGAAGATTTATTTGATTGCTTTATTTAATATTTTAGAAAAGGCAGATGTTTCGCTGTGGAAAATGGGCAGGCTTTATTCGGAGGGGGTTGACTTTAGAGCCGGCGTTGAGTGGCTGACTATGAATTATGACAGACATAATGAACAATACGAGTATTCGCAACTGGGGGCAAAAATGGCAAAGGTAACCTTGGCAAAGGTGAGAATATATTTCGAGTGTGTGTTGAAGTCAAATGATATATGATTTGGATATGAAAATTCTATGGACAATAAGTTATGGCATGTGTGCCGTTGTGAAATACCATTCATATGTGGAAATGGTGGCAATAATTTAATCTAAGAGAGATAAAGGTGGCAGAAATATTTATAAATTAATGGGTATTAATGTTTAAGCATTGGTGACTAGCACATTTAATGATAAATTATACTTGCAGTGTGTCAAATAAATAAATAATTATCAAGAATTTTGTGTTTATATTTAATTGCCAAATTAAGCTTATTAAAAGTTTTATACTCCACAAAAAAAGGTAAATTGCAGAATTTTCTAATATGGTATTTTGAAATATTAAAATTAATATTACTTAATTTTTCCTATACGTAAAAATAAATAATTCAAATTTTTTATAAGTCTGCTCTTTCAAATTTAATATATTTAACTTTTGCAAGTGTTTCTTTGCACTTTAAAGTGTGAAGCCATTTCCCTTCCTACTTTAAGGTAGAGGTATTATTCCTTAAAGCCTTCACTATTCATCATAATATCCGCTAGAGCTTTAAATCGTTGGACATTTAAAACCTGGTCTTAGCATTTGAAATCCCACCTTGAATAAATTTGCCTTCATCAATTCTGATTAATCCCAAGTCCGGCTGCGGATTCTCTGGTAGACCCAATTTGCAATCCAAAGGGGCCCCCGAAGGGCAATCCACAATTAAATGCTCCGCTCATTGCGACATCGTTTATCACTTCTCTCAGGGTCTCAGATTCTCCGATTCTCTAGGCTCTGTCCGCCATTATGGTTGCTTCATTACAGGCGATTAATTTTGATTGTTTCGACCAGAAGAGCAAGAAGAAAAACTGGAGCCCAATGAAGCACTGCAAAGTTTCATCCTGAGAATCTTCCTGCTGTTGTTTTTCCTCTTATTGTGGGGGAAACCAGTGAACAGGGCCATATTTCACCCAACAGGATACAGAGTGCAGATATATGAGGCTGCGGAGTGGGAAGTGTGACCGAAATTAAGCACACAGGGCACAACTACAAGAAAACGTAATAAAATCATAATCGTCGGATCAACACAGTCATCAGCGGTGTCACAACAGGCCACCATCAGGAGATGCTGGGATGGATGTGGGGACAAAAAACCAGGACTCAGACAGCCAAGGATGAAACTGAGGACCCAAGTGAGGACCCAGGCGAAATTGCACAAGCAATTGCCGGGCGAAACTCAACGGTAATTACAGTAATAATTCAAAAGAGATTTGCCCCCACCTCATCCAAAAAAGCGAACAGAAAAAAAAATAGTGAAAAACAACACGCCAGCCAAGGAGAAAAGCGGAGCCACGGAAAACTAAGAGACAATGAAGGCGATGCGACGCTGCAATCTAGAGGGCCAAAAGTGGCAATTGCCACGACCAGAGACTAAACCGAACAGTGGGATACGTTTCAGGTAATAATACTGAATTAAAAATAAGAAATTCCCCTAATAATAAAAAAAATATTCATGTATTCGAATGTATATTCAAAGAAAAATGTCTTTATATGTGTACTTATACTATAATATACATATATATTTATTAAAATATGTATTGCATAAATTAGCAATTAATTATTTTGATACACAAATTTGTATCTTAAAATAGCACTTCCTTTTATAATTTAAAAACTTGTTTTAAAGTATCTAGTTGTCTTGAAAAAAGGAATATTTAAAAAGTTTAAAAATTATTAACGACTTAAGCCAGATATTTCTATGTGTATGTCCTATTTAAATAGGTATAAAATTAATTAAGTAATACGTTTGAGGCCAAAGTTTTGTGTCACCTTTTTACAAAACACATAAATATTTTAATTAGGATTTTTAATTAATTAAGACAAAGTAAAATACTGAAGTTTAATTAGTATGTAATATATTTTCATTTTATCTAATGTTGTAGTATTTTTAAAACATAATTTAAGTTGTAGTTAAATATAAAAAAAACCGTTAAAATTAAATAAATCAAGCTGTAAAATATATTTTTTTTTAATTTTAATGCTTGTGAAAAAGAACTTAGCCCACTGTGCCATGACGTCCTGGGTCTGGGAAGTCTCCCACGCACACGAAGCGCTGATGTGGAGCTTCCGGTCCTAAGCGACGCACAGGTGCAGGCCAACTCCGAAAGCTATAGAAGCTATAGAAGCTATATAGAATCCAAAGCCAAAGGCAGAGGACTGCGAATAGTGAAAAGCCGAGACAGAAGCCGGAGAATCCGGGGAAGCCAGCCAAGCACGGCGAGCCATAAAAACTTTTGGTGGGGGAGCTTGGAGCTTGGAGTTCGGGAGGTGATGATGAAAAATGCGACAATGAAAATAATGCCCGGCACACGCACCTCCATCTCCATCTCCGTTTCTAGCTCCATCCACATGCAACCCGGCATCCAGTATCCAGAATCCAGAATACAGTAGCCGGATCCCAAATGAGGACGTCCAGTGGAGCTCTGAAGTCATGGAAGCCATTCAAGGCACTTAAAGACTCGACGGGTCGATGCCATTTTTGGTGTCTGGGTGTGAAAAAGTTTAAGTGGCAACAACGACCAAATCCCAGGATTTACTTTTATGCACTACCCACCCACTCACCGCCACACCCACTTTTTGCATGAGTGCAATCTGAGAGGTGAATGCCGAACGGCGTAAGGCTGGCCAAAAAAAAAAAAAGAAAAGCGGGAAAAGTGGAAACTTTGACTCCAACTCCACTCCCTTTATGACTTTTTGGCGGCGCTGTTAAGTCGTTGAAAGTGTCAATATTGCGTTATAGCATCACGTGGCAAACTCTTACACTACAACATTTTGCATTTAAAAATATTTACTAGTTAAAAACTATTTTTTTTATTTATTATTATAATTATTATTATATATATTATTATTATAATTATTATTTACAAAGTAACAAAATTGTTTTTTAAAATACAAAAATTAGCTTACTTAGTGTTATTACACAATGCCTAAAAATTTGTCTGTGTGAACAAAATTTATTCAATAAAAAATATGCTTAAAGTTCTCTAGCCTTACAAAATTAAACAAAAACTAACCAAATATTTTAAGATACCTAAATGTTCCCATATTTAAGTGCAGAAATTAAAATGGTGTAGTCTGTTTTCTTGCAGTGCTCCTTCCACCTGTGCCATTGTAGCCGATCCCAGCTGTGTGATGATGGTGATGATGGCTGTTGGCTTTTGGCTGTCGAGGATTAGCTATGCGTATGGCCCCAGTTTTCGTTGGAAGGGGCCAACCACTTTAGCTACTTATTCCCGCCTTGTGCACTCTCCAAAAAACGCAACATGAAACTTTTTTACCCACTGCACTCGAGGGATGGCAACATCACATCCCTGAAAAGTTTGGCACAAATGATACCAATAAACAAATCCCATTATACACGGTGTATCAGCTTTACGTTGGCTGCTCGCCCGCTACGTGAGATGACTTTCAACAAAAATGTAATACAAAAGATGCCAACCCCCAATTTTTTCGGCAGCTTTTGTTTCATTTTTGGGTTTTGGTTGGCTTTTGCCAGCCAGAAGGCGTGAACATTTCAAATTTCAACAGTTGCAATGAACACAGGTTCATGCCAAATGCCTGAAAAAGGGAATGTCCGCCTCAATAAGAATAAAGCTGGTAGGAAAGGGCTTTCCTTGGCGTTTCATTGACTTGTATTGCCTTTCCTCAATTAAAAAATAATTTTAATTTGTAATAAAAATAATTTCCCTACCCTAACCCTACGACTTGTCCTGAAATTCTTATAATTTTTCTTTTCAAAAAGCGAAATGAAAACTGCTTTGAGAAAAAGACAATTTTCGAGTCCATTACGGGCGGCTTTTAGCTAATAACATAAGCTCAACACTTAAGCCACTTTGCATCTGGCCTGCTTCTATGAATCCGTAGTTAAAAGCGATAAATGTTTTAAGATTCTGGCCGAGGCGAACGAAAGTTGCCTTTTAATGAACTCTCGGTGCACTAAAAATATGTGCACAACTAAGAGCATTCATTAAAAAAGTTTTTGCTTTTAATAAAAAAGACTTTACTTAAACCAAAACTATGAGGGAAGGAGGAGGCGGGGGGGCGTGGCTGCCCCAGCCGTTACAGGCAGTAAATCCCGGAGAAAAGCTGCAGAAACTTTGCGACTTTGGCCATTCATCTTACAACTAATTTCTGACTGGACATTGGGAAGCCTCCTCCTTTTGCCACTTAAGTGCTTAAATATTTTTCTTTGTTCCTTTGGCCAGGAAAACACTCCAGTTAGTGGCCATCTCCGTTTTACGCTTGCCTAAATATTATTTAAGCCAAATATAAATTGTAAGTTGCCCTCTAATCACATTTCCATGAAGTCCAGGTGGTTTTGTGGAGTTCTTTGGTCAACTTAGCAAACTTTCTGCTGATTAAATGTTGGCCAAAGTCCACTTCAAGCCGATAACACACACATACATTTGGCAAATCGGTAGAGACAGATTTTCTGGCTGAAACTTTAAACTCAGCCAAAGCCCTTATCTAATTGCTTTGAAAAAGTTTCCCATGCAAAAGTCACTTTTGGCTTGTGGCCTCAACTTTTTGGGGGAAAAGGACACACACTAAGTCAAGATGCTGGCCGAAAAGTTAACGCAACCTTCTCAAGGTAAGATAATCTCCAAAAGTGTGCTATGGAAATTGTGTGACGGATTGCACAAAGTGATTCCCTGCATGTCATCATCCACATCCATCCACCTGAGCAGAACACAAAAGAAAAGTAAAGGTAAGGTTAGGGCTTAACCCGACCTCTGTCATGACAGACAAAATATAATTTCAATTAAAATGCTCACCATGGAAACAAGAGCAAGGAAAGGTGTCAAAGGGCAGCAAACTGCACTTGAAAAAATCCATCCTAAAGCAAAATGTGTGCCAAATATCTGAATGGCAAAAATCATTATTCATTTTTGACGTTATTTTAATAAAGTTGGGAAAAAAATAAATATATATTTGTATAATTTTTTTAAGTGATTTATAATGGATAAATGAAAAAACAGATAAAGAAAAGCTTAGTGGGTGGCAGCCAAAATACACACAACAATAACTCAGACATACTACACTATATATGGGTGGAAAATGGATAAGGAAAAATTGAAGCAGTTCTCCATGAGGGGTACACGTTTTCCCTTTGTCTATTTCCTCGGCATCTTTAGCACACGGATACCCTGCGGCTTTTATTGATTAAACTTGAAGTTTTGGCCGCCCGCCGTTCGCTCGCCTTTTTGGATCCTTTGCAACTTTCTTAATTTTGTTGTAATTTCCCCGACGCAGCTGGAATTTCTATCTGCGAATTTATGAGTTACAGCGTAAACTATTTTTATTAGATTAAAAATACACACAAACCAAAGGGAAAGCGCAGAAAAATTTGCGCTGAAGTGAGTTCTGCTTTTGCTGCTTCCTTCCATAATTTGCTCTAACAATTTTAATCGCATTTGCGCCAGTCGAGAAGGGAGAAATATTATTAACAACAATGTTGGAGAGCAGGAAAATGGAAGATTTTCATTACGAAATTGTTCGTGCGTAAGAATGTTGCAGGCGGCATTTTCAATTTTCCCCCTCCAGCCCCAATGTTCATTTATTATGAATTTAGCAATTCGTGTGCAAAAATTTACTCAATGCACAACACAAACAAAGGACAAAAATGGCCACAAAGAAAATGTCAATTGAACCTTTTGTTTTTCGGGACTAGGATTGAATGAAAATTAATGATTTATGTATATTATGCCAATTTCGTTAACCGATACTTGTAGGGAATTTAAGGTTTAAAACAAAGTTTAATGGGTTTGTACCCTCCAATATAATGAAATTTTTCCTATTAAGTAAGTACTAAAGTATTTATCACACTGAGTAATACAAAAAAAAGGTTTTAAAATGCTAAACAACATGTAGAAGATCTGTTTCTTAGAACCTCTTCTTGTTTTTCACTATAAAAAGTTGTTGAAATTGATAAAATGAAACAAAATAGTTTTGAATTTTTATTCTTAATTATCAAGGTTTTACCCCAATATTCTAAAATGTTTGCCTAGCATTCCACTGAGTAAAACAAAAAATTGGTCTTAACATGCTAGGCAAAATAAAGAAAAAGTAATTTACCTCAGACGCCCTTAATATTGTTTATTAAAAAATATGTTTAAAATTAAATAATTTGCTTAATATTTAGGGTATTTATCACTTTATCACTAATTTACTTGAGGCAGCTTGCGCTTTGTTTTTTATAATCAATAATAAAATAGAAAACTTTTTACTTGAACTTCTTTATACCACATTTTTAGGGTATTAACCATAACAATAATTTATTTGCCAAGCATCCAATTCCTGGGTCCTCCAACTTTGTATATTTTTCCCGGTGGGAGGAGAGCTATCAGTCATGGAGTGATTTTAGGTCTGGTTCCGGGCACTCGTGCTGAATTTTTATTGCTTGATTTAATTATTAATGCGACTTGCAGATGTCACGAACACGAAATTCTCCTCTTCCTCGCAAGAATCCCAATCCCAACTCATTCCACAAATCCACATTCAGTGGCCCCATCAATTCCACCTCATGCCTAACCCTTTCGTGTCTCGACGCATTTTGATGCGTAAAAACAAAACATAAATTGAGCTATATTCCTTTGGCAAAAAACGGTTTATTGAAGCGGCAACGGATTGCATTTTTTATTATTTATTTCGGGCGAAAGTTCGCTGGCAGCTAGGCCAAATGACTTATAGATAGCATGTCGAAATGCGTTGTCTGTTGGACGAAAAATTCATAATGAAATATTTATGGTCATAAAGCAATGCGGAAGGCAAATGGAACAGACTGCTCCGAGTTTGACTACAACTCTAACTCAAACTCCATTATCATCATCGACGGAAAAGGGTCGCTGGGATTGAATTGTTTTTTTTTTTTGGGGGTGGGGCGAAACCGACAGGGACAGATGGAAGTCAACGCAGCTGCCTGGAAATGATTATGATAAGAACCCCATGTCCTTTGTTGAATCGGTTTATGGCGGTAGTTCTGCGGACGTTTTTATGGCAAATAAATTGCTTAGGTATCGGGCCTTGGACAACCGGAGAACTCATAAATACTCACTGCAGGAATTATCACAGCAGCATATCACAAAAATTGAATTTAGAGGTATGGAATCTGGGGAAAAACGTTTTATTGTGACTTTAAATAACAATTCAAACTTGAACTTTGAGCAGACATTTCTTAAGGGCTTGAGACCTTTAAATTTTAGTTAAATCTATTTATTAAATAAAAATCCTTTAAAATCCTGCTAAAAGCAGCAATTAAATACAATAAATACTACATTTATAACTGAATCTTTCCTAAATAAAAAGATTTAAGTTTTCATGAATATATTTATTTTTCAAATTAAATACAAAGTTAAAACCTATTTTCTAATTTATAATATTGTAACTAATTCAGTGCATAAGAAAGCTAAAACCGCCAAGTCCTTAAAATTGTATCCCTCCACTCAACCTCAAAAAAGTAAAGAAAAACATAAATTAACTACAGTTTACATAACGCATTAAAATGGCTGCCGGAAATGGCCACAATAAATATGCAACTAAATCAAGCTTAAATGTGCTTAACAATTTTGAACAATAATGTCCAGACCACAAGTGCGAAACCTGCCCCTAACGAGGACCCCAAAGAAAAGTCCTGAAACCGGAATGTGGACCCTTACCCATCCCACCTCATCCATATAGTACATGTGTTTGAGGGTAAAGAAATATTACGCAGCCAAAGAGCTCATTAAGAGGGGAAGGACGGATGTTAGGATGTTTGGCAGTTCGGGTACGGAAAAGGTTTCGTAGAAATAAATTTGCACCTTAACGCCTTTAAATGCGCAACACACACAAAACACCCACTGTTCCAGGGAACATGGTGTTGCCAATTACCCGGAAGTATGCGAAAAGCTTATGCGATAAATTCGGCAAAAGTGCCAAAAAGGTATGCACGGCGAAAAGGAAAATAAACCCAGTGAGAGCAAGTGTAATTCCAGCACTGACAAAAAAATCGCTGTGAACCCAAGTATTTCACACTCAACTTAATTTTTTTTTGTTTTGAGTTTTATCCATTTCAATATTTCATTTTTTTAGTACACTGTAATATCTGAAATATTTAATTTAAATTAAAACCATATTAAAATGAAATATTAAGCATTTTAAGTAAAAGAGATTATTCTAAACCCAATAACTTTCACATTAGTTTAAACATTTTAATATAATCAAATCATGAAATTTAATTGCTTTGCGTTTAATACTATGGTTTTATTTTTATAAATTTAATTTATTTAATTTTAACTCAAATTAAATATTTTTGTGTTTCATATTTCATTTCATGCGGCTTTAAGTTATTTTATAAAATGATAATATTACATTTTCTATTGGACTATTTTTATGAAACATTAAAATATCTTAAATATTTCATTTAAATTAAAATTTAATTCCCCATTTTTTTATCAGTGAGACTGAAGGTAAAACCAAAAAATGCCCACCACCCTCTGGATTCGTCTGGTTCGGGTCTGGTTTTCTGGAGTCTGGACTCTGAAGTCTGGAGTCTAAAGTCTGGAGTCAGTAGTCAGTAGTCTGGAGTCTGAGTTGGAGTTTGCTTTTGTGGCTTCCAAGTCGGTTGGCTTCTTTGTTGCCTTGCCCTCGACCACGTAGCGAAACACCTGCGTCCAAGCCAACAGAAACACCATCCTCCATGGACCGCAACCAAAAAAAAAACACAAGTGTGTGGCAGCTGCACGACTTTATGCTGCCCCACCATATTGAAGGTTAAGTTAGAGCTTTAATAAAATATCATGCGAACTTTCGCAGCTGTCCAAATCGTATTGCACATAAGCATACGTGCCCGTATATCAACTATAAAGTCGTATTTACGAGCCGCCTCTACACTTTAAACATATTTCATTAAAATGTAGGCTCGATTCCGGAGTATTTTTTTTTGTTTTTGGGTGGGTAGGACACTTTTCCAGGTAATTCCCTGGGATTTTGCGTTATGGTGGAGATATAAAATTTTATATGCCCGCTTTTGCCCGCCTCTTGTTGAGTTGTCTGTTCGGATGAAACAAAGCGTGAAATATGATTGTGCTGCGCTACAGATATTTGTTTGCGGCATGTTGATTAAGTAAATTAATTGGTTTCTGAAATCAAAAATGTAAGAAAATGTTCTGAATATTCCTTTCTATTCTTATACATTTAAAGAAAACTTGATAGCCATGCTTACTTTTTACTTTACTTTTTAAATTGAAGAAGTATAAAAAATATATATTTGGCTTTAACAATAGCATTGGATTTGATATTTTTTTGGTTTCTTTTAGTTTTGTTTTATGGATTCTCCTATACATTTATATTTATTATTAAAAAACATTAAGCTCCTTGCTGTTAAGCACTACAAATTATTAATTATAAATAATAATATTAATTTGGTTGCCAAAGTTTTGGAAAAGTACAACAAAAAATTAATTTATTAAATTAAATTAAAAATGTTTTAACCATTTTTCCATTGTAGAGCACCTTTCTGCCAACTAAAACCTATCAAATATCTTCGCTTTATTACCCGAACATCATTTCACGCTAACGTAAGCGCAAATTTTGTACCTAAGCCGCGACCAGATTCTCCTTCGCACAACAGAATTTCCCCCCCAGAAAAGGACACAAGTAGGTAAGCAAGTGTAGCATCCTAAAAATGGGCAATCAACTTCAAAATGGCCCCACCTGCCTCACCCAAACCCAAAACGTAAGACTCAGCAGCTTCTTCTCGTTACTTTTTAATACTTTTTATGATTATAACAATGTGTAAGTGTCTGCTTAGTTTTTAAGGGGGCGGCAGGTGAACAAAAATACTCGGTAAATACAAAATAACTTCACTTCTGCAAACAGAAACAACCCTCCTTAATGAAACAAAGCAAACATCTCACACTACCGAAAAATCTTTATCCCTTCTGCCACTTATGTTTTCTGCTGTTTTCTTAAGTTTACACTAAACAACCACCCAACAAAGCGGCAAAAATCAACATGAAACAAATACCCCTCAAGAGAAGAATTATTTATTTTATTAAGTATACGCAGCGTATTAACCCGACGAAGCCTAACTGATAGTCTTTTCGTGTTACTTCGTTTGTCGTTTCGCCGGCTCCGTTTAATTGTTAACATTTCATTTAAGCCATGCACACACATAAAACTCTAAGGAGAAAGGGGTGGGTGGGGTGCTGATGTTAGATCTGGGGTAAAATTCATTTATCAAAACGCTGCCCGCATTTCCGCGATGAAACCCCTCAGGATAAACTGACTGGCGCCAGCAGGAATGGCAGTCGAGGTTAAGACAGAAATCTAAATCATTGTATGCAGACGCACACATGCAAAACGACGGGGGTTGGGGGCCGGAGGTGGGCGGAGTTGGGGGCGGCCAAGGCAAAGCGTCAAAGGCACAGTGGTATCAAGGTCATCTAGGAGAAGTAACAAAGTTTGTTCCTTAAACTGAAAAATTGATATATTTATTTAATATATTATTCTTTTTGCCTTCTAAATTCAAATCAAGCAGACCAAAGTTTTTTTTAAGTTTTTTAAAACGACAGGAATATTTACAAAAATAAAATCAGGGGTAATTACATATACTAAAATTTAATTTGTATGACTATATATTTTTTTGAACTTTCATACAAAAAAAAAAACAAAAAATGTATATTTTTCCATTACAGATTACTCAAAGGTATATTAAAAACATAGTGATTTCTGTAGCACTCACAACACATTTTTTAAAACTCTTAAACTCTACATCATTCATTGTAATCAAACCACTGTTTTGAAACTCCTTCCTTTCCATGACGTTTGCGTATGTCAAAGTTATCTAAATGAAAAATTGACTTTCATACAGAGCATGGAAAATGGGAGTGGAAAAGCGGTGGGGGGAAATCATCAACGTTCGTTCGGCGCATCGCTTTCAGTTGAGTTTCCGTTCTGTAGGATTTCGCATTTACGCATTTCCTATTTTAGATGATATTTCATACTTTTTTGCTGACAGCAGCAGCGGTTAAGGGGGGAAATCCGAGGGAAAAACTGAGGGAAAAGCGGGAAAAGCGCTGCCGCCGTTGATGATGATGATGTGCGTTTATTATTGTTGCTTTATGGCTTTGCATAGATAGATGTCAGTGTATGTTTGCATGTGTGTGCCACTGACATATCTCTGCCACGCCCCCCAATTTCTTCCTCTATTTGAGCATTTGCCTTTGGGATTATCAACTCATTGTGCCAGGGCATGCATTCATATTCATACATGTACTTATTGAGGCCTCCCCCATTTGACCCCTACAATTCGATTTTGTTGGCTTCTAACATTTGGCAATTTAGCAGTTTTTTTCTTTTTTTTGGTTTCAAACGGATCAGAGCTCGAAATAATATGCTGAAGCTATAATTGTTATGCAATGGGATTAATTATAGGCACTACATTAAGAAATGAATTGTTTTGAGTGAAATATCTTATGAATAATATTTGCTAAATAGTTAGAAAATTAAAAAATTTTAATTTTTTTTTTTTACATTATTATTTAGAGAGTTAGACATTCGTTCATGTTTTCACAGGGAATATATTAAAAAAATTAATATGCTTTTAATAAACAAAATATAATTGCATAATTATACTGAGCTGAGTGATCAAATTAAATTTGTTTGACACAAGTTTTGATGAGAATTATTCCAAGCACAATAAAATAATAATATATATACATGGAAAAAACCTTGTCAATCTTTAAAAGGAATATTGTTTAATATATATTTCAGAAAATATATCAAATTCTTAACATTTACAACATTAAATCCCTTTTATAGGCAATCTCTCCAGCTTCTTATCAATTGAACTTCTTTGGCCATTTCAACTTAACGGCTCCTACGTGTCTGTTTTGAAGTAACCATTTCGCCGTGGCCCCTGCACTATGTATTGGCTAGCCTAAAATTATGCTGCAAAATTGTTGCAACATCAATCATATTGCTCGGTTCGCATCTGGATCCACGGCCAAGACAAACATCCAGGGAAAAGGCCAAAAGCAAACCGACCCCCGCAGCAGAGCGTGCCAATAAATTGCCGGGGAAAAATAAAATAAATTGAAAAACACTTTGATGCCATCAATAAACGCTGACAAAGCCAATGCCAAACGAACAGCTGAGGCCAGGAGAAGTTCACGACATTACCGTGAACTAATGTTGATACTGGGCACGACCTCACCACTGAGCAGTGAGTTCTACGCCATCGACGACACAAACAACTCAAACAGACATAAAATACTAAAATCATTTTGCCCAGCTGCAGTTTCAAATTTTACACTGACATCAGACACGTTTGGATTTTTAAATTAAACATTTTAATAAGATAATTAATAAAAATATAAGCTTGTAGAATCCACTTAGTACTACATTTAAAAAAAAACAAACATTAATATTTAAATAACTGACTTTATGTTGTATATAAATTTTATATCTTCTTATGAAAAAATATTCTTTGTTTTGATTATAAAACTCCTGAAAAATTCGCCTAAAAAAGTATAAAAAAATATATGAACTGACGTACATGTAACGCTTTATAAACTTTACTTAAAAACTTACTGGCTAACCTCAGTTTTCTTCCAGTACAAATTACAACACATACTCCTTTATTTTCCCTGCTTGATTTCCTTCTTTTTCTTGGCAGCTGTTCCCTTTGTCTCTTCTGTCTGTTGTTTTTCCTCCACTGTTTGCTTTCCCATATATATGACTTTAAATTAGAACACATTTCTGTGATTGCTATAATGGTGGAGAAGGGGCCCAAGAATTGAAAAGGAAAAATAAAAATAAAAAGAAAAAGGGCATTGCAGGCTCGTCATAAAGTGCGACAGGCGCCACTTTGTTCAATAGTTTTGTTCTGCCATTTTTTTTTGTCAGCTGTTTTTGCTGTCAAGTCGGCAATATGCCAAACTGAAACATCTGCGGCAGTTCAAGCCTACGAGTTGGGTTTTCTTTCGGTTTTTCTGCTGGCCAAAGCTTCTGTTTCTGTTTTTTTCTGTTTGTTGTTTGCTCTTGGCAAGGATATTGGGTTGATCCCTTTTTGCTGTTTGGCCTACTATCGAACCTTAGTTCTGGCAGCAAATGTCACTGGGATATGCGAGTGGGTTAAGCTTCAAGCTGACTTTGGCTCTTTTGTCTCTGCAGTTTTGCAGGGATTTAGTGAAAATCCACCCCCCATCTTAGGGGTCATTTTCCAACCCCCCAACAAGTGTGTTTTATGGTATGGTATCCTTTCTTGACATATGACATATTTACTTTGGAAAACTTTGCCCTAGGCAGCAGTTTTTAATAGGCTAAATCGATTCCCAAAGATAACACAATAAATCTGAAAAAGGGATGTATTTTGGAATATGGGTTAAAGAAAATATAAAATAACCAATAGAAAAATGTTAAATTCTAAAATTGTATTGTAAAAAACACAATATACAAATAAGAAAATGTTATAAAATATATTTTAAATATATATATACAGGAATTTGTAGTTTATTATTATAATTATAAGTGTAAAGTATTTTTCAAACAAAATAAAGCCAGATTTCCTAAGAAGCTCAATCATAATTGCCATTTAAGCTTTCAAAAACGAAAATATTGAAACTAAAGTGCAGTAATCCCTTTTGCTTCAGCCATTTCAATAATCTTATCCCTTCCAGAATAATGATCTTGTCCCAACACAGTTTCTGTTTTAGCCAAAGTGAACTTTGCACTTTTACTGGTATTAAATATTTACGACAATGCCTTGGCCACTGACAGCGAAATTTCAAGAACAAAATGAAGGAAAAGTGAAAAATGAAGTGAGCGAAGAAAAATCAGAGTGAAATCCAAGCTAAATGGTGTTCACTTAGCCGAGGCAGATGATGATGATGATGATGGCGATGATGATGGGTACAACGATGAGTCAGAATTGGAATCTGAATTTGAATCCGAGGACTGTCTTTGGCTTCAGTTGAGGATGTTTTCTTTAGCGATGCGAGTGCCAGGACTGTCCTTGCTTGAGTATCTCTTGCAGGCGTCGTCTTTCCTTGGCGGTAAGGACCTGAACGAAAATACCAGTTATTTCGATTGAAGCTGAGATTTAACTTGAAGGTTTCTCACCTGCTCGAGGGTCTCCAATGTGGAGTTAATTTCCCGCTTGGAGTGCAAAGGCAGCCAAAGTGTGGTTATGGCAAAGGTTCTAGTTTAAATAAGATTAGAGACAGTAGTAGTTATTTTTTATGCCAAAAAGTCTTGAGTTTAAATTTCTACAAATAAATATATTTAAAGAAAATAAAAAATACTATTAGAAATAAACGAAAATTAAATGCAGTTTAATTTTCATAAATAGCCATCTTAGACTTTGTCTTTTTTTACTTATTTTTGAAACATTTTTTGAAAAAAACTAGTGAATTATAAAAACATCTTATTGATCATGGATCAATACAAATTTTTCGATATTGTTGTTCAAATACCATTGTGTTTTATCAAAGTTCGCTTGCAATCGAATGTTTAGAATCATTTTTCGCTTATAAACCGTTGTCTAGCTATAATTAGACAACTTAACATATTTTTTTTTTTTGGGTATAAGGAAATATTTTTCGTTTGGAATAATTAAACACTTAAATAAATGTGATGCCGTAGATATTGAAATAAAATAAGGATGTTGACTGATTTGTCTGCTCTCACCTGTGAACCCTCATGGCATCGATGGCGCATCGCTGCATCTCCTCGTGCTTGGCCATTTCCCGGCGGAAACGCTCGTTGTATCGCCGGAACGAGGCCGCATAACGCTTGCGACAAATGTCGGCGCTTTTGTTTGCCCAGGGAAAAATGTATTAAATCAACAGGAAATTGCAATTTTCACACAATTTGATTTGATCAGGGGGACGGGGCCTTTGTTGCTGTGGTTCTGTCTGACTTACTACGTTAGCTCCTTTTCATCGGGCGGAGGACGTTGCCCGAATCCCACTCGGCGGGCGAGCAAAACGCGATACCACTGCTTCTGCAGGGCATTCATTGGCCGCTTGAAGGGATTCTCACCGGGAAAAGGAACAGCACCACCAGCAGCCGCATTGTTGCCCCGCAGTTTATCCATCCCAAACAAGTTTTCCGTTTTATGCCGAGCACTCAGCAACTCAGCCAGATACCAGATTTCCCGATTTCCCTACTTGCTCACCGCCGGGCATTCGCCATCGAACTAAACTCGACTCGATTGGCGGGGAAAATAAGGAAGAAGCTGAGGAAAAACTAGGTGCAGCAGGGATTGGGATTGGGATTTGTTTGGCTGTTGGCAGGGAGTTTATCGAACCAACAAGCTAACAATTGCCATGGCTGGAGGAAGTGGCAGCGAGATGGTAAATGGTAGTTGGTAAATGGCACACACATTGGCAACTGTTGCATATGGATATGGTTTGCACTGCACATAAAGAAATGATATTAGAGAACTATACTTAAATCTAATAGTTAAAAGACCCCTATCATACATATCAATAAACTGAATATCCTCCATTTTTTTAAGTTACGAGTAATAGTATTTTAAATATTTATATTTAAAAATATTTTTCTGTTCAGCAACTGTCGGATCAATTTTAAATTTTCATTCATACTTTGAAATCTTTGTTAAACATATTGGGATTTAAGAAACTAAATTATACTTGATGGCAAATATAATTCTGTAAGTCATTTGCTTTATTTGTGTACAAGATGAAACATTTCAAAATTATTTTTGTAGTCAACTTATAGTAAACAAAACATGGTTTTAGTTTTTCTCCAGTGCATATTGCATATCTCCCTTGAAAAGCATTTGAAATGATGTGGTTTGAGTGTGATTTGCGATCGGGTTACATAAGACAATAGATTTCCAGGCAATCGATGAGTTTGTTTCTACTTTCCAGTGTAAAATGCGCATTAAGTTGATTAAACGGCTAGCCAACTTAGTCTTCATTCAAGATTATAAAATGCAGAGATTTAATAATTAATTCCGTGCCTCATCTTCTACTTAACCTCTTACAAATGAATCCATTACCCTAAAATATGGAAACCTAGAAATAATCATATGCAAAAAAGCTAATGGCATAACCAAGACAAATGTTTTTAAATTTAAGCCCGTCTGCTGCTGTCTGTGGCCTCATTATTAACCCACCACATTCTTGCATACACGAGTTTGCAAAAGGCACACCCACAAATCCTCAAACCGGGCAATTTCTCATGCCAACCCAGATACGACGATGTCTATACATCATAGAACAACCACCCACAACCCATGGAAATCCGGTGGCGGTAAAGGGAAAACATCTTTTCGTAATGCGCTGCGCTGAGAAAGTAGTTTCCATTTCCCCCGGAAAACTCCAGAGGAAGGAGCGAAAAAAATTGGATTATATTAATTTGAATTAATAACATATTTTCCGTTACGCGGCTTTCCGTTTTTCCCATGCCCTGGAATGTTGTTGCCATGATGAGTTTTTCCCCAATGCGGAAAAGTGGGTGAAAAGGGGGTTGGGATGTGCTTTGGGCATTTGATCTTTAATAAGCTTTTAATATGAGTAAATTTGCAATGGAATTTCGTTTGTTTGTGAAGGGGCTCGCTGGCATTTCCAATCGGAATTCGGCTATCAAATGCCTTTAGACATTATTTAATCAAGTGTTGTTCAATGAAAGGAAATTGAGTTAACTTTTGGGGTGGTGGTGGGTCAAAGTCAGGTTTTCACTCGGAGGTTTAGGGTACACTTGCAGTTTTCGTTCGAAGAAATACTGCACTACATCAATTTGGAACTCGAGGTGGTTACCCCTTCGCAAACAGTTGAGGTTAAGGCACCAGCAGTTTTACTTGTTTATAGATTATCAAAAAAAATTTACATTTTTAATGACTTGTAACACATTACCCATGAACAGAAGTTAAGAAATTATTTGCCTCAATAAAACCTAATTTTTATGGTAACAAATTAGGCAAATATGAACAAAGTTCATTTTAAAAAACGTTGAGAATGAATACTTATTTATTTCTTTAATATTTCAGAGAAGGCAAAATAATAATTAAAAAAAAATATACTTAAACCTTGTTAAACAGCACCTTTTTAGATAGCATTATTTATATTTTTATTAAGAAAATCTGATAACAATGTAAACGATTACTATTTTCTTTCAAATAAAGAAAAGAACATACTTAATAAAATCGATCCTTCAAAATTTGTTACAGATAATATTAAAAATATTTTTTTTAAATATTTTTTTTTTCAATAAAACCCTTAATTTTAATTGAACTAAGAAGCAAATAATTTGAATAGCAAATATTAACAAAGTTAAATCGGACAATATTAAGAATAATTCTTATTACTTTTGTTAAAAAAATAAAAGCAGAACGATGAACATCAATTTAAATTGCATTTTTTTAAGCCTTGTTTGAAGAAAATTTTGTTTTTAATTTTTTTTTTCTACTTAAATTAGTCATCTGGTTAAAAAGAAGCCAATAATCCTGGTGCATCTGTAAAAATGCCCTACCCACTTCCCACTGCCCCTTTTGGATGCGGTCAAGTTTCCCGTTTCTAAGCAGCCAAACGCCGCCGCAATTTATCGAGTGTATTGAGTTGGTCTACGTGCTGCACATAAACCGCACTTATCTGGCTGACTGACTAACTGACTGGGCTGAAGGATGTGAGGCTACACCCTTCCCGATTCCCGAATCCCCTACCCCGCAAACTCATTCTCCCGGACTTTTGCTTCCTGCCATTGAAAGGCGATAGCCGAGGGAGCACAAGCCAAGAAAAATTGCATGTGGTTAGGAAAGCGAGCAGCAAAATTAATGTGTCTGTCCCGGCTGAAGTTGCCTTAGCTTCGCCAGATTCCCCAGCTTCAACAGATTCCCCAGGACCTTGTCCACATCCGATGAGGCATCCATCCTTAAGCAAATAGACGGAGGGAACGTGTCCGTGACCATATAAAAATGATGTATGTGTGTTAGATTTGTTATAAATTTTATTTGCTGTTTGCTTGATTTTTTCCCCGAGTCTATTTTATTACCCACCGATGGACGAGTCGATCGGGATTCAACCGCAGATGCAGTCAATTATTAAACGCCTGAGTGATTGCGGACACAGAAGGGGTTTGGTTATCGCAACAAAATCATTTATTATATATTTTTTTCTAGTGAAAAGGTCATAGCCATATAAGCCAGCATGGCGTATGAGTAATGTTTGAAGTCTTAAAACAAGAAAGCCTTCTTTTAGTATGAAAAGTGAACAGATGCTTTATTATTTAAAAATAAATTTATATATAAGCAGTGAAATAGAAAAAAAAAATAATGATATGTATTCAAACTAAAATATTAAATACCTTTCGATATTTTGACATACTTACATTACTTTTTACATTACTTTTTACTTTTCTTAGTACTTCCACTTAAAATCAAGAAAATCATAGCACCAAACATAGGACCTAAAATCACCATAATAATCTTAGTTAAAGTCTGAGTAATGTCAGGAAATTTCTATGACCAAATGCGTATTTCCTATTGATAAGATAAGCAAAGCACTATCGAGCCCCAAGACTAAACAACCCAATAGATAAAGTTTACAACTGATATTTACGTATGATTGCTAATACCTCAAAAATAAATAAGAATACAAAACATTTTGCTAAATAAATGTAATTTTGCGTATTTTACGTATAAGTTCAGTTAAGAATACATGACATTCAACTAAAGCGATAAGCTATTTGTCAACACCAATTCCTATGATTGATTGATTTTTCTCCTAGTGAAAGGTGACCAGTAAAATATTTACTTATATGATGCGAGAAATCAAGAATATTTGATACAATACATAAATAACTTTCATGGGAGAGTTATTCCCAGGAGAATAACAACTTTTTACGTGTGGAAAGGTCGGTTATCTTTATAGCCGGTTATTGGGAATTCCGGAATACCCACCTTATCTGATTGGGTGCACTTGAAATAATATATGTTTTGTATATAAAAGGTAAGCTGGTAAAGGCTGGTAAGTTCAGTACTTGACTGTAGTTCTTCAAGCAAAGATGTCGCCACCACCGCACCACGATCACCACCACGGACCTCCTCATCATGGACCTCCGCATCACGACCACCACCACCACGGACCACCACACTGTGGTCCTCCGCACCACTGTCCACCCCACCACTGTCCACCCCACCACGGACCACCGCACCATGGTCCACCCCACCATGGTCCTCCGCACCATGACCACCATCACCACCCACCTGGACCTCCAATGCATCCACGCTAAGAATTAAATTTAAAAGAATTAAAAAAAAACATATTTATAAAACTAAGAAAATTACAATGGTGGACTTGTTTTTGGCACCTTTCTACTTGATAGTGTGATTTAAACAAAATATAACTTATATTTAATAAACAAAATCATTGGACAAGTGACAAATATTTTATTGTGAGGTCAAAAATATTTCTGTTCAGCCAAATTTAAAACGAAACAATAAAAAAAAAACATACGATCTATGATAAAATTAAAATTATGTGTCGTTTTTCTCCGACAAAAATCTGTGAAATAATTTGTTAGGAAAGTAAAAATATATATATAGCACATTGCAGGTAATTAAATAACATAAATATATATATAAATATTTGTATATGAAAAAATGGAGAGCTTTTATTCACAATGGGGTTTTTTTAAAGAAAGTAACGCCTATTTATTTTCAAATGTACTTTTCCATCAGCAAGGGAACTTTGGATGTACAAATATATTTTCATGAAAACTTTAAGTTTGGAAAACCTTATTAACTTAAATATAAGGCAAGACTCTTTGAACTATAAATTCTATTTAATTTTCAATTAATATTTTTTTTTTTTTGGTTGTATTAAATATATTTATTATTCTAATTATTATTGTTAAATCCAATTAATGGGTCAGTCCTTATCGAGGTTGAATTAGGGATCCTGGCGCAGGATCACATCCACATCCAGGACGAGGTGGATAGGGATATGGACCATGTGGCGGTGGTGGGGCGTAGCCGGATCCATTTCCTGGTTGGGGAGTGGGCTCGTAATAAATGGGATGCACCGGTGTGTGGAATGGTGGGCGTGGTCCATGGGGCGGTGGGTTGTGGTGGTGGTGCGGAGGTGGTGGCGGCATCTTTACTTTTTTAACTACTGTTGAATACTAAACTGACCCACTCTTTGCCAAACATTTATACAAAAATTATATATTTCGAGTAGGGTAATATCTAATCAGCCAACCTGATAAGGTGGACACTGTTTAGCTCATCAGTATTTCAGGCTTTCCAATACAACCACTATGAAGATGGGCGGGATTTTTTTTCAACAATAACAAACCATATTTTTTTTAGTCACTCATTTTTATTTCTTTGGCATTTTATAGTTTTAAATCTACGTTTTATTTTTGATAATGTTTTAGCTCCATACATATACACCTTTTATTTTTATAATCCTGTTTAGTTTTCACTTATTTTGTGTCCAATCTTAATGGTGTCCATGGTGGGGCTTCGGAGGTTCGTGATGTGGTGGATGCGGACCTGGATGGTGATCCCCATGATGTCCAGGACCCTTGGGTGGGTGTGGATTGTGAGGATGTTGAGGTGGTGGCGGCATTATTGCAATAGCAAGTGCAATTCTAAACTGATGTTCTACTTTAGCTACCCACTTTATATATAGTGGCAAAAATAAAGTTGAGGTGTTGGTTTTCCCATCAAAAACTGTTTATCAAGTGGTAATGTGCGATAATGTCTGTTTACGACTTGTCGTTTCATATCGGAATTTCCCAATGACAAAGCAAGGAGAAAAATATCAAAATCTAGCTACCTTGATTTTCCTTTCCTGCACAATCTATTTATTCTTGCAATCTGTTCAAGTAAATGTGTATAGCTTTTGAGTAAAATTTTGTCGTGTACGAAATTATGGAAAGTAATCTTTGGAAAACGCTGCAGGAAGTTGAGAAAGTCGAGGTTTCTTTTAAGAAAACGTTAAGGAACATTAACGGTATACAAAGCCGATACAAAATGGTATCGTCTTTGAGGAAAAAGAATGAAAAGCGTAAGGAATCCTTTGAAGCGGAGATCCAAGCGGCTATTACAGAAAACAAAAGCGATAAATTGCACAAGACTAATAAGGTAAAAAAGAATAAGCCCAGGATGGTGAGCAAAAAACAAGTTAAGAAGGCCAAGCCGGTTTCTAATAAAAGCCAGAGGATTGCCTTGCCCACTCTACAACCTAACTTAAAATTGAAAAATGTCCTGCAAATTGAAGAACCCTTTGTGTGTCTACAGACGAATTGTGTCTACGATATACACAAGACAACAACTCACGCGATGACGCGAAAACCATATGGTGCTCTTATTCGGAAACTTTATCGAGCAGCTAGTCATAAAAATCGGAAGGAGAATTTCAAGCAGATATATCCGGATAACCAGATATTGGTTCAGCAGAATTACAAGGAGCTATATCCAGATCCCTTCATCAACACCTGCTCGAGCTCATCTTGCTGTTTGGAGTGCAGCTAAACTATTCGTTTGTGCATTAATTCCTTGCATATTTTTGGGCTTCTACAAAGCTTTAAAATTTTCACCTTAAATTTTGTACGAGAATGTAAATTGTTAATAATAAATTCATTAATAATACTAAGCAACTGCAACATAAGAAAACCATCTTTACTCTATTTTAATGTACTCTGTTCCAAAAGAAAGTATTCTTTCAAATTTATTTACTTCAAGCTTGTATTTATATATATATTTAGTTTCAATTTAGATAGAGATTTAATTTATTTATGTTTTGCCTATTTTAAATCATAGATATTTTTTCAGACAGAATTGTTTTATACTTAGCTGAAATCTTTTAATTAATCTTTATAATTTATTAACAAAAGTAACATTAATGGACAAATTAAAAAACCATGTGCCAACCTAAACATTTTGAAAACTGATTCACTTCATATTCCATTTAAAAATTATTGAGCTCGGAATTTATTTCATTTAATTTAACTATGAAAGCTTTTCATTAAAGCAAACACTTTCCTTTTAGTCGGAAGTTTAAGAGTGAATTGTCTTGTCATTGAACAAATGTTTATCATTTTACAGCAAATCTTCAATTAATTTTATCGAATGGCCTGTTTCCCCCTCGATAATTTTCAATAACTAGCTCGGAATCGATTACCTCTGCCCTTAACAATGGAAAACAAGAAAGGAAGCCAAAACAAAGAAACGTTTGCTTATTTACGAGTCGCATTTTGTATGGGCAACTTAAACGCTAATGGCATAAACATCCGAGACGTGAGTGAAATGCTTAAAAACCGCTTCAAAGGAGCACAGGACGCTGAGGTTTAGCGACTGTAATGTGGCCGCCGCCCAAATCAAATCTCAAATCATGCACGTTTCCTTTATTTTTTTTTTTGGCCGGCGGGAAATCGGAAAACCGGGGAAATGGCAGGACAAGCGGAATTGAAAAGCGCCAGGAACAGAAACTGAAACCGGGAAATAGCAACCCGGATGACGATGAGGAGTGCACTCTCTGCACGGGGGAAAATTGTTTGAAAATTCAATTCACACATTTGCCAGTTGTCGATTATTTTCTGTGATTTTGACTGGGCCTCCATTTCTGCCCAGTCTCTAATGCTAATGGCTGAGCCAAGTTCTTGCTGCCTCATCCTCAGCCTCAGCTTCAGTTTCGGCTTCGACTTCGGCCTACAAGTTTGAGGTTTTTCTTCGAACTTTGGGGAGACACACACAGAAAAAATTCTGGGATTTTAAAGTACTGTTTTAAGTTATTGTGACCAAAAAAAATTAATAAGAAATTTCCAAAGCATTGCCTTAAGAAATATTATATTTGTAGGGTAATTATTGCCAGTAAGTTGGCGTAAAAATGGTTTTTATATGGGAAACATGGCTCTAAGCTGTTATCATATTAAAATGAAAATATATAGATATAAGGCTTACAACTAATCTGGTATTTATTCAAGAACTGTTAATTTAAAGTATATTATTAAAAAAGGTTTTTCTTTTATTTCATGTCTCTAACTTAAAGTTTTGAATAACGCTTTATCATAAAAATAAGCAAAAACCAATGTCCAAAACCTATTAAATGTTTCAAAATGTGTTTTAAAGTTACCTATAATTTTTTGTTAAGTGTTGTGTGCAATTTTTTCTTGGTTTTTCAGCAAATAAGTGGAAAATCGCAACGAATTGTTACATAGTCAGCGCCAGAGGTCTGTGAAGTGTTCCTGGCACGTGCAGATCGAACACTCGACTAGACTCGCCTCGACATCGTATCCATGGCACAGGGCGCATCCTGATGTCCTTGCTCCAGCTCCTGCTCCAGCTCCTGCTCCAGCTCCTGTTTTCCCTAGCTCCTCCACTGGCATGTGTTTGAAATCTGAGCAAGCTGCCGAATCTTTTTTCGGCCAAGCATTCCACATCGCTATTTTGTATGCAAAGAGTTGTTCAAAATTTAATTTATTTACTTTGCCCTCGAGTTGTTGTTGCTGCTTGTGCTGCCTGTTTATTGTCTGCAAATGAAATGCGTCTATGTCTATGGGTATGTCTATGTCCTCGTCTGTCGTTGGCTTTCTTTTTAAACGAATTACCATTTGCCAGCTTTGATGTTCTTCTGCAGAACTTTTGTCCCATTCTTTTGCACCATTTTAATTTTTTTTTTTATCGGCTTTCCCAGCATTTTCCTCCTTTTTTTGGGTTAGTTCGGCTTTGACGCAAACTTTGCAGACCATAAAGTTTTGACTTCATGCAATTTTAATGACTTAACGAGCAGCATTCTATTTGACATAGGGGAGTGTTTTTTTTCCGGGGACTGGAAACGGCAGCTAATTAGCCAAACGCTTTGCGATTACCAAAAGAAAATTTCACTTTTCCTTTCACTGTTTTTCGTTTTTTTGGGGAAAACTTTACAATTGCAGAAACATGACTCTAAGGAAAATGCATGGAGTAAAAACATCAGAAACACAGTTAATTAATAAAGTTTAAATGTAGTTTTTTAGTACATTTTGTAAAATTAAGGAATTCCCATAATTCAGCATTTATAACGTTCACTACAAAAATATACCCACATTAAAAAACATATTTAACATTCGCTTGTTTTTTCTTCCACATGTATTCTGTGTGTGTTTGTGTAATTTTATTAAATGTAGCTTTAATTTAGACAAATAAATTAAGAATTAATGATATAATAACTATGGTCAACATATATATATTATGCAAACATGTTCGTGGCGTTGAGATGAGCAAAACCGATTGTTAAGAAGGAGTTCCTGTAAGAAATGAGCAAATGTTTCACTGAACACAAAAAACAAGCAAAATGAGGGAAGATATGGATGCGATGTTAGACGATGAATAGGACATAGAATTGAAAGATGGATTCGGTTTGGTTTTAGTGCGCTGTGTTTGTGTTGGATGACTAAGTCCGAGTTTTCTCTGGCCGGACTGTGTGAGAGTCTGAGTCGTCACTGGTAAGGATTTCAATCCCTCAATCCCTCATAACATGTCTCTGAGCACCTCCTTCTGGGCGGCAGTCAACTTCTCCGGGAACTGGATGTCGAAGGCCACCAGAAGATCCCCCTTGCGTGTCGTGTCCTTGGGGAACGGCAGCCCATATCCCTGAATCCGCTTCACCGTATTCGGCTTAATGATCTCCTGCATGGTGCTGATGCGCAACTTATCGCCGGACATGGTAGGAACTTGGAAGACAACGCCGCACAAAGCCTGAAAATTTAACAAAAAATTTCATTTTCGATTTTTTAGAACAATGCTAAAATTTTGAGTAAGCATAAATGGTCAAAAATTCAAGTATTTTAACCAAATTTAACTTTAAAATAATGAATAATTTAAGACAAATGGGACTTGTTCTAGCTTATATTTTGCACATTTAATTTTAAAATGTTTTAATATTAAATGAGGATGATTGTATTTAATATAATAAATATATAATTTTTGGAGCGTGAAACTTTAATAAAATATTTCATTTATGTCGATATTTTAGAGTTACCGTATATGGCCAAAAAATCTCTAAATTCACATATCAAGGCATTTCTCGGCATTTATGCCATTTATTTATATACTTTTCGTTTTATTTATTTCCTTTTTGGCTTATCAATCAAAATGGTCAGCAAATACCCCGGCCAATAACTCCATTTCGCTTTCTATTTCACCCAAAACCCGAATTGAGCAAACACAACACATGAGTTCCACTGTCGAGTGGGATCTATCAATCTTTTCTGGGTAATCCTGTTTAGGTGCCCACACCAAATCCTTGATTTTTTTCAGCTCCTTCGAGCTTCTATTCCCCGAATTCTATGTTTGCTTTTGTATCGAACATAACATTTGTAAATCCTTTTTTATGTTGCCTAATTCGTGTTTAAACATGTTGTTGACACGCTTCATGTCCTTTTCCTTTTGCTTTCCCTTTTTCCTTTCTTGGCCCAGACATTTTCATTGATACTTTCTTTGGGCTAAGTTCCTTTGACATACGACTTGTTTAATTGGCCCACTAAAAGATGGGCATCAATCAGGTTTTGTTTTCGCATCCAGACATTGATGTGGCTTAGCCAATTAATTTCTGCCGAACTTGGCTAAAACTTTTACTGATTGATTCTTTTTGTCCTGAGCAAAATGCTTTAATACTATATGTTCAAGATGATTCAATATAGTTCTTAAATAGATAAAAGTATATCTGCTTTCATTTACTGAAACTGCAAGTTTCTAATCTTGATTGCTTTTTATCTTTTTTTTATAATTTGAAGACAATTTTGATAGCAAAATAAAATTAAAAAAAAAACATAACTTATGGTTTCAATTTCTCATTTAAGCCTTTTCATTTCGTCTTGCCTTGTTAGCGTACCTTTTCCAGAGAACCCCCAGAAATGACTGATTATCTTTGGTAATCCTTTTGGGGCCGAATACCGACGTTTTGAACTGGAAACGCCTTTATTTTTCAAATTTCTCGACACTAAGCCATAAACAACCCATAACTGGAATGTCAATCCCTTCCTCAACAGTGATTTATGAAATGCAAAATAGAAAAAATGGTTTTTGATCCCTTTGATGCCCATCAACGTATGATATAATAACTTTATATGCCATTCCATAACTTGTCACAAGTGATTTGTAACCAAAGAACTTGCCGGACATGTGTTAAATAGTTGTCAATGTGCCCTGATGGGCCTCACCCAATAAAATACAAATAAGTTATAAACTCAACAAGAAATCACTTCAAACATAAATAAATTGCGACAAAACCAAAGTGCACACCTTTTGAATATTTAAATATATATATATATGTGCGTACTTTTTTAAAATCGCGGATCGGGTATTGAGGATTGAGTATTTGCCGACTGGCGAATTTAAAGCGATGACAGCATAAACTGATGACGACAGAACCAGAAAGCAGCAACAGTAACAACTACAACTACAACGATAACAACCTGTCCCCATGATGACGACCGACCAGCATCAATATTTTTTTAATGGAAATGTTGAAAATGTTGTCGCAGCCAAAAAAAATAACGTACATATATATGTATAAATCTGTAACGCTTAAATACTTTGCTACCTTTTACGGAAACCGAAACATAATAAAAAAAGCAAAACAGAGGGAACCGAAACTAAAGGGAATCAAAATGTGAATGGGGGGCATCGATAAAATTTTGCGAGCACTTCCCAGCGAACCAATCTTTATCTGGATCAGGCACAAGGCCTAAAAGAAATTTTGAAAAAAATATGAAAACCCGTTTTCAAAGCTATAACTATGAACTAAACAGTAAGAAAAATGTATAATAATATATATAAAATATTTATAAATTAAATATAAATTATAATAATTTTGTTTTAACAAAAAATTCATTGATTTGGTATTTTTTTTTTGAACATGTACACAATACTTCTAAGAATAAATAGTTTTAAACTGTTATAAATAATAAAATTATAAGCTTTTTAGTAAAAAAAAAGAACTATAAAATAATATTGTTAATGCTTTTCTGTATATTATATTAATTAGACTTAAGTTTCTCTAAGTGTAAAAAAAATCATCATAGGAACTGGCAACGACTAGATGATAAATCTGAATATCAGGCTCAGCTTAGCGGAAAGTTCTCCAGGCAGTAAACATAAATTCCAATTCCCCTATATTTTCCCCATTTTTTCCGAACTGCTCTAGACAATTACTCTCGGTGAAAGAAGTGAAGGTTTAGGTGGGAGTTTTCATTTTTTGTTTGCTGAAAAACAAATCAACAGCATTCAATCGCATGTCATAAAGCATTATTCTTCTGCCTCGTTTTTTTTTTGTTTTTGTGTCCCCAACCCCAACTCTTTTGCTCACCCCAGTTGACAACTGTCATCAAAATGCAAACGAAGTTTTCGTCTACCAAATGGTTTTGTATAGAGCTTTCAATATTTTCTTTTTTTCTAACAGAACAGAAAAAAAAAGAGAAGAGCAAATCATTTGGGCCACCAAATCGAATGACAATGCCATTTCGTCTGGCCATCAGTTACAACCAGTGAGTCCTGGTTACACTCGTACATCCACATCCTTGAATTGTTCATCAATTTTAGTTTGCTGCATTGCGAGAATTCTGACGCTGGCACTTGAAAACAAAACCATTGTTAAATTTGATTTCCATTTCGCAAAATATATATGTATACACAACCAGACCAAAATCAGAGGAGACAAAGTAAGAGTAAGAGAATTTAATATTCAAACTGAAACGTGCCAAGTCTATATATCATTTGCCATATGCATAAAAATAATATAAGCCCAAAAACGTAACGCAAAAAAAAAATTAATTCGAAACTCATTGACTTCAATTTTATCGTAAACGATGATGTAATTTATGAGTGGCATTAAATTTACTGCTGCAGCGACAACACAAAAGCACAAAAAGAATTATGACAGAAAAAAAATGGAAATCGTTGTTGGCAATTATGTGGATGAACATATATGGAGCTCCAATTGCCGTATGGCTGCTTTATTGATTCGACCAGAATCTTACGATCGTTCAGTTGGGCATGTGATTAAAAAAGCCAAGATTTATACGGTTTCATACAACCAGATTGGCAAAGCTTTTTAAAAGACTGGGTAATAATATTTAAGTATATTTTTAACTTGAAATTTGAACAATTAAAAATGAAATAAATTAATAAGAACGGGTCTTCATAGATTGATTAGACGTTTTATATTTTTTAAGACAAAAAAATGTTTTTTTCAAAGATTTAAAAATCCTTAAACGCTTGTTATTAAATATTAAACTACTTTTTATTAAAAAAGCAAGTCTATTTTATCGTACTGTTATTAAATTCAAATTTAAATTTAAATAACAAAAACTGTTTTAAGTGATTTAATCCCTTTAAGCAAACACATAGATATAATAATCATTTCAAGCTGAAAAATATTTCAATTAAATCCATACCAAATCCACTCAGAGCCAAATAACCGTGTCAAATATTTCTATATAGAAAGAGCAACATGACACTTTTAGCACAAAAGCGATACCAAAATGGAATTCATAAATTCAAAATAGAGGCAGCAAAAGCATTTGGCCAACTATGCCATAAGTGGCCTGGGACCGAGATGGAAGCCCAAAAATATTTACTAAATTTGTCGCACTAACAAGCAATAAAATGTTAAAAATCTCCAACGGAGCAAAGTCAACTATTTAATCTACTTAATGCAATTAACAATTTTAACATGACTGCAAACTCAGTGGCGTGTCATTTCAGTTTGTTCGTCTGTTACTTTTGAGTATTTCAAAATTTGTTGATATTTTTTTTTCATTTTTGGATCTGACCATATAGGTTTTAAGTGAACGGAGAAAAACAAAAAAAAAAAAGAAAATGTTGTGCGAAGTTTTGCGCTTTGGCGACTGTGTAAAAATCTAACACCTCTGTGGGAGCAGATTGCTGGCCAAAATCCCAATCTCTGTCTCCGTTAATTGAAACTTGACCATGTCGACCAATTTGGCGGGGTGCTTTGCTGCTTACCGCGTATATGGTAAATTTTCCATAACCATTATGCCTATGTCTGCCTGATTTCATTACAATTTGATTTAGGCACTGGCTGCGCCACTAATTGGGCGCCATACTGTGAGAACCCAACCGCAGGTCTCTCAAGTGAATATCATATCTTAGAATGGTTGTTCTGAAGCGAGGTCTCAAGTAAATTGCAGAGGTTCAAGTATTATAATAACCTATCTAGGAAAAACTTGACCCAAATCCGTTGGTTAAAAGCTGGAAAGAAGTATAAACTGCTAAAAATAGTAGCTTACAAATACAAGCAATATTTGCATTAGGAAATATTTTTTTAAAATGGGGTCTGCATGTTTTTATGATATTTAATTACAATTTTTTTATCTTGTAACTTATTTATATTTCTAAACAGAAACAAAATGTATGCATTTTGCATGTTTTCAATGTAATTCCTTACATATTTTTAAGCATCTATATATTAGTTAGAAAATGAACGGATTAAAAATGTATAAAATTAATTAAATATCAGTAATCAAATAAATTTGCTTTTTCACTATAGACTTTTTTCATGCACTGCCTGCCATCTTAATAAACATTTTTCCTTTATTGATCTACATTCATTTTTTCTTTCTGTGTATATAATATATATAGCTGACCGAGCACTTTGTTTAAGGCAATAAAGCTTATTTTCCACTATTAAAAACCTTATGTAAAAAATATATTTATAAATTGTACTATTCCAGTTTAGAAACTCACCTGTTTGAGCGTCAGTCTCGCCGTGTAGCGCAGATCGCTGCCCTCGCGCTTGAACATGGCATGCGGCTTGTCCCTGATGATGAACACAATGTCGGCGGGGATTTTGCCGGGCGCCTGGTCGCCCTCCTTTTGGAAGGTGACCTTGGTGCCGGACTTCCAGCCGGGCTTGATGGATATCTGCAGGACCTTGTCCTCCTTGCGCGAACTGCCATCCGCCTGGACGACGCGTCGGGAGATTTTCATTTTCTTAACACAGCCGTGGTAGATCTCCTCCAGCGTCACATAGAGATCGTGTTCGACGGGCGGATCCTGCTTCTGCTCCTTCTTGAACGGCGTGTGCACATTGAAGGAGTGTGATCTGAAAGAGGGCCTACGAAAGATTAGCAAGGATTGCCCGGGAAAATCTCGAAATCTCTAAATCTCTCGATGGACCAACCTGAAGGCACTGCCAAGACCATGCCGCGATCCAATTCCTCCGAAGGGCGATGAAAAGAAGTCGGGTTCCGTGTCCAGATCGAAAACGTTCTTGTCGAACAGATTGTCGCCCATGTCGAAGAACGAGGCAAACGGATTGCTGTTGCCAAAGAACTGGGCGAAGGTGGCCCGCGGATCTCCATGGAACTGATATGTAAACGAGTTGCTGGAGGGACCGCCGTTCCGAGTGCCTAATAATATTTTCAATTCAAATATTAGTTCAACATCATTAGCCATATTAGGGATTTAGTTTAAGAATTATTAATGATCTTTCGATTCACAAAGAATACATTTCAATAATCAATATTCTATCAGATACTCTTTAATTGTTAACTAAAAAACACATTGTAAGTAAAATTTAAATGTAAAATTTAAAAAGGACTTTTAACTAAGTTCACACAAAAGCAATACATTTAGTCAATCAGTATTCATTATCAATTGATCACAAGCAGTTCATTGCTTAGTTACAATAAGCCATTGCTTCTTAAACTATAAAAAAAACCAGTTAATTATTCAAATTTTAAATGCAAGAATCGGAAATACATTTTGCAAATTAACTACTATTTTTAAAATTCTTTGCTTAAAACATTTTCGTTAATATATTTTGACCTATGGAAAAAAAACTATAGATACATTTTTAATTTGGTTTAAACATTTTTCAAAAAAATATTAGATCTTTGGTTGAAACATTTTCGTATTTTTTTAGGGCCTATAAGCTTCTTCAACAGTTTTAAAATGAATAGTTAAATTAAAAACAAAACTATCTTTCAGTATACATTTTCCTTCCTTTGAGTCTCGCTTCAGGTCATGTTTTCTTAAATTTTGTATAAAAAGCACAAATTTAAGGAAATTATTCCTAAAATTTGCATTGTTTTCCTTAATTCAAGGAATCTAGTTTTCTAAGTGTAATATAGAAAACCTTTCTGAAAATAGTTTAAACATACCTCCACTCTTTAGACCATCCTCGCCGTATTTGTCGTATACCTCCCGTTTGCTCTTGTCTGAAAGGACTTCATAGGCCTCGGCGACCTCTTTGAATTTATCCTCGGCATTGGCGGCTTTGTTTTTGTCCGGATGGTAGCGCAATGCCAGTTTCCTGTAGGCCTTTTTGATCTCATCATCGGTGGCAGTTTTTGGCAGCCCTAAGGTTTTATAGTAATCTTTACCCATTTCTGGTTTCTATCTGTATATGTGAGCGGGTTCTATATATGTAGGTAAAAAGTTAACACTCAAATTCTCTGTACTCTAGTAACTGTAAATAAAATGTAAAATATTTAATAATATTTAAGTCTCTAAATACAAACACCTACAATAATATCAGTTATCGGTTTTCCATATATAACAAAGGAATACTGCTCCAATAATATCCTTCCTTTTTATCTTTACAATGGCACATGCATCTTGTCGTTTTCCCTCTTGTGGTTCGCTTATTATCAGCTAAGATCTGCAAAAATCAGAAAATATATAAATATATATTTATTTGACTGCGTATAGAAAGTTCCATTTTGCTGGTTTGGTTTGGATTGTGATCATAAGACGCGTCATGTTCAATGCTAAACTGCCCACGCCTTTCACTAAATTTAGCTCGTCTAGCTGGCAATATCTTTTCTATTTTTCCGGAACATTGGAACATTTCTATGCCCACTTCTCACCCTTTTTTTTTTGCTTTTTTAATGCCTGTCCATCCATTGATGGACACTTTAAAATTAAGTATTTGCCAGACTTTAAAGTAAAGGCAAGTTCAATTAACGCTTTATGTATTTATTCATTTATTTGGTATGCATAAGCATTCGACAAACAAATATCAAGAAAACAAGGAAAGTCTTTTAAGTATTCAAATTTGTTCATACATATATATATTTATATATATATATAAATGAAAATTGTTCCCCGGCCAATTTGCAATGACCTTAACATTTCAGAAAGATCTGAAGATCTGGGTGTCCAATTGAGTTTAACATGAACCATTTGAATTAGAATTGACGATGACATTTATGAATATTTCTGCGACAGCTGGAGATCACTTGGGGTTGGAATACCCCCATCGGGATGGCGTTTAGAGCATTAGAACTTGATTAGTTGACATGTCTATCACGGGGCGTTGAGACATCTGTAATATAAAACTGTTCCTGGACTGCGGTTACCCCAAACAATTCATCTATTGAAGATCACCAGACCTTTCAGAGTGAAAAGTTAATCAAGTGAAGGCTTTGAGAATAACATGTTATGCCGACCACAACAATAAGGCCGCATTTTTTAACTAAAACTGAGACAGGTAAATGAGATTTTAAACGGGAAGGAAATATGACTGAATAGGACTGAAGTCAAGTTACTATTAACTTTGTAAATCGTTTAAATTTAAGTGAAGAATATAATCATAATATTTTCTAAAGTTTGGAAATCTACATTTAAACAGAATTAATAACACCTTTTATTTTTTGTTTGCAATAGTAAAAACAAAATATTGATATTATAAATATACTTCATATTATTCATTACTTTTTTGACTGCAGATAATAGAAAAATTTAAAAAATTGTACTTTAAGAAAATTAATAATCAATACATTCACAAATTGTTCAGAAAGACTTAGGGTTTGTTATAACATCTCAACATTCTTATAATCCATAAAAAACACAATCATCGCTAAAAACTTTAATTGCACTGAAGGTCTGTCATTGCTCAAGTTCAAGATCGCATCCCGAAAATTCATTAACATTCAAGATGTCAACACTCAGACCGACAATCCATACCCAAAACAGTTTGAAAGCCTTGGGCTTAACTGATTTCATCTTGGAATATCATTTCGTTGAGATTATATATAAAGACGTTGACAATTTTGAACGGGGGGTAAAAAGAATATATGTCTAAAATGTCTGCCTTGAATTCCGATTCTCGGAGAGACACTTTGGGGCACAAAAGATTTGCTAGCTATTGACAGCAGACGATTGATGCGATCAGCGCCATTCCATTCCAGAAATTAGTCAGCTGCAGTTTGCATATAATTTGCCAGGGGATCGTGAAATCTATTCCGGATCGGTTCATCGATTCATGCCAAATGTGTGCCAGATTGAGCGAACAGGGGACAAGGTCACCGGAAAAATATAGAAATTCTATTTTTTCCAACGTTTTTTCAACAACGCAATGACAACATTTTCTTTCATTCAAAGAAAGTTTTTCTCACATTCTCGTTTGGCAGAAAATAAAGATAGATAAATAAAATGCGAAATATGTTACGCAAGGCGATTATGTTATGTGTTTTGTAGACTGATAAAGTATGGTAAAAATAAATACTTTATAAATAAATGAAACATGTGTATGTGTGTAAAATATTAAATTAAAAATGGATTTTATTTGCATAAAATACTTGAATTTACAACCATTTTTTTTATCAGTGTAGTTTTGCACATTCCACCGATTAAATTGAACATTTATTTTTTTACCAGAGATTTTCGCACGCGTTTAAATAATTCTTTTTATGGTTCTTTATTGAATTATTGACAGTACATGCATTGTTTCCGTGTAAAATTACAGGCTTAAGGTGGAAAATAAATTCATGCTGAAATCGAAATTATTGCCGGCCATATAAAATGCGGATTTTTATGGCCCCGCCCAATTGACAGATTCAACATGTTTTTCAGTGGTTTCCCAAGTGGGGTGGTTTCGTGGGGCCACTTCCGCATTTATTATTCACCCGACATCAGCTCATTTATTGATTACAGAATAACATTTGTTTAACAATTTATTGGATACTCAGCTAGTGCATAGTGCATTGCTTTTTCAACATTTTCATTGTCATTTTTGCATTTGAATTTCTTTCCATTTCGGCGCAACATTATAATTGTCGTAGGTTATGAGAGGCCAAAAGCGTTGGGGGAAATGGAAATTGTTTGTGCCGTCCCCGGATTGCACTAATTGAATTGAACTTGATTTATTAATGCCTCGACTCGGCAGCTTTAATTCCCATTTTGTGAGAGGCACAATAAATATTTCCAACTAATGCTCACATGTCCCAAAAAGAAAGAGACAGAGGTGGATAAACAAAATTAAACGAAATAAAATTTAATAATAAACGAATATCAAATTGTCGTGTGATTTATGTTGGGCTATTCAAATTTGTTATTTATTGCTCTGGAGATCAAAGTCAAATGGCTTGGGGCCTGATATTGCTGATAAAATCGGTTACTAATGCGACAGTCAACATTTGTCTCCTTGGATAAATAAACTCGATATCTAGATCAAATATTTAAACCAAAGCTAATTGGTCAACGTAGATTGAAAAAATAGATAATGTGTTATTACAAATGTTACATATTTATATCGTTATATGCTGTTGCTAGATATCAGACTTTGAAAGCTTAAATAATGTTTTTAGGAATTTTTGAGTTAGATTTTATTTTTCCTATATATACAAATATTTAGACGTTTTAGGTATTCAAAACAAAAAATAAAATACTGAGTGCAATCTCTGATTCAACATTAAGTACAAACTATTGAAATTTCCACACCAAATGTTCTTTAACATGGTTTTAATAGCAAATTTATTAATAGTGTTTCATTAGTCATTTATTTCCATGTTCAATGTCCAGCAAATTTTATTATATTTAGTGTTTCAAGGTTGTTAAACACTTGATCCCCTGACTCTTATTTAACTCCAGCCATTCACTCTCGCTCTCAAAGAGGGAAACACAAATGTTTTTTATTGTTATTTCTCTTTTTCAAAGTCAACAGCAAAACCCATTCATTGTCAACCCAAACGACTTTTTGGTTTGCAGTTCAAAATCAACTAAAAACTGATCCAAACACCATGAAGTTTGTTCACCCACACTCGACAAAAATCGCAAAATAAAAATGGAAAAAAACGAGTACGACCAGGAATCGAAGGCAAATATCGTTTAGGCAAAGCAACATTAGATGACCAAAAAAATAGCCGTCGAAAAGATTCCGGCAAATTATCAATATTTGGGGTGGGTGTTTCTAAGCCACAAATCTGCTGCAAAAATAGGTCCAATGACTAAGCGTCTTTACCTTTGTCCGTACAGTAAAAACTCCCACACAATCATCAGCCAAACATTTTTTTGGTTTTTGGAGAAAATTTCGTTGAGAGATGAATCAGCAACCAGCAATTTAGACAATGATTTGCATGAGGTTGGGTAACACTTTTAGCTTTGCAGAACTGACCCTCTGTTTACACAGGAATTTCATACTAGTTTGCTAAGAGCATTGATTTCTAAGCAACCAAATATGCAACGCAAATATTCCATTTCCATTTCCGTTTGTTTTGGTTTTTGGCGTAACAAAAACAAATGCAAAAGGCAAACATCGATTTGCATAGAATAACTATCAAAGCGAACATATTGTATACGAAGATTTTTGAATTTGAATTTTTCGTCTCACCGAAATTTGCATGCGACGATGAAAATGAAAAACTTGTTTCAGATGGTTGAGAACAAAAAATGTCGTCTGTGCGGAAATTTTTGTTGATTTTGTTTGGTATATTGATTATAATGTTGTTGACAATAATATTTAATTAAACGAATAAATGGTGAGCTTTTAATGGAATTGTTTTGGAAAATACTTGGATTATGGTTTAAGCGAATACAAAATAATTAAGACAGACAACAATCCATTTATGGAGTTTAGACAAGTTTTTAATTGGTTGCTAAACTCTAAAATTATACATGGTTTAATTTATGCTAAGCCAAAATTTTAAAGAAATAGCACAATAATTTTATTTAATATTATATTAGATTGATATTCAAATCATAATTCTATTTTGATTAGAACATTTTACTCTCTAGTTTTAAATTTTTTTTAATATAACATAATTACTTCAAAAACTTAAAACAATAAGTTTCTGTTTCTTAAGTTTCTTAACCAATTTTTAAGAAATTTTATTTTTTTTTTAATTCTGAGGACAGGAAATAATTCATTTGGAGCTTTGTTTATAATTAAACTTCGTTAAACGATTTTAATTGGCTGCTAAGCTGCATTTGAATTTCCGCTCATATAAAAGTATTCATTAATTTATATAATTAAAACAAGTTTTTTTAGCACACCGACAGAGAAGAATGAAGTTAATCAATTGCAAAAACAAAGGCGCGAAAGTGTATTTCCTTGTGTTTTCTTTTCCCCATAATTACTTTGCTTAATTGCCTTCGGCTCGTCTTCAATTTTTTCGCTCCCACTTTCGTTGGGGTAAAAATGACGAATTTTGCATGTGTTTTGCGGCTCAACGACCATCAAAACAACACTCTGACCATGCCCCTTTTCTCTGCCGCCCCCACAGCAGCTGTTCAAAGAGTATTGCCCATAGTTACACTCCCCAGAAAAATAAAATAAAGAATATACCATACCATTCTCTCGGTTTCTCTTCGGCTCTCGAATGTGTCATAATTTATAAATACTAGGCAAAAAGCAAAGAGCCCAGAGTCTACTAACGGTACGAAACTGACAAATTCTAGCGTGATTATGATTAGCAGCAATCATTAAAATTTTCTTTTATTTTTATACACATTTTTTTTTCGCCACTCTTTGGTGGTAATTTGTTGCCATTTGGCTTTTTGCCTTTATATATCGCTTTTGACCATTTGTCTGAGACTTTGCATTTGGAGGCCAACATTGAAAGCCGAAAAAAATCTTTTTTCGCTATGTGCCTTCAATCATAAATCGGCTGCCTTGTGTGTTTACTTTTTATTTATGAATTGTGGCCAACAGAGTTTGAGTGTTTGAAAAATTAGGCAAAATAGTAGACACCCAAAAAGTGGCCATAGAAGCAGACATGACCACAAGAAATAAAGAGAGCTTCTTTATGGTATGAAATTAATTTATATTAATGTAGACCTTCGTTACGAGTGCCTACTTCTCTTTTACTGACAATCGACTTTAGATAATGTCGTGCCTATACTTTACAATTATAGGAAATTTATGTATTTACATTTGTAATATATGAAAATATAAAAAGTTCTTAAAACAAATGCAAAATTTCGTTACTTTCGCCCTTAACTTTTTGGCCCACCCCATGTGCACCTTTAACTTAACCGAATTTTAAACACAAATCTTTTCACACATTTTGTGTACACAGAGTAGAAAGCCCATGAATATTCCAAAGAATCGGCATGAACATTTTTCGAAAAAAATAATCAGGCGAACTGGGCAGCACAGCGAAAATGGTGAGAACAAAAAAAAAACATATACACAAAAATAACTAAAAATGCTAAAAATAAAACTTATTTAAAGAAATGAAACCATGAAAATTCAAAAACACACAGGCCAAAGCCAAAATGATGGCAAATACAAAAAAATATAAATAATAAAGTGAGCGGAAAAAATCACTTTTGGACTTTGCAGATATACTTGGCGTATACTTTATATAAGGGTTCTCAAATGCTCTTTGATACTCCAACGAAATCCTGGGGATAAACAAAGGCGACACGGCCATAAAAAGCACGATTACAAGGCACGATTTTGATACATATATATATATATATATATATTGTTTTTTTTGTTATTTTGAGTTTACCACATTTGGCAAGCGATACGAGGTAAAATCACACACACAGAGTCACTCACTCCAGCACTCACACCATCACACACACTCACGCACTGCAATTCCGTGATTAATTGTCATTGCAAAGCAATACATTTTGGGGACTCCTTACAATTGACGGTGTGATATGGATTTGCGTTCCTCCGTTTTTGGCGATTTTCAAAAATATATATATTTATTATTAGCGCGGGCTTCTCGCTGCCAATTTGCCGCCAGATGCGTGCGCAAAACCGTTTGTAAAGTACCGACCACGGCGCAAGAATCCGCGAGTGTAAACGCGCTAAAGTGGATGCGACAACGCTTGGGGACTCACTGAACGATCCATCCACCACCGATTGGATCCACCACCACTTGCTCCAAGCTCGTGCTCCCCCGCTCTCTCTTTTTTCTCTCGCAGATCTCAGATCTCTTTGGTTTCCACAGAGAGTTCGGCAAAAAATATATAGCCCAACGCAGAAGAGAGCTCGCGAGAGAGCCGAATTAAAAGTGAGAGGTCTCTTATTTTTTTTTTGTTTCTTTTCTTATTTACCACACATGTACTCTAAGTACAATCAAAAAAGAAAGAAGCCGAGGAAAAAGGCGAGAATAAAGTACAAATCGAAAATTGGTCTGGTCGGCCGTTCCACGCGAGATTCACGATCGCTACCGATTTGCGCTATGACGCATACTGGCACATTGAGCTTTTTCCCATAGGTAAAAGCGAAAACGTAGGCAAAGCAGAACCAAAAACCAGTATTCTTATACCCTCTGTAAAGGTATAGCGAAATACGTGGAAAGCGATTGTTATTGTTACATATTTAAAAAATTGCAAAACTAAAACGTAAATACTTTTAAAATTTTCAGCCTACAATTTACCAATGTAACTATTATTGTGACTATTATTATTATTAAAATTTCAATATTTATTATTAATATTTTTAAAAATATTTTCCAAATTATCTATAAAAAATGTTTAGACTAGTAAAACCAGTTTAAGATATTTTTAGATATTGTTTTAAGTGTTATACTTTGATTTTATGCTTAAACTAAATATGTACATGGTTTGTCTCATGTGTTTCAAATGTCTACAAGGTTTTAAAAAATATTTACAAACCAGTCAGTTTTTGAATCTTTAAGGGTATCAAAACTGTGTTATTTTACTATGTTCTTAGCTGGTGGCCACCTGCTCCTCGGCCACATTCTCTGTCTCCTGTCGCTTCTCTGCCTTTGTCTTCTTTTCCAGGTCCTGATCTTCCTTCTCCGGATCCGCTGGCAATTGAATATTCACAGCTGCCAGAGCTTCTCGTATCCAAGCCGGAATGGGATCGGTTTTAAAGTGTTTGGCCATGAAATCCTTGACGAATTGTGGGAACTCATCCCGCTGAATGGCCTGCCTCATGCTACCCATCAATCTTAGTTGATAGGCTATATTGTGGATGCTTAGCAATGAGCAGGAAACACTTTCATTGGTGGCAATGTGGTGCAGATAGGATCTAGTATATCTTTTGCAGGTGCTACAATGGCACTTCTGGTCAATGGGTTCCATGTCCAGTTTGTACTTTGGTTGCTTCAAATTCAGTTGACCACTGTCCACCAAGGCGCAACCAAAACGAGCTGTCCGGGTGGGAAAAACGCAATCGAACATATCGATGCCAAGGGCCACACAGACCACCAGATCCGCTGCAAATCCCACGCCCATCAGGTAGCGTGGTTTATCCCTGGGCAGATAACCCGTGCACACATCCACCATCCGCCAGAAATCGTGTTTACTCTCGCCACCACTTAATCCTCCAACGGCGAACCCTCGAACTTGACGCTCCATCAGGGCGGATACGCAACGTTGGCGCAGTGGCACATCCAATCCCCCCTGGACAATGGGAAACAGCGATTGATCATCATCGCGGGCATGTGCCTCAATGCAGCGATCCACCCAGCGTATGGTCCGCTCCATGGCCTCCTCCACTCGAGGTCCAGTTGTAGTCGTCTTGACCACATCATCCAACTGCATCATTATATCCGCTCCAATGGCATTTTGTATTTGTATCGAATGCTCTGGTGTCAACATACACTGACTATTGTCGAAGGGGGATCTAAAGTTCACGCCATGCTCATCGATCTCGGCCAGCTGCAGCAGGGAAACCATCTGGAAGCCACCGGAGTCGGTTAGGATGGCCCTGGGCCAGCCCATAAACTTGTGCAGACCACCAGCTTTTTTCAGGGTATCAATTCCCGGACGCAAACCCAGATGATAGGTATTTCCCAGGAGGATTTGGCAGTTCAGCTCGATGAGTTGGTCCGGCAGGATGCCCTTTAGGGTTCCCTGAGTTCCCACAGGCATGAACACTGGAGTATTCACCTCGCTGTGCCTGTTTATGGGGATTTATTTTATGGGTTAGTCAGAGTTCCTAAGAGTTTTTCTCAAGGAAACACTCACCTGAGGGTCATTAATCCTGCCCTGGCTTTGGAAACAGAGCACTCCGCCACCACCTTGTAGGTCAACGGAGGTATCTTACTTGAACTCATTAAGGTGGGATATATTTTAAGGTTTAATGCAAGTAATATATACTGTTTACCCCGAAAAAAGCCGGGTGCACGTTTTTAATCGCAATTCTGTGTGACCACTTGCTTATAATCGGAAATATACCATATTTGTAAGTCGAAGCTATCGATTTTAGAAAAAAAATTATGTTTCCGTTCAAATTTTGAATTTTAACTAAAAGTATAGATTAGCCATTAGCCAGCAATATCAATATTAATAAATGTACAAATGTCAAAGCAACAAGTGCAAATAAACTGTTTTGAACGCCACCTAGTGTTCAATATTATGACTAAATTGATGCTATCGATTTTAGAATAAAAATGATTAAAGGTATATATTATAAAGATTAACTTTATCGAACTCCACCTGGTGTTCAATATATTTAAGGACTTTGGCACTGGTGCTTCGCTGGAATCCCACAAAGTAAAGTGGTTTAAATGGTTTCATGTCCGCCTTGAATGTTAATCATTCATCAAAGCAATATTTTTGCTTAAATCTAATTATGTTATTCACCTAAGCTTACTTAAAAATGAATGTTAAGAACCTCTTATCCGATCTCTAATGAATATTAATAAAAATCATTAAGTCAAATCTAATTTGAGACTTTTTATTCACGTCCTATTTACATGTTAACTTCGAAAGTAATGCTAAATGAGCGCAATAAGGTGGTGGATTTTGTATAATTGAGGTAACCAATGCCTAAATGCTCCTATATTTAAGCGGAATTTAAATCGTACATGTCTATGAATGCAGTCTCAAGCGTTCTCGTAGCGCTGCTTCATCATCTTCTTGATGTACGATTTGTAGTCGTTACCAGGCGGCAAGTTTCCAGCCTTGTTGCCCAGTCCCACATTGTTGGTACGACCATCAGCCTGTTAAAACGAAGATTTATCTTTAATAAATGATATATAGTTTTAAGTACATTCTTACCTCTATGATCTGGGTGCGTCCTTGGTTCTTCCTGCCCAACCCCTGGCCTTCCGACCAGCCCATCTTCTGCATCAGACGACTGCCCACATTGCTTGAACTGATGGGCATGGCTGGAGCACTTCCAGAAGCATCCTTCTGCCGCTTCTGCAAAGTCTTGATTTCCTGCTCGAATCTCTCCCTGCTGCGATTTGGCGGAGGAGGGTCGCTCTCGCCGTATTTTAGCCTCCTTTCCTTGGCGCGATCACGATAACTAGGGAAATATAATTAAATTAATTAACTATACATGTATTTAACAACATAATTCCACTTACGACAGTGCCTCATCAATGTTATTTCCTGCCGAATTTTGGTTGAGCTTGGCCAGGTTCTCCTTGTGCAGATTAGACATCTTCAGGTGCTTCTGCAATATTTCCAGAGATTGGAAGGCACGCTTGCAGAGCAGGCAGGTAAGCTTTTGCAAGTCCACAAATTCCGATTCATCGGGCGCACCTTTAACAGCAGCACCTCCAGTTTCCACCACTTTCTGCAAATTCTGGGAGGAGTTGGTATTATCCTCCTCTGAATCCGATGCTCCTCCATAGGCGTTGACCAGCTTGTTTATGGCCGGTGGTCCTGCCTGTGGTGCACACTCGTTGAGCTTGCCACGCTCCTTCTTCTCGAGAATCGAGAAACCTACATCAGCGTAGGCTCCCTGAGTTCCACGCGACGTACTGGGCGCCTCATTTCCCGACAGAATAGGCTGCGGCGTGGCCACTGCCGTGTAGTCCTTCCTTTGGTTCAAGTGCTTGGCCCACTTCTCCATGTCCTTGACAATCTTCTTGGCCACCTTGACTTTGTCCGGCTTGCCGCCCTCCTCCTTTTCCTTCTCCTTCTCCTTGGCCTTCTTGGCCTCCTCCTCTTTTTTCTCGGCCTCAGCTAGAACTTCCTGGAGCGCTGCCTGTGTGGAAGCGGGCGTGGCCAGGACGTAGGTGCTTCTCCGCTGATCCCAGTAGAGATACGCACCCGTCTCGTTGTTGTAGTAGTACTGCGAGTGGGCATCGTAGTAGAGACCCGTAATGTGGTCGTAGTAGTAACCGGAGGTCTCATCATACTGGTACTTTGACACATCGGGAGTGGCTAGATATATATAAAATATAATTTGCCAAATTAATGAATAATCATTAAAAATGCTGTTTAAAATGGAAATCAATATAACGCGAAATCATAAAAAATGTTAACAAATTTATTATAATTAACTAAAAACAGTCAAAAAATTGATAGGTTAAAAAAAATATAAATGTGAAAAAAAAAATTAATTATAAATTTCATTTTAAATTAAATATTTCTAAAAAATGTAATTTTTATCTATTAATAGTTGCCAAGAATAGCAATTAAATTGCTAAAGTTGTAGCACTGGTATTGTGCCACCACTTACCATATTTCTTTCCATCATTTCCCCTGGGTGCACTTGCTCCTCTGGCCAGAAAGGCGGCCTTCGCCTCTGGAACAGTGGTCGTAGGCGTCTCCAGGTGGGTAACCTTGCGCTGCTTGCGCATCATGGCCGACATGGCCACAGCTGCTCCGGAATTGGCCTCCGTCACATGCGGATCCCCGCAGTTCTTGTTTATTTCAGTCGTATAATAATCCGTATAGTACTGGACATAGTGGGCATGCTCCACAGGATTGGAGGCATAAACGGAGGCACTGTACTCGGCGAGACGAGGCACATCCGCCAGGGTGTAGGCTCCACTTATTCCAGAAGGTGGCATAGCACCGCCACTGGCTTTAGATGGATTCGAGTCGCTGGGAAACCCTTGACGAGTTTCCGCATCAATGCAGTAGCTTATGATAACTGAAATCAAGGTTTACTATTATTATAAGAAATAAATTTTAAAGTGGAAAGTGGCTAAATACCAGTTTTATCATCCAGTTCTAGTGGCGGATCCAAAGCCGTCAGTCCATTGAACACATTCATCGAATCGATGAGTGTGTCAAAGTTCAGGTAACAAATTCCCCGAGATGCCTGCGTTAAGGTGTCCCGACTAACCAGCACTTTGCTCACTGTTTTGGCCAAGTCGGGCAGGTGCTTCTGGAGGGCGGTGAGCACACCCTCCTCGTTGGTCAAAGCGTCCAGATTGCGCAGCATGATCTCTGCATTGGGAAAGTAGTAGTAGTTGTAGTGGGGTATTTTTAGCTGATTAGCTGGAGGAAACGGCATTGAATGATTGTATCATTGGTGGATATACTTTTTGTGAGGATGCGGCTGATCTCGTCGACGCCCTCGCCTGCTCCGGACAAAGCATTCTCGCTCTCCGCTCGCGAGCAGCTGCACATGAAGCACTGAAAGCGGCGCTTGAAGTTGCTGGCACCACACTGTAAGAAAAAAAAAACATTTTAGTACCTCATTACTGCTTATAAACACAAAAAATAAAGCATGTAAAATCAATCATTTAATTTTAATTTTTATAGTCAAGCTAACTATTTATGTATGTTGATTTTTCACAAGTTTTTTTCTCTGTGTGTTTTTTAATTCTCACCTTAACACAGGTCCAATCCGAGATGCGAGTGTGGCTATACTGCATGGACACACGATGGTCGCCCAGTTGGAGTGTGCCCTTTAGAAAAAAAGGAATAGAAAAAGGATAAAACGGATCAGAAACTGCAATGATTCAAATACTAATCATAACTTTCACAGACTACACAACAGTCACCAGGTTGCTTCTGTGTTTTTATCGCCGTTGCAGGTGGTTTATCCTTTCGTGAGAAACTCTGGCTTTGAGTTCAGTTCCCTTCGTAAGCCATCCAAATTTAGACTAAAGAAGTTAGTTAACCCAATTGAAGATGTAAAAAAAATACCAAGAGCTACAGGAAGGAGAAAACCAAACTCAAAGCCTCCATTTCTTTAAAGATGATGCCAAGATGTTTCCAAGTTTTGCCATCATTTCTCTTATTTGGCTGATTGGATGATTGGCTGATTCAAGAAGATTCAAGTTTCTTGTTGGTTGGTTGTGGATACCTGATTCAAATCCATCCAATGTCTCGCCTCCTCAACGGTTTTAAACTCGACAAATGCAAAACAGCGTGAGGCACCTAAATTTTAGATAGAAGCAGATACGAAAATGTTTTTGTCAAAAAATGTTGTTGGTTGTTTAAATAGGCATTTGTAACATTTTTGGGGATTGTTTTGTTTGTTTGTTTTTTTTATCTATATATATATTTTATTTGTTTTGTGGAATTTTGTTGCAGATGTCGTAAGCCAAGTATATATAATTGAATTTACAATAAATCCTTTTCCGAACATTTTTGCTGGGCACGCAATACTTACGCTGTTTTTCGTTTTTCTTGTTTTTTTTTTTGTTTTGCTATAAATCGATTGTCAAACACGAAAATGTAACCCACCTGTTGGCTGTTTCCTCATCACGCGAATGGAACTGGGTTCCATATCCGCTTTAATCAGCTCGCCCATAATCTGTGGGTAAATAACAATTTTAGTTCCTTATTTGCATTGCATTATATTATATTTAAAAATTATTACATCTGCTTCCGTGACGTGCTTCTTGAGACCAAAGAGTATGATATTATTAAGCGGCTCGACGTTTTGGCCACCGTAATGACCGCGTTGCTTAAATTCATTGGCCATATCGCTGTCTTCATCCGAGGAATACTGTCTTTCACGATCACGATCATTTTTGGCAGTGGCATTATTGCTGCCATTGCCATTGCCATTGCCATTATTATTATACTGCCGATGATCACCACTGCGACTGCAAAGATAATGGATTAGTTCACCTTTATTCTATGTAACTCTTTCGTTAATTTATTGAATTTTATTTGCATTTTTTCATTGATTTCGTATGCAATTAATTGGAATAACATTTGCTGTTCACCTAAATAATGTAGGCACTCCCTTTAACTCATTAAATTGAGCATGAATGATTCATTTGGAAATTTGTATGCATTCAAGCCGGGTTCTAGGTGCAATACAAATCGGGAAAAATGTTAATATTTATAAAGGTTTGAAGCGTCTCACTTTTACAACTTTGTTGACTTTTAGTTTACATAAATACAGCAAAATCAAGTAATAGGGATAGTGTATTTTATAATTCTATGAAAGAGAATTGAAGTTTTTTAACTAAAATTAAATGCAAACAATTTCAAGTTCTCAATTACTGACATTATAAAGGTTACAAGGAAAAAGATTTTTTTTAAGATTTATACACAATATTTTATAAATCTTAAACATTTTTAAGTTTATAGGAGAATTCAGTTAAAACATCAGTGTAGATCGATTAAAGAATTTTGTGAAACAATATTTTATATATTCCAAAAATGGGGTAATTTTCAAGTTTTGATTATAAAACTAAAGGTTTTACAAAGTATATTGAATTTTCTCACCTGCTACGTTCAGATCCTCTATCAAAGTCATCATAGTTGTGCTCCTTGGACTCCCGATCGTAGTCCTTCCAGCGGTGATCACGTTCACTATCGTATTTATCCCGACTGCGTTTATCATAGCTATTCTGATCGTTACGATCGTGGTTACTGAAGCTATCATGATCACGGCGACCATGATTGTCCTGATCCCGGCGATCATAGTTATTATCCTCATTGCGATGCTGGCGATGATCAAAGTGATGCCTCGAATTATAGTTTCCCTGATCATCGTAATCCTCATTTATCAGATCCCCATACAGATCACAATCTGGACTGCGATCGTGTCTATAATGCGAGGATCTATCGCGACTTCGGGAACGCGAATTGCGGCGTCTATAGTCATTACGATCTCGACTGCGGTCCCTGGAATAATAATGATACTTTAGCATAAACCGAGTGGAAATATGAACAGTTGCGGCCAAAATAATAGTAGTTTTAGCTTATGGAAATGGAATATTTATATATTTTTTTGAAGCTAATACTATGTATAAGGATTAAAAAGGTATAAAATATTACAAAATTAATAAATAAATTTATAAAATTAAATTGTTTTAAAATACAAAGTTCAGATGAACAAAATTTAATGGTTATTTTCTTAAATTGTTTTAAAACCAACCATATTGACAAGTAAATTTTAAGAAATAAATAACAGTTTTAATTTTCTTTGAAAAACTAAAACAATATCGATTTTGTTCATTGGTAAAAAATCATTATAAATTAACCGAAATGCTGTCCCATCAAAGGTTTGTTTTTCGAATACTACATGGGCCCACTACTATTATTTTGACCGCAGATGTATATATCTTACCTGGATCTGGAACGAGTATATCGTCTATATCCCGAATCATTGCCATTTCCATTTCCTCCCGAGAAACTGCGACCATATCGAGAATCCATTCTACGCGTATCTAATGCGAATCGATTGTAATTTATTCAGATTCAGTCTGCCTGTGTTTTTGGCCTTTTGCCGTTTAGTTAAACCGCGTTAATTTACACATCTTACTTGTTTACCACGTTTATGACAGGATTATATTGCAATACTCGTTAAACTTGTTTCCCGTCTGAAATTTTCTGTTCATTGAAGCAGAGAAAAACAATAGAGTTATCCGGGCACAAAAAAAAACACGAATAGAAAAAATCTCGGCCTCCTTTTGCCATTCACCCAGAAACACCGACTGTCAGTTATCGATTACTATTTGAATGCCAGTGCTGCAAAACGTCCGAAAACAGCTGTTTCGCAGCACACACAAATATTTAAACTTCTCTTTACATCTTATTTATATTTATTAAGCTTAATCATATTTAAAACCATACATTTATTTTATTTATATTTATTTTGCTAGCTGAGTGAAGTTTTAACAATTATCGTTAAATTTAAAGTGTATGCAAACATCTGTTTTACAAGAAACGAATATTTAAACTTTATTTTTGTACAACGAAGGTTTGAAGTTGCTTCTAATATTTCAAACGATTTCAAATTTCCCTGGTAATTTAAAAGAGTATGAAAAGCTGTTTTACAACACGCAACTATTTAAACTTTTCGACGTTTTTAAAAATTATTTTTGTACAATTCGGGGGTATGAACTTTGCTTAATCATAATTCAATCTATAAATTTATTAGCTAATACGCCGTTTTTACACTTTCCTGTCAAGTTTAATGTGTATGCAAGCTGCCCAGTGCCAAATGAAAAATATATATATATATTTATCAGTTTAAACTGCCAACAGAAAATGCTTAATAAGATTCATATATAATATGGTATGCTAGTAGCTTTTCTTGCTTGTTAGCTTAAAATTCAACGACCCATTTTAGTTCAAAAAAGGAACATGTGAAAACGGCTCTACATTTGTAAAAAGGTTTTAGGCAGTAATGCCTAGTCTCAGGCGTTTTCATAACGCTGCTTCATCATCTTCTTGATGTAGGATTTGTAGTCGTTTCCGGGAATCATCTGTCCCGATTTGTTGCCCAAGCCCACGTTGTTGGTGCGCCCATCAGCCTCAATGATCTGTGTGCGTCCTTGGTTTTTTCTGCCCAATCCCTGACCCTCCGACCAGCCCATCTTCTGCAACAAACGACTGCCCACATTACTTGAACTGATGGGCATGGCTGGAGCATTTCCAGAGGCATCCTTCTGCCCCTTCTGCAAAGTCTTGATTTCCTGCTCGAATCTCTCCCTGCTGCGATTTGGCGGAGGAGGGTCGCTCTCGCCGTATTTAAGCCTCCTTTCCTTGGCACGATCACGATAACTAGGGAAATATAATTAAATTACATAAACATCACTTTAACAACATAATTCCACTTACGACAGTGCCTCATCGATGCTATTTCCTGCCGAATTTTGGTTGAGCTTGGCCAGATTCTCTTTGTGCAGCGTGGACATTTTCAGGTGCTTCTGCAGAATGTCCAGCGATTGGAAGGCTCGCTTGCAGAGCAGGCAGGTAAGCTTTTGCAAGTCCACATAATCCGATTCTTCGGCGCCACCGCTTCTTTCAGAAATAACTCCTGATCCCGCTGAGCTCTGTGCATTCTGGAAATTGGCAGCACACTCCTCTTCGGAGTCCGATGCTCCGCCATAAGCATTTACCAGCTTGTTCATGGGACCAGGACCCGCCACATAATCGTTCAGCTTGCCACGCTCCTTTTTCTCGAGAATCGAGAATCCCACATCGGCATATCCGCCTTGATTTCCGCGTGACGATGTGCTGGGTCCTTCGTTGGCCAATATCGGTTGCGGCGTGGCCACTGCCGTGTAGTCTTTTTTCTGGTTCAGCTGCTTGGCCCACTTCTCCATGTCCTTGACAATCTTCTTGGCCACCTTGACCTTGTCGTGCTTGTTGCCGCCCTCCTTGTCCTTGTCCTTCTCCTTGGCCTTCTTGGCATCGTCCTCTTTCTGCTCCGCTTCAGCTAGAACTTCCTGGAGCGCTGCCTGTGTGGAAGCGGGCGTGGCCAGGACGTAGGTGCTCCTCCGCTGATCCCAGTAGAGGTACGCACCCGTCTCGCTGTTGTAGTAGTACTGCGAGTGGGCATCGTAGTAGAGACCCGTGCTGCGATCGTAATAGTAGCCAGAGGTCTCATCGTACTGGTACTGGGTCACATCGGGAGTGGCTGCAATGGGAAAGATAGAAATTAATATTTGACCGCAGCTGAATATGTCTGGATTCACTTACGGTAGGTCTTTCCATCATTGCCCCTGGGCGCACTGACTCCCTGGGCAGCAAATGTGGCCTTCACCTCCGCCGCTGCCTGTGCTGCAGCTGTTGCGGCCGCCGTGATCGTAGTCTCTATGCTGTTCATCTTCTTCTGCTTGCGCTGGATGGCCGAAAGGGCCACTGCTGCTCCGGAGTTGGCCTCCGTCACGTGAGGATCACTCTTCTTGCTTATGTCCGCCGTGTAATACTCTGTGTAGTACTGCACGTAGTGGGCATGTTCCGCGGGATTTGAAGCGTACAAGGAGGCACTGTATTCGGCAAGGCGTGGCACATCGGCCAGGGTGTAGCTGCCACCCAATCCAGAGGGTGGCACGGCGGAAATGTCGCCACTTGGAAGGCCTGGTTCGGTGGCTTTCGCTGTCGTGGTTTTCGGATCCTTGGGCTTTGCTTGCCGCTCCTCCAAGTCATTGCAATAGGTTACGGCAACTGAATGGCACTAGTTTTATAAACAGATTTTGTAAATTAATTAATATAACTCATTACCAAGTCGGTCATCTAGTGTTAAAGGAGGATCCAGCGATGTCAGGGCATTGTGCACATTCATGGAGTCAACTAGAGTGTCAAAGTTAAGGTAGCAAATGCCTCGCGATGCCTGTGTCAAGGTGTCCCGACTTATAAGCACCTTGCTGACCGTCTTGCTTAATTCCGGCAGATGCTGCTGGAGGGCAGTGAGCACACCCTCCTCGTTGGTCAAAGCATCCAGATTGCGCAGCATAATCTCTGCAAGAAATATGGTAGAGTTGTATAAAAATATAGAATGAAAAGCATATTTGGTTTGTATACTTTTGGTGAGAATGGCGCTGACTTCATCAACGCCTTCGCTGCCGGAGGAAAATGTGGTTTCGCTATCTTCCCGCGATGTTTTGCACACAAAGCAATAGAATCTAAACTTGAAGTTGCAGACACCACACTAAAAAGGTAATGAGAAATTGTAATTAAAACAGAGTAAATGATTAAATTCATAAACTAACCTTATTGCAATTCCAATCCTGTATTCTCTTGTGACTATACCGCATGCTCACACGCTGATCGTTCAACTTTAGTACGCCCTGTGAAGCGCCAGACATGGAAATAGGAAAAAGAAAAGGTCTGGGATTAGTAACCAATCGAGAGGATTCCTTCTTTCACACTCTACACAGTCACCGGATTGCTTCTGTGTTTCGTAACGCGAAGTTTTAGCTGCTGCGGTCGATTGATCTCCTCTCAAAGCGCTTCCTTGGGACCATAATAACTAGATCAGAGTTTCCTTGTTTCTAGGATTAAGGGTAATTCGGATTGAAAGCTAACTTTTGAATGGGGAAAAACTGGGTCATCAAAACAAAGGAAACCCATTCAGATTATCATGGCCCAAAGAAGAAGCTTAGCGGCTGATGTTGAAATAGGTTCAATAGGGTGATTTCTGGTTGAATGCGCTGCTGATACCTGTGTAATTTCCATCCATTGCTTCGCCTCCTCAACGGTGTTAAACTCGACAAACGCTATACCGCGTGATGAATCTAAATTTTCGGATAGAAGCAGATACAAAATGTTTTCGTCAAAAAATGTTGAATGTTTCAATAGGTTTGTATAACATTTTTTTTTGTTTGTGGGAAAATTGTATTCGTTTTCGTTTCTTTTGTGGCCGGTTAAATTCGTTTTTTTTGGTACATTATTCGTCTCCATTCACTTGCATAGTAGCACCATACTTTTTGGAACTACTCACACGTCTATGCTGTAAGTGCAAATTTTAGTGATTTCGTAACCCACCTGTTCCATGTTTCCGGATAATTCGAATGCAGGCTGGCTCCATGTTCACTTTAATCAGCTCGCTCATGATCTGAAATAGAGTTTATGGGATATTAATAATGTTTTTTTTGAGTTTTATACCAACTTACATCTGCTCTGGTCATTTCCTTGGTGAGGCCGAAGATTATAATTATGTTGAGTGCTTCGGTGGCACCTCGGTACTTGTTCCTCCGCATATGACCTTCATCACTGTCATAATCCGATGAACCTCTTCTTTCCCGGTCTCGATCTCGATCTCTTTCCTGATCTCGATCTCGATCTCGATCTTCATCCCAATCCCTTTCTCGCTCTCTACCGTGGTTGGGCATATTGTGGTTTCCGCCGCCGTTGTGAAAGCGCTGTTCTCGGGGGCGTCTATAAAAGGAAAAGTATATTATATCATCAACAATTTATTTATTAATTTTAAAGCCAAATACTATATACTAAATCATTAAGCTCAGCACTCTTATTTTAGGCCAAAGACAGCTTTGTAATATAAGTTTTATAAATATTATTAAAGATCCATTAGATTCGTTATAATTTTAAGCCCAAGTTAGCTATGCAGGCATAGCCTTAGAAAGCTGCTTTTTTATAAGCAAAACTTAAAGCGGTGGATTGGGAAATAAATAACAATAATCTCAAATGAACTACATTGAATTTCCCAAACTCACATGTTCCTTTCGTTGCTCCTGCCTCGATCGTCGTGGTTGAAGTTCCTGTTCCAGGGTCTATTTTGCTCCCTGCTTTGAACTCTGTCCTGGAACCCCCTTTCGCCCCTTTCCATGGAGTTACGCGATTCCCGGGAATCGAGATCCCGGCAGCGCTGTTCGTATTCATAATCATTCTGCTCCCGATCACTGTCACCACAATCTCTATCGCTCCGATGATTCCGACGATCGAAGCTGTCTTCCCTCCGGAACTGGCGATTGTCAAAGTTATTCCGGGGATTGTAGTTGCGCTGATCCTCCCTGTAGTCATCGTTTATGAGGCTGTGATACAAATCGGGGTCACCATTTCCACCGCGACCACCACGATGATCATGTCTGAAGATGGGGGAACGATCGCGACTCCGAGAACGAGAATTGCGATGTCTGAAGCCTCCAAAACCGCGATTGCGCTCGCTGGGAAATTAAAATTACTTATAAATATGGATTTACATATGGTTATTAAGAGGTTATCTATACCGAGAACGCGATCGGGAACGGCTATATCGAGATCCCGGTCTGGATCTGTAGTAATTACTGCCCCGACCCCCCTCATTTCCACTGCCACCGGAGAAACTGCGCCGATTACGCGAGTCCATGATGGATATTTCCGGTTTATCCTAATGCAGAGGTTTGGTTTTATGGGAGCCTCTAGGTAAGAGCTCCTCTTTTTCTTTATAATTGATTTATTTTGCTCTTTTATCCCGGTGTGCCTTTATAAAAGACCGTATTTTTTTCCATAAGAACACTTTGAGTCCCGTTTTGCCATTCACTGCGAACCATAATATCGATAAGCTTAGGGAATCTAGAGATGGTGCAATTAATTACTTACTAATTACTTGAGTTCATATGTATATAAATAAAACAACATTAAATATAGATGGTTAACATATTTTTCACCTACTTTTTAATAATAAACATTAATAAAAAATAAATTTAAATTTAAATTTAACATAGCTTCTAAAATAAGTAACTAATAGGTTTAACAACTTTAATTTCGCTTAAAAAATTTAAAATTTATTTTTTCCCCAAGGTTATATTAGTTTTGTTTCTCATTATACACAAAATTAATTCTTATAAATTAAAGCCATACAAAATTTCGATTAGTTAGCTGACTATCGTCCATCTCAAGGAAAGTGTTGAAAAACGCCCAAGTGCCGCCACTAAGTGCCATTCCGTGCAGCGTGTCTTGGGGAAAAACCAACTTATTTTATTTTGGATCCATATAAACTTAGGACTTCCCCCAAAATCGAGCGCAAACAAGGCTATCTTATCGTTTGGAGATTGTATATACACACGAGTAGTTTATTGCCAGACAGCCACGATGAAGAAGGTGATGTTGACGAAATCGCAGCACATTCGGTCGGTTTCCACAGGCGGATCGGAACTTTTATTGGCCAAGCCGCCAAGTGCTCCAGTTCGTGTCATTGCGATGCCAGCTCAAATAGGAGCGACTACCTACATCCAGAGGAAGTCCTTCCAGCCCGTCTACGAGGACATTTTCAAATTACTCATGCGCATTCCCGATAAAGCCCTCACCCAACGGGTGATCGACGCGATTAATGGACGCAATAGTGGTAGCGATAAGGTCGCTGCTATCTCCCAGCCGCAAGGTAAACAATGTTCTTGTGGGGCCCAAAAAGTAAATGCCTCCACGCAGACAGAATCTGAACCCGATCTGAAGTCTATAAAGTGCCTGGAAAAGCCTGCCATAAAGCGTGAAACATTAGAAACAAAAGCGGAGCCCACAAATAGCCCTAGTCCAAGTTCCAAGGCCACTGAAACACCGCTGGCACCAAATGGAAAAGTTCCTAAAAAACGGGGAAGAAAGCGCAATACCTGTGTGCCTCAGGTGGTCAAGAGATCGGCAGCTGAAATGGCGCTCCAGGAGCGGGAGGAGAAGCAACTGACACCCGTGGTCACCAAGAAGAGAAAACAGGAGGTTGTGGTAAGTACAATATGATCGGGATTAAGTTCTTGAAGATTAAGTTCAATAAACAGGAGTAATCTAAACCAATCTCCCTTTGGAAACAGTCTTTACTTTAAGGTATTCAGAGATTAAACTGAAAAAAAAAATCTTAAAAAAAGATTAAATTAGGCGAATCAGACAGTGAATTCAAAGAGATCAAGCTCACATGAAATAAGTAAAATCTAAAACTTTAAATACAGTTTTTTCTTTAAAGTCATATATAATGAAGGGTTAAAGATGACATTCAGAAAAAATAGTAATTTAAACCAACTTTAATTTTTTACAATATAGTAGGGAGTAAATTCTTAAGATTCACAAAAAATAGTAATTTCAACTAAATTCGTTTTATAAACAGTTTTTAAAGCTGTTTATAGTAAAAAAGTCTTAAATTTTTAGTGAAACAGTCATACAATTCTAAGCTGTTTATAGTGAACCATTTGTTTTTCCCAGAAAAAAATAATTAAAAGTACATGACTCGTGTTGTTTCCATAAAAGGGGGAGTGAAACTTGATAATAGGCTACTACTACAATTTCCACAGCAATATTCGTCAGAATTGTGAAACCTTAATCTAGAATCTTACATATAAAAATCGACCTTATCTGCCTATGTTTTCTCTGAAATTTATATTAATCATATCTTTTACAGGACTCTAGAAATGCAAGGGTTAATAGCTTTTCAAAAGCAACTCCCCAGCGACGTAACTCGAACGCGTCAGATATATCTATTAATATGGATGTGCTCAACGTGGTGGGAGACTACGTGGAAAACTATATAAATGGCTCTAGTAAAGATCGGATATTACGCATAATGGCCCATGAATTTAAGAAGGCTCATATAATGTCCGAAGAAGGATTGCTGTAAGTATATATTAAAATGAATGAGATCATTGCAACAGTCATAATGATATCATTTTCTTTCAGGCCCATTCATGATGAAATACTACATGGTGATGTTCACGGGGTAAAGCGCCAGATTTTTGTGTGCAATCACGCCAACCTGGACATCAATGACCTACTGAGCAACGCTGGCGAGGATTGCCTGCAGCTTGCCCTCGAAAATGACACGGACACGGAGATTGTCTCAATGCTTTTGGAGGCCAATTGCCTCACGAATCAGCTCTATGATAACTCAAATACAGTTCTGCATTTGGCCGTGATAAACAACATAAGCATTGAGTCCTTTAAACTACTGATGCGTCGCATCGATCTGGATCTTCTACTGCTGATCAACGATGATGGTTACACGGTTTTGCATCTGGCAGTGCGTAACAATCAGTTTTTAATTGCGGAGGCAATCATGGATATCATTGACGAGCGGCAATTGGGCGATGCAGTGTACCGGCGACCATTAGAGGCTCCAAATATGAACGAAAGGGAAAATGAGAAGGCCTTTGCCAAGTACTATGATCGTGCCTGCGAAAGATTGGAGTTGAGTAAACCCAAGTTGAAGAACCGCCGGCATAAACAGAATGTGCTCAATGCCTCCGAGGCTAAGGGCGGCAATCCTCCCCTTTTTTATGCCGTCCAAGGGGAGCAGGGTAGGTTGAAAATAATATGTTGATAACCGTACAACATTTGCAACTTAAAGATGTTAAATTACATACATATTCCTATGATTGTATGAACAACCTTTGAGTTGGCAGTGTTCGTTTGAATCATTATGAATATTTGTACAGTTCCATGTAACCAAATATTGATTTAACTAAATTCTTATAATCTTATGTCATTACAGAACACCTTTGCTATTTCCTGCTGGCACATTTGGCCGATCCCGATGAGGAAAACTTAAGCGGGCAAACCCCGAAATCGTTTCATTACGAATACGCTCGCACATTACGCATTAACCTGAAAGTGGCTCGAGTTATGGAAAAAGTACACAACATATTGAATACTTGACATTAACTGTGTTTATTCTGAGTATATATTTAATGTCTAATTAGCCCCAATCTAGCTCAAAATTGGTTTGTTTGAGCTTGGCTAAGTTCATGTTTTGTAGAGAAGGAGGTAATCCCTTCTGAGGATGAGTTTTCCAGGGCCATTGATTGGATTTCTTTCTCTTTCGGTAGTTGGTCTTCTTCTTAGCCAAAACTAAGAGTTTATATCATTAAAATCCCATTTATTTTAAGATCACAATAAATCTCATACCTAATTTTTCGAGTTCCTGTATTTCCTTTTCATTATAATGACTGTATTTGCAAAACAGCTCGAATTTGCAGTAGCCACCAAAGTATCGCTGACATGGTATTTTTGCTCGTTCTTCGATCAATATCTTTTTGGGATCTAAATATTTTTAAATTTTAAATTATGAAGTTTTGGTACGGAGCGTGGAGAAATATTTACCTTCATAACGGCGCATATAATTTGTTCTTGCAATTGTGTGGGAGATGCCATCGTTGTGCAGTTTGCGCACATTTAAATCGTTTTTCATAAAACAACAACAATAATCACAATAATAACTTTTTCCACCCATTTGCCAAAAAGTGTAAACAGTGCAAAACAATACTTTTGAGCGTAGAGATGGCAAACCGGATAAAAACACACTTCGATAGAATGCTTAAATATCGATAGTTTTAAATGTGGAACTAGCAAAAAAATAAAAAAAAATTTTGAAAACAATCTTACTATATTAGTAAAAAAAAAAATAATATGTAGCATTATTTACTGTATAATATTAAATAGCAAGAAACAAATCTAATCCTTTTTATATAATACATAATTACCTTAAATGTTCTTAACGAGTTGATATATGTTAAATATATTTACTTTTAGGACATCTCAAACTATTAATTGGCTTTTCAAATCTAGAAACTATTGCTTGCGATACTATCGGTCTAAGTTTATTGACCTTGAACCGGATGCGATAGTCCCACCGCTATCTGAGTGTGCAAATTTGTTCGTAGTGAATGGCAAAGTCGCTGACAGCCGGCGAACAAAGTGTAACACAATTTTTCAGCGGAGTTTTGGGAATCAGGTTAAACAGGAGATACCAAGCCTCCAGACATGGATCCCTCGTTGGACAACTACAAGCTGAGCTGTGAGCTCCTGGGTCACAGCATGGACGTGCGGGCGGTGGCAGTGGGTGGCCCCACTCCGGATGGTGGGCAGATGATTCTGTCCGGTTCGCGGGACAAAAGTACCAAGCTCTGGCGGCCTACTGGGTAGGTTATCCGCTTAGTTTTGATCCCCATCCTAAACCCTTAACCAAATCCCCGGCAGAAACGAGTACTTGGAGAGCGTGACGCTGCAGGATCACAAGAACTTCATCTCGTACATCTACTACCTGGAAACGGAGCAGTGGATCTGCACGGCCAGCAATGATGCCACTATTTGCATTTACAAGCAGGATGGCTTTGTGCCCTTGTTGACCCTCAAGGGCCATGGCTCCACGGTGTGCACGCTCTCGGAAGGATTGCAGGCAAGGAGTCTGATCAGTGGCAGTTGGGATAAGACAGCCAAGGTTTGGAGTATTAGCGAAGCGGGTGATGTGACTTTTATAACCCTAGAGGGCCACGAGGCAGCCGTTTGGGCAGTGGCCACTCTAAAGGAGCAGCTTAAATATGTAACCGGTGGAGCGGACAAGAACATCTACTACTGGAACGCCAAGGGCGAGAAGCTGCGTCTGCTCAAGGGACACACGGATTGCGTGAGGGGTCTCATTGGCCTGGATGCCAACACCCTGCTCTCCTGCGGCAATGATGCAGTGCTCCGTTTCTGGAACGAAGATGGCGAGTGTGTTCGCGAGCTAAGCGGACACACCAACTACATCTATTCGATGGACCGGAATCGAGCTCTAGGTGAGCAAGTGGTGGTCTCCTGCGGCGAGGATAGCACGCTGCGCATGTGGAACGTGATCACTGGCGATGAACTAGGCGCACCCATCCTGCATCCCGCCATTTCGGTGTGGTCGGTGGCCTGCCTGAAGAACGGCGACATAGTCACCGGCTGCAGCGACGGTGTAGTGAGGGTATTCAGCCAGGATCCAACTCGGCAAGCGAGTGAGGGTATACGCAAAGCCTTTGACTTGGCCGTGGCCACCAGGAAGTCGCAGATGAACGAGGAAATCGGAGGGGTAAAGAAAACTGAGTAAGTTTTGTGGGAAATCTGTATTTCCAACTCTTAAACAAACCCTATTTTACAGTCTACCCGGTCCGGAGGCCCTTTTGTCCAATGGAACGCGAGAGGGACAAACGAAGATGGTGCGTCATCCCGATGGTTCGGTGAAATGCTACAGCTGGGAGCTAGGCAACTGGAATCTGGTGGGCGATGTGACAGGAGCGTCGGGCGGCACACAGGCCAGCTCCGGCAAGAAACTGCACGAGGGCAAGGAGTACGACTTTGTGTTCAATGTGGACATCTCCGATACGGAGCCGCCAATCAAGCTGCCCTACAACCGGGGCGAAGATCCCTGGCAGGCGGCCCAGACCTTCATCCATCGCAACAACCTGCCGCAGGCCTATCTCGACCAGGTGGCCAACTTCATAGTGAAGAATTCGCAGAGTGCTGCGGTGGTGGTGGAGCAAGCACCCACTGGCTATCAGGATCCGTTCACGGGAGGCTCTCGCTACGTTCCCGGTTCGAGCAACACCAATGTGGGGAGTGGCGGCAATGTGGATCCTTTTACGGGTGCCTCCAGCTACTCGACAACAGCCAGCAATGTGAATGTGAACTTTGTGCGTGCCGGTGACAAGCACTTTCCCGTGAGCAGCTATCGCACCTTTGATACTTGTGATTCGAAGAAGGTGCTGGAGAAAATGAAGTGTGTACAGATTACAGATTACTTACATTTGAAAGCCTCTAATCGTAATTCCTTTGTTTCTTTTAGGGAGTTTAATAGTAAACTCACACCCGTTGATGGCAAAGTTGGAGATGAAGTCCTGTTGGCTGTCATCAAGCTAACCGAGCAAACACCCGAGCTGGATCTGACCTCTCTGGAAGCCCTGATTATCCTGCTTAAGTGGCCAGCTGCCATGCTCTTCCCTGTGCTGGATATTCTACGCCTGGCCGTGCGCAATGAGCCCGTCTTTAGTGTCCTCAACAATAGCCACAACTTCCTGGGCATTGTGATCCCCCAGTTGACTGGGTCGGCGGCCAGTCAGCTAATGGTGGTGCGTTGCCTGGCCAATAGCCTGAGTCACGCCACGGGACGTCAGCAGGTGGAGTCCCATCTGGCGGAGATCATCGAACTGGTGGGGGGCATCAAGGCGGGCAGTGCCAATCTGCAGATTGCCGTGGCCACCTTCTATTTGAACTTGACCATTGCCCAGACTGTAAGTGCGGCCAAGGCGGAGGTCTGTCCATGTGGTCACCGCCGGCGTGGTGGAGCTGCTCAAGTGGGCCACGGATCTGGAGGCCTGCTACCGTTCCATGCAGGCCATTGGCAATCTGACCACCACATCCTGCGGCCAGGAGACCGTCGCCCAGGTCGTCTCCGTGGACTACGTGATGGACAAGCTGCGCGAGCTGACCAACACGCCGCAGGCCGAGAACTTCAGCAAGGTGAACTCGGTGGGCCAGGCCCTGCTGGCTGCATTCTAGGATCCCATTTATCATCATTCTAAATTAAACATATATTGGAGCGAACGTTTTTTCTAAATACACATTATAAACCCGCTAATCTTTCTTGGACTTGGAATGCTGTGGATTCTGCGCCGACGAGGATGCTTCTGCTGGAGATTGGCGGTTGTTAATGCGGTCCAGCAGTTCGTGTTTCCAGCGCTCTTCGGGCACTCCTTTGGCCCAATCCGGTACCGTGATGTTGGGCAAGGTTATCGTGGACATGGCTTTGAGGATCTGTAAGGGCAAGATGAGGGATTAGTAGAACATCTTATAAACTAACCATAAACTAAACTAACCTGTTCCGTTCGCGTTTTATCCAATTCCATTTGGAGTTCCCTGGGTCTGGGTTCGCTCCAGACTTGTCGCTCGATTTCCACATCCGCCGGCTCAATTGGCGGCATATTGGGGTCACCATGAGTGACTGGAGCTGTCATCAAATCAACATCCTCATCGTTTTCCTCAGATGAGCCTCCGGTGCCCTGGGAATCGAATCCTCGGTATCCATTGGTATTCCATCGAGATCCTCTTCCAAGGCCAGTGGTTGGTAGCCATCGTAGGCATCGGAATCGTCATCATCCTCGCTCTCCACGCCATTTCGTGGATGATCCACCACTGGCGTTGGGAATACCTCTTGACCAGGATCTGTGGGTAATTCCGGACTTCCCATTGTTTATATTTTTCGTAGCCCAAAATAATAAAGTTTTGTCATCGATAACGATAGGCAACACAACAAGTGCTGTAAAATGCAAAAATATGCAGTGCATACAATGAAGAAAGATTACCGTTAGATTACTATTTAAATATATATTTATTATTTAAAAAAAATAGAACTTAAGATAAAAACTAGTATGGTAGTTATATTTTACATTTTAAAATTATTTTCCAACCCTTTTGAAAAATATACAAATTGAAGGAATTGAGCTAAATTTAGCTTTAATAAAATTAAATTGCAATAACCAGCGTAAGTTCCAAATGAAAGTCAAAAACTGGTACATAATAGACACAACATATATTTTAGTACATATATGGAGGAGCAGGAGCCGTGGCAGCTGTGCTCCCCGCATCGGAAGCTCCCACTTTCTGCAGCGGTATAATCGTGGACTTAATGTCTCTATTCGAGGTCTTTCGCAGCTCCGTGGCCGCATGTTGCAGCTGCAGGGTGCACTCATTGCTGGCTCCATTTAGGCTGAGATGTGCGCACTCCTTCTCCAGCAGCATGGCCAATGCCTCCAGCAGCTCTACGAAACCCAGGGCCAAGGCAGCCCTTCGAATTCTGTTCAGCTCCTTGTAGAAATGCTGCGTCTTATCGGGCATCTTCTTGGCGTGTCGCAATACTTTCTGGACATCTGACTGCAGGCTGGCCTGTCGAATCCATACAACACTGCTCTGCGAATAAGACCGCCGATCGGCACGCACCGGAAAACTGGCTGTCTCTCCGGGTGCCAGATCCTCGGGAAATCCCAGCAATTCCAGATCTCCAAGCCAAGGTATTACATTGGTGCCGGGTGGCAGTATGTTCAACATTAGATTCGATTTCTTTTTTCCATCAGGTGAAGGCGTATATGAAGCCATACCACTTGTCGCCCACTTTAACCAACGCGGCCATGTTCTCCATTTTCAGGGCTCCATGGAGCAGGACGCAAAAATTTTCCTTCTGCTGTTCCGTTTGCGGACCTGGTTTCAAGACAATCGTCACATCGTCATCGCCACTCTCCTCGGTTTCCTTTGGATCCTTGGCGTAGAAGTCTTTGATATCTGTTTCCAGCTTCTCCAGCTCATAGTTGGGATTACTGATGTCCAATTGAGTTTTGGTGGCTTGGCAGCTGCCGGCAAACTGCCAGATCTTCGGCTACCGCCACTCTTTTCCCGCTCCACTTTCGGCAGCACCCAGTGACGACTCCAAGTGGCTGGCGAACCAATATCCGACAGGGCCAGGAAACCACACACCTCAATCTTCTGGTCTATGTGCCGAATGGTGGGTTCTCGGCCAAAAACTGAGGATTTCTGCTCATAAGGTGCCGTGGGTGGCCAGAGCAAAACAGGTGCCTCCATGCGGAAATAGCTGCCACATTTTAAGGTCACCTCCGAGGATTTGTAGCTCGTCTCACACAGACGCTCAATCAACTCAAAAACTGTAGTGCGTCCTAGTTCGCTTTTGTGGCTGGGATTCGGGGTTGGGTTGGGATTTCCTTCCACTGTTTCGGGCGTTTTCACAGGTTTTGTCATAAAGAGCTGGCCTGGGCAGAGAAATAAAGCATTAGGAACTTGCATACTCGTTAAGGGGTTACTCCCACTTATAATTTAATTTACCCTTTAGTGAAACCTTGTCCAGTAGCTGCTGATACACAGCCAATCCTCTAGTGAAATAGTGATCACCATGCAGGCCCAAGCAAATGAAGTTCAGGTTGTAGTTGGCCAGGGTTTTGAGGAAAGCAAACTCCGGTTCTGAATCCTTGCCGGAATAGGCTTCCAGGAAGCCAGTGATGGAGGTGTTGCCAAATCCGAGGCCACAATCCGTAAAGATGACCACTTGGAGGATGTTTTGGTTGCCCCATGGGGACATTATGGAAACCACAGCCTTGAGCATGCTGGCCAAGCAGGCCTTGTCCACGGGTTCCACTTTTTTCACGGCCTGCCGGATTTGGTCATAGTCCCTGGTGAAATCCACTTTGAGTTCCGATGTGGTCGAGTAGAAGAGTAGAGCAAGGTGCTCCAGTTTTCCGGCCGCCGTGAGATTGTCCAGCAAATGCTGAATCCCCTTGATGGCCAGCGATTGGTAGGTGTGCTCATTTCGTCCTGGCACAGGACGAAGCATCGATAGCGATGCATCCAGCGCTATTAAAGTGGGCATTTCTAATTGATATTTACAAATTATTTATTTTTCCGGCAAAATTATGTTGTTTATGCATCTTCTTCTTTCGCTCCAGCTGAAATGCCATTCACATTGGTTTAACTACCAAGTCTCCTGTGAATGGTTGGTTGTCCATAATTTGGCGCCAATCGGGAATTCAAATTTAAAATTTAATCAAAACAAAAAAATTTTAAATCTACATTGAAAAATCAAAGACAGCTTTTTAATTAATCACTTTTAACAATTTATTACAAGTTTTGTATATTGTTAATAAAAATATAAAGCAAATAAAAAACAGATAATTGGATATGTCCATATGTTTTCTAACCCTTTTTCCTTGCCATCTTATTTTTTAGGTGTCTTATTTTAATTTACATATTATTTACTTTTAACACCATATATTTAATATAAACCATTTATTTGTCATGTTAAATAAAATATGTGCTAATATTTATGAGTTAGTTAAAGTCTGAGATATTATATTGTAAATGCTTTAATAAGACCCCAAAAAACTAAAACTTTGTTCACTAATTTATTAAATTTCAATATTGACGCCAGAAGAATTAAATTATTTTGGATCTATAAGGCAAAGCATACAAAGAGCATCACCCGAGTCATTTGTTTGCATTCTACTCAATGGTTTTGTATTAGAATAAATTGAATTTTGATTAGTTTTCAACCCCAATGCCGGGGTTCTCTAGATTTTAATTACATGTTATTGAAGACATCTGAATTGTCTCACGCTCTTTTGCAGCTGAAAAAAGCGGAGAGCAGAGAGCATCATTATCGGGTAGGAATACGGATCCACATATAGTGAACATCTACTTCGGAATAGTCGACCATTCAGATCCAGCATCATTCAGAGAACTCAACTCGAGCTGTGAAGACGTCCAAATAAAGTGCTCCGATTTGAAAACTAAAGTGTTCCAAGTGCAAGACTTTTAAGTAATATTCGAAGTCTAATTAGGAAAATTTTCATAAAAGTGAGTGTTTTGTTTATATTCAACAGCCCATCAAATATTATTTAATTATTAAAACTTTATTATTATATTTTACTATCTTATATTCTTGTATTTGTCAACCTTTTAACCCAAGCTTTCTTATCATCGTGTACAACTTCTGTCTATCTTGAGACATTTTCAATTTTTTACTCATTAACGGTGGCATTTTTTTTTAATTCCACGCTCATTAATTTCTGACCCAATTTCCCCATTGCATTATTTTGCTCCCCTTCCCTTTTTAAAGGAAAATCTGGCACATGCAGTCCAGTCCAGTGGATATTTTTGCGTCATTTGTTTATCGCTGCAAGAACAATATATATATATGTCTATATATATAGACATATCCGCACAATGGACAAGGAACCAATTTGCTTTGTTTGCAGTTGTTTCAGCTGCAAATCACTGCAGCCCCCATAAATATTTCACATCAATTTGCCTACATTTGTTTATACAATAATTATTTGCGATAAACATTTTCTGATGTAATTCGTAAGGAAATAATTTAACTTAAAGGCTATAAAATCGATGGCCAAACGACGCCATTGCATTTTATTTTCAATTTCATTTTCCATAGCCAATGATCAGGATCCGTTCGATTTTTCCGCAGGTCACGCAGTGGATCTCTACGCGGATTTGCATACATACCAATTAAAGATCGCATCGAACCAGACCCATATAGACCATCATATCGTATACGATGGGTGGAAGAAGTCGGACACTTCAATTGGTATTCCTAGCTCTAATTGCAATCGCTCAATGGCAGACGATTGCTGCGGGCCCAGTCTCGTAAGTAAACTAGATCGATCAATTTTAATTTTAAAGTCGCAGCAAAAACTCCCCTTTAGAAGTAGAAAAGGTTAATATTAATTTTTAAAAGTAAAATATTGCTAAGAAAAGTTTAAAACGTATTTTATTTTGAATATTGTTTAATCAGTAAAGAATACTTCATAATTTGTTCTAGATATTTATTTTAATCAAATTCAAAACGAGTGAGAGCCTTAGCTGCCCAGATTACCTTTCAACTTTTTTATTTTGTACCCTTAGTCATTATAATTATTATTATTATTTTAAAATGCATTTTTTATTTTAATTTTGTTCCCCTTTTTTCCCAACCAATTTCATTTGAATTTCATTAGGAAAACTTAAATTTAAAATGATAATAAAAGAAGAAAACTCGTAGGTCATTACAAATTTCTCAGTTTTAAGAGCCCAATTACGCCACTTTGAATGAGAGCACTCAATGGAAAATAACTCTGCGATCATATCTCGTGAAAGGGGCTGTAATTGGATGCTCAAACTTTAGGAATCCCCAATCCCAATCTGTTCAATTCAAAGGAACTGCCATTTCTAGCACTCCCTTTTTATGGCTTTGACACATGTCACACATTGGTTGGCACTATCCTATCCATTCTATATGCTATGTATGCTGTGTGTTCCCTTTTAAAAACTGTGAGTTTTTAGCGAAATGTGCAGAGAAATGAAGTCGGCGCCTGGGACACCAAATGAATGCATCCCATGCACAGCAGCCTCATCCACATCCACATCCACATTTACATCGAAAACCACTAATGACTAAAATGCCTTCAAAGGGAAACCAAGATGTTTTCTCTGTTCCGCTTATTTGTTTGTTTATTTTCGGACTTTGGATGGCACGAAGATGGTTTTACTGCACACTTCTCATGCAAATGGGCTGGTAATTCCAATTCCGAAGGGTGATAGAGTGGCATGTGTTCTATGGTTCCCCCCAACTCCATATGTCTATGCTCTAGCCATCAGCATCAATGCAATTCACACAAACAGCTTTTGGAATCAAGAAACAGGGTTCCTGACCCTGAGATCCACTCACCACTTATCCATATCCACATCCATATCCATATCCACATCCACGATCCCCTCAATATTTATAGGCATGCACATGCACATGGACGGTGGTGGTCCCATCCATTCTGCATCTCCATCCACCCCCAACTTAGATGATTAATGGTCTAGGGCAGATCTAATTTTAAGCTATTTTACACTCAGAAAAAATATTACTATATAAAATGTCCTTAAAGATGAGCCTACCATATATATTTAGAAAACAATAAGTTAATATTCCTTTGATATTGTTGTAGTTTTTTAAAGATATTAAAACTGTTTATAATTTTTAAAAATGTACTTTCCAATATACAGTATTCAATGATTTTTTTTTAACAATTTAGGAAAATAACCAAAAATCATCGTTTTTATGCTTAAAAATGTAAAAATTATTAAACCTATTTTTTAAATTACAAATTTAATTTAATCCTTTTTAAAATATTTTATATTATATTATTAAAGTTCAAAGTACATATTAGCTTCATAAAAAAATTTCAAAATTAGCTTCCGATTTTTTTTTTTTGATTTTACTTGTTAATATTGAAACAAATTAAAAAAGCAACGCTATTTTTGTTATTTGTTTTTCCGATTGTTTATGTGCTCGGAATTTTTTTTTAAATTAGGGCATTTTGTTTTCTGTGTGTACTTATGACCCGACTCTTTTCTAGAAACGAGGAGCTGCGCGGAACCATCCAGTCGCTGATCTACTCCTACAACCAACTGGACAATAAGTTGGAGCGCCACGAGCATCGGGAACGAGCCTTGGGAGAATTGCTGAAGAAGGCTCTGCAATCCCTGCAAAAGGGTCAGAAGAGTCTGGAACCCATCAATGGGATCTTCGGACGGCTGGACGAAAGGGTCAGCCAAATAGAGACCATGTTGATTACGGTGAGAAAGGGGTTTTACACCTAAAATTTATTTAAGTTATTCTTTTTTGGGACGCTACCTTAATATGAATATAGCGAGAGTGCTAAAGTTGAAAAATATAGATTAAAACTAAGTATTTAAAAAAAATCGTAAATTTTGATTTAAAAACAAATGATTTATAATATTATTAAACCTCCGTAGAAAGTGGAGAATTCTGTGCTTGATTTAAATAAAAAATGCGTTCAAGAATTATTAACATGGTTTAAAAAAGCCTTAAACCTAATTTTTAAAAAAAAATTTTAAGGTAAATTTATTTACAAACACACAGTTATTTATAAATTCATCTGAAATATTTTATCTCGTCTGGGATACTAGAAATTTTCAAAATGCAATTTTTGACCATCTATTCTCTAGCAAGAGGAGAAGTACAACTCGCAGTCGGATCGCTTCAACCAGGCCACGGAGCACATGTTCAAATGGATGAGGGAGAATGACGAGTGTTTCAAAAGGCCACCGGTTAGTGCCAACCTAATAGCTCCTCCAGCCGCGCCCCCTGCGCCCCCAGCCATTCCGAAGGAGTTCCTGGAGGAGCAGAAGCGTCTCAATACCAAGTTGCTGGAGGAGATTCAAAAGCTAACATCCAGTGTGGCCGCTTTGAAGGAAAGCAGCCAGAAGGCAGCTGTTCAAACCCAACAGAATTTCGAGAGAACTGCCCAAGGGAGCGGAATTGCTGTCCCAGATCGAGGCCAAATTGCAGGAGCATTCCGCCAGCGTGACCACTGCTGCTCCGCCCAAAAACAATGAGTTCGAGGTCAAAGTTTTGGGTAGCTTGAATTCGCTGGGTGGAAAGGTGACCGAGTTGAGTGAATCTGTTCAGCGTCCGGTTGCTCCAGTTGGCCTGACCGAAAAGGATCGGTCCTTCATCCAGGAGCTGAGTAACGACACCCTCAACGCTTTGGCGCAGCTCAAGAGCGAGTCCTCTGCCACACAGAAATCAGGTAGGAATTCCTTAAAAATCACTTTCTGAAAAAATTCCAAAAATTATGTGGATTGTAAAAATGATCTCTTTTGAACATGTAACATGATTCTTTTTAAATCTTTAAAGAGAATTACGTTTACTGTTACTGTTATATCACTATGAAATGTGGTGGAGGCTATTTATTGGTCAGTTTATGTTCATTTGGTCAATATCTACTGATACACCAAAAATTTTCCAAATCGAACCAATATTTTAGAAGTTATAAGGAAAATTTTAAGTATGACGTCATATTTGAAAAATAGTGGTTATTTCTTTCTTGTTTATTTAAATTTAATCTAACTAATTGATCTTCTGCTTACCCCAGCCTTGACGGAGACCACGGAGCGACTGCAGCAGACGGAGGCCAATATCCAGGCGGATGTTCGCCAGCTGTCCACGGAAGTGGGCATCCTCAATAAATTCTTTGCCGCGGCCAATGAGAGCAATGTCAAGCTGAACGAGGGATTGGAGGCTCTTGGCAAGTTCAACAACATAATCATGACCAATTCGGAGGTGGTTTTGGACACACAGCGTAAGGTGGAGTTTGGAACACTGAATGTGGTGCAACGGGTGGGCAAACTGCTGGAGGAGGAGATGACCAAGCTGAGTGGGCTGCTGCAGGAGCGCTTCGCCACGCTGGACGGCACGGTGGTGAATACCCAACAGGAGGCGAACAAGAACATCAGTGGACTGCTGGAGACGGAGCTGAACCAGGTGTGGCACCGCATCGAGATTATGGCTGGCGAGATCAGTCAGAGCAGGGAAATGCTGGGAGTGATGCAGTCCGCATCCGATGGCTACATCAACAGCACGCTGGCCACAATGATGGGACTGGGCAGGCCGGGTGGAGGAGACCAAGAAGCACATGATCGACATGGACGAGAACCTCAACTTCCTGCTGGGCAAACTGTCACTGATGTCCAGCGAGTTTGCTAACATCAAGAAGGGTTTGGCCGATTCCCTCGAGGATTTGCGCAACTCCTTCCACGTCATCCACGAGCGAATGCCCACGGGTCCGGGTCCACATAATACCGATAAGAACAAGTATCTGACCGATGTCAATCTGCTGTCCAAGCGCCATGCTGAACCTGAAAGGGAATAGAAGGGATTCGCTGGGAATTAACAAAATACAATACTCCTAACCATAGCGTCTAAGTCAGCCCACTTACATGTAAACATTTAGTTGCGCTTAAGTTAATAGCACTGCACAACAATCTATACATCTTCACTTGTTGTTGAAACCATTTAAAAGTATACAAATAAATGGAGTTTAAGATATCCAAAGAAAATATAAAAATCCATTACATTATATTATTACTTTTTGTAAGTGCTATCGACCTAATCGCAACTGTACATATTTATGTTAAAAATCGATCTTAAAACCTTAAACCCGGCCCCAAAATACACTTTTATTACGAACAATACACTTTTGTGGTTTATTCTTACGAACTAGAGGAATTCCTGGCGATAATTTACATATGTATAGTTAAGGTAACTAGTTAATATAAGGGTTTCGTTTCCCACTCAATAAAACAGGGCCATCTACGTGCCCCATCGTTGTTCGCATCGCGAGTACTTGGACAGGATGTTGGCGAATGTTTCCACGTCAAAGTGGCGTCCACTGGGATGCGTGTGGAACTCGGTGAAGCGCACATGCCAGGGCAGCAGGCCGTAGGTGCAGGTTTGCCGGGCAAAAATGATGCCCAACTCCGGTTCCGGGGCCACGAAACCGAGTCGCTTGTCCAGCATTTCGGTGATCTGCTCCGTGAGTGCCTCGCGCTTTTGCTGGAGTAGATTTTGCACCATTGGCGTCTCCCTTTTCTCGTACAACTCCCGGCAGACATCGGCGATCAGGGCATGGCCATCGGCGGCGCTGATTTGATAGAGCTGCAAGAAGGAGAAGCCAAGAAACTCAATTAATAAATGATAAGAGAACGATTAGTTCCGGGAATCGGTTGGCATACCCTTGACAAAAGGGTTATTAGTTTTACTATAAAGGGTAGAGACCATTTTTGTTTTAATGCAGTTAATTAAAACATATTTATTAATGCCTAACTAAATTGTCCCTATCTATCTTGAATTTGGACATACTCACTTCACGTAGGTCTTTTTAAGTTTTTATTTTTTTTTATAATACCATCTTTTCAAGTTTTTATATTATAAACATTTTAAATTACCTAGTTGCTTAAATTTGTCTTTTAAATAATTTTAAATTTACACAAGACTTAATCTAAAACTTTAAGTACTACTTAAAGCCAATAATTAATGAAAATTAAACATTAGAAAGCTTACATTTTAAGTATTTTCAGTTAAAATAAGTTTATAATTTCGTTCTAAGCATTATTTGCAATGTGAAAAGTAACTACTGAATGTTAAAATCTAAAGTATTTACGTTTAAAATAATTTATAATTTGGTTCTGTTCCTAAAGTAAATAGAAATAGTAGCACTACATTAAGAACATTTTTAATATACAAGGGCATATTGAACTTCGTTCTTTGGATCCAAACCTTTTCCGCCCCTTATCAATTCCCGCCCACTCACCTGCAGTTGTGTGGAATGTGAGCCGTTTGCCCCGTTCACATAACCATTTGTCTTTTGTCCGTTCTTGGGCGAATTCTCCACTTTGCTGGGACTATTCGGAGTAGGAGGTTTTGGCCACTTAAATGAGCTGCCTTGATTCTCGCAGAGATCAGCCAAATCCACATAGCCCTTGTCTTTTGAACGCCTGTCAAACAAACTGACATGCTTGATGCCAACATCCAGGGCGTAGTTAAAGATCCTCCGCAGGAGCACTGCATCCACGCCGGTGTCCATGGGTGAGATGACCAGGACGAGATGCTGTGGCGTCTTGGTCAACTGGGAGCGGCAGTCTGCGAGCACGCGCCGCTCGTGAAGATCACGTGCCGTTGGGCTAAGCCAATAATCATATGACCACCTGACCACCAGTGCATTGAGGCGCTCTCGAAACCGCCAAATCAACTCGTAACCACCGATCAGGAGCAGCAGAATCCTGCCCAGCAGCAGGCACAGCACCTCGATCATGTTGGTGCAGTTTCCAGGGGCGGTCTGTCCACCTGCGGGTTCGGCCTCCCACTCGCAATCCGCTCCTGTTGCTTCTTCGAAGAATCCCCTTCGCAGTGTACACAAGCGAACATAACCTGCAAGTGGGTGGTGCAAATTTGAAAGATTAAAGCATTCCTGGGGAGCCGGCAACGTACCCACTGTGTTCCAGGGTCACTTGGCTACCTGCTCAGTCACTTGGGCGGCGGGGTCATCGTGTTATCCAAGTTTTAACCGATGCTCTCTCCCAGAATAATGAAGTACGTGTTCTAGAGTGTGACCAGGGGGCGATTGGAGCAACATACCAGAATAGTATATTTACCTTATCTTAAGCGGCGATTTCGTCACTACCCCGATTTTTACAACTTAATAAGGTTTTAATTTCAAATTTATTTATCCGATTTAAAATAAATTAACAATTGCTTGTGCTTTTTGGATTGCTTTTTTGTTATAGCTGTATAAGTTTGTATCAATTTGTATTTGTAGTTAGTTGTTTTAAGTGTTCCTTATCTTGACCAATCTTCAAAATACTTTTCTCACCACGATTAGGACAGTTCAAAACTTGACAACAAACAGAAACTTTAATTTTTAATGAGTTATAAACTTTTGCGAAAACGGCGTATATTATTTTAATTTTTTTGATATATTTATCAATTTGTAAACTCAATATATTATAATATAACACATATATCATATATAATAAAACTACTGCAAAAAACTAAGACTATGGGCAGTTTTCATATAAATTTGTCTCGAATTTCTTTTGTATTTTTCGACATTTTAAATATTTTGTATTTTTATTAAAATAAAATACTAATAATAAGTCGTGACATTTTGCATCTCACCTGAGCTGGTCACACTGAAAGCCACGCCAAGTTTGCTATTATTTTCGCCTTTGCCGGTTTGTGAATTCGTCTTCTCTTCTCGTCGGTTCTATAAAAGTAAAAACTGCAGTCTATTGCCAATTCAACAGCAAAAACAAAGGTGAGTAATGCCAGCTATTTGCTTTCTCTGTCGCACAGCGTTTAATTAAGCGGGGCTTTGTTTTTTTTTTGCAAGCCATTTTTCTCTAATTCGCCGGTCCAATTGTCTACTGAATTTTTAAGGGAGAGGGGAAGTGGAAGGGTTAACCCCTGAGCAAGTGTGTGTGTGGGTGTTTTATACATGCCTACAAATAAAATAAAAAGAGAGCCAAAAAAAAAGACAGGAGACAGCTGTGAGATGGCTATTTTTGTGTGATTCATTTTGTTTGTAAAATTAAATTCTATATAGTGTATTTTTAACGATGATTTCATATCCGATTCCATGGTTTTTTTATATACCACTTACCACCACTAATTAATTGCCAGCAATTGTATGCAAATTAACCCTCAGCAGGTGCCTTTTTGGTATGTTAACCCCTTCGATAAGAAATAACTACTCAGCTGTTTCGGCCATTTTGTTGTTGTTTTCGCTGACTCACACACCGAAAAAAATATATATAATCTTATATAGTTTACGCAAGACCGAACCCATTTGTTTGTGTTTGTATGCGGATGACTCAAAAAAAAAAGTTGGACATAAAGCGCTATCAGCGAATTTCGATTGAAAATAGAGAAGTGAGATTACAAGTTATTTTCGATTCCGGTGGGGAAAAAAATAAATGCCTGGCCTTATAAGGCGGCATATCTTAAATTTTGCTTTTACCATTTTCCCCCCATTTACTTGTAATTCGAGCTCTCTCACTCACACTTAGTCGTTTAATATAACGGTCGTTCAGCTGCAGACATTTAATCTTCTTGATTTCTAGTTTTTTTGCTTCTGCTTTTTTTGCACGCAACAAACGCATCTGCCGCAAAAACAACTACAAGATCTAGTATCGCCAGGCGAAAGTTGAATCTCGGTTTACTTATCTCGTGAAAAGCCCCTCTTCCTCTTTAAGACACGATACTAATGCACTCTTGTTGCCCAGTCATTTGTTTAAAGCTACTTTAAGACAAAAACAACTATTACCGGTGCAATAAACTCATTGCAACAAAGGCAAAAAAAAACAAAAACATGATCTAATGGGTCTGAAATCTATGGGCAGTCAAAATTTTTATACCCTTGCCCTTAACTTCCAACCTTAAAAAATTAATATCTTTTGAATTGCAGTAAATTTTTGTATTGCAAACTATTTTTCTGGAAAGTTTTTTTTTTTTAATAAATGGTAGTTATTAACCCTCCCAAAAATATGTTTTTTAAGGAGAGTATCTTTTTTTATATGGCCAATAAAACTATGGGTTTGGTAAAGTTTTTACCCTGCTTTAAAAACAGTTAACAAAGCTGTAGTATCCACTGTAAGGGTATATTAAAAATCAAATTAATGTTTGCGCAACTCTCTCAGAGAGTTTTCTCATTTTCCGGCTTGAGTTTTGAAGCTTTCTCTGCTGCAAAATGTGCAAGATTACGAGCTTGCATAAAATCCTGCATGCCAGGCCATAAAGCGGTTATTGAATCAAACACATTTTCATTGCCAAGCCGTTGACTGGCCTGAAATGGTCAAAAGCAGCAGCGCTTTGTACCAAAAAAGGCAACCAAAGTTAACAGAGGTCTCCTAACAGAGTCCTGTTTAAAAACCGAATCAAAACTTCGAATTCGAATTCGAACTCGAAACCAAAACCGAATCCCAATCGTAATCCGAGTGCGTGGGCGTGCGCTTCGTTTAGGGTGTGTTCGCCGTGTGTAATCGCATTTGTGTGTCATTTAGTCCTGTGTTTGGTAGTCACTTGACCCAGTTGGAGGTCTTCAGGTCCGGAGTCCTATTCTTCATTTTAATGTGCCAATATATTCGGGCGAAGTTCAGCTATACACAATGCTAAATGAGCAAGGAGTGGCCGCCGTCACCTTTTGAAAGCACTAAAATTTATATGACTGCTGCTAATTTGATGTGATATGCCAGTGCTGTGACCGCCGCTGCTTCAGCAAAACGTGGAATCCTCCGGCAAACAGTAACGGAAATTACATAATGTGCTTGATTCGTATTTAGAGTGTTGAATCGAAGAAAACCGCCTGCAAAAATGTTCTCCTGCTGCCGTTCCAATCCCAAGAAAAAGGATAAAAGCACCGAGGAGGATGGAGAAAAGGTCACCGAAAAGGGGGAACCGCAGCTGAATGGAAAAACGGAGATTCAGGAGGATATCCAGAAGGATTCGGCCAAAGAGGAGCCCTCGAAACCAGAAAAGGCGTCTACCAAAGCGCATAATCCTGTGGATGAAGGCACCCAGGCAAACCTCACTGGTATTGAAGCAGACCTAAGCCTAAGTATTATATATACAAACCACTCTATGTACTCTCCGGCTTTTGAGCTCAACAGCTGTGTCGGCTTTTGTCTGCTCTCCGGAACGAATCACCGTATCCGGCCGGTTTTCCGTCCCTTGCATTATTATTATTATGCAGCCGACCACTACTTCCAACTCTTTTTAAACTACTTCAAAGGGTTTTAAGTGCCCTCCTCAGTTCACTTTTAAGTTTTCTCTACTGTGCTTTCTCTTGGGTTTATTTCTGTTAATTTTATATTTATGAGACATATCAAGAAATAGCACCGATACGCAGTTGATTAATGAGGAATAGCTAATGACAGTGCATACTATACATATCTGTGTTGAACATTAAAATCGTGCACATCGATCAAAGTGTATCTATGAGTATAGTAGAATATACTTTATATAATATATAGTACTTACAGTTGAGCTTACAAATATAGAAACAGAAATGATGGTTATAATGTTCTCCAAATGTGTATCGTTTATTTGTTTTGCTTAGATATAATTAATACAGACACAAACAAACAAATAATGAGATACTAAATATAGCAAATGTTTTCTTTTAGCCATGAAAAATAAGTCAAAACATTATAACAAATAAATTTTGTAGTCAATATTTAGGTTTTTTTTTTTCAAAATTTTTTAATTTTTTAGTCAAAATATGTCAATATTTAATCTACCTTTTTTTTTTTGTCAAAAATAACCATTTTTTAATAAAAAACTATTAATTTCTTAGACAAAAATGTTAATTTTGATTAATAAATATTGTTGTCTAAATAAGATTTAATTCTAGATATAATTTCATTTTTTCCTGATTAAAATTATCATGTATTTGTATTACCTTTTTTCTTGTGCTAACGCTTTTCCATGCGAGATAAGCAATAAATAACTAACTGCTTAATCTATAACTGACCATGACATCATGGTTGTGAATTGAAAAACTTTTTAAAAGCGTTAAATGACAATAATGAAAACAGGAAGCGAAGTAAGCCAAGACTAAAGTGAAGTAATCAACTTAAGTATGGGTGCTTTTCTTGATGACCGTCTCTGTGTATTTGAAGCTTGATGTGTAGAGTAATCTTAAGCAACACTTTCCAACAGCCCAACCAACTCAGGCTGACAAATCACCAGCAACTTCTTCAGCACCAGCACAAGTTCCAGCTTCAAAGAACCCAGAAACGGAGGCGATAGCAGCCCGCTCGACACACTCTTCCACATCCACGGCACCACCTGCTTCGATGACCAGCGGCGATGCGGAGGAGTCGGATGACGTGGTGGTGGCGGCGGCTGAAGTTACTCCGACCACGCCACCACCGCCCCAGCCACCGCCTACCAAGAGCTGCCTGTCCCGCCACAACTCCACGCATCAGTCAATCAAAAAGAAGGTGAACATCAGCAATCGGGCGGAGATCATTGAGCCGGATCCGCTGCCGCTGCTCCTGCTGGCCAGCCAGAATCAGAACTCCCTGCTGGACGACGACGAGGTGTTCTCCGACTCACTGCCTCCGCCGAAGAGGGAGAGCATGTGTGCTCCATACATCGAGGGTGGGGATGTCGTTTCGGAGACCCTGTTCTTTGCCCACGGACTGCCCTCCTGGTTCGACGACGAGCGACTCAATGAGATGTATGCTTAAAGTCTTGTTCTGGCTAAACGAAATTTGTTTGGATTTATACAGATGTGATTTTTTTTTAAATAGATAATTTTATGACATTTTTTAGTACCTAAAGGAGTAGCTAATATAATTAAAACAACCACAGAATTTTTATTACATTTAAAGTTTACTAGGAAAAGTAATTTCTTAAACGGTTACCCTCAGTTGCAGTGCACATTAATTTGCTATTTTTGGGCAAACTTTTAAAGTTACAAGTGAGGTTAAGAGGATATCTTAACTAGACAATTTACTGGAATTGTTAAGTACTAAAAAAAAGTAGCCACCAGAGAAACACAATTAACTACAAAGTATTCTTGTAAAAATAATTTCTTGAATAAGAATCGAACATGTTTTGTTTAAGCCAGAACAGATTGACCTTACCACCTGCCTTCCCTTTCTTGATTTCGTTTGAATGTGGCCTCCTTTGACCTCGTTCCATGTCCAGCGGCTGCATCGAGCCACCGGTCACTCCAGTGGGACGCGACGAGCTGGAGCTCAAGCGCCAGCGTCTCTACACGGAGCTCCTGCGGGCTGCTCACGCGGCTGTGGAGCACAGCGTGGCCGTGCGGGGTATGCGAGCTTCGATAGAGTCCGATTCGTTTGTTATTTTCGCTCTAAAACATTAAAAAAGTTACTTGGCTTGGGTTTTGAAATCTAGGCTTTTCGAAGGCTATGTTAATTTAGAAATTCTCCTATCCTCTAAATGCCCAAAAGAAATCCAAGTCGAGTAAGTTGGTTAAAGGTTTCAATTTAGTCACTTTCTCTTTTAGTTTTTTTGTGACGTTTTTGCATGTGGTTTTATCAACTTCACTCGTTGGGATTAGCTCTCCTATTGCATTTTTAATTCATAAGTGTATAGTGCACTTTTTTTTGTCCTACATCATCTAATCATCCACAAACTCATGAAGAGAGAGATTTTTTTCGGGAAGCTTAAGTTTTTAAGATATTGTGAGTGCACGGGGGTTTTTTATCACGCTGAAACATCACTTCACTTTAGTATTTATCTTTTTAAAACTCAATGTTATTATAAGTATTAGTTGTCAAGCAAGTTTTTAATTATTTTCTTTTTCTGGTTCAGATAACGAGCCGGAAGCCAAGCCCACGGCTGCTGTTCATCACTTGGAAAGCATTTGCGAGCGACTGGAAACCCTCGTCGACCGATTGGAACGCACTTTAACGGCTCCCCAGCCCATTGAATTGCCCACGCCCACGCCCACTCTTCCGCCCCCGCCAACCGAAGACGACGAAGAAGTTACAGAAGAAGCTCTTCCAGCTGCAGAGAAAGTAGAATCGCCACCACCACCACCACCTCCTTTACCGCCCAGCAGCAGCAGCAGTAGCAGCAACATGAGTGTCGCCGGATTCGAGGACATTGTGGCGGGTCCGCTGAGCCAATATCTATCCCTATCCGCCCAAATTGGCGGCGATGTGGCCCAGCATGCGGAGCTCGTAAAGAGCGCCTTTGGGTGAGTCAGGCTAAATGAGTCATTCATGTTGAGCTGCGGTCAAAATAGTAGTATATAACTAGCCTATGGAAATAGCAAAAAAAAATAGTTAGAAAGCCAGTTTAAAAAAATGTATACATGTTCGTGAAGCTAATAAATGGAGCAACTATAAAAATGAACTATTAACAAAGGTATCATGTTTCAGATAGCTGAAAAATATAGCAATCAAAAAGAGTTTGGAAGCAACTTTTTAAAAATGTTATATATCAATAGGTTAATACTATAAACTAAATGAGGCAACCATAAAAATGCCTTTCAAGCATAGGTATGTTTTAAAAAAACTTTTAAAAAAATTGGAAAAAAAAAAAATGTAATACAAAGTGGGGCAAAAATAAGAAACTGCGTTTTATATAGAATGCAATTTTTTTGTTTTTTATTTTCTATAGTTCAATACAAAGTGCAGTGATTGTTCTTTTAAGTAGTTATAAAATTATTTACTACTGTATATTAAAAGTTTAAGGAAATATAAACAGTTTTTACATAGATACATTGTGCCACTACTATTATTTGGACCGCAACTGTATATCTATATATTCTATATAATAAACTATAATCTAATCATTGGCTTTCTTTAAACACAGCTTCCAACTGCAGTACTTGACGCTGGCCACTCAGATTGCCAAGCCGGCGCAGCCCAAGCAGGCGGAGCTCCTGAAACCGACCTCGACGCAGATCAGCGCCATCCAGGACTTCCGCGAGAAGCATCGCTCCTCGGCCCTGTTCAACCACCTGTCGGCCATCAGCGAGAGCATTCCCGCCTTGGGTTGGGTGTGCGTGGAGAAGACGCCCGGTCCATATGTCAAGGAGATGAACGATGCCTGCCAGTTCTACACGAACCGAGTGCTGAAGGAGTGGAAGGAGAAGGATGTGAAGCACGTGGAGTGGGCACGCGCCTGGGTGCAAACGCTCACCGAGCTGCAGGCCTACATCCGGCAGTATCACACCACCGGTCTGGTTTGGTCCGGCAAGGGAGCTGCTCCCTCGGGCGGTGCTCCGCCACCACCACCACCTGGTGGTCTGCCCCCACCGCCTCCAATGCTGGATCTGAGTGCCCTCAAGCTGGACAGCGCAGGAGATGATCGTAGTGCGCTGTTCGCTCAGATTAACCAGGGTGCTGACATCACCAAGAGTAAGTAGTGAAGGGAAAAGCTGCACAGAAACACGAAACGGAATGTTGCCTGTCGAATTTAATATAATATTTAATTATATAATATAATTAATATTTGTTAATTTTACAGGCTTGAAGAAGGTAACTGGGGAGATGCAGACCCACAAAAATCCTTCTCTGCGCACAGGACCTGCTCCCTTCAAAACGCCAGCCCAAGTGGGTGGTAAACAAGGCGCTGCCGCTCCTTCAAGTGCACCCGCCAAGGCGCCCGTTTTCGAGCGCGATGGCAAGAAGTGGATCATTGAGTACCAGAAGAACAACACCGGGCTGCTGGTGGAGAATGCCGAGATGAACAACGTGGTGTATGTGTTCCGCTGCGAGGGATCCACGTTGACCGTCAAGGGCAAGGTGAACAACATTGTGTTCGACTCTTGCAAGAAGTGCTCGCTGCTGTTTGATTCGGTGGTGGCCTCCGTGGAGTTTGTCAACTGCCAGAGCGTCCAGATGCAGGTGCTCGGCTCGGTGCCGACGGTGTCGATCGACAAGACCGACGGCTGCCAGATGTATCTGTCCAAGGATTCGCTTGGAGTGGAGATTGTCAACTCGAAGTCCTCGGAGATGAACATTCTCTTGCCCGACGACTCCGGCGATTATGTGAGCTTATACTTTTATTTAAGTATCAACCATTTGTAATTGTTTTGTATTATATTTCCAGACCGAGTTGGCTTTACCGGAGCAGTATAAGACCACCATTGCCGGCAAGACCCTCAAGACTGTTTGCGTGGACAGCCTCGGCTAATGTGGAGACCCTTTAAAGGAATCCCAACCGTTGCTTTTCCAACTATCATCAGCAAAATTAGCCAGGCAGCAATCATAATTGTATTTAATTATAAGCGCAAAATGTTCGTATTTCAGAGATTTTTAAATCAAACTTTTCGTAATGATGAAATGATGTTGCCAAAACTTTGCTATCCTGGCTAGTGGAAAGTATTTATATAATTTATTTCGATGGAAAAGCGATGGCCACAAAACAACCGAACCCAATGTATTTATATCGAAAGTGTGTGTATTGAAACTGAGCACCCAATTCGAACTTTTGAAGCAGTCTCTTTACTCGATCATCAGATGTAACTCCTTTTTATATTCTATTTAAATAAAATTTAAACATTTTTTATCAGATAAATGGGGGAGTTTTTAAGGAGGTATAATAGTTTCTTTCATCTTTCATTAAACCTTTTTTATTGTGTTATTCATTTGTCTTATTGAACCCAATTAAAACCCACTTTTGTTCTTTTAAAACTTAAAACCATTCTTCATTTGTTCATAATTTTATTTTCTATTTAAATAAAATGTCAGCATTGTTTTTATCAGATAAAAAAATGAGAACTTGATTTATTGCTACGTACATTTACAATTTGTTTAATAAAGCCAAGCTCGCGGGGATCAAGGGGGATGTTGTGAGGTTTGGGAATGGCTGGCGGCTAATACTAGGACCCTAGGACTTCTTGTACTCGATCCGTTCCACCTTAACCTCATCGCCAATCAGTTGGTAAACGTACGTGACAACCGTGGTGCTCTGGATGTCCATGAGAACGAACGAGGGCACCACATTGGTATCCAGCGGATTGAAGGCACCAGTCGCAGATCCAGGATTAATGTAGAACTTGTTGCCGTGCTCGTAGGCCTCGAACTTGTACGTGTGCCCCGTGATGAGGATGTCCACGTCCAATTGCCGCTGGATTAGAGCCAGTGCCTCGGGATCGCCGCGTGGAACCACCTGGTGGCCGTGGCACAGTCCAATCCGGAACTGGCCCACCGTGACCACCTTCTGCTCCGGGTACGTGAGATTCTCGTCGAAATCGCCACGCACTATGTGCACATCGTTGGCCAGGGATTTCAGATAGTCGTAGGACTCCTTGGTGCAAATGTTCCCGGTGGCCAGGATGTGATGGATGCGGCCCGGCACCAGTAGCTTCTTGAACTTGGCCGGCAGGCTGCTGCACCGGTGCGGAATGTGTAGGTCGCCAAGTACCAAAACTAACATCTTGTCCTTTTTAAAGAGCTTTGTTTTGTTTCACAAAAAAAATTGTGAAACGCCCAGCAAATATTACGATAGACAGCGATATCGAATGCAGTGCGTCTATCGTTAGTGGTGGCACTTTTTGGTTGGAAAGATAGTAGGTAAACAAAACGGGGATTTTCATGTTGCCTATATATATTTATTTTTTAATATGTGAATGGCATTGTTATTTAAGGAAAATTAATCTCTTTGGGATAGCTTAAAAATTTCATTTTATTGAGTTTGTCTTTTTAATTTCCAAAAAGACTAAACACGTAAACCGCTTAAGTTCGGCCAGCTGTCTCCTACAAAAAACTATTTCAGCAAAAAAACAATCTCAAACCGTTTTTTATTAAGAAAAAAATAAAAATCCGTAGTAATTTGTACCGCAGCATGTTTTATTTGCTATTTGCTCAATTTAGAAAGCAAACTTTTTATTGTTTGTGGGTTAATTATAGCTTTCTCCATCAAAAACAAAAATACATATAAGCAAGTTATTAGGTCTCAAAAACTGCAAAATAATAAAGTTTAGCAACTCAGCAAATCGACAATTAATCAGGGATAATTTTTATTCATTTTCTTCGATTCACAGATTCAAATTCACTATTTTGGAAATATACAAATTTGACTAGTGAAAGAGAAACTCGATATATTGAGCGCCCTACTGAAAATATCGAATGGATGCGCATCCCCACCGATGACATTGCCGGCGAAAATGAAACATCGATTACTGCGCATCTCTACCGATAGCATTGCCGGCGAAAATGGAAGCGGATCAAGCAGCAGCTATCAAAGAATGTTCGTAATTAAACCCAACTAAACACCTGTAAACAATTGCTAAAATAACCAAATTGCAGCCGAAACGTGCATTGACCTCTTGGTCATCGTGCTGGACACGAATCCTTCCCAGCACATTGTGCGCCAGAACCAGCAGAACCTTACCCAAATCCTGGAGGCGGTGATTGCTTTCGGGAATGCGCACCTCATGCAAAAGGCCCAAAACAAATTGGCTGTGTTATCCTGCTCCCATCATGCCACGTTAGTTGTCTGCTTAAAAATTTTGATTTATATTAAAAGAAGTGTATCCCTGCAGAAACTTCCTGTATCCTTTGCCCAGGCGACAAGTGGAATTGCGCCAAGTGGATGGTCAATATGAGGCCTTTAGCCTGGTGGAGAAGACAGTGAAACAGCAGCTGGGCAGCATCCTGATGAATGCCCCACGTCTGAGTGCTCCTTGTGAGAGTCTCCTGGCCGGCAGCATGTCCATGGCACTGTGCTATATCTCTAGGGTAAATGATTGCCCTAAGGATGACCCTTTAAGTCTAGTAATCAACCCAAAGCTAATCCCCTACAGCTCCAAAGAAGTGTGGCACCTGGCGTCAAGATGCACTCCCGCATCCTGGTCCTGACCGGCAGCAATGAGTGCGCCTCCCAGTACATGACCTTCATGAATGTCTTCTTTACCGCCCAGAAACTGGGCATTGTGATAGACACCTGCGCCCTAGACAAGACACTCAGTTTGCTCCAGCAGGGCTGTGATATTACTGCCGGACAGTTCCTCAAAGTCACCCAATTGGATGGCCTGCTGCAGTACCTCCTGTGGGTCTTCCTGCCCGCCCCGCAAATTCGTCACAAATTGGTATTGCCGCCACCGCCCAAAGTGGATTACCGGGCCTCCTGTTTCTGCCATCGTGAGCTCATCGACATTGGCTATGTCTGCTCGGTCTGTCTGTCCGTCTTTTGCAAATACAGTCCAATTTGCACCACTTGCCAGTGAGTATGGATAGTGTAATTTCCTTGAACTCTACTAATAAATGACATTTTTCTTTTGCAGTACAATTTTCAAGAACCCCGGTCCTTTGCCTGTGAAATCTAAAAAGAAAAGAAAACGGACAAGCAAATGTAATTCTAGAAGTAGCAAATACTGCCGGTTGAATGAAACAGTATATTAAACATAAAGGTACTTTTTAATTTGTAATAGAATTTGATTTATTTCGAAAATAGGTATTAAATGATTATATGTGCTCCGCTTCCAAACAAATCATTTAAGATATAGATTTTTATACTGCTGACATATGAAAATAGTATATTAAAAATAAGGAAAGATTTTAATTTGAAAAAGACATTGATTACTTAAAAAGTCAAGTCAAATCAAATCATTGACGATAGAAACATCGAAAGATTTCAAATTTCCGCTTTTCATTTATTTTATTTTATGGTTATTTTAATAGAACACAATTTAGAAGTATATATGTAGGTATACATTTAAATTATCCGCTTTAAAAACAAATACCTTAGGTAGACGTTTTTTTTTTTTTTTTGATTACAGCTTTAACATTTATCTTTATTTTAGTTTCTCAAACATTTCTAGTTATTTTACTGAAATACATGGGCCCAAAGTTGGCCGGCAGGTAGGGCACTACCATTTGCCCATATTTAAGACCCTTTGGGTGCTCAAACTTGAAGACATCGCTGAAGAGCGCCGTGTGCTGGCTCAGATCCTTGATGGTGGCCGTGATGCCATGCTCCGTGAACACCTTCTGCAGGGCCATGTGAACCACGCCATCGTTTTGGATGGGCGACAGCGAGCAGGTGGAGTAAACCAAGCTTCCACCTGGTCGTAATAGTCGCAGGCAGTTGGAAAGGATGCCTGCCTGGAGTTCGGGAATCCTCAGACGTTCCTTTATGCGCGTTGGCTTAAAGATGTTATTGTCCTGCTCGTTTACCACATGGCGATCCGTGGTGCAGGGCACATCCACCAGGATCTTGTCGAACTGCTCATACTGGTCCAGATTGCGGGCATCGCTCTGGTTGAAGATGAGCCGCTTGCCCGCCCAACGCTCCTTGTAATCAAACAGATACTCCTGCATCACTTTCCTCAGCTTGTTCAGTCGGGACACTTGGATGTCATTGCAGACGAGGTGATCCAAGTGAAGGGTCTGCAGCATGAGCAGCGATTTGCCACCAGGAGAGGCACAGGCATCGAGTACTCGCTCACCGGGCTGCACCTGCAGGAAAAGCGGTGGCAAAGTGGAGGCGCCATCCATCATAAAGTGGGAGAGCACTCCCGTCAAGCACTTTTTGGGCCCCTTAAAGTCTGAGCAATTGCCCATTTCATAGGTGTACAAAGAGAGATGCTCGGGGTAGTGGAACGAAGGCTCCTTTTCAATGGTGAGCGGAAAATCAGCACTGGTCTGATAGTACTTATAGTGCTCCGACTCCGCCACCCAATCCTCCATGCCCTTGATGCTGTGGGCGGGCATATATTCATAGAGTCCGCCAGTGCCGAACTGTGGATCCACCAAACGATGCTCATCCAGCTTTACGTCTTCCTCCAAAGCCTTGGTTAAGCTTTGCCTAAAGGGATTATGGATTTCCTCCACCTCTGGCTGCTTTTCTTCTATATTATCAAACTTCAGGTGTTTTGGCAGTTCAGCAGCTGAACCATCCTCTCCAGAACTCGGATAAATAGAGGCCACTTCGCGTTCCTGCTGCTTTCGGAGTAGGGCATCTAGTTTACCTTCTATTTCATGACGGGATTTGCCCTGTTCCGGCATCGTTTCCACACCATCCTTCAGGCGATCCTGGGCCAGATTAATCAGGGACTTCATGTTGATGGCTCCATCCGTTTCCAGCATGCTGCATGTCTGCTCCGTGTCCCCGAAATTGTTCACCATGGCAACGTATTTGTGCCTCGTTAGTAGCGCTGCCCGCATGTTCTTCCATCGGCTGCCGTAAACACTTCCGTAGAAATCATCAAAGTTATCCATTGCCCGGTCGCAATTGTTCTTCTTGTTCTGCACGAGATTCCATCGCTTCTTGGCACCGCTTTTCCATCTCCTTGGCAGCAGGATAATGCTGCGAACTTTTAACATTTTACACAATATCAATATGCTGTGAAACCGGCAAAGTTGTTATGTACAAATCATATGTTTCCGCAGGAAAATCGATGGATGTTGGAGGGGTTATCGGGCTGAGTGTTGGCGCTACAAATGTATCGAAATTCAAATAGTGATAAGAGAAGTCTAAGTAAAGAAGGGTAGAAAGGAATTTAAATTGATTAATTGATTAAATTGATTGATTGATAAAGAAGAACGCATCTTAATTTAGCAAAGTTATGGTCGGTTAAATATAGTATTTAGTGAATTAAATTATTTTCTTTAGATTTTTAATAATTAGATTTCAATACTTCGATTTTTAATACTTAAGAATTTTTTTTTAAGAATACATTTTTTGTAATTATATTTAATGTTAATAACAAAGGCTTGTTTAAAACATGTTACAGGCACATGTTTTTTGTGTCAATATCAAAAAGCTTGTAGATTTACTCAAGCACTTGAAAAATGACTTTTGTTTGTTTAAAAAACAATACTAAACAAATAATAAGGTCATTCACCTAATTTTTCCATATAAACTGAAGGTGAAATCAATATTCCCTTTCCACCCAGCCAATCTGTTAAGAAAAACTGAATGCATTCACTAAGACGGCGCTTTATTTGTAGACAACTTTTGAAATCAAGAGTGTTAAGTACATTAGGCGGGCTGAAGTGTTTATCCGTAATGGTGTACGGCGACTAACTATAGGGTTTACAGCGATCTAAAAACTACAGTGCACTCTCTAAATAGAGAACTTATAAAAAATGAATTTCAAAATTATCTTAAAATTGTTTGAGCTTCACAAAGATAGTACTTTTTTCCTTATATCAATATGAAATACCAACGAAAATTCGATTTTTAAGAGTTTCCCATTTCAAGCGGGCACTGTATAATTTGTAATTGGTATTTACATTTCATTTGATGCTTGCATTGTTTTATTTCATCCCAGAGCTATCTGAATAAGCAGCAGTTCATCGAGTAATTTAGGCAGGGTAATCGTAGAGAGATTATAGATTTAGGGCTTGGTGGGGAGCTCCTTCAACGGAGTCTTTTCGTCCTTGGCCTCCGGATCCTTGGGAGATCCTGACTTATTCCACGGCTGCTCGGTGCCAGAACCCAAAAAGACAAATACCAGGAATTCAATGGCGAACAGGACAATGGTCACTCCAAAAATAATGCGCCAGGCTCCAATGTTTTGCTGGAAATTTAAAAAAACATTAATGTTTGAAGAGAAAATGAGGATGATTTCACTTACATTTCCCTTGGTGACGAATCCCACGAAAAGGGGCACAACAATACCAGGTAAAGTAGCCGCCGTATTGGTCAGAGCCACCAGAGTTCCGGCGAAATTTGGGGCAATATCGATGTGGTTGGACAGGAAGCCGGAGAACATGGAACCCATGGCCACAATGCCAACGGACATGACGGCCACGGCCTCATAATGCAGACATCCAATGTAGCAGAGAACCAGCAGACAAACTCCGGGGATCAGGGTGCAAATGGAGGTGGCCGTCTTCCGGGCAACAGTGGTGCTGATTTTACCTGTTATTGTAAGAGGAGCGTTATTAAAAATTGGTTTTACAATTATACAAATTATAAAGTCACTTAAAAATATGTAAAACAAGTATCTAAAAAAATGATAACTTTGTTATAGGACCCGTTTATTTTAATTTGTAATTCAAAAAGAAAATATATTATTTAGCCTTATATTATTTTGATAGAAACGCAAACTCAAATTTAACTAAAAGAGCTTCTATAAAACAGTTATACAATTTTTAGGAACCTCTAATGTGGTAGACTCACAAAAAAATTGAGGGTGTGCTTAAATTAATTAATTTAAATTTAATTGAATAAATATTTAATTTTCATTTTTTGTGGGTGCTTACAGAAAGTTTTAAGTACAAATAGGTATATTTGTGGAGTAGCTTACCCTTAGCCTGAAGGCTGTCCAATAGCTTTCCAAGGCAGATACTGAAGATGATCATGGGGAAGTAGGGCAGGGCACTGAGTGCCGCATTGCTGGCCACGTTGAACTTGAGCACCTGCTTCATGTAGAACGGGATCTCGATGAGGAACATGTACCAGCCGAAGTTGCTGCACGTGTGCGCAATGAGGATGGCCCAGAAGGGAACGGACTTCAAGACCTTCAGCCATGGCACCGACGGATGGTGCCCTTCGCCCTTCTGCTCGGTGCCCAGCGAACTGGTGATCATTTGCCGCTCCTCCGGACTGATGAAGCGCTGCTTATTCGGATTATCCTGCACCAGGATCACCCACAACAACATCCAGATGCAGCTGAGCGAGCCCATCACATAGAACACCGATTCCCAGCCCCATTGGGCGGAGCAAACGCCGGCCAAAAGTATGGAGAGGGCAGTGCCCGCCGAGGTGCCCACATAGATGATGGTGGACATGACCATGCGTTCGGTGGGCGGGGCCCAGGAGGCGATCATCACGTGCATGGCCGGGAAAGAGGCTCCTCCGCCCACTCCCTCCAACACTCTCATCAGGATCAGTCCACCGAAATGCATGTTGGTGAAGACAGGCGTCAGCAGAGTGCACAGCACATTAATGGCCACCGAGAAGAGCATCACCCACTTGGCGGAGAAGTTCTCGGCCACATGGGCCAGCGGAATCTGGGAGACCAAATAACCCCAGAAGTAGCAACTCAGCAGGGTTCCCTGCAGGGGCTCACTCCAGTCGAAGGGTCCGTCCTCCACCTTAACCGTCACATTACTGGTGCTGGCTCCTCCCGGCGGATGGCACTCCTCCACCAAGGACACATGGCTGACATTCGATAGCGTCACCCCGCCGTGCAAGCTGGATGCTTCGTTGTGGGCCTTGATGGCCGTGTGATTCAACATCGCCACCATGGCCACGCTGAGATTCACTTTCAGGCCGTACACAATGGCCATGCCAATGGAGCCCAGCAGAGCCAACACATAGCGGGCGGGCACGAGTTCTGTAATTGGGAAAAAATCGGGTTTTTAATTTAAAATACATTATATTGTATATATAAAATTGCACAGGTGAAAGAAAACCAAGATGTAAATAATTTACTCAAAAAAGAAAATATTGCCATTTTTGTTGTAGAAGTGCTATAATATAAAACTATAAAACAGGCATGTAAAAAGTTTTTTTATATATGTGATCTAAAGTATCGTATAAATATTATAATTTTAAAGTTTAAAAATTAAACATTCGTTTCGCTTATAATTACTAGAGATTTTTCCCAACTCAGAGGAGGACTATAAGTTTAATTTTAAAGTTTTTTAAAGTTTTAAAATAATCACAGAAATCAATAAAATTTTAATATCACTTTTCAGTAAAAGTAATATTGCACAAGCAATTAAATATTTTCTCAGCAGTGTGAGACAAGTCAATTTGATAAATGCCATCGATATTCATATTGGCCAATTGAATTGCTGCTCGCCGAGTTTCAATTAGCATTGATATGAAATGCTAAATAACATCGTTTAATCAAATAAAATAATTAGTAATAGGTTTTATTTGCTGCTAATTCTTGAACTCATAGAGAAATATATTCGACGACAGTAAAGGCAGTTCTATCATTACCATAAAATTATTTTTGGGGTCTAATATAGACATGACACCATTTGGATATTTGGAACTCAATCACCTGGTGAACCACGAGTTCAAAATGGACACTGATACTGATAATTGGTAGTTGAGTAGGGTCAGTATATAGAACCACCGCACGCGCACCGATATCGATTATAATATGTTTTGAAATATAAAAAAGAGGGCTATCATGTCTGGCAATTATGAGCGCACGTTGCGATAAGAACGCCTATAAATTTGTGGTCTTTGTTTTCAATTTCACTTTCATGGCTGTCAGAAGTGAGCCTTACGAGCTGGCAACACGATTATTTATATTTGCTAATTACTGCATCGATACTGACAATATTATTCCCTCAATGTCTTAAGATGTAGACTTTCTTTTGATATATTCATGGGCAAGGCGGTTTGCTTTTTAGATTCCATCAAGTTATTGAGTACTTGAGGAATACAAAAAATTACTTAAGTAATCTAGCATATACTACAGAAAAAAATTATTTCTTAATACATAAAATAAATAAGTTTGTTTTAATTAATTAATTAATTAATTTAATTTTCATTTGGTTCCAAAAAATGTACTTATTTTGCTTTTGTATAAAAAATTATTTTACTTTAGTAGTTTAATAGTTCCTAGAGTATTCTTTCTTCGATGAGCATTTATTTCCTAACACTTTATTACTTAATCTATATTTGCTTTGAGTAACATGCTGAGGAGCACCAATACCTTTCACTTGGTAAGTATTCATAAATTCTCCCCAGACTTATTTGCTTGTTTGATTGGGTGTGGCGTGGTAGTAAAGCTCAAGGGGTTGGGTTAATCTCCGTTAAAGAACGACTGATCCTGGATAATTTCAGAATTTAACATGATCAAATGGCATTTACTGCTAATATTCTATAAATATTTTACGTTTGTTAAATGGATATTAAATTATAATTATTGAACTAATCAATTTGTAAAAATTATACAATTTTATTTGTGGACTTTATCTTGAGTTTGTCATAAACACAGAAAGATTGTCGACTAATTGTTTTCAACTAATAAGTATGGCAATGACTATGCAATAAGGTTACAGTTTTTGAAATAACCCCAGTGTTTACTTTAAACCTTGCCATAAAATAAATTTAAAATAAATTTTACAACTGTTGGATAAATTACCAAACTTCTATTAAGATAATATTTATTAGAAAATGCTGCAAATAATTGTTTACAAAGGTGAAACAAAATATTTCACAAATTTTTGTAAGTTACCAAAATTCCTTTAAATCATCATCTAGCGTTTATTTAAAAAAAAAACACTCATCAAATACTTGATAAGAAATTCTTTGAGTAAACCCTTTTGGGGGCTTGCCTATCGTTTATCATAAAACTCAAAACTTGTTTGCAAATGCCGCATGAAATTTTCGCATATTTTGATTTAAGTAAACACTATTATTTACGCCATTCAAAAGCTTGGGAAACAATGTCGCCTTTTTATGTTTTTTGTTGGGATAGGTAGACGAATTTCAAGAATGTCGCGGTTGTTTTGGGCGGTACGAACGCGTATACAAATTGGCTTTATATTTTTGTATGCCAATATTGTTTATATCTACTATATGACTTCCATTTGACCTTGCCCGGACATCAGTCCCTGGGCATAAAAACGCCAAAAACAAATCAAATATGCCGCGTGGGTAGTAATCTAAAAAAAGGCCACAGCAACCTAAAACCTAAAGGATATGGCACACACACACAAACACACACACATTAGCAGGAATACGAAGAATAAGGAAGATTTCTGGAACTCACGCACACGAATGACCTTTATGCCGGTTTTGAGGTCAAAGTTGTATCTTTATATTTGGCCTTGTTCAAAAGTCTTTGGCCCACCACCCACTTGTTGCACTTTTGCATTCACCGGATGATGCATTTCGAGGGTGCAATCTCGAAACAGATGGTTCAGATTTTGGCCCCATATGTATATTCCTTGACTTACTGCCCAATATGCTGCCTTTGGCGGGCACTTCGTCCGTCATCTTGGCGATTTAACTGCAGCTGGCGACCCGGAAAATGCTAATAGTTTATTCAAACAGACTGAGATATATTCTAAAGGCGTCGAAAACCGAAATGCCGAACGAATCCGTAACCGAAATCAACGTGCGTCCCCTACGAAAGTTGCTCACCAACTGAAGCGAATAGCTGGAATACTCTTTGATTTTGTGCGTCGTCCCCCAAAAAAAAAACATTCTCGTCCACTGGTGTAAGTGTGTATCTGTGTTTTGGGTCGACTTAGTACACTGACAAAAAAATGTTTTTTTTTGAGTTAAATATAAAATGAGAACATTATATTTTAAATTTCATAATTGAAAATCATGATGTTTGAGCTAATGGAAAATGTTATATTTAAAATGGGTCATATTTGATTTAAATGCTTTATATTTAAAAACAAATTACATTTTCAGATATTGAAATCTTTTTTTAAAAATAGTCAAATATTGAATTTATTTTTTACCAGTGTAGTGGTGGTGGTGGGTCCCGAGTTTTTGGGATCTTGTTCTCTGGTTCCGAGTGGCTTGCCTGTTGTTTGGCGCGTATTCCTTTCCTGTGTGTTTGTGTTGGGGCTCGTAAAAGTGTTTGTCATACTGCCCGATATATAAAAAAAAAAACGATTTTCTATGCCTCAATACAACAAACGAACGACACTCCCCGCTTCCCAGAAAATTTCATTTGCTTTTCGTTCGATTGCATCGTCACATTTTAGATACTTGTGGTTGGTTTCTTGACTAGGTGGTGGTCTCCGATAAGTTGGCTTTTACAAATACGCCCACGCACTTTAACTTGTCCAGCATATCAATGATATACACCAGAGTTTAGGCCAATTTCAAATGAAAGGGTAATAACGACTTAATCTTCTAATTTATGAGCTATCCCGGTAGGAATTTAAATTTCATTTTGATCGCATTTGTTTTGAAATTCATTTACAAACTTTGAAATATAAAGGTTGTAAGCTTTTTAGTTCATAACATAACGATTTGCCCCAGTAAGCTAATATTTATATTGAAACTTAGCAATAAGTTATTTAAAAAGGCTTAAATAAAATTTTTAAAAACTATTAAGATTATTAATAATATTTAACTCAATGATACAAACTAAACTTAATTGTTTAATAAAGATACAATTTTACTAAGTAGATAATCTTTTATTTATTCCTGTTATTTAATACAATCAAATGTTATATAAGTATTAGCTTGCCTTACTCAACTCAAAAGCAAAATAACAAAAAATAAAAAAAATCGTCTACATTTGGCAAATAGAAGCAAACCGCATACAAAGCTGTTATTAAACATGCAAAACGCGTGCATGAAATTAGTATAAATATGGTGAGCCGATCTAGAACCAATAACCGATCAAAAAGCCCAACCAAATGTATCAAAAAAGATTTGTATAATTTATTCCCATTTTCTGATGGTTTTTATTGCCTTCACTTTTCGTTTTTTATACCGAGAGTTTATTAATTTAAATGATTTTCTTATTTGGCAAGTTAATTAACGCCAATCTTAAAAGTTTTCCAGCAGATTGATCTCATGATAAGAGGTGCGAATTCGTGATGCTCGTGAGGGGAATTCGCTAAAACAATTGCTTCCTATTGGGAAAGTCCCGTGAGCATTCAACAATTGAGATTCATTAGTTATTATTAGGGGACTATAAATATTATGTATATTTTATGGACTTCTTTTAATTTAAGAATTTAAGAGACCCGGAAAAAACTTTTCCCTGTTTTTTTTTGTCTAGCAGGTTTGTCTTTCTGGTCACTGCTCAATCGCTGATGAGATATGCAAATGCTCCCATTCATACCCGCATCTACTATATGTAGGTTCAACCCCACCACTCACCCAACTTCAGGCTCTAATGCTCTTGCACTCGTTATCCATCTAAAACACACTCCATACATATTAATGCCTGCTTTTTGCCATTTTCTGTCTGTTCTCTGTTGTTTGTATTTATTTAGTTTTCCTTGGCCATATGGTAACAATTTGGGATAAAGCCGGAAATGTTTAATGTGTTTTACACACTCTGCAAATGACGTTTGATAAGGTAACTACTTAACGTGGATTTTGATTTTTATAAAGTTGTGTGCATTCTCTACTTAATTTATTTAGTAAATGCTTTTTCTAGTTGATCTTTGCGATTTTAATAAAATTTCATTTTAAATCGCACAAAATATATTTAAAAATTACTTAGTTAATAATAAAAAAGAAATAATTATTTTATTATTTAAATATTCTATTCTCTAAATTATTGAAATTTTTAAAATAATTTAAGTACAACATTATTTTCAAACTAACAAAACTCTTGACTCAACTGAATTTTGTTTGAAATATTAAAAATTTGTAGTTAATCACCCTAAAAAAAGTGTATCTGAAGTCATATAACAATTATTTTCCATTGCTCCCCTCTCAAATAAGTGCAAAATAGTATTCTATTTAAAATTTGTAATTCACAGTGTTTCGTTTATTTGCCCAACTGTATATATGGTATTTTTTTATGGCCGACAGGAGCCCGTTTCTGTTTGCATAAAGTTGGACCTCATCAAAAGCGTCTATAACTTTGTGTTGAATTTGCAGTGGCCACAATAGATGGCTTCATGGCTTCATGGCTGCTTGGTTCTCTGTCTCTGGAACATAAAAGAAGTACAGAACAAAGTACTGGCTGGCTGATGATGAAACCCATCTGAATTCACCCCATTGATGTCAACGCGTGTGCGGAGGCCAATTGGTTTTTATTTAATTTTTGGCACACACTTCGTTTGGTAGTCCATTTTTTCCACTTGATGTGTCTAGTTGTTAATTGGCTTTCATTGAATTGTCTTCCAATTTTCAGTTATTTAACTTTTTCTTCCCCAAAACTTCGGTTGACAACAAAACGGGGAAAAAGAAATGGACTTTTATGACTTTTTCATTGAGAAGTGGTTACTGCGTAGCTGAAAATACAATTGCATTCATCTAATTGTAACTGATGACACATTTGCATGATTTGATTTCCAATTTTATTCAGCAGCATATTGATTTTCGGGTCAATGAACCTCCTCCCTTTTTCGAAAACCCCCAGATTTACCAATTTTTTATTGGTTACCAAACCAAAGACGTATTTTATTTAATCGTAAATCAGTTGCTTGTAAATAAATGTATTTTCAAATTAAGCTCGCGCAAAGAACTTAAGGCGTAAATTAAAGGCCAAATATTCAGAGACCCAAAAAGTGTAAGGGAAAATATATATATAATGTTATAGTTAGTTGAGTGTTCATATATATATATATGTATTTCTTTGTATTGTATTGTATACACACACACATATATACGGTATTAATGCATTTTAAATACTCTGTATAAGTAATATATAATTTATGTTTTATATGTTTGTATATTTGATTATTACCAAAAACAGTCAGACAATTTTTCATTTAAATTAAAAATACGCCTCTCCATCGTCGGCATAGAATATTTAAAATATTTATGCCTGAGCCACTTCTTATAATTTTGACAAATAGTTTGCATATTGTATACGTATAGTTAATATATATTTTAGCTGCGGATATTCAGTATATATATTATATATGATTAAAACTCTCAGCATCATTTCTCATTTGATCGATTTGTCCGCAAGTCGGCTCGTGGCTATATAAAAGTTTAGATCGCAATGTGGTGGCTTCAAACGTCTTCAAAAATATTTAGTTTTTTTTAAATTAAAGCGGTTTAGAGGACCATTGTCGCATCTGAGCTCGATTAAAGTTGATAACTAGCCGTATTTTTTGGCGATTGTTTGCTATCCGATATACATATATATATATATAGTATATAATATATTTTTGAACATTCTCCTCTCATTTTTTTTGTACTAGTCGGGAAGCCTCTAGTTCGATAAGTATTACACACGAGTAGATACAGATAGTTGCGGTTTCTCTGGTTTCTCAGTAATTGTACATTTAGTTTGCCATAGACATTGATTTCTTACAGGGATTAAGTGGCTTTTAGATTCGGTTTAGTTCCATTTTTCGATTAGACTAAGGACTAGTTTCATGGGAGAAAATCATCGAACCCGGTTTGACATACTAAAAACATTGACTTGATTATGTTCTTGACATATAATATTTAATAACAATAATTTGATTCTTGTTAGTGTTGGTTAAAAATTGAAGTTCTACACAAAAATTGCACACGAGTTGACCTTGACACACTAGCTCATTTACTATAATTGAATTGAAAAATTTGTTGATTTTTTATCCTTGGATTATGTTTATGATCAATGTTTTTTTGGAAAAAAACGAGAAATACTTTTCGTGGGGCCTGTGTGGGCTATCATTAAATACTATATAGTAGACTATCGATGCGTTGGGATCTTTAGATTTAGAAGTACTTTTCGCCATTATAGCTGGATCCACGTTCGGCCACGGGTTCGTTCATAAATTGGCTCTGACTAATGGAACGCTTCTTCTTGGCCACCATATAACGCTGTTTCGAGGCTCCAAAGCCTGGGTAAATAATTTTTTTATAATATATTATTATTATTATATTATATTATTAACCAGAAACTCACGGCTATTGACTCCAGTGTACTTGTGTTGGCGTGGCACGTACTCATACTTGGGCATCAACTGGTTCTGGTTGTCCAGCGGCATTCCGTAGTAGTCCACCAGTGCGGGTTGCGCCTGTACGGGCACGTCCATCCAACTGGCTGCCGGCACATAGTCAAGGTCATCGGAGGCGACCATGGGCACTGCCACGGAGCTCTCCACATCGCTCTCCTTGCGCGCCCTTTCACCAGCCTCCACCAAAGCAACCAGGGCCAACATGTCGGCGGGATTCAGCTGGGTGTCGCGTTTCAGACTGAAATTACAGGGTACATTAAACAAATTATAATTAGTTTAAAAATCTGCCTTTGTCAGCGCAAGGAAAATTAAACCTATTACTCATACGCAGTGTTGTCTTTATAAATATTAAATTTTAGCTTTGTCAGAATGGAGAAAATTAGACCAATTACTCATACCCAGTGTTCTTTCTTTGAAATACTCTAATAAATTAATTATTATAAATTAAATATTAGCTTAAAAGACTTTTTTATATGTAATCTGCGTTTATCAGCTTATTACAAAAATAACTTTACAATTTTACGCATAATTATAATACTCTTTTTAAATGTATTGTTTTAAATTAAATATTAGCTTGAAAGACTTTTATACATATTGCCTGAGTTTGTTAGCAAGATAAAATTTAAACTTATTACACATACGCAGTGTTGTCTCAAAAAAAAAAATTGTAACTTCATGGTATATATTCTTTTATTCAAATATTTTCAATAACTCACCGCATATCATTGAAGCGACGATATTTGTTGAGGTTAATATTTTCGCTATTATAGCCAGTATCAATGCCAAGGCTGCTTGCACTATTGGCACCACTGCCACCCATGTTGTAGTAAATACCCCGCTTGTTCCGGTCATCCAAGTTGTAGTTCCGGTTGGCATAGGTCAGCGGAACCGAGAGGGGAATGCTCTCCAGATAGGCCTCGGCATTCAGGAGATTTTGCAGGTTATCATAGGCCTTGTTCCGCGCACTCGAGCCACTCACTGAAAAACATTGGAAGATTATTTTATAAAACTTATTAAAATCGAAAATAATATAAATAAGATAGCCTGTTTATCGTTTAAAATTTTAAGTTAATCTTAGACCGTTTAGCTATAAAGTACAAATTAATAATAATAAGTGTACAAATTAAATTTTAAAACAAATTCTTATACAATTTTAAAATTGTAACCAAAGCATGAATTTATTCCGAGAACCACATTTATTTAATTCAAAGAATAGAAAGCATATAGTATAAATATTAAGTTTAACTTAGGCTTTTGAACCAAAATGTTGAATTCAGAGTTCAAATTAAACTTAAAGTTTGAGCGGACTTAAATTACCTATACTTAAATAAGTTTAAAACTAACTTTAAATATAAAGTGAAACTAAAAAGTTGAGTACAAAGCTCAAATTAAGTTGGAATAATGTTTAGAGTAACCAACCTCTTCGCTCTGGAACGTAGTCATCGATTTCCTGGAGATCCCGTTCGCCATAGCTGACCGGAACGGCGGCCTCGTAGTCATCCGACCAGACGCCATTCGGCACATCGCTGCCGTAGTCGCTGGCCGCGGCCGACAAGTACGGGTTGTACTCGTAGTTGACGCCCCGCTTGCGCATCGTGGAGCTGGCCACCGCCTCCTCCAGCGGGGTGGGCTCCTCCTGCAGCTGCTGCTGGCTATTTTGGGCTGCGGCAGCCACCGCGGCCAGGATCTCATCGTTGCTGGGCAGGGCATAAATGCCGGATGGCACCTGTTGGCTGGAGGAGATCGCGGGAATGGGAGCATTCCGGGCCGATGGAGCATTGCTAAAGGAAGCAGGCACAATTTCCGGACTCGACTTCTTGTCCGCCGAGGGCAGAGCACTCGCCTCCTCGGAACGTTTCGCTAAGTGGAGATGGTGGAGGTGGAGGAGAGAAAGCAAATTGAAATTGTAATTTTCCATGGCACTTCAATTTTGCATTTCCCATTTCCCCGGGCTGATTCAATAAATTCGCAACAGCAACAGCAGCAGCAGCAAACGCCCCGCTGCCAAGTGACCGCAAAACCAATTAGCCGCCGTCCACCAAAACGAGTACCATAATTGTTTTATACACTCGAACATATTTCTCGGTCGTCGCTAATTGCTTTTAGCGCCCTGACAGCCGGGCTTACGCTTATGTTTATGTTTATATAATCCCAATGGAGGCAAGGCCATCGCCACACGCAGATGGGTACCAAGGATTGACCTTATTAATCCTAATCGTATTACCCAACGCTCATGCTGGTTGGATAACATCCAATCTAAAGGGGTTATTTGCGCAACAGTCGGCCCACTAATTGGCTGGGTTTAATTCTCCTCCCGTCACTCAAAGATGAAAGTGTAGCTCGCTTTTAATTTAATTATCCTTACTCACATATTCATTACAAGCACAGAATAGATGGTTTTTTTTTTTAATGAGCTAATACTATTAAGAAATATAATAACTTTAAGGTTTTATTTAGTAGTTGTTTAAAAGTATGCAATATAAAATTTACTATCAATTTGGTATTACAAATTACAAAAAACTGCACTTATATTTTTGATTGCATACTTTTTGACAGCTTTATAAATTTTACCAAAACCTTGGTAAAAACCCTTTTAGTCACCCTCTTTTGGTTTTGTAAGCCTCCTGGGGCGTGACTAAAACTCGTTAAACTCCCCAGCATAGGATAAAGCATTTCTGATATAACAGATATATTTATATATATATTTTTATGTTTATTTGGAATCTCTATCTATGGCTTATCTTTCGCACCTTTGATAGTGGATTATTGGGAACAGCGATATCAGATACCTAAAAAGCCATGATTTATACGACCCCAGTGATTAATGTGTTATTAGCTTGTGCCAATTGACTGGGCCAGGTGGTAATATAGTATATTTGGCCATGGTTAAGCTTTTTATCAGGAAATGTAACAAATAAAGTGACAAGCAGTTTGCAACAAATGGTAACTGCACGTTTCAAATAATGGTACAAAAATGTGTTTATAATTGAAGCCAAATCATATTTAAATATATTGTTTTTACTCTTCATTTTAAAATGACTCATAAACCTTGAAAAATTAGTCCCTTCCAAGAAACTACACTCCAGCGTTATAAAATTCTAGCTAAGTTGTTAAAAAACGCACATTCTTTAAGGCGATACAATTTACGGACTACGGACTTCGGACTATGCACGTAACCCAGTTTGCAATGCCCTAGAGTCCTTGGTGATGGCGAACAATTCCAGAAACCCTCCGGCTAAATGATTCCAAGAATCCGCAGTCATTCTCGTGTTTCGCTTTTATTTCGTGGTCCCCCGTTAACTATGTTTATATGTGGCAAATGTCCTGCTCCTCGGATGTCCATCAAATGTGGGGTGGGGTTTTTGTGTGTGGGTGTAGGGTACTTACATAAATAAATAAATAAAGAAAAAAAAAAGAAACTGGCTCAGCTCTGACGTCTGCTGACGTCGGCCTCGTCGTTATTTTTCTTCATTTTTTCCACAAGAGTGTGTTCACTGAACTGTAAAAGTATCAACAAGTTGTTTGCTCTCTGCACACATACATGCGCAGAGATTGGGGTGGATGGGTGGTTGGGTGGTTGGGAGGTTGGGAGGTGCTTTCGGGTGGCTCCTGGATCCAGCAGCTGTTTGAAAAGTCGAGTCACTACACAGACATGAGCACAATTAACGCCATGGCCAAAAGTCCTTGGGCGTTTCTTTTCTTTCCCCAAACCAGAAATAACTTAATAATAACCATGGCATATGGAACAAATTTTATCAAACGATTTGGAGCCTGCGGTTTTTCGGATTGGTATCGAACTTGGTACCCAGGACTCTCTGTTTCCCCTGAATATTTTATAGCCCGTCGATGAGTGACAGGAACGGCCAGCCATTGCTTTTATAAATATTTAATGTGCACACTTGACTGCCGACGCTGTTGGTGCGTAATTTAAACGTTAGGGTGGACCGTGTTTCGCTTTGCATTTTAAAGAGGATGTCAGATATGCCAACAGCTGGACACTTGAAGGCTGATCCTGTTTTCCTTTGTCGTCAAGCTGCCATGTGTAATTTAATAAACACACTGGGGGGCCCTAGTTCCGCCCACCCAGGGATTTAATAAATCTATTTACGACGAACAGTTGGTGGGGGCGAATTAGTGAGTTCCCTGAAGGGACTCAGAGCCTTGAAGTATGCTTTGAAAAATGAGAGTACTTAATAAAAATGTCTAGCATTTTGTGGGGTTTCACAAATATATCTACAAACTTAATTCCAGCCAAAAACGTTTTTTAAGTTCTACAAAAACGTTTAAGTCTTAAAGGGTTTCAACAGATTTCTTGTTGTATAGTAAATGTAAAGATCTTTTGAAAAATCGTAATCTTTATTTAAAAATTGCTAAGACTATGTAAATATTAAATTGATTTAAAAATTATGAAAATGTTTTGTATTTTATGGGTTGTGACAAAAATATTTTTAAATTAAATTTAATCTAAAAATGTTTTTAATAAAATATTTCAAAATATAAGACATTTGTGTTGGTATATTGATTATACTGTTGCAATAATATTGTAATAAAATTATTACAATTAGAAAAAGGTAATAAGATTTTGATTTATACTTAAATTAACATTTTAATTGGCTGTCCACCCCAATTCAATTTATACCCATTTTTCAGGACCAGCTTTTGACATTTTGATGTGGCTGCCGTTGGCTTTAGGCGATTGACATTTGACCAGAGCCCCGCCTTCTGTATTTTCTGCGGTTGAGGTCGCTAACGAACGTGTTGCATATAAATATAACGTACACGCTCGAAAATCGGACGAAATGGGATTGAAAAGGCTTAACAGCCTGAGCTGCTGGCTGCCTACTTAAGGGCTCAAGGGTCCTGCGGTGAAAGTGGGTGGTGAGGTGGTCGGGGTGGCCTACAAGTGGGTGGCACTTTCACCCAAGATGTGGTGAATGGGCGATGCTAGGCAAGCAGAAAGAGAAATGCTGAAATCGCAGGAGGCAGGGGCGCTGGCTGTAAAACTTTCGAGTAACTCGCTTTCTAAAAATAGAAATGAAATCGCGCGCACGTACGCAACCTTTAACAGCATGGAGGGCCAACACACACACACTCATTGTACGTGTATATTTGAATGCACAAGTGTGTGTGTGTGTGTGTGTGTGTGTGTGTGTGCAAAGGAGGCTGGCCGCCATTTTGTATAGCGAACGCCTACGCGATGTTTAACTGCGCTGTAGGTTCCCGTGTGCCTGTGTTGGTGGGCTTTTAGCCACACATATATGTACTGTGTAAATGCACTGAAAAAATGCGGGGGTTCCTTGTTAAAAATTCTTTATAATTCACAGCTATTTTAACAGCTGGTAAACAAGATGGTAAAAAAGTATTGGTTTTTGTTTTCGAAAAATTTAATCAGCTTTTATAACAAATTCTATTGTTGAATTTATTTGTATCTAATGCAATGGAAAAAATAGTAGGACGTTAAGATTCAACAAAATTATTATTTATTAAAAGAAGTTCATTTGACGTTAATTTTTGAAGTTGTTATGTTTCCAAACATTTTGTTTAAACTATTCTCAAACAATATTTTTTTTACTTTGGCTGTTGAAATTAATTTAAATTGTCTGATATCAGTTTGTTTATATATATATATTGATTCCAAAGTCTTTTTTGCACAATTTGTAATACAATTTTTTTAAAAACTCAGCTTAACAAAACTCCATTGAAAATTCCAACACATTTCGCACTGAATTTCTAAAAACTGAAAGTGCTTTTAAGACTATTTTTCACCTACTCTATAAATCCTTTATAAAGGCCTTTATAAAGTCATAGATTATTAACTGGTTTGAAAATGTTTAAGGTTTTTTGTCTAATGTTTTACTTTGCCCAAAAAATTTTTTATTTATTACAAATTAAGGTTAAACTTCATTTAAATAAAATGTTTCACTTTTTGTTCAAATTTGTAATGATATACCACTCTTATCACTTAAGATTATTATGTTTTCAAAGGCATTTTTATTTTCCTTTTTTCTTAAGCAAAATATATTTCATTTTGTATTTTATGTGCTTCCCATAACTGTTTCCTTATTAGACAGAGTTTTTTTACAGTGTAGGGATAGCAATGATTCACTAAGCCAGTGTAAGAACAACAACCGCAGCATGGAAATTTGTAAAAACATGCAGAAAGTGGAAGAAGGAGGTGGAGCAGGAGGAGCAGGGACATCGCTGGCGAAGTCGACAGCTGTCGACCTGGCGCAAAACACCTACGCCATTTCCTGGCGAAAAACGGGGAATGGCGAACGGCGAACGACGAGCGGGAAATGGTAAATGGGAAATGGAAAATGCTAAATGAGATGAGCTTCAAGATGGGAGCTCGGATGCTTCTCCACCGAGTATGAGAATAGAGTATGCCCGCCCACGCAACCGACAAGCAGATTTTCGCCTTGGGCCGAAGCATTTTTCACTTTCAAAAACTCGAAAAACGAAATTTTCCCAATGACCTTTGGCATTATGATTGTGGGCGTAGCTGCTCCCCCTGAACTTTGGTACCTTGGTACTTTGGTACTTTGGCACTTTGGCACTCACCTGCTGCCGGCTGTTGCTGCTGCTGCTGCTGCTTCTGTTGCTGCTGTTTTTCCAGCTGCTGTTGCTGCTGCTGCTGGAGCTGGAGCTTATGGTAGGCGCTGGTGGAGAGCTCCGTGTCCTGGGCGAGCACCGAGGCGGGCACAGCCTGGATCAGCGGACTGAGGCACAGGATTAGTGCCAGGATGGGCAAAGAACTGCTCCGGCGGAGGGTCAGCAGTGGCATCTTCATGGCTATGTGGTGTCGGTGTCCCAAATAGGAGTCTCGGATCTGGAGGTGGGAGGTCGACGTCGACTCCTCGATTTTTGTCCTCTTCCAGTGGTCTGCGCCCTTCGACTGTTCTGAATGAACTGACGTCCCAGCGACGCAGTGCAACAGTTTTTAACGTACTGGCCCCGATTCCGATTCCGACTCCGACTACGATTCCTTGTGTGTTTGCAGGGACCACCCTACTCCACCTCCATTCGGCACACAACCTACGTCACTCTCATTGATAAAGAATGGCGGGCCTCAGAGGAGCCTGCTTACGTAGTTCCCTGGCTCGGACAGTTGGGTAATCCTCCACAGCGCCTGCGTCGAATCTGCAAAGCGCTGACTTCGGTCGTTCGGTCATAGCTGTGCTATCCGGTTCTATGGTGGCAAATATGTGCGGTTATGACACTGGCTATTACGTAAAATAAGTATTTATTTAGGATTTGAATATATTCTTAAAAAAATTAAAATATTCTATGGTGGCAAATATGTGCCCTTACGTAAAATAAATATTTAATAAATAAAAAAAAACCAATTTGCAATCTGATAAAAGGGATGCAGGCAAAAATTGCTGAGGTCTACATGTATAAACATGGATAAACATACATACAGTTGCAGTATAGTATAATAGTAGTTCCCATTAAGTAAAACATAAATCTAAGGCGTAGGACAAATTTTCTTTTACGTGCGGAAAAATCTACGGATTCATCCCACAGACTTCAAGTACGTTTCTTTTCCCAAACCCAAAATCCATAAATTAAGTTTGATAGTTTTGTTCGAACTACTTTTTTGTGTCGATTATAATACAGATTTATTTGTTTGGTTTAATTGCAATAAATATAAGTTACTCTCTTCATTTACACGTTGTAAGTCTCAAGGCTTCAGTTAAGGATTCCTTTTCTTCTCTTCTGCACTTAGAAATTTTAGAAAAACCGGCCCAAGGGCAGGGCATATGCTGGCGATGTGATCCGTGGGTGTACGTTCCTCTATCTTCTTCATTTGCTCTATGTTACAATTGCATGCAGAGGCCTTTTGTTTACAATAAGAACTACAATTTGTCAGCTACTTTAAGGAAAACATTGCCAATTACAAACTAACTGCATTGCACATTTTGTTTCTCTGATTTCTGGCCATCTGTGTGGTGGGTATATGAAGTAAAGCTTGGGGCGGGGGTGGAGGGGTTAAACAAGAAAAGCACATGGAGGTTTTTAATATGTAACATTATCCTACTACTTGGCGTTGTCCAGCACCTGCACTATGTGCTTGGAGACTAGGGCCGTTGCCTCGGCGGCATTGGGGATGAGGAATCGGTCCATGTCCGTGATGAGCAGCCCATCGCCGTCGGGGAATCCGTACTTGAAGGTGATCAGGTCGCGGTGCCGCTTCTTGGCCGTGATCTTCACAATGCTGGCCAGCGGGCGGCGCACCATTATCTGCGCCTGTCCTCGTCCCAGTTCCCTTAGCACCACCAGTTGGCCGGGCGTGATGATCAAGTGACTGTCGTACATATAGCCACTCATGTGCACCTCCTGGCACTTAAAGGCATTGATGATGTCCGCCGTCTTGAAGTACTGGTTCAGGCTCACGATCTCCTTGCCATCGCCGGCCAGTGGTTGGTCATCCCGCTCCCCCGTCGCTCCATCGAAGGCATCCTCGTTCTCATCGTCAATGCTGAAGACAGGCGCCACATTGCGATAGCGCTTGCCGTTCCGCTCCTTGGCACTCACATGGCGTTCCTGGGCCGGCGCCGACTGCACGCCATTGGAACCGCCGGCTGAGCCACTGGGATTGGCACTGGGATTCACAATGATGTCCAGCAGTTTGCCCTTCACCTCCGCTGACTTTGACTTCATGGCGGCGGAGAATTTGCTAAACAGATCCGTGGACGAGGGCGTCGAGGCCTTTAGAGTCGCTGATTTTGTCTGTGGGAGGGTAAAGTGTTCAATCTATTTGGAGCCTCACAAGCAGGGAATTAACTTAAGTACAACTCACCTGCTGGACATTGTGCTGCTGGCAGACGAGGCACTTGCGCACATTGTGATCCTCCAGGCAGTCGGCCATGTGGTCGCCAAAGTAGTCGTGAATGGAGGCATAGCCGCCCGTCAGCAGCGACACGTAGTGGGTGTTCTTCTGCAGGAATGAGGCCACCACCATGTGCGTGTACTGATCCTCCTCGACGCGTCCGCTGCCCATGAAGCACAAATGCTCGCCGCCGGCATTCGAATTGGCCTCGATGGCCTGCCGCTGGGCGGTGAGCAGTCCCTGGACGGCGGTGGCGAAGGCCACAGGTTCCTGGAGCATCAGGTTGCAGTCCAGATGGAATGCCGTGGACAGGTGGCCGGCATTGTACTGCTCTGCGGGTCGGCAGTCGACGAGGAAGAAACGCACTGCATCCGGCACAGGGAATTCGGTGGCCGAGTTTTCCACTAGCTCATAAACGGAGACGGGCAGGCACAGGGCCTGCGACACCTTATTCGCCTCCTCCTGGCTGCGTGGCGTATCATTCTGTTTGCCATACAGCGCCTTCAGGTAGTCCGTCTTGAACGAAGTGGGTGTCTTGAGCGCATAGTACTGGGCCAGCGAGCAAAAGTCGGGCACATCGTCAAATTCCAGGGCACAGGGCATAAGGGCCAGAAACTTAATGATTTCCTCCTTGGACGAGCTCCTCATCTGCAGGATCTGCTCTCTACCATTGATTAGTATAATTAGGGCGAGGAAAAAGACCATAAAAGGGTCAGCATTCTGGAAGTAGAGATCCCACATGGCGATGATAACCGACAGGCTGCTGCAGGAGGCGAAAAGCGACTGAAACCAGGTAAGCGAGTACAAATCGGGTGTGATCTTCTTAGTGTCCAGCAGAGTGCAGAGCTCGGGATCGTGGTAGAGCAAGAGCAGGCGAAAAACGTGGAAGACATTGCCCTTGGGCCGACAGCCCTTGGGTATGTAGGTATCCCTGATGGACTCAAACAGGTTGAAAGTATCCGAGCGGTTTAGTTTCAGGGCGAAGAGTGGCAGCAGCAGCTCTATCCAACCGTTTTCCGGCTCGTACTGTAGATTTCGGTTCTTGCAGTAGAATGTGATGATGGACTCCAGGTCGGACACCACCGAGACCTTGTCCTCCTCATCGTTGCCCATGCGATCGACATGCCTTTGGCAATCCTCGCGTAGTTGGCTTTGAAAAGGCAAGTCGTAGATCTCGTTGAAGAGCGACATCTGATCCGATTTGTGGCGCACATCCAGGCACACTTGCCACACATCCGGACGCAGTGCCTCCGGCAGAGCTTTGCCCTGGCAAATGCCATAGATATCGTTGACATTGCAGTCGTCCAGTAGCGCCGATTCCAGCTCAATGATCCTAAAAGGGGTTGGGAGGAAAACTGTGTTAATCATGTAGCTGTAGAAGGCTGAAGGCGACGTCAACGTGTCTAAATAACCAGCTGCTGATAAGACGGAGCACCCACTTTTTTCCTCCCCCGCCAGGTGCTCCGTCACTCCCCCCGCTGGCCCTGCTCCAAGCTGCTGACTCAATCACCGAAACAAATGGTCGTCTGTTCGAGAAAATAGAAGGCCTTGAGGGAAAACTACAAACATGCCCTATAAATCACCAGAAAACTGGATGCTGTAGCTTTTAGGGCACCGACTAACCTTAATTGTTGACGTAGCCCCAACCCAATGTTTATTATTTACCACATATTCTCCTCCATGACTGCGATTTTTTGGCCAATTCCTACGTTTTCGTTTCCAAATTATGCCCTTAATGCACTCTCTTCAGTTGAAGCCGGCCAGGCAGGTGCATTTTCTTTAGATTTCAGTTGCGAATCAATTAATTTTTGTAATATTCCAAATTTATTTTGATCGAATTTTGGTTACGTTTCGAAGAGACGGGAGATGGTTACGTTTCTAGAGATGGCAAGTGCTTACGTTTAACATGGCGAACGTAAGAGATGAAAACATCGATAACAGCCGAATTTTCGTCTGGCAGCACTGACCCGAAGCTGCCACCCTTTGGTGAGCAAGAAGAAGACCGAGCTATTTGTTTTTTTCGTACAAGAGCCACTTGGAGAAGAATTGTGCTTTAATTTGGCAATTTACGTTTATGCTGGTTAACTGAGGTGTGGGTGGATTATTTAAAAGTGAGTAAAACTATTGTGATAATACAGGTAACGCCGATGTGAGGTCTTTTCGATGCACAAACACACGCATGCACTTTGGGGGCCAAACAAAATTTGCAAATGCAAAAGCAATAACAAAAGTAACAACATTAAGCGAATGCAATTGCCACACTCATATGTACAAATGCATATTGTATATATAGCCTTCACCCAAATAAAATGCATCTTGCGTCTATTGATTTGCATGTGGCATATATGAGGTGTTGCAGGAAATTTAGGTGTGTTAGTGTGTGAGTGTGCAACAGCTGGAATCCTCATTTCCCCCTCCCCCCTTTGAGAATCCCCCACTTTATGGGGTTTATCCAATTAACCTGGTTAATCATCATAAGTTTGCACTTTGAGCCACGTGTGTAGTTGGCTATTTGCATAGCAGCACGTATGCTTGTATTTTCCAAACCTTCTTGAAAAGGGGAGGGGGAGTAGGGTGAATTCGTGTTAAAAAAATTTGTTTGTGGTTTTTTTTTGACGAAACAGTTGAAATATATTCTTAAATACCAATGGGTATACTAAAGTGTGACATTTAAAGAATATTTTGTAAATTTTCATGGTGAAATATATATAATAAAATGGCAACGGCAGCAATTACCTTGGAGCATCTTTTGCCTAACAAAAAAAATTTTTTTTAATTACCAACAATATTTTTTTCCCTCAAAAACAGATGAAAACGGGCAGCAACAACAATCACATCTCCGCCAGCAGCAGCAGCAACAACAACAACTCATTGATGCAACAACAACATCAACAACAACGCACAACAACTTCCGTATCCGTTTCGGGGATTTCCATTGGAACATCATCTCAAATTGTCACCGAGTGGGAGGATGGCATTATCTTCGATGTCGATGATCCCGACTTTTGTAATCTAGCGGCAGACAAGCTGAACTTCATAGGTGACTACTAAAAAGGCATATAATTAGCCCCACCGATTATATATATTAATAGTCTAGACATGAGGAGTAATCTATGATTTCTTTACGATTAGCCCCGGAGAATTCCTTCATTCAAGAGGCGGAAAATGTTTTGCACCTTTGTACCAGCTGCAGTGGCTTATCGCCCAGCGGTTTTTCCCGTATTTTCGTGTCTAAACGAGCGGAAACTGCCATACACTTTTATTAATGCCAATACTTCGGCTTTATCGTCGAGTGTCCAGTTGATAAGGGCCATATATATATATAAACAAGGGCCATCAATTATACAACACAGAAATAGAAACACTCTGTCTTCCCAAAGGAGTTCCACTTAAAATTAGGCGAATTCTATGCTGTTTTTAGAATGTATATCCCAGGAAAAATTGGGGTAACCATATCAATAACCTTTTGAAACAGTGAGCAATTGCTTTGCCCGTCCGTTTATCTGCAAACTGATTAGCCGTACAAGCTAGTCGTGCGACTCGCCTATTCACACGTTTCGCTTGCCACCCAGACCCAGAATTCAGCGGGCCAATTCACGCGTTTGTCATGTGACTCCGGATCGAATCAAGCTTCTTCTTCTCCTTCACCGGCTAACCGGCTGAGAAATGGGTGCCAAAAGAGTGTGCAAATATGTCCGATGGCCCAACAATGTGAGTGGAATTTTTCTCAATTTTTGGTCAACAATAACAAATTGGCGGATTATGGCTAGCGTGAGCTGTTTTTTTTTTGCATGCAATTACGGCACGTGTCGCTCGTTAAAGGCTTCTACGGAATAGTGCTTATAGAGGTGGTTTCATGACCCCCAACCTTCCATGAATATTGCGTGTGAACCAACCATGAATGTGGAAATTATGTCCCTTTTCCGGTCTTAAGTGGGCCAGTTATGGAAAGGAAAACTTTTTGAGTAACTGGTGGAAGTAGTTTGATGGGATTTTATGTCTTTAATTCATGACTGTTTTTTAACTACATTCTTTAATGGTATTTTACTATTAAGAGGGTTACTTTCTTCAGTAGTTAAGTTTAGTTTCTTGGCTCTTGCCGATTGTGTTGAAGAAAAGGAACTACTTTGTTTGATTTTGATGTCTCCAAGTTATGACTATTGTTTAACTACATTCATAGAATTTTACTATAAAAAAGTTATCTTTCTTTAGAAGTTAATCCCTTTAATAAGTCTTGTTTCTTGGCTCTAACTTCTCTAATCCAAATTGTATATGCGATACATATTTAAGCGACAATATTTTCAGTTTCAGGGAAGAGAAAGTTAAGGCAGCATTCGTACATTTGCCTGTTACAAACTATCAAGCTTAGCTCGCATATTTGCCAATGATTAGCATATTGCATCAGACTATTTGCAATCAGCTTTGTCGTCTGCCAAAGTTACACAGTTTCAGTTCACGTTTTGATGTTGTAAGCGTTTTAAATGAATCAGAGAATTTGCAGTCAATCAAGCTAGTTGAAAGCGATTTATCCGAGCTATTTATAGGACCATATAGTTAGCTTTATCTTCGTGACTCACTCATATTAGATTTGATCTTTCTCCTCAGCAAACATTGCGGTATAGAACTTATCATGATAGATGTCATGGAATTTTATTATCTTAACTGATCGCTCTTGTGCTTATCTCGTGTTGAATCGGCTTGAGTCATCCGATGTCCGATGTCTAGACCCGGCTATTCCTTATACAAAATTAATTATAATTTTTTTGGAGCGGTGGGAAGCGTTTGTAGTAGAATACACATTGGCAGCTCGCTGGCATGTGCGCTTGCATAAGCGTTTTGTTTGCATAAAATGCTTATTAAAACGTTATGGCAATTTTTGTTTAAAAATAAAACGGTTTTCGATTTCGCAATGTCTCTGTCTGTCTGTCTGTCCGTTTGTCAGTCTGTGTTTTTATGTTCCCATGCTCATTATAGAACGAAACGCCACGCGCAGTCCGTTCACGGTTTTGTTTCAATTTGTCGACTATTTGAGCGATAAGTCTCGCTTGAAATTGCGCAGCAGCCGGAGACGAGGTTCTCCAATCTCTCCCTCGGAAACTGAAAAACATTGGAGTGTGGAAGTGTGCTGGTCGGCACAGGTATAGTATTATGCCTTGTCGTGATGGAAAGTGCCCAAATGCAATCCGATCTGCCAGCTTTGACTTCTGAGCGGGATCTGGCGCCGGGCTTTGTGGTCTGGAGCTGGAACCACCAGTTAAAGGCGGCTCCAGATGGTCCTCAACCGATTCGCTTGGGACGCAACCGGTTCGAGGCTGACTGCCTGCCGTTTCCCCGTTTATAATCCAAACACAGGGAGAAATGATCACCAATTGTATTACTTCTAAGAACCATGAGTAATGATTGTGCTGTGATGAGCATACACTTGGAATTTAAATGATTTCTATTAAACTTTGTTCGTTTTGATACGGGTTCTGGTTTAATAACTTCTTAAAAACAAGAGTGTGTCATAGAACTGTGTTATTAATTCAAGGAACAGAAGAATAATGACTGTGTTTAATTGAACTTAGATTATGTTTATCCTGCGTTTATATTTATTTATATGGAATTTATATAGAACCTTCATAATTAATGATTTATTGAATGTAGTATTACAAAGCAACAGACAACATCACCAAAGTTGGTCACACAATTCACTTATAAGCATAGTGTTTTTAATAACTCATTCAGGCCGCTTCTCAAGGAGTTTAACATGTATTATATAGCATCTAAATAGAATTTAGAACGAAGTGATAAGGTGAAATAAAATAAAACCCAGATGGCAACAGAATACTAATCTATAGTTACATATATTTTTGTGTTCTGTAAAGTTATAAACCACTCAACTTGGAGAGGCCCGTCCGTTTGATCGTTGGGTGTGTCCGTATGTCCGTATGTCCGTGTGTCTAGGATTGATTTCAATTCGAATTCCGCCCGTTCATTCATTCATTGTGCTGGCTGGCTGGCTTCGTTCTTATTTATTAATTTACAATTTTAGCACACACAAGCGAGCACATATAGTATATAGTATGTAGAAAGAACCCTTGCCTTGCCGGCCACTACGGCAGTCGTAATCGGTTCAAACCGGTACCGGTTGTGTATATGTTTACACTGGGCAAATGTTCCGTGCGACGCAAATCTAACTGAGAAGTACCATATAGCCGTATAGCGAATATAGCCATATAGTATTCAGTCAACGATGCTGATGACGACGTTGACAGATCTGGCGACGTCAGTTAGTCGCTCGCGCCACTTTATTGACTAAATATACCCCCTCGAATTGTAGTAAAATTCCCGCCGATTTGCATCACAAACGGTAGTAGTCGTCATAAAGATAGTAATCTAGGGGCTAAAACCCTAACTCTTGCGATCTTTACTACGAAAATAAACCTTTGTCCTTATTGTGCATTGGCTATTTTGTAACTCAAAGATAAACAAGCCAATTTGTTCCCAAATCAAATAATAAACTTTTATTTGAAAATTACATAAAAAATCGCACTTTTCTGAAAGCTATTTTGTAACTCAAAAATCAATAAGCAAATTTATTGCTAAATCCCATAATAAACATTTACTTTATTCAACCGAAATTACATAAAACATTTTAAGGCCCAAAGATAAGAGTCTGGAGTCAGCAACAGTCTTCTTTAGAAAAATACTAATCTCATGTTCTGCAGAATTGCGAGAATAGGTATAGGTACATATATAATTAATTAAAACCCCATTTAAGGGGAAACCTTTGAGCTGATAATGAGTTTATTAAATAGAAAACTTAATTAAACTAAAATACCTGGAAGTGCTGAGCCACATATAAACATATAATGTAGCTAACATTTCACATTATCAAACAAGTTTCTTTATTGTCACTTCATTTATTAGTGCTCGCATTTCGAAATGACTTGCCTGAGAAAATTAAACACCCCAAACCAGATCAAACTGAACTCTTCCTTAGTTGAATTCCAAGTTCATTATTAAATGAGCAAATGTAGAACCTTTGTCTATTAACGAAACCCGTTTGTTTGCTAGCCATGTGGATGCTAAAAATTAATTAAATATTGTCCATGGCGCAAAAGTCTAAGATTCGAAGTTCATAAATTCATTGAGCAAATTTAAAGCGAAACCAGATTGAACTGAACCCAATCTGTGAGGGGAATCTTTCAGTTTGATAGTCCCCTGTGGAAATCTGCCGTGTCACGAGTAATTAACAACGTGTTGCATTATGCAAATTGCTAATTAGGTGTTCTCCAGACTTCCACAAGTGTTAATTGTCGCACGCCAAACGAAACCGCAGACCTTTTCCCTATAATATATTTTACTCAGTTGTGTTCTAGTTTTTCGATTGCGGATTGCGCACTTTGCCCCTGCGGTTGGGATTTTTGCAAAACCACGATTTTGCGTTGCAAATAGTACCTTGAACTAGTGTTCAATGTGCCGGGTTTTGTTTGTGCAATACAATCCCATTGGGGAAAGTTCCGGGCATTGTTTTTATAATGATCCCAGGTCCAGAAAACAAATTGGAAAAACAAAAACATGTTTCTAGGCTGTTCCATTTGGCTTCCCACTAACTCAACTCAGTCTGAAATTATCACAAATTATCACAAATTAGATATCGTGGTTTTAGGAAGAAATGTTATATGGTATATGGCCTAGGCAAGCCTAATATAAACAACGATTTTTAATTAGTTTCATATAGTTTCCCAGTAGTTTTGCCTGCCATTAAAATATATGTTACATTATGTGATCTGTGGTTTTGTATTTATTCAGTGGGACGTTGCATGACTTGGCGTTTCGAATTAAAAAAGCTTAGGAAAGTGTTTATTACAGGGAAATATAAACTTTTTAAACTAAACAATACTACTGAACTTTATAAGTTTATATTAAAAGGAAAAAAACTGCTATTTATTCCTAGTTTTTGCAGGCTAATGAAAGAATCTTAAATGTTTTGTTTCTACCTAATAAGTTAATAACTACTTCGTCGGAATATAACTTCTGCGAATTTCCGGGGATTCCAGTTATTGTATTTTAAAACAATAGAGTCGATAAACCATATTAAGTTTAATGAGTCTTTACTGATATTGCTTGCTATAGGTATTAATTAGCTTAATTAACACAACATTTTAGGTGTAATGTTACATAAGGATTGAAAGATAAAAGATTTCTTATCGAAATAGTTCAAGGAAAAATACTATCTTTGTAATACATCGTTCCTAGAACCTACCCTATTATTCTTACGTATAGTCCTTTTGATCTAATCAGGTAAGCGATTTTATCACCCATCATTGCAATCCAGTTTAGTGAAGCTTACGTACGAAATGTGTATATAATAGTGAGACGGTTCAGACATAATGAAACGAGATCTATAAATATTAAAAGAGGCGTCATTAAACCTGAATAGAACACGTTCTATTTTTAAAGATATTTATAGCAAATTGGTTTTCCCAATATAGATAATATTGTAGATCAAGCTGATGCCGTCCCTATAAATATCAGTATTTATATGTTTTTGTAAGCATAAATAGGTTTTTATAATATAGAAAATGTTTAACATTAAACTTAATTAAGAAATAGGTTTTTTTTGATATGGAAAAAAATTGTAGATCAAGCTCATGCACTCTCTATAAATATAAGAAATTGTTTATATATGTTTTTATAGTATAAAAAATGTTATACATTAATTATGAAATAGGTTTTCTCAATATAGATAATATTGTAGAGCAAGCTAATGTCCTAATTATAAACATAATAAATTATTTATTAGCATAAATCCAAATAAAGTTAAAACCCTCACTTTAAATATTAGTTATATTTGAGAAATTCGAAGTAAATATGTGGTTTGATAAATGCAAAAATGTAGTACACTCATTTAAGTAGTCAGGCAATAACTCATTCATTGAGGAATGCAGCTCCATTTCTGTGGGCGAATTACACATTTCCAGGGCCAGGGTCACGTACAACAAACCAGAGCTCAATGAGACCCACCTTCTTGGGGGTTTTTTCAGTCATGGACAGGGTCTCGCATTGACTTCGCAACCAATATCAGTCATCAGCTATATAGAACGCTGAGAGCTGTATATATATACATTCGTAAATATAAATATTGTAACGACGCCGTGAGATAACATGTCATAGACCTATTTATAGGAGATTTTCGTATTGCTCATTTAGGAATGATCTGTTTATCAGTCACGGTATGCTAAAAAAAATTACGTGGGATGGCTTACACAACAACCCATGGAAATAAGTATTCCCCAAAGGGGGTCAAAGGTCAGGGTCGTTCGTCGCCATTCTAATTGCCCTTGTCAACAGTTTCGTCTGGCGAATCTTTCCGATCGAGTGTTGAGTTGATAGAGTCTCGAATGCTAAGTGCACTTATCTGGCCTGTGATTATATACATAGTGGAGAAGCCATATAGCCACTTTCGTTGGATTATGCCCAGACAAAGTCACGCCCCGTTTTGGCAGTTTACCCCGATATTTCTGTGTGGGTACTTTTCCCCCATTAATTAAGTAAACGCTTTTCATAGGTTGGAATTCCGATTTCGGTTTTTGTTTACACTTGAACGGCGAAGCTCGAGAGGGAATCCCATGGAACGGGTACTGGTTTGTCGCATTCGCATTCGAGCGAACTCATTAGCATCCACATGTGATGATGGAAGCAATGCTCTGAACCGAAGATCAATTTGATGAGAAACGTGTGGCGCTGCTGACTGGCCAAAAAACCAGAGTCATAGAGTCGTTCCCCATAACTCTAATGAATCAGCCGCCCACAAGTTCGATATTCAAAATATATAAATATATATTTATCAAAAACAAAACAAAGCCGCGCTTCTTCTGTTATCTTTTTTTGGGGCTGGGTTTGGTTGGTTCCTGATTTCCCCCTTTTGCAATTGACGTCAAGCCGTGGTCGCCTTTGTTTTTGCATTTGTGCTGTATGTTTACACACCCATAATAACAATAATTAACAGCCACTTTCAGGAGCAGCTTTGTTTGCGTAGCTGCAAAACAAAACTGTTCAAAAAACAGAGCTCAAACTGAAGCTAGAGACTGGCGGCCAGGCCAAATAATCCAAAAGAGGAAGCGCATGTCTTCAAGCAGCACTTGAGCACTGTGGTTATGCATATTTCCATTGAGGGGGGTAACTGTCTTGGCAAACACAAAACTATAGTTATGGCATATGTGAAACTGCAGTACACTCAGTTCAGGCTGCGTAAATAATGTCTTTTGAGCTGTATTGATAACAGCAGGCGAAGTGAACTAGCTACTCTTTTAGTTTAACTCTGGAAAAAAAATGCCTTTTTCAAAACATTTTTGTTTATTTTATTTTAATTAATATCCCAAGCTTATGCTTATATTTGTAGCGGTAGTCAAATTGAATTGTAATTACTTACTTATTTTAACAAGCATCGAAAACTATAATTTGTTACTAACACTCTTAACCAAGATATACATTTAATATTTTTGATAGATTTATTTGATAATGGCTTTTTGAGCGATCTTTTTATTACTGAATTTTAAATTTTCTTATTTGTTTTTATTTTTTTATAAGAATTTTAAAGAGAGTAAAACATTTTTATTCCCTCTCTCTTAATAAACTTTTTATTTTATTTTATTAATTTTAAAACTATCAAATAAATCTTTAAATATAGATTTAAAGAAAAAATCAAGTAAAATCAGTTTTCAAAGTCTTGCCCAAGATAATCTAAAACTAATGAAAAGAGTCATAGATCAAACCTTAAGCTATTTTAAACGATAGTTAAGTGTGCAATTAAGTCAGGCTGTTTATTTATGTCTATTAAATCAATTCAAAAAACTCGCCACAAGTGCTAATTTAAAAATTTAATTATGAATAACAAACAAATGATGAATTTCATAGATAGGAATTCCAGGGGAACTCTATGCACACTTGGGAAAATAACAATCAGGTTTAAATATATTGCAAAGGGCTTTTCGCCAATAGCAGTGCGTAAAAAAAATCTATTTAAAAATGTCAAATAATAAATACTAGAATAACAGCCCTCAATAAACGTATATTTACGATATTCAATCTATTGATATTGTTGATTGTACCTTTTGTCGGTGTATAAATCAAGCGATAAGATAGAAAACTGTTACTCCAGATCATCCGCTTGTGAAATACATTTGTTTATATATATTCGATCGTACAGGCTTCTGAAAAATTACGTTTTCGGGACAAAAGACTGGATATTTATAGAGCGAAATCGATATAAACCAATTTGCAATTGGATTGGCTTTCGAGGAAGAGTATAAAAATAAACACACGACGGCGTGGGCACTTAATACGTTTTTAAAAGGTTTGCAAAATATTGTTTAAATATTGTTATTTCGGACTAATATCCTCACGTTGTCTGACGCAATTTCCGCTGAGGTGAGGTGGTACTGTCTCTTTTGTGTGAGCTTCTCAGGCAATTGCCGTGCGACCTTCTGCGATGACAATGGTCCCCCGATTTCATCTCCACACTGAAAACTAAAGTGCCGCAAAACGATCGTGGTCATTATGCAATTACCCAATATTATACAGTATAATACCCCAAATTATGGCAGTCATCAGTTTAATGTATTTTTTACGCATCGCTTATTGTAATTCGAAAATTTTTCTGCGCACTAAAACCATTAAAAGCAATCATATAGCTAATTATTAAAAGATTTTTTTGGGTAGAACCAAATACAGTTCGTGAATTGCTTATTATAAATTAATATTGATTTATACAGTACGTATATAATTCTATGTTAACATTTCGATTTTAAGAACCAATCCTTAAAATACAATATTAATAAGAAAGAATAAGTTTTCTTAAAATTATATGATTTGTTTTTAGTATAGTTTGGTATTGATCTTCTAGGTTTATTGACGAGAACCTAATACAGTTATAGATTTTCCAAGTACAAATTCGTATAAATTTATCCAGTATATATCGGGTTCTGTTTTTTTCCGTGCACAGAAGTAAGAAACTGCGCCTCGACAAAAGTTGAATGCCAGTGAAAAGCGTGCCCGGATTGCGAGGGTTTCGTTCTTGCTTTCTAAATAAACATTAATTGTTTATACTATGTATAGTACGATGTTCCCAAGTTTATGTGTGCTTGTGTATGACTTGTCAGTTGACCGTCGCCTCTGACGCTGAATTGCATTAATTTGGCGAGGGTCGTCGCTTGGATTTGGCTTTGGCTTTGGCTTTGGTTCGTCTCTGATTTTGGTTTTGAATTTTGGGCTTTAACTTTGCTCGGGGAGCTCCCTTTTCGTTTGGGTTGGCGTAATTTGAAACGCCTTTAAAAGCAAAGCGCGCACGCCTTGGATCTCAGCTCATATGCATAAGTTGTTAAGCTGGGTCTAGCTGCACTTTGGCAACCATTATTTTACCTATTAACATGCTAACGTTAGCTAAAATTTCCATTCCGGCAGAATGATAGCCCCCCGGGAGTCACCTCGCCTTCTTATTATATTTTATTTTATGGGTTTCACCATTACACTTTTTTACATTTTGTGGCAGAGGCACGCGCATTGCTAAAACAAAAAAAAAAGTTTGCTGATAAGATTACTTCTACATTGATAAGCGAAAAATGGTGTGTGTGTATATTTATGGTGGGGAAATATTCGAGGAGAAAAAATAAGTCTTTCAGCATGATATTGTCATCTTGATATGATTAAATATCTATTTTTGCAAGCACACTTATAAAATTTTCACTTACAAGTTATTATGATCATTTAAAACCATTGAAATCGATCAATTTGTAAATATTGTTGTGTCAGTTATTAATACATTGAATATTTTTTAGAAATAACATGTTATTTTACAGATTAAGACCATTGTAATTAGCAGAAAAACACCTCCTGATGGAAATTTCCGTTGGCTCATTTGAGGATCTAGTTATTAGGGATGCTTTTTACCTGCACACTTTCCGAGGATCATATCTTCCAAATACCTCTCTCTGTCGCCTGTCCATTCACTATGATCTTCCACCTGCTGCCGCTGTTTTCACGGACACGGACCTAAGAACCCAAACCCGAACCCGAATTCGAACCCGTAACCGTCCCTGTCCTTGCCTGGCGCTCTACCTGTCGTAGCGTGAAATGATTTGTTATTCAAATGAAATGCCGTCGAACGTCGATTCTTCTGACGGTTGCCAGGGGGCATGTTGTTTTGCGGTCTTCTTGGACATGCGTCAATAACCGGCAGGCGATTACACCTAGTCGATGTACTATAGTGTCCGTCCGGTCAATGTGTCGTATACGTACTGCCCGGCAGATGGGGCGTATGGAGGAGGTATAAGAGGTAATGTAGGGGTGCCCGCCCGCTGCGCTTGACCGTTAAATGTGCTCGTTCTCTCTCTTTTACTCGTTATCTGGATTGACACCCCTTAGTTGTAGAGTAGTAGATGTATATTGTATTCGAGAAAACCTTGTAACAATTATGAAATAGAGTAGATTCACAATCTTGTATGCAAAGATGACAATATCTTTAAGAGCTTGAGATTTTGGATTGAAATTGCTTGCTTTAAATAACAGTAAGAAGAAATATTCAATGCGTTTACAATTTAACTTAATTTTGTAAGGAGTTACATATTTTATTAAGCTGTAACATTTGTAAAAATAGATTTCTTATTTTGTATCACAAACCTAAAGAAAGCTATCATAATTTATATTTGCATTTGCTAAAGAGCGCCAGAAGATAGACTTTAAATTTCGTAATCAGAAAACGAGTGCCGGGTATCCCATAGTCGAGACACTCGCTACTTCCCCTACTGTTTTGTTTTCTTATCTCTCGTTCTCTTTGGTTCACCAAGAGAACCGCTCCTGTTGCCAACTACCGCTAATTTTTGTTAGCATCTGACTTTGTTTTGGCATTTTGCTTGTGATTTACCCCCCGTTAATGTTTATTACGAGTTTTGCACGCCACTCGACATCGTTCTGTTTTGTTTTTTTCTTTCTGTTTTTTTTTTTTTGCAGTTCGTTAGCTTTGCTTTGTCATCCGATGCGAGCAATATCACTCGCTCGCTCTCCCACTCGCAAAACTCTCCCTCTCTCGCTGCTTCGATCGCCTATAAAAGCGGGGCGATTTCAGCGAGCGCCGTTCATTTGAGTTTCGCGGTTCGACGTGCTAGCCCACTTTTGGTCTTTCGGCTCTGGAGAAAACTATTCGTATCTGGTGAAAATCCATTTTGATCCCCAGCAACTCAGTTCAGTTTCGCTTCCCAAGTCCAACTATAAAAGTGCGCTGTAGTCGCTGTCAAAACAATTGCATTCAAGAGATATAAACTTTATTATTGCTGCAAATTGCATTTTCATGAGCTAACTGTCTCGCATCGCGTGTGAAAAGTTGCAAAAAATAACAAAACAATTGCCAACGGTTAATGCTAATATCCAGGCAATTTAAAACAAAAGTAATTTGATTTTCTGGCTTACGCAAGGCCAACTACAATTACCAACTGCAGCAACAGCAACAAATCAAATAAAACAACAGGCAGTAATCCCAATTTGGATTTATTAATAGCGCTGAAAAAATAAAAAAAAAAGACAACAACTGTTTTGCCGTAAATAACACAACAAATGTAAGTATTTCCGTGCCTAAAATAACTGAACAAAAAAATGAAGCGCCTCGTTTTTGTGCGGCTGGGAGTGTGTGTGCCCTTCTATAAATAAATAAAATCAAATTAAATGCAACTAGTTGTGTGTGAGGCACACAATATGCTCGCTCGGATAATTTACAGCAATTTCGTATTTGCGCCGTTGCCGTTGCTGAAAATTGCCCCCTCAGTAAAGTAGTCGGCATTCAAACCGAATTGCAGGGGCAGCCTAGCTGAGCTGCAAACCACATCCCAGACTATACTGCATGTTTTTATGTGTTTATTTTGGGCACGTCTCAATGATTATACTTTCTCGATAGGAGCCAGCTAAACATAGAACGTCCGAAGACTGGCCGCATAACAACGCAGAACATTTATTTATTTATTTATTATGATGCCAGGCCAGGCCAGCAGTCATGTGCCCGCCTTGCCAACAAAGATTTTTCTTTTTTTGGCAACTTTGCCAAAATCGTGGCGACAATGTAGACACAGGTCGTATAAATATAGTATAGTATATGCATTATAGGCAGTATTCCCCGCTTGGAGACACAAGCAATTAACGTTCCGCTTCCAATTCCAAATAATTCGCACATTAAAGTTTTTTAATTGTCCGTCGCCTAAACAATTGAAACTACAACACAACACACAGAGATGACGCATTTTGATCAGAGTGATCGGCGGCCTCGCAGTGTGTTTATGGTGCTTTCAACCGGATTTCAGCGGTTCGTGGACCGCACGCTCCACCTTCAGTTTCCCAACCCCAACACGAATAGTTGTTGATTTTAGCCAAGAATGTCGTCCGAGTTTGCTGGCTGGAAAATGAAATATACAAGCATCAATCTATATATTTGACCACATTTGAATTGATCTTCCGTTTTAGTACCAGTACAGTCAAGCTCTGACATTTGAGTCACGCACCTGTACAACAAGCTCGTTTACCTTCGCCGGCGAAGCATTGAACCCTCTGTTTCTGTTGTTACCTTGTTACATTTTTTTTTTGTTAAATTTTAAACTTAATTGTATACCATTTTCCTACGCTTTGCAGTGCCATCAACAGCCAATATGTCGATCGCTAGTGTTCACGGTCCCCAAATCGCCGACATCTGCAGTCCCTTGTCGTAAGTATATTGAATTTTCAAATTTAGATGCCCATATCTATATACATCTCGCGCACTCATGAATCATTTTAGCTGGAAGTAGTGATTCGTTTCGTTTCCGTTTCGCATTTGCTAAAATTCGCTGTAAACAAATGTCAGGGTTAATTTCGAGGGGGTAAACGCATGAATTCGGTGGCTCATTCATGAGTTTAGCAATCTTATCATGGCTAGCGGCTAGGGTGCAGAGTACACAGCCGCAATTCCAATTCCAACACCATTTCCATTCGATACAATACAATACAATACAATACAATACAGAAACGCAGCTGCAATTTGGCCACGACTTTGGCCCATTAATGAAGGGGGCCATGCGCCTGTGTTTGTATACAACCAGCCATATATTATACACATATAGTCGCGTTCGTATCATTATCATTTCGCTTTTTGGGGCCGCACAAAGCACAAAAGCCAGCCCCGTCGCCATCGCTCACATGATCGGGCGAAAGTCTCGCCGTAGAGTCGTCGTCGTCGTAGTCGCTAGTGATTGCCCTCGTCCCGATCTTCATCCCTCCCCCCCCCAGCTCCCAAGATCCCATACCGGCACGCAGTTCATTATCATAATCACGCCAGCGCATGCCGCCATCGCCAACGCCACCGCCACCCACTTGGCAAGGTCACGGTTGCCCGACGCCAGCCATTACTATGATTACTAATCAAGAATTCCCCGCTCCGGCCTTAATCTCTTGCAGGCATCATAATCTGGGTCTGTCCGCCTCGCTGCCAGATCTGGTGGGAAGTCCCCTGGAGATCAGCATGGACAATGTGCTGACCATAGAGGAGCTGCGCCAGCACATGGGCTCCTGCTTCACCTGCGGCGTCTCCTGGACGGATGACCACGTGTCCCTCGACTGCAGCGAATGCGGTGGCTACAGCCTGGAGCGTCCTTGCCCCCTCTGCGATGGCCAGTGCGGTGTCCAATGGAAACGTGACTTTGCCATGGTGAGTTCAAGTCTCTAAGTGAATGTCAACATAACTGAAACTAAAGCCTGGATTTCCTGAATTAATCTCTAGTCATAAGTTAAATGCCTATATCTTGTCTTGTCAAATTGTTGGTAACTTGAATTAATTTATATGTCTTCCCTTGTCGAACTTTCCATAACTCAAACTAAAGCCTAGATTTCCTCGATTTATCAATCGTCATTATTGAAATTTCTTTATCTCAAATTAATTGTTTGCTTTGCCAAGTCGTTTCTATTAGTGCCATTTTGATAGATATACTAATTTCTTGCGAGTACAAAAAAATGAAATCGATAATAATTGACAAAAGTTAATATACATAACAGATTTGAATAATTGACAAAAAGTTAATATACATAACTGCTTTGAATAATGGACAAAAAATTTAATATACATAACATCTACGGTTGACACCTCAACATTTTGTTGATAAGTCAATACAAATACAAATATGCAATGAAAGCTGGTACCTAACATTGAGAACAGAGAACTTTTGGTGGATTATTTAAACAAATGTTTTTTAAGAGAATATAATAACACTACGCCTTAAGTTAAATGAAATATATCCAATGAAAACATAACCAAAATCATTAAATTGTTTCAAGAAACTCAATAAAATATAAAATGGTTTTCTTAAATTTATTTTAATGAAATATATATAATAAAAATTTGACCAATATTTTGGTTTAAATGAAATATTTCAAATGAAAATAAAACAAAAAACATTTTATTTCGTTTTCCATAAAATTTGAAATTGTTTTATTTTTGTTTAATTTTAATAAGATTGTTTTCCTTTTTGCTCATGCTTTCAATTACTAGTTACCTTTTTGTTGTTAACCTTTAGCTAGCTTTATATAAATAAATAAATAAAATATCCAGTGTTTGAGTTATACAAATTCAACTGAATTTATTTATTTTTGCTTACATAAACTAAACAATTTCCTTTTCTTTCCTTACAGTCGCATGCCTGCAGTCAAGCTCGCTGGGTGGGCGTGTGCATCAGCTATCCGGAAGCGGTGGCCGGAGTCCAGTTGCCCGTTGGAGCTGGAGCTGCCACCTCGTGTGCCGCCGCCGCTGCGAATCAACTGCGTTTGGCCCAGGAGCTGTGCTCCCGCCTGGAACAGCTGTCCACATCGACGGCGAGCAAAAGCGGTCGCCACTAGAGTTCCTTTCCGACAGCCAGACTGCAAAAACACACACACACGCCTCCACATCGGCCACACCTCCACCTCCACCAAAACCATTCATCCGGATAGCAGATAGCAAACAGCTGGAGAACAGCTCCACCTCCACACGAAAAACACACAGTCTGTCACCCGTAATTTAGGGCCTAATTGCTAAGCTTTTTAGTTGTTAGTTTTTATTGTGTTGTGCAGCGTTTGTATCTCTTTATATTTTTTATTTTTGCACAATTTTCTTTTTCGTTCGTTTGTTCGTTGTGTGAGAAATGCAAATTGTTTAGCAGTTAAGTTAGTTCCTTTTGTCTACTTTTTAAACGGCACCATATTTGTTTGCACACACACACACTCACCTGACCTATTCTATCAAGGAAAAGACTTCTTTCTGCTTAGACTTAAGCCGAGTTTAGGCATTGCAGTGATAAAGGTGATATTAGCCAGAAAGAATCGTGAACAAAAATAGTGAATTTATAATGATGTAGCAAAATGTAGCTAACGTCTAACACACACACACACACACAAAACCACCCGTGTAATCGTGTAGAGATTGTTGTTAACAATTTAGTTAGTTAGTTGTTGTTGCTTTTTGCCTTGTGTCAAAGCTTGTTCGAAGCGAGGAGATCCACGAGCACAGATCAAAGTTAACTTTGATGGTGCATACGGATGGCGCAACAAAGAATCTTCCATATTGCATAAATGCTCAACAAAGTAACTATCGGTTTGGATTGAAACAGTCAATACAGTCTCTTCAAAAGGGGAAAGCGAAAGCGCGTCGTTGCAAAATTAAAGATGTAAGAACACACGCACAAGGAAACAATTAAAAAGCATTACTCAAAAAGTTGAAGATTTTCTGTGAAAATCCATATGACAAGTAGAAGTTTATACCTAATATATACACCTATATATATAAATATATATTATATACCATATAAAACTGCATACAATATACATAAATCTAAATATATATATATTTTTAATGTAGAGATATGTTTTGTAAAAAGACAATGGCATATTTTTAAAATTAAAACTTAAACTATGCAAAAATCAAAACAAATGTATTCTAATTAATGCCAGATTGTGAGATTCTCTGTTGTCAAGGCGTATTATCAGCCTCGCTTAACCTGTAAGCCTGAATCTAATCAGCATTTATGACTACCAGGTGGGCAAAGCCGACATCACCTGCCGCGCTAAATGATGGGTAAATAATGTGTAGGCTTCTGGGATTCTCGCCAATTAATGTGACATCTTTTTTAGTCGTCGTAAGCGGGATTTCACCTGCTTTCTGGTGAATTTATCACCCTTTGTTCGCGTAAGGGGCACAGATTTCGGATTTCAGATTTCATCATTTTCTTTGCGGGTTTCCTCGAAACGAGAAGACACCAACTCTCGATTTGTATTTCTGGTTTTTATTTCGTTTAATCGCTTTCATTACGGTTATTGCCCGGGAAGCCTCTTTGATGTACCCCACATTGCCGGCATTACCTGCTATTATCATTTCTGGGAATACATTTTATCGGCTTGCTGAAAGCTGTTCCCTTATCATCGAGCATTGCAGTTATTACACACTTAATAACTGGTTTATGGATTTTAAATCACTACTTTTCTATCTGATTATTGGGTTGTATCTTTGACAGTGTTCTACTTCCTATTTTTGCTGAACATATTTTAAAATGCAAGGCTTTTCTTGTATTTAAAGTTAATTTGCTTGTAATTTGCTTTTGGCGATAAACTTTTTACAATACCAAAAACCATACCTAAAATTGATTATTAAATACTATAATTTACTAAGTTCCTTTTAATAGTGAATTCTAATTTCTGTTCCAAATAAACTTCCTTCAATAAGTTTTGGTACGATTTTTGGCCAAACAACAACAGAGATTGCGACTCCGAGTTTTGCAACTTCTCCTCCGCTGGCGGGCATACCAAACTGGAGTATTGAGTGACACAAGACTACTTTCAGCTAAAAATATCAATCAAATATAAGAATACTTAATAAACAATTTTAGAATTACTTACATTTCTGTGCCGGATCCAGTTCAGTGTCGGGAGAAGCCTCTGTCAAGGGCATGTGGGCCTGAAGCTCCTCTAAAAGCTCCGTCAGCTCATCCGAGTCCTTGGCAATGCTGCACAGCTCCTCCTGCTGGAAATCGGGATTTATTTGCTTGCACAACAGGAATTGACTAATGACGTTGCCGAGATTCGAGGGAGCAGTTCGTGAAGGAGCTAAATAGCAACATAAACCATTAAAATATGAACTTATTTTATTATTCCCCTTGCCAACCATAGTAGTCAGTCATATCGAGGGGCACCAGTTGGATCAAACGATGACTCTTGATCAGTTCATGCTGAAATTGCTGGGTAAGATGAAAAAGCAGTGTCAAGTGCATCCTTTCGCTGGGACTGCCCAAACAATGTCGTGGCTGTGGAGTGATCAAATGGGAGGTGTGCTTGCAGGCATCCACACAGTTCCTTCTCAACTTTCTGATCTTCTCGCGCAGCTCTGGAGAATCCCTGGCCTGTCCTATGAATATGAGCATCTCCCGGAATTGGGCCACATGGCAGTTAATTTCGGTAATGAGCTGGGAAAGCCAAATATATTATTTAAGGAAAAACATAAGAAGGTGTCAACCTTTGATTAAATTAGATAATTAAATTGAGTTTGGCTTAGTTTAAGTCTACAATAGTAGTAATGTCTACACTGTTAAAAATGTATTATAGTATTTAATACCCAATTTAAACAATGTTGCTTCAATTTTCATGCACTGAGGCTTTTAGTTAGTTTAAATAAGGAAATTTCTTTTTGGGATTGTATGCTACCCAAGACATCGTAAAAGAAAAATTCAAAAAAAATACTTCCAAAAAAATGGCCTACAACAATCTCGAAAATAGAATTTTAGCTGAAAAAAAATTTGTAAAAACTCTTTTTTTAGCGGATTAACAAAAAAAGTTATGAGTCAGCAGTCTAAAACAGTAAGTTTCTGAAAATTTGTGTTTAATTTAAAAAATTTTAAATTTAAAACGAATAGAACATATTTTTTTTCTATTAATTTAAGAACTTTCATATTAAGTATTATGCATTGTATTTATTGTTATGATACAAACAACATTTAATTTAAATATAAAATATATATGATATATGATTATGATATAAACACATTTAATTTAAATGTTATGTATGCAATTTTGAACATTAAGTTCAAATATTTATTTCTACTAATTCCTTTCTTTAACAGACATCAATGGAGGGTGTGCAAAACGTACCTTCTGGGGATCCCTGGAGGGCAGCAGCAGTTGGGGCAGATAAATGGACAGTCGATGGGCAATTATGGTGGAGTTCCTGATGGCCAGAGCCGTGCTGCTGGCCACACAGGCCGTTGGCTTCTCCTCCAGGACAGCCGATGAGCAGATGCCACCTGCATGGGCCATGTTTGGATGCCGACTGCAGCGCCGTTTTTTAAGCATCCTCGGATGTGTTCTATAAAAAGCCAGGACTTGGCGACTGCAGTGTGTGTGGTTGTGTATTGGGCGGACTGGTCTTATGTAAGCAAATTGCTGGTGCCCCTGTCTCATTACCTTGTGTCAACAAGTCACGCCAGCTAAACAGCAACAAATGAGCCTCGTAGCGACAAAAAAAAGAAACTGAGTAATAAAGCCAAACCACAAAACCCCACACCGTTCCACTTTCATTTTGATGAAGCCACTATGAACAGAGCAGAGCATTCTGGCTGCTTTGGACTTTATGGGTTTTCGAAACACACACACACACACACACACAATATATATACAATCTCTACCCGCCTGACAGCGTTTCCTCCAAAATGTCCTCGGTCAACTGACCAGGTGCATCGATATACAAGTCAACGGCATCGTAGTCAAAGGCATCCAGTTCCTCGTAGATCATAAGGTCTTCAATCGAACGGTTGGGCTCCTAAAAAGGGAATATTATTATATAGTAGTATTAAAAATGAAACATGCTGGTGGTTCTTTATTGTCAAACCCCTACAATTTTAGCTAAATTTGAAATTTTACTATATTTTTTATTGGGCATTTTTTGAAGTATAACTATTTAACAACAAAGTTGAAAAAGATTATATCCCATAATTAAAGGCTTTTTTATATCAATTTTTTGTTTACCTTAAATAATTGAAAATGTATTGTTTCGTATAACCAAATCATTGAAATGATAAGAAATTAGCAAGTAATTTGTATTGTTATTCAATATTAATTTGCATTTAATAAATACTTTTAAATATATGCACTTATAGATAAATTTATTTATTTATCACTCTTAAGCATAACTTTTCTATTATTCTATTATGTAGTATGTGGACTTACTATTTTGGCGTACTTCCAGCACTCGATGGCCTTATAGTTGTCGCCCAGTCGCAGGTTGATCAATGCCAGGAATCCCCAAACGTTGGGCACATGTGTATCAATCCGGGTGGATTTGGCAAAGCACTGGAGGGCCATCTCCAAGTGATCCAATTTGTAATAAGCTTTTCCTATCATATAGTCTGCCACGACGGTCAGCAACTCTCCGGCGAACGTAAAGTTCAGGGCTTCGATGCATTTATGGTAGTCGCCCAGTTCATAGGATATATATCCGAGGCGCAATCTGCTCAACTCGAAGTAGTCACGTTCATTGACCTCTGGAGGTGGCAGGGTCAAACAGCATTCGTAGTAGAGAGCCGCTTCTTCCAGATTTCCTCGGTAATACTCCACATTTCCATTGACCTGAGCATTCATGGCGGCCTTAAAAAGTTATGTTTTTACTACGCTCAGAAAATCAAGTTCATAAATATTTAAAAAAATCGTATTTAAAGGATTAAACTAAAAGTGAAGCATTATACATACTTAAGTGTAAGCTTTGAAATCTATTTCAAAAATATTTAAAAGGAGTTTTAAAAATATTAAACATGAATTTATAAGAAAACAAAAATCGCAATGAGTAAAGAATTTTGGATTTACTGCGATTTTTACCAGTGAAAAAATGTTGGCTCGTTTTAAAGGCCATGTCTTAACCTTAAGGTCCTTAAAGTATGAATTTTTGTAAATCAAAGTATTTTTTTCTGATTGTAGGGTGTCACGATATTCAGGAAAATCATACCAATTGATCAGCTCCCTCTTCTTCTCCAAATTCAAAGCTCTGTGGCACAAAGTCCTCATCCAGTTGGTTGAGCATCAGAGCCAACTGAGTGTTGATCATATATCGATCCGCATCCCTAACCAGATGCTCCACGGTGGCAAAAACAACCTGAGCAAATTCGTAGAGTCCCAGGCGCACAAAGATCTTGAAGACGTCGTAGATGAGGCTTCCTCGACTGGATGGAAATGTGATGTTCAGGGATAGGAAGAGACCCCAAAGGCTGTGAGGAGCCTCGGACTTGCTGACCTTGCTGGTGGAATGCTGATCCTCGAATCGCCAGCGGGCGAAAGCACATCCCGGTTCGTACTTAAATCGTTTGTAATAACAGTATAGCAGGATCCAGGCATCCTGCTGTCGAGGATTCTTCTCAGCATAGCTGGTAATGCTCTTCAACAGACACTCCGTGCAATCAGCTGATGTTTCCGGATTATCGCGAGTGTCCACATAGTTGATGTACAATTTAATCCAGCCCCTGTGAATGCCCTTCGATATCAGTTCTTTGTATTTATTTATTTATTAAAATGCTTAAATTTTTCATAGTATGACAATTATGACTTAGAAGTAATTATGCTACTCACTAAACTTATTTTTAAAGAACATTAACAACAGGCAAGAAAATTATATTATATGCATAAATATGAATTTATTTATTTATTCTTACTGATAGGCAAATTGTACAGTATTAACAAAATGCCTTAATATTTTGATGATTTTTATTATGATCTTAAATTTAAATATATTAACTTTAGTATTGTTTATATTTTAGTGTGTTTTCTTTTTAAATTACCATTTTTAGTAATTTGATTATATTTAAAATTTATTTGGGATAATTAATAGGCTGGTGCTTACGCAAAATATTCATGGGCATCCGCCAGGTGATTCTTATTAAAGTAGAGCTTAGCTTTGTCCAGTTCTCCACGCTCCATGTTCGCGATAAGCATGTAGAACCAAAAGCGTTCGTCCGAAGGAAACTCGGTGGTAGCCTGTATATGAAAATAATTTAAAATTATAATAGATTTTAAAATAGGTCAACAATTAGCTTTTAAAATTTTTCGAAGCGGCCTTTTCCAAACCAGTTATGTTCAATTGTCGATGTCTAATTTAATAAACGAACATTTAGATAACACACCCTCAACAGTCATAATGATTAATTGTTTACTTCCGAATTCGTTCATTCATAACTTTATCAGTTTATCATTACCGGGAAGGTACAAAATCTAATCAAATTAGCGTACAGCTTATGTGATTCACTTACAGGTTTATATGAAGCCATATTCACTTCCGTTTATATTATAAACAAATATTCCAACGGAAATGTATTACAAATTAAATTTTTATATGACTTGAATTTAATCGATTACTTAACTTATGTTTGCTAATAAAAAAGTGAATAAAAAACAACAGCCTATAAATTGGCATGATTCAGTCTTTAAATTTAGCTGAATGACTGTTATAGAAATTACATGTTGAATCTTGAAATCAAAATAGATAAATACGTAAAACTTACTTTCAAAGAAAAAACTAACTTTCCAATTAAACTAAAAGCCTGCAGCTTAGTTTTTTTTATAAAAAAGTTAGTAATAGTCTGGCTGGTCACAAAAAGTAATCAAAAGTGTTCAATGAATCAGACTGTTGTGAATCAAAAACTGACCTTCTCAAGCAAAAGATTGCCCAGGCTGTCATCATTCACTAAACTTAGTAACTTGATGGTGTTCAAGTAGTCGATGATTCGCTCTATTTGAATATGCTTATTGACTGAATAATTTTCAAAGCCTTCGTTCTCAATTTTCTCCACAATGGAATGGATACGAGGTTCTAAATCGTTGTAGGCCGTACTGCAGAGATTCTAAAGGAATATATTTTTATTTATAATATATAATTTATATATTATAATCCACTTACCGCAAATTCCACATTTGTCGAAGTGGGAGTCCTCGTATTGTAGACACTGCCCACCAATTTCATCAGGATATTGGTCAAGTTTTGAACGGCACAGCAAAAGTGTTGCTTTTTATCCTCGACCTTCATCACCTTCTTGTCGATAATGAAAGCTATGCAATCCCGGATGAATTTGTCGAAGCGGGCGTAGGATTCCATTTGGATTTCAGAAAGTGTCAGCGCTTTATGGGCATTGTAGGGAGCATCGCAGAAGAGCAGGCGATTCTGGCGAATGAAGCTATCGCGGAACACTTTAAGTTCCTTGTAGATCTCCCCAATCGGCGCTAAAAGGCACAATTTGATAATGGCGAACGTGGGCAGCACTCTTTGGCGTTCCAAACTCTTCACGCTGCCCTCGCTTATCTGCTTTTTGGCCTTTAGCTTTCCCAGGTAGTCCAGCTGGACAGCGAACCTCATGTTTTGCACTGTTTGAAATGGATTTAATGGTAGAGTAAATACTTTATCAAGACTACTGCCTTTGAAGATACCAGCTACTCATAATATCATGAATATCGAATGTGCCACAGAAATATATAGAATTCCTAACCACTTATAAACTGTTAAAAAACTGAAATAGTAAAAATAAATATCTGACTATTGTATACAAAATTTTTTAAAATAATAATAATAAATGAAATATTAAAATATTTGTATTAATGCCAATTATATTTGTTTTCAATGCATTAAAAAATGAAAGTCAAATATACAAATATTTAAATTGAGTATGAAATAAATAAAATTCAAGGTTGCCAACTAAAAGATACCCCCTACTTATACACATAAATATTTTTATATCATATAGATTTATATCTTAATATAATCTTTAATATAATAATTGCCTTATAGACAATATTTTTGGATATCTATGTTTCCCTTTTTTATAACTATTTGAAGTCTCATTCCTCTGGCATTTATTGTATTCAACATCTTATTGGCTTGTTCAATCTGATCAATTATCTAAACTCACCGCCCGGAAAGGCCATTATAGAGGGATCCAGAACGCCCTGGAAAACTTTCTGTGGCTTGGCGGTGCCATGCAGACTTTGGAACACCTCCACTGCCAGGACATATTGCTGACAGGTGATGGCAAGCGACAGGATGTCGGCCATCTTCTGTGTGAGGATGAAGCGGTGGAAGGAGTTGCAGACGAGTGCCTCGTCCACCACCTGCTCGATTTCCTCAAAGTCCACGGTGAGGCCCTCGGAGTAGAACAGTTCCGAGAAGATGCGATGCATTTCCACCTCCATGGCGGACTTCAAGCCGGTCACGTTCCAAGGACACACTCGCTGCCGGAAGGACTCGAAGACATGGTGATTATCCTGCGTGCCGATCACCTTTCGCTCCAAATTCCCGAATTCACAGAGCGGAATGAATGTGTAGTCATTGCGTTCACTGGGCAGTCGGGAACGAAAACTCAGGCGAACCCTTAAGGATTCCAGATCCAGAATATAATCCTCTTTCAAATTGTAGATGCTCTCAAAGGTCACGAAGGTCATGTTGGTGAAGGTCAACATTTTGGCAATGGGCAGTAGGGTATAGAGATGCCACTCCGTGTGAACGGTGCATCTCAGTTCATTGGACACATCCGGCATGGGATAAAGAAAGAGTTGCTCACTGATCATGCTGCGTCGATGGCCAAACAACTTGATCACGTCCAGATAGCCCACACATAGAAGTTGCAGCTTCATTGTCTCCGTTGTTTCTATCGCAGAAGAAACGAAATCGGAGTCCACGGAGTCCAGATTGTCTGCATCCTCCTCCTCCAACATTTCGTCCTCTGTTTCGTCCAACAAAAAGTCACCCGTACCGGGAAACACCCTCATATAAAATTGAATCAGGAGGGGATTGTCCGCCGCATGATTGATCCTGTCCACATTGTCCTGCTGGAAGATCAACGTGAATGTGGGCTTGCCGTAGAACTCGCCCTGCACTATAATTCCATCCGTGTTGTAGTGCTCATCGCATTTGACGATCAAACTGTCTCCTTGACTGATGTGAATCTCGAGTGGATGCCGCGTTTGCGGCAGATTGCTGATCCTGGCAAGTTGGATGTACAGGAAGACATTCGGCGGCTGTGGATGGTTGCCCAGGTCCTCTTCCGGTTTAACTGCCGCGCCCTTTTTCCCCTTTTTTGGCGCCATTTTTCATTCAAACTTTTGAATTGTGTTTATTTTTGAACTCTAACGGAAAAGTCGTTGGCAACGAGCGAGGGCTGGTTAATATAATACCAAGCAGGCTAAATAATACCAAACAAGTTTCGTTGGCAACAATCAGGGCTGGTGGTAAATATTGCCAAGCAGTTTAAATAATACGAAGAAAGTGTTCTCTAATTGCCGACATGTATGTTAAAGGGAAGTTTTTAAAAACTGTTCACAGTTTCGTTAAGCCTTCGACGTAGTTATTTGAAACAGATGGGAAACAAGTACTTTACAGTGCATTTTGCAGTATATATGTAGTATTTTTTGCTTGCCCGCCCTGGTCTCCCAATCAGCTGTTCAACGGCGCAAGCAGTGTTGCCAACTGCTTGCGCACCGCCACACGTGAAGAGAAACAAACAACAAATCGGACGGGTCAGTGTGTAATTATGCAACAAATTGTGTGTGAAAACAGCCACAAACTGCATTAAATTAATGACATTTACGAAGATTGTATGCTCCTAGCTGCAGTCCATCGAAATGTATCGGCTATTGAGTGCAAATCGAGCGGCAGCCGTGCAAAAAGCACTGCGCTTGCCACCCATAGCCCACCCCACAACAACAACAACAACAGTATGCTGCGGCTGCGGCGAAATTGCGCCTTCAAATTTTGTCCATTATCAGCAGTATTATCAAATGCTATACCGCCAAAAGCCGGCAGGTGAGTAATTATTATAGAAAGTATTAGAAAGGAACACAAACGTGTGCTTTCCCATTGCAGTGACAATCACATCAGCGGCAGCAGCAGCAACAACAACCACACGCACACAAACAACAAGCACACCAACAACAACACAGGTAGATGCACTGCCACAGGCGAAAAAAAAAACGATTGCGCAAGCCAAGATATGCTAAATATGTGGAACTCCTGGAGGGTAAGTCCTATTAGCTAGGATAATGAACAAGAAAGGTAGCAAACATCTGGAAAATTAAGTATATATACTATATTTCGATTTATATGCCTATATCTTTCTTAACATTTAAGCTTTGTCGAATTTCGGTTGATCCTAAAAGTTGCGACCTGCAATTGGAAGAAGGTTTCCGTAGAAACTAACTCTCCTAGTGAGGCTGATCCAGAATATATATACTTTATAGAGTACGAAATGTCTTCACTGCAATAGTATATTAATTAAATTTTTTTCCCTATTCAGTCACCGAACAGGCAATCAGCGAACGAAAATCCCGTGTTAAGCGGCTCAAATCCAAAAAGCTAGCCGATTTCATACAGAAAGCCCAACAACAGATCCTCGAAAGACGTGCCCGGGAGGATCGTAAGGATAAGAGGGCCAAAGGCATATCGGATGTGGCCCAACGGCAACCGGTTGAGTATCAGAAAATCGACATGGAGGCCTTGGATGGTTCTGTTCTAGAATCCGGCATATACGACGATCGGCCAATGCTCTTCTTCGGCAAGGATGAGTACACCAAGCAGGTGGTAGCCAATCCCGAGGAGATGCAAAATATTCTTAAGAGTTTCCATAACTTTCGGGACATCATCGAGAGCATGGGGAACGATCATCATGAAGCGGATTTTGGGTGAGTCTAAAAATAAGGGGATAATATTGGTTTACTGGTAAAAAAAAAAGCGGTTTTGGGCGAGTCTAAAAATAAGGAAATACAAATGTTTGACTTTCTTCCATTGCGATTTTAAGGAATTTTAGATTTTTCATTTGACTATTTTTGAAATAAATAGTAATATCTAAAATTTTAATTTTAAAGTAAACCATATTTAACTGAAAATATAATAATATGAATCATTTGTAATATTTTGTTCATTATTCAATTATTAAATAATGAAATTTAATATGCATTGCATTTAAAATTTAAATTAAATGTGAATTATTATAAAGCAGTTAGCAATCCAGTTTTTATCATTTCCTTTAGGTTTTTCTTTAAATTTAAAATTAAATTAACTTTTCTTTCTCTCAGGCTGGGTACTCCCAAAGTGCTAACAGAAGAACCTGAATCCATAGATCCCTTTGAAGCCATTGAACCGTACATCAATCCGCTGGACAAAAGTAAACCCTCTTCTGTAACTGCTGTGGCTACGCCCAATGCCAATGCAGCAGTTATAGCCAAGTCCAAGAAACGGTGAGCTGATTTATCTACATTTAAAAACCAAATAACTTAAAGTTAATTATTTTCCTTTTTAGTTTCAAGTCAAAGGTTCATGTGAATGAGGAGCAAGAACGCCTGGCCAAACAGCGGGCACTGAACATTAACCTGAACACTTACCTCAATGTGTGTGTTTCAGCTAATATGTTAAACCGTGCCTTGTCCACAATAATTGCCTATCGAGGCAGAGTTAGAAAGAGTACTTTGCCGCATATGTCCGAGGGCCTCATGACCATCCACTTGTACAACATCCTTTTGCACGGTTACGCGGGCAAGGGATCCTTTGATCGAGTGGAGGAGCTATTCAAACTCATCGAGGAGGATGGTTTGGCGTTCAATGAGCAAACCTACGTAGCCGTCTTCGAGTGCTTGGGTCGCTTGGAACCGGACGAACAGAATCAGCAACTTATATCCAAATATATCGCTAAAGCGGAGAACGAGGGCTTTAGTTTGAATCAAATTATGGATCAGTCAAAGTTTGTGGCCGATCAGCGGGATATTGCTTTGGATGCTATTCGACGACTACGTCCGGATTTCAAACCAGTCTACGTGCCACCGCAGCTGGGCTACGACAATGAACTGCTGAATCATCTCAATGAGCATGTCTTACCCATTAGGTGCAGATGAGAATGCTGAAAATAAGGACTTGGACTATGCCATTATGAACTCGAAAAGAGGCTATAGCACTGCACAGTTGGAGCAGCTTGCTCGAGAGCAGCTTAAAATAGAGCTAGACGGTAGCATAACCATCAAGTCCATTGAGAAATCAAAGGAGTTTGCCAATTCCGAAAAATGCGTAAGTTAGATCTATAATGTTCGCTATAAATTCTTTATATTTATTTGTAAATTTAACTTCCTTTAGCGCGAGCGGCTTAAAGAACTGGAGGAAACGTGGCGCAAACAAATTACCTCTGCCATCGTGCGAGATCTTAACACGCTGCGAGCCCAAGTGCGCTTTAAGCCACATGGCTTTATGAACTACTACACATACCTGAAGACCCTCGATACATCACACTTTGCAGACATTCTGATCAAGGAGCTTTATAAGCTGGCCGAGGGTTCGGAAACCTTCAGTCCCACTGTGGGTCAGCTGTACAAAGAACTCGGCCAGAAAGTTCAGCAACGTTACAAAATCGAGCAGAAGAAACACAATGGCACGCTGGAGAAGATTGGCGAGATATACAGCTCGTACTGTGAGCTGTGGGATAGCGGAAAGTCACAGGATAACACCCGACAGGCTTGGCAGCGTCTGGTGCACGAACAGCGGGAGAGTGGACCCAGTATGGATCTGCCAGAGGTGCCGTGGCCCTCGAATGTCTTGACCGGAGTGGGTCGCTTTCTGTACAACATTCTGATGCGGGACATCAAGATAGATGCACATGTTATGCGGCTGAAAAGCAAAACCAAAGCGTCTGCTACTCAGACGCAAAACATGCTGCCCGCCTTCTACACACTCTTTCGAAATCAGGGACGTTTCGTTAAGGAGGAGGTTAAGCCACATCCTGTGCTCTCGAGATTATTGCGAGCTTCGCGCCAGCAAACACTAACCTTCGACTCAAATCTGGTGCCCATGCTGTGTCCTCCGCAACCGTGGAGTACCCCACACAATGGTGGCTACCTGCTCAACAAATCGGAACTGATTCGCCTGCCTCACCAAGCCATCCAGCAGTGGGATCGCATTGCCGCTTCTAATCCTCAACATCTTTATCCTGCTCTGGACTCGTTAAATCAGCTGGCCAGTGTTCCCTGGCGCGTGAATACGCAGCTGTTGGATGTCATCATCGAGGTGTTCCAGAATGGTGGCAATGCCAAACTGGATGTCCCTCAGCCTCCGAGTTCCCTGCCTCCTCTGCCCACGCTCCCAGCTAAGGATGTGGACGGCAATGCCGCCTCCAATGCAGATCGTGCCAAGCAATTCCGGGACAAGCTGGGCCATCGCAGAAAGCAGGCCGAGATGTACAGCTTGTGGTGTGATGCTCTCTACAGGTTGTCCCTGGCACAGCATGTAAGTATTCTTTAGGACTTAGGACCTTCATGGCTTTAAACAAATTAAACTAAGCACTTTAACTTATATTATTTATGATAAGATTACAATTTGTATAAGATAATTAATTTTCAAATAGATCTTAGATCTTATATAAGCTGAAGTACGATAAACCAGCAAACATTTCTTTATAAAATCCATCAACTATAATGTTCTTAACTCGTTCTCATTTTTAGTACCGCGATAAAGTCTTTTGGCTGCCACACAACATGGACTTCCGTGGCCGAGTTTATCCCGTGCCGCCGCATCTCAATCACCTTGGCTCGGACTTGGCTCGTTCGATGCTCATTTTCGATCAGGCACAGCCATTGGGCGTGGATGGTTTCAGTTGGCTGAAGCTGCACTGCATCAATTTGACTGGCTTAAAGAAAAGGGATTCGGTGAGGGAACGTCTTCTGTACGCGGAAGAGATCATGCCCGAAATACTCGATTCTGCGGACAATCCCCTCACCGGTCGTATGTGGTGGTCCAAGTCGGATGAACCCTGGCAAACGCTGGCCTGCTGCATGGAAATTGCCAATGTATACCGCTCTGCTGATCCCGCCGCCTATTTGAGTCGTTTTCCCATCCATCAGGATGGATCCTGCAATGGATTGCAGCATTATGCAGCTTTGGGCAGAGATGAAGCGGGTGCACGTAGTGTTAACCTAGCACCATCGGCCATTCCCCAGGATGTCTACAGTGCGGTGGCCGTATTGGTGGAGAGGAGCAGGAAAACCGATGCCCAGAATGGACTGCATGTGGCGGAGGCACTGGCAGGATTTGTGCGTCGCAAGGTTATCAAACAGACCGTGATGACCACAGTTTATGGCGTGACCCGCTATGGAGCAAGACTGCAGATAGCTCGCCAGCTAAAGGACATCGATGAGTTTCCCAAGGATTGGGTGTGGCCAGCGTCCACTTATTTGACCACCAAGACTTTCGAGAGCCTGCGAGAAATGTTCACATCGACCAGGGAGATTCAGGATTGGTTTACGGAGTGCGCGCGTCTTATTTCCGGAGTTTGTAGCCAGAATGTGGAGTGGATAACGCCATTGGGTTTGCCCGTGGTGCAGCCATACAATCGGCAGGAGATGAAGCACTCGCCTCGCACCGGATTTAAGGTCTCCTCCAACTTCTCAATGGACATGTACGAGCGACCAAACATCCTCAAGCAAAAGAATGCCTTCCCGCCGAATTTCATTCATTCACTGGATTCCTCGCACATGATGTTGACTTCGCTGCACTGCGAAAGGCAGGGCATCACCTTTGTCTCCGTTCACGATTGCTTCTGGACGCACGCCAATACTGTGCCCGAGCTGAACAGGATGTGTCGGGAGCAGTTTGTGGCCCTGCATTCGCAGCCCATTCTGGAGCAGCTATCCCAGTTTATGCGGCACACCTACAGCTTTAAGGATAAGTAAGTTTTGAGACTATATATATTATAAATTATATTTTGAATAATACATGTTATTCCTTTAGCGACTTTACCAACGATGGATCTGTGGAGGATCTGTCCAAGCGTCAGTTAAACCGCACTCTAAAGCAATTGCCACAAAAAGGAGACTTTGACCTGCGCAACGTACTCGATTCAGTGTACTTCTTTAGTTGAAAACCTTAAGATACGACATTAAAAGTGCCTGATCTTAATTTAGTCATTAGTTTTATTTAAAATACCAGTTAAATTTGTTAAACTATTCGGCTTTTAATACCAAAAACAAATGAAAAACAAACAAAAACTACAAGAATGTGATTTTGTAACATTTAAATACAAAAACTTGTTTATACAATGTTTACGAAACCATTGTTTTTTAATAATTTCTAGGGGTTGTATTCCAGAAGCATGGATTATATAATACCGGGAAATGCCTGCTTTTATCCATTGATCGATTTTATTTTCTATTTAATTCCAATGCCATTTAATTGCTGTGTATTTTACTACCGCTAAGTTTTTCATTGCGTTTTGGGTCAGAGCTACTCGAAATTCATGTGTGCTTGTGTATCTGTGCCATTAAACGATTGTTTAATTAATTTTTGGCCACTACACTGTAGATACTTCACACATAGAATGTGTATTTGGATTCATGTGCAAAAAGTCAATAGTATGTGAGTTTATCTTGCGCTCATTTCTATTTAAAATATAATATTTTTTGAGTGGAACAACCGCAATGTGGTTCAGCTTGTTTATAAATACCTGTTTTATTTTAATTCTTATGTTTACCCATAGTTTCTTTTATCGACTTTCCCTTTTTAATTATTTTTCCCACATTTTGCATCTTTTGAGTTTTATGTTTGTTTGTTTTACTTCAATAAATCTGTGGCAATTACATTTGATTGTTTCTAATTTTTAGGAACACTGTTCGGCTGGGAGAACATAAAGAATCCATTGATTTACGATCGCTTCCCGATTTGGTCGGTTCCGACCGCTTTGTGCTGCTTTCAGTTTAACCCCCTCAATATTCAGTGAGGTTACCTATGTATATCATTTTATTTCTGTAAATTAACAATCGATTTAGCGATTTAATACCAAGGCGCTTAATTTTTAAATTGTTGTTGTAATTGTTCTCTACAATTTTTTTTAATGTAATTTATAAACAAATTTATTTACTTGTTTTGTTTGCAATTTAAAAATATTTCTTTAAGAGTTCTACTCTTTGATGATTATTTCTTTTTATTTAATTTTTGTTTAACTTAATTTTACTTGGTAGGAGTACAATTTGAATCTAGTTGTTTCTTAGTTTTAGAATTTAATTTTGGATGTCGTTTCTTTGATAAGCTTAGGTAGCTAAATACTTAAACGCCCAATTTAATTACTAGATGCTTATAAGTTAACTGAACGGTTTGGTTTACTTAAATGTATAGAATCGTATGATTAATTCTTAAAGTTTCTTATTTAAATACTCCTAAAAACTACTCAAACATTCTATTTAACTATCAGTGGTTTACTATTTATACATTTTTCTTTTATTTAAGTCTTTGTTCACTAAATTGTACTAAGTGCAATTGTAATTTGTAATTTGATTGTTTTCTTTTATAATTTTATTTATTCTTGTAAGTTTATATATTGTCTATAGTGCTATCTCATATATTTATTCTCTGTCATTATTAAATAACCTATTTGTTTTACTAAATTGTAATTATCTCCAGCATAAATTTATATTTTAAATATTAAGAAAAAGAATCATTTGATTTACGACCGCATTGCATTCCGAATTTCCCAGTTCGGACAGCTTTGCTCCGCTTTCGTTTTCACTCACTCATTCGGACTCCGAATTGCGATTCCGGATTCCGATTCCGAGTGGCTTGTTCATGGTAGCACGCCTACGCTCAAATTCACTCCCCCTTTTTACATGCGCGCCCACTTTGGCTACCGCTGCCTCTGCTACCGGCGACCGGCGACGTCGACGTCGGCGTCGACTTTCTTCGGCCGCTCTGCTCTCGTTTATATATGTTTTTTTTTTTTTTTGGCTCGGCTGGCCGCTCGCTTCCGACCTGCCGCTCAGTCTGAAAAGTTCATGTGACGCGTCGAGAACGCTGCGATTTCGAGTAGTCCGCTGGCCGATTTTCTGATTGCGCGCTCTGAGGGAAATTCCGCTGGCATCTGCAATTCGCCAAAAATTCGCATCTCTGCAGTTCTTGCACCTGCACCTGTTCCGCGCTGAAGGTGGATCGCTCAGGTACGGCATCAGCCTGATTAGTTTTTTATCACCGCATATCACACAGATTGTGGGAGGCGAGATGACCCAAAAAGGGGGCGGGGCAACCGCAAAGTGCAGTGCAAATTAATTTCAGCTAAATGAAAATATGTTAACTGACACTAAGCAGCCACCAAACTAAAATACACTAAAGAAGTGTTTTGCATATTTTAAATAGTTTGAAAATATTTTATTTTTATAAAAATGATACATATCAGCACAATGAATTAAGGAAGATTAAAGGCTAGAAATTTATTTGATTAATTTAGCAAACTGAAAATATAAGTGACACTAAGCTAAACTAAACTAAATACACAAAAACTTAAATTACAAAAAAAATCTTACAAATTGTACAAAATTGTAATAGAAACATTATAAGAAACCATGACCTTAAGTTTTGTTAGCAAATAAACTGTGACTTTTATAAATATTCTCTTAACTTTGAATAAAAATAAAATCAAAATAAAATTAGTAAATTAAAAATCAGCTCATTACAAATAAGGCAACATGTTTTAAAAAATCACATTTGTGTTAATAATAACAAAATGCAACATAATTATTTTTAAAAGAATAAAAGAAAAGGAAAAGAATAATCTCTTCAATTTTCTATGTGACACCAAACGTATTTTGTGTGTTCTTGTGCTCTTAATTTCTTTGTTTTGTGTATTTTTATTGTGTTTCTCTGCTTTTCATTTTATCCCAGCGATATATCTTTGCGATTTTCGCTAGTTTTTTACTGTGTCTTTTGTTTGGGTAATTGCAAATAAGTTGTGCGAGTTGCAATTGATAAACGACCGTTCATAAACGAATAAAAGAGCTATCTGGGTGTCGGCCTTATCGCGCCAGAATATCGCATTAAAACTAATTCAATTACAGGCGGTGTGCCTGTGTGTGTGTGCTTGTGCAGGGGCATGCAAATTAGAAGGAACGCTTGCAATAACAACAACAAGAAGCAGCAACAGAAGCAGCAACAGAAGCAGTAGCATATATGCGTAGATAAACGCACACAGACCCAATTTTAAATTGGGACAATGTTTTGGGAGGAAGATTGCAAAAGGGGGGGGTGCCAAGTTGAAACTTAGTTTTCTGTTCGTGATAATGTCATAATTGACGGCCTGTCGACGGGTTTGATTGAATTTCCATGGAAATTGAGTTGCAAATGAGTTTTTCCAACAAGTGACGAAATTATCGCACTACTTTTGATACAAAATTGATAAGACCTCGACACGATTTCAATTTAAAACATTTCAAATGGAAATTAATCGTTTGATGAGTGGAAGAACAAACCCCAACTTGAAAAATGCATTAAACATAAAAAATTAGGCAGTAAATAGGTAACATTTGAACACTGCGTATACGTAATAAAATTTCCTTAAAAAAAAGTATATATGTGAATAGTACCGTTTTTGAGAAATTCCAAATGGCGCTTATATTGTTATAAAAACTTAAATTTTACCAAAAATGTATATAAAAACTTTAAAACTTTAATTTTTAAAAACCAAACTTGCTTTCCAGCTTGATCACCACTATTGCGTATACGTAATATACCTCTCGTTCATAATAAATAAATAGCAAAGAACGACTTTTGCCAGCCAACTAATACGATTTGATGGAGTCTCGACACGATTTCAATTAAAAACAGTTAACAATGAATAGGGAAATGATTTTTTATGGGCCAATCGTGCGTATGCGTAATGTTTGTGTGTGTATGTGTGCTTTTGTGAGCCATAAGTTGCGGGCGTTAAAGTGTTTAACTCCCAGCTCATATAATTCCGCCCCCCGAAACGCCTCTTGTAGGCGTATATTTTTCCGGTGTGCGAGCATCGCATTGTATTTGGTCTTAATGGAAAAAGTGTGTCCGTACATCAAATGGGTTATTATCCATTTTGCCACAGTGGAAATGGCCATTTAAATTTATTGTCGTATTGCCTGCTGTGTGGCGTGCGGCACGATGTGGCAGGATAAAATGCTCAAATCATCGTGATGGTGATGCATACGTAAATGTTGTGTGCCGCCCGTATTGAGTGCTAACTGGTTGGGTTTACACTTTGTTTATTTCACATCAGTTAGTGCTATGGCTATACCGCACCCGAGGTTGTAAAAAAGATAGATAGTAAGTAAGATAAATCAAATGCTTATTCTGAAGCAAACATGTTCTTACAAAATATTTACCCAAGAGCACTATTTTATGGTCTACTTAGAGTTCTAAAAAAATTTCCAAGAGGAGTGACACTTTAATCTTAAATTATTTAACAATAATATTGCAACCGAAGTTGTTAAAAAAGCAGATAGTAAGTGGAGATAAATCAAAAGCTTACTTTAAAGAACACATATTCCTTCAAACTATTTACCCAAGAGAACTATTTTCTGGTCTGCTAAGTTTTTAGCGAAAAATTCCAAGAGAAATCCCACATAAATCTTAAATTATTGAACAATAATTTTCGGGTGTGTTCTGTAAGTGCTGTCAATATCAGTCTCCATGCACTTTTCTCCGCCATCATTTATCAGAAACCATAAGGTTGAGTCATTTATAATGCGTTCTGCGGACAACTGAATTTATGCCGTGACTCAGCATGGAATTCTCATATTATTTATTGCATATTTAATAGGTATGCGGTGGAGTTCCGATAATTTCCCATTCAATGTCAGCGAGATACTATAGAAGGAAGGATTTTCCAGCCGCGGGGCATGAGATAAGAAGTCAGTCAACTGCAAGCCCGCCAGCTGTCAATAGCTTACCGCTTGTCACTGTCCTTTTCCCACATTTCACTTTAATACCCACAACCACCCAAGCCACCCACTTCACCCCCAATCCACCCACCCCAACCTCGCGTGAGCTATGACCATTATCGGGCGGGGAAAGTCAAATCAAGTCAAGTGCGAGTGCAGGCAGAGATTATGCTATTTTGGCACCGTCCGAAAAATGGGGACAAATTCTAAAACAATTTATGTGGAGGAAATAAAACCAAAAGGCATTATATAAATTAGTAAATATTAAAAATTCACGTTTTAATATTATAAGCCAACTGAAATCACAATATTCCATATTTATTGTTCTACTTAGTTAATTGGTTATTTTAAATCAGTAGAGTTTAAAAGACAAAATATGTCACCATATAATGTCTTATAATATTGTGCAGAAATATTTATAAATTAAAACAAAGATAAAATATAAATAAGTTAATATTCAACATTCACATTTCAATATCAGAAGCCAAATAAAGAGATAACAAAATAATCGCTAGTTGCACACGGCAGGGATTTGTCATTGATTGATCATTAAATAAAATGTGAACTACAATCAGAATAGAAAATCGTATAAGTATTATTATTACCCATAAGTTGTATTAATTCAATTAAGAAAAGATTATATTCTCTTAAATATAAAAAATAATTTTTGATTATTTTGAAATTTATATTTATTGTCCTTAACTTTTTACGTTTAATATTTCTCTCTCTGTTTCTGTGAACTCACTAATACACCCATTTGTCAACCGCTCGCCTAACGTGAGTAATTAGACCCCCTTCCGTGGAAACAAAAAACACAAATCAAACAATCTGACCAGAAAATGCTGCATAGTTAGCTCGTATTTTCCACTGGTCGCTCCGTTTTCGACTGCATTGATTTCCACTTTGCCGGGCGGCTGGCTTTCCTTTCGCATTCGCTTTCGCTTTCATTAGTGTTATTTATGAATGCGAATTAATGTACCGATGGCATGCACAACAACACTTTGCGACCAAAAAGGCGAAGGGACATGGCCAATGCCACAGCCACTGCCACTGTTACAGCCAAACCGGGCAGCACTTCACTTTGTTTGGCTAAATGCGCTGCTGTCGTCCATTTCGGGTGCCATTATTACGAGCGTTTCCGTTCGGAGATTTCCGGTGATTATTTCCATGCTGGCTAGCCTACCAATACCAATGGAAACGCAAAAAAGCTAAAGGGAAAATCCCAAAACGGAGTGGACACTTGGAGGTTTGATTGAATTAAGCCCTAAGTGATCCTGGCCAGCAATGCATAATGACACGCAGCTTAATTATGGTACACCTGCCCCACTTTCCCTAATTGAAATTGATTGCACAGAGCTACACACACAGAACAAAAAATTGCAATTTGTCATTCGCAGGTCAAAAAACCAGGGATCATAAACATAATAAGTGGTATAATAAAAACCACAATTTAATAACTACTCTTTGAGCCAACAAATTAATTACTCAAATTATTATTACACATTTTTAAGATCAAAAAATTCTTGGAATATAAAGTTTAGTTAGCTTACCAAGTTATTTATTAACAAACTATTTTTTTTCGAAGTTTTGTTATAATATTTTATAATTATATAACTGCCAAATTGGTAAACAAACTTCATCAAAACGAGTACCATTTCTCATACATTTATTTTTTCTGTGCAGATACTCGTACCATTTGTTACCGTTTGGGAATCAAAATTCTACTTGACAGCCCTTCTGCCAAGCAATCTGTTTTGTTTCGGTATGCAATTGTTATTGCCGCTGATACTTCGTATCGATTAAAATTGTGACAGAGCAGTGCCAAAATGTATTGTCTTTTTATCGTTTTTGGAAATATTAAAGTCATGTCAAACAATGCGCCAAAGGTGGCTCAATACACGAGTTCGGTTCTGTTTTCGCTGATATGGGATGTTTTTCTGCGTTTTTTTTTTTTGTTAGGGGAGGTAAAGTCGGGGATACGAAACGACCCACACGAACATATATGAGATACTCGAAGGCAGAAGCTAATGCAAAAGCCACAGAAAAGCCAACTGGCGGAAATACTAGTAGAAAGCAAATAAAATGGCAAAAAACGAAAACAGGAAAGAAGACAAATTAAATTCGAGCAATGCGAACAGTCTACACACTTGTTATTACTAATTTAGGGAAACGAAAAATAATAAGAGATATTTAAAGTGTTTTATTTCAAAAAGTTTACAATATCAAATGTGATGGTTTAAGAATAAGTTTATCAATTTGACTTTTATTTTTATATATTTACAAGTTAAACTTATTGGGTTAATTATATTTACAATTTTAGATACCAACATTTCAATAAGAATACAATTTCAAATGTTATATTATAAGAACCTTTGTTGATTATAAATTTTTTTTTCTATTTATATTAATGTGTTATTTTTTTAGTATTTATTGTTGCTTTACAGAATATGAAGTTTTTTTTTATCACATTTCTTTAAAGGTGTGACTTGACATTTTGTCACTTGGCGATATATTTTTCATGGCCGATCGAAAACGCGTTGACTTTACACATGCTTACAGCCAAGTTGACATGGTCAGTCAGTTTGGTTAAAGCCAAGGTCATCTAGAGGTTGGAATATATGAATATGCATACCTTTCGATATTAATCTTGTATCTTAAATCTTCAATCGCCCAGCCAAGCAACTTTTTTAGTGTATGGAAGTAAAAACGATGAAAGAGGAAAATAAAAATTGTAACAAGTTGAACGTGCTGCTGAGCTGGGCATTAATAGGTTTTTGACTTGCCATAAAACCAACACAGAAAATGAAATAGACACAGAAACAGAAACAGAAGCTACAACAGAGCTGTCCAGTGGAATGATAGTCAAAGCCAAGAAAATCCCCCCACAAAAGCTTAAATTGCTCGTTGGCCTTTAAAAAATGATTTTGGCCAAATCATAGAAAAGCGGCAGGCAGCAAAAATGTTCACGTAACTCGATTCAGTTCAAGTTGAAAATTTTTGGGCAGGTCTTGGGTCTTGATTAGGTTTGTGTTTCGTTTCGGGCCCAACCAACATTCGAGTTGCTCTTGTAATTGGCCAGTTGCGGGGACTGTGGCTAATAGCATTTGCCCGGTAATTGGCCAAGCGATGCGATGGGTTGGGAAATTAATGCGATTCTCCTGCACCGAGCGGACGTTGCCATGGCACTTAATAATTATCATGGGACTCCATCTTAACGCAAAAAAAAAAACTACCAAACAAAAACCAAAGAATTGACGCAATTAGGCATGTTTCACATCATTTTTAGTCACAATATTGGAGACATTTTTCGTGGAAGTTACGAAAAAAGGTGAAACTCTTTTCTTTTGTCACCCTTCCGCTCGATTTTGCAGCTTGTCAACGGTTTTATGTTACATACTTCCAAGTCTAGACGTGAACTTAATCAGTGAAAGAGCCATGGCCCAATTGAATTGAATTCGACAGCCCATAAATAAATGTCAATATGCCAGTTTTTCTTATTGCCTTCAAGATAAATATTAATGGGAAATTAAATGTAATCATTTTGTCAAGTTATGTAACACAAAATGAGTTGGTTTACTAATTCGATTTTAACATTTTCAAATAAATTTAATTGCTTTTGGATAGTTGACAATGATTGAGGAAATAAAAATCGTAGATTACAATTTTTGATTGAAGAACAAATATAAAAGCTTTAGTTGCTTGACTAGTAAACTCCTTTTATTTTTGTAAGCTACAAAAATTAATAAAACAAGGAAATGAAAATCAGTTTGAAGCTTATATTGTTACGTTTTTATTTAATACACCCCAAAAAGGAAAGAGCACCGAAATCTAATTTTGATGATAATAAAGTTAGCATTTATTAAATCTTATTTACTATTCCCCACAAGAAACATTATTTATTTAAACGATTTTTTTCAAGTATGTTTTTTGTTGCAAGAAATCCATCGTTAAGGAGGAACTGGGCTTCAATTTCAATTAACCTTTAGAATTTGAAACTTTATCATAGGGTTTTTTAACTGAGACCATCGTCACGAGTGCAAAGAAAATGAAAGCTAATTTGAAGTCCATGTTGTACCGTCTCGTTCAAAAACTTGCCAGCTACTAAGAACATATTCAGATTTATTCAGTAAATCAGGTTGAATAATCGAGTTGATATAGTTTAACAAAAACATCAGCTACAGTTAAAATAGGGATGGTCAAATAGTGTATAACTAAACGATTTGATATGCTTGATTTAGTCAACTCTTTTTTTTAATTAAAGAAATTAACTATTACAAAAAAATGAAACTTGTATTATTTACAATTAATTTAATACACCCCAATCCGATTAGTTTTTTAGGACTGGATGCTGCCGTCTAATTTAGATAATATTAGAAACGAAATGCTGAAATTGCATACAAAGATAAATTGTATTTGCAGTTGTTGAATTTTATTTGTTATTCCCGACAAAGAATATTATATTCGTTATAATTTCATGAGTTGTATTTATTTATTAAAAAATCGGTTTAAATTCAGTTTTTCTTATATTTACCATTGCAAACTGCTTCGCAAAGTAATCTATCGTAAAATAAGTTTTTTGTTGCACCACATCCACCATAATTGAGCGGCTGGCATTTATTTTCCTTGAAGACCCACTTCTTTAAGGAGGCCTTACATTTTCCTCTGACGCTGGGAGGATCTTTACACTTATCTAGAAATAACTTAATTGAAGTTATTAGACTCGCACCATATTCGTAGGTGATGGTATGTGAGAAAAATGTTACAAGAGCAAGGACAATGAAAACGGATTTGGAGCCCATGCTATGCCCTCTTTTTCATAAACTTGCTTGAAAGACTATATCTAAATCATTTTAATAATTCAGGTTGATATGGTTTAGCAAAAAAAATTAGTTTACAGTTCGGAAAAGCGATGGTTAATTGAAAAGCATGTATAACAAATTGGAATGCAAGTGCAGCTAAACGAATTAATATGGTCTTGAAAATGATAATTTAATAAATATATAGTATAGATAATATATTTTGGTTAGAAAATTTCCTTTTCCAAACATAATGCAATTTAAAGTACATTTTCTTTCATTTGATTAGTAATTCAATATGAATTTATACATACGTTCAGGGTCGCGAATCTATGGCCCTTCCCCCACCTGTTACACACCCATTCATCCATCCATCGACTTGTTGTCAGCCTTGAACTCTGTGGGGTAAACAAATTTGTTATCAGTTTACTTTGCATTTCTGTACGACTTTCCTCTTTCGACTTATATGTTTCATTCGATTTCATTCTTTTCATGTCTATTCATTTGTTCTGCTGCCTTACATATGTATATATAGTATACAAATTTATATACCAGTTGGTATTGTGCATTTTTGTATAGAGAAGCCATCAATTTTCAGTGCTTTTCCGTCCTTCATTTATCTATTCAATCAGAAAGTCAACCCCCGTCACAATCGGAGCTTTCCTTGCCAAAAAATATGTAACATTTTAAGCTGGTCGAAGGTTTCCGCACCTTGCTTAACCATTTCGCCGACCGAAAAACTTTTGAAAAATTCATTTTTCTCAGCATTTCTCTGTTTACTCAATTGCAATTTTGCAGTTGCTGTTTGCACTGCTATTTTTCCTGCTTCTTTGCATTTTTCCGCTTTTCCCGTGGCATTTTCTTGTTGCTCCTCACTCAATCACCTTCTATCTACCCAGCTCTACTATATATCTCATTCCCACACACCGACCGCTTGCTATTTTATTTGCTGATTTAATCGCGTCTTGAAGCTTCCTTCCTGTGAGTACTAGTGAGGGGTGGGGAAAAAGGGGTTTGGGAAATGAGCGGGGAAATGGGACAGGGAAATTGGCAAATGGGCTGGAGCTGAGGCCAGTGGCATTTTGTGAGGCGTAGTTGCCGACACGCGCACACAGACTCATAATCAAATGTAATGTGCTGTGAGGCAATCTATTGCCACCGGCCATGCAACAGCTTGCCCCTTTTGGGTGCAAAAAGGGGGGCTCTCTACCCGCAGGAGGAAGGGGTTTGGGGAAGAGAATAGGGGGGCAAACAACGAAGAAAGATGAGCAAATGATTACGAAACTCAAGTGGCGAGAAAGTGGCCAAACGACTCTTCAAGATACCTTCTTCGCTCCATCACAGTTTTGAGAACATTATATGCTTGTTAATCCAACGATATTGCCCTGCGATTCCGGGAATTTCGGCATTGAGATGGCTCAACTGGCAACATCAAGAAAAAGGGGATAAAATTCGAAGAAGCTTCGGCAATTCAATAAAAACGGATTAAGTATATATTGGCAGTTGGAAAATTGTGAAATCAATCAGAAAATTGACTAATTAGGCGTTATTAAAGAAGACATAATTATTCAACTTATTGTCCTGCCATTCTAGGAACTTCGATTTGCGACATCAAGAGAAATTGGTACTACTTCGGCAATCCAATAAGAAGCCTTATACAAATATGGCCAAATTAGTAATTTTTATAATAATAGAAACATTATAGTACTTAAAGATATTTATACAATTCCAGAATGATATTTTTAAATTAAATACCAACCTTCTAATTAACTAAATACTTTCGATTTGATAATACATAGTTTTATATGCCTATTTAGATTACCTAGAGTAAATTCCTTACATTACATACTCAGTTACCCAACATTATAGCCTCCACTTAGCCATGTGCGCTAATCAGTATATCACTTGTCTAGCCGAAAAATGTAGCTTTCGTTTCTTTTATTGTCTAAGCTTCTCCACAATTATCCATGCCAAGCTTCTTAGCCTTTGTTTGAGGAAGAAAGCCAGTCATTAATTGAATTAAACAGATCAATAGACCAAGTGGCAACTGCAGAGGACAATCGAACATGTGTATTAACAATGGGTAAAGAGTAATGCCGAAGTAAGAACATCTTAATCTTGTGTTGAAAATTGAGTAAACTAGACTGGTCAATGGCTTCTACCAAGAGACAGACAGTTGATGTCTTTGACTTCCACGTACTTGCGCTTGTTTGTTTATTTTCACTTTTCACGTTTTCCACTCTCGCATTCGTTTGTTTGCCTATGACATAGACACATGGCTGTGCTGGCTCTACTACTGGCACACTGTTGTGTGTTTGCTCAATAAGTCAGCTATGGGGGCGTCGACGGGGCGTATGCTCAATGTGCCAGTGGAAATAGATGTGTGAATGTTCCTCTATTACACTGCCACGCGAATCGACGACAAGTCAGCCGAATGTGTCAAACGGCAATAATCAGCCTCAAGGCGAAAACAGTTGACAATGCTCGCACATCCTCGCTAAAAAGGCAAGTAAAGCCATTAAAGCTTTCGGCTGGGGAAATATAACAGAAAAGAAAACATTCTTCCTTACACTAATAAAAAAAAAGATAGTTGAAATAGATATCTAGCTTTTAAATACAAAACAAAAGTTGAAACTGTTTAAACAGGGTCGAAAAATTTTAAAAAGTAAAATCCTTTTTACAAATTTAGTTTTACTACTTGTTTTTTTTGTTACTTTGATGGGTTATTATAATTTCAATTTAACTTAATTTTCCGAAATATTTCATATTTAAATCTATTCCAAAATTTAAAAAAAAATAAATAAAAGTTTCCTACACAAAATAAACCTTTTAAGTTGTGTGTTAATTTCTTGGAGTAAGCACGTTTTTTTACAAGTGTATATATTTTCTGTGTTTATTTTTTTTTTACTTTTTCGGCTATCGCTTAAGTTTATTCCATATTGTCGCATTACTTTCGCTGTACCACGTGGCGAATGCGTAACATTCTCTCAGCATCCAGAGCCGTCGGCAGTCGCCATTAAACGCCAGTTATACATAAACTTGGACGCTGCCCCGAATTTCCCCGACGCTGGCTGCTGACAAGGGTTAAGGGATTGGCATTAAGCCCCAAGGAAATGGCCCCGGGGCCAGTCTGAGCTGAGCGTTAACATAACGTCGGAGCATCGGAACATCGGACCGTTCGAACGTTGGAACGTCAGACCCCTTGTCGCTGTCGCTGTCGCTCGGATCGCCTTATCAGGCGAATTGAGCTCTCGTTCGCACGCAACAAATAAATTCGCAAAAAAAGAAAACTGGCGGAGGCGGATGGAAAACTACGGAAAGCCAACCGATGCGGAAAATACTCTAGAAAATTATTGCGCTGTAACCTAAGTACTTTCAAAGTAAAAGTGTAAATAAACTTAAAACTAAAAACATTCGTTGTTGGTAAAAAGTTTTTATAAAATTTAATAGAATTTACTACAGAAATGTTTGGGTTCATTAAACTAGTGACAGAATTATAATATAATAAATTATTATTCCAAATATTTTATACCCATTATTATAGTTATTTTTTTGCTTAGCCAGTTCTTATTCAATTATTTACTTAACTTAGGAAACTCATCATTAATCAATCATTTCCGACGAAAAACAAAGGAAAAAGATATTTTAGAAAATGAAAAAAGGAAAAGATAAGTTATTTATTTACAGTTTTTTTTTTCTTACCCATTTCTTATTTAATCATTTATTTTGTGTGCTTGACCTGCCACTTGGACCCTGTCACTTTATCAGTCACAGGTTGCGTCTTGATTCAGGACACACTAAAAGACACGTGGACAAATTGGCAGAATCATGCATCTATAAATAGATGGCCAAATATAAGGACAGAAAAAAAACAACAAGGATTTAGGAGATTGATTGAATCTATCTATCTTTCAGATACAAGCGATAGAGTAACAAATGTGTGTTCAACACCAGAAAAACACCTTTAAAACATTTATTTTATAAGCTTAATCATGATGCTGTAGGACCCCTTGATTAAGGTGCCAAACAGCGGCAATGACAAATATTTATATACATATGTGCTCGCAGGGTAGGGGATATATATATATATATATATATATAGGGGCTGTAGGCAGAGGAATGTGGGATCTCAGAAAATAGAGGTAGAGTCGACGATTTCTCGCATTTGACTGCACTTAATGAAGTCGACTAAATTGACTTTATTGTTGTGCAAATAGGCGAGCTCGCTGCTAGTCGGTCGCTCTTCTCGTTAAGTACGTATTATAATAATAATATATTTACATAGTGGAGGGAGTGCATAGGCAAAGTCAGAGGCCTATGCAAACACTCATTGCCAGTGCGTGTGCGTCTCTGCTCATTGTACTTAAATGTTATAAATAAATAAAACATGGGCCATGCTGCGCGACACCCCCTGCCACGCTATAAATATTTCATGGGCTCTCCCATGAACGCAAAACGCACACCGCACAACGCACAAAAGGCGCTGTGTCATTAAAATAAATAAATTTCAATAAGGTTTAAATAAATTGAATTAAATGCTCGCATGCAGTGGCTGGCTGATGTCGTTGCAGCTGCAAAACCCGCGACATGCAAACAAAACTGAGTTATTTGCCTTTCAATGTTTCCCTTTTTTTTGTTGAACCAATGGAAATTCTACAATCGTGTTTTGTGGCTTGCAAAATGGCTAAAAATGTATAGCCTCTGCGGTTCATTAAATTTTGGCAATTTAACATATAAATATGTGATTTAAAATCATGGACACAAAATAGTTATGGTTAAAAACTTTACTAAATCAATAATAAGAGTATTTATATTTGTTACCTCCACATTTAACGTGTAAAACATATCCATGTTGTCAAGCAAATATTTATCCTATCAAAAGTGGGAAATTAACAAAAACAAATACTGCAATAAAATATTCTCATTAATTAACTTTTTCAGTAAAAAAATTAAAATGCACAATTAAAATATTTTGCACCAAAAATAAAATAATAAACATATTCATATATATATCGATACAGAAGAGCAAAAAATTGGTGTTTGAAATGTAGGTAAAAATAAGTTAGTTATGAAGCCTCTTTAAATTATTTAAATTTATTTTTAATTACAAAAGTGTAAGCACAACAATTACACCTTTCTTTTCTTCTTATTTTGTAATATTTACTCAATAAATTGCAAAAACCCGATTAAGCCAAAACATAACTGATGAAATGTGGCATACATTTTTCCAGTGAATTCTAAAAATATTTGCCACACTTATCAGACGTGACCGCTAATCATTTGCTCCAGATTCGGCTCATCTGCTGGCATTGACACTCGCTTATAAAAGCCTGTTATTTCCTGAAATGGGTTTTGTTGATTCTGTTGGCATTTTTTGGCAACGCATATCAGCAGATAAGTAACGTTTACGTCCAGCTTATCTAACAATAATAAATTATATGGATATGCGTTCTATGAATGAACGTTCAGCGAGTTAAATAAATAAATAAACGTTCTGAAATGAAAAAGGGAAGCTTCTTCCTTCATTACCCTGAATACTGTCAATAAAAGCAGCAATTGGTAATTCAGTTTATTTGTAGAATATGAGCTGTAATTACGGCGAAAGCTACTCTGGGTGAATTTATGTGGAAGCGAGAAGAAATAAAGCTTTTGTGAACGATAATGTCATAATATTTCCCAGAATCCCCAATCCTGTTTACACTTCCACATGATTAATTTCTGTGCAAAACCGGCTAGCAATTTGAAATGTTTTGATTAAACGGCCAAGCATAAATTTCGTTTTATGAGGATACAAATGAATCCCAGCATGGGTATATGGCTGCCAGAAAAGGTTACTCGCTGCCACGCTCATGGTCAGTCATTAATCTTCAACATTTAAGCAGAATTTTCACGCATTTGCACCCAGACATCAGACCCACATCAGACACATAATCCAGGCCAGTGCCAGTGCCAGTGCCAGTGCCAGTGCCAGTGCCTTTTCCTTTTCCCATTTTCCCTTTTTCCAGCTACCCCGTTTGGTCGACAAAAAATAAAAAAAACAGTTTTGGCGAGCGCGCGTTTAATTAATATTAATTTGCATTCCATGGCGCTGAAATTGAAACTGAAGCTGAAACTGTGATGACACGAGATTCTCAAGGGGGGTGGGCGATTCATTTGGGGGCCAACAAAGTGATCAATGGACCCAATCAATAGCACTGGCACGTCAGCAATGCGTGGACCATGCTCTGAAAACAAATTTTGTTTACAGTTTGGCCAATGTCAAATTTAAGCTAAGTTGATTTTTTAATTCTCCGTATTTGAGCTTCGCTTGAAGTGTATTTGCGTTAAACGAATTAATTAAGCTCGCTTTTTATACTTTGTTTTTCTTATAAGTTTACTTACGAACATGTAAAAGAATCAGTCCAATATTAAACTCATGAGGACCATTATAATGCTAAGGTTAATAAAACATTTTTTTATCAGATTCCTAAATAAATTAATATGTCCATTTTTTTTTACAATTGTGTATTTTTGCAACCATAAATTATATTTAAAGCTAAGAGAACCATATGGAAAGTACTTGTGTTATTTTATCACTGTATGTTTTTTGAATTTTTGATAGTTATTTTTGGATTTTGACAGTGATTAGGCACAAAAGTATAAAGGTAAAAAACGTGAAATTTTAATGGCCATATATTTTTTTCTTTTCATACAATTTTAAATTTTAAACATTTGTCATAGCAAACCTTATATAAAACTAACTATCTCGTAGTTTATATAACTAAGTATTTAATTTCTTTGCTCATAGAAGGTTTACTTTATTTTTTTTGGTAAAAAAAACTTCGAAGTTCTCTTTTATTGTCTACTTCCTTACATAATTTATAACAATAATTATGGATATACACCATATTATTACTAATATAGTAATTTGTAGTAAAGCGATTAGAATATTTACAAATTATTTAAAATTAAAATACATATTTTTATTAAAGACAGACTACTGACTTATTAAAAAGCTTATTCGTTTCTTTGTAGCACAGGGTATCGGTTATTCCATGAGCTTTTGGGTTTTGCACTATTTTTGATTGCTTTCAATGGCTCTTAAGCTGGCGCTCCCCGGCGACTGTGTGTTGTTTTCTATTGTGCGGACATTTCTGTGTGGGTGTGGGTGTGTGGCTTTTAATCGCCTCAATAGATTTGACATTCAGTTAGCAGAAAGCGTCGCAGCGTCAATTTAATTCGCTCAGTGTCTGGAGAATAGGTATGGTATTTGATGGCGCTTAGCGGTGCGTGGCTCATAATTTAACTTTTCAGCGGAAATTCCCACAAGCTGTTCTCAGTGTTCCCCCTTTTGACCACCGAAAAACACAACAAATTATAGTACATACACACAGCAGAAGACAGCAACCAACAGAAAAAAACACAAAAGAGTAAAACCAAGCAAAGCAATTTAAAAATTTACGACATTCCACACTCATTACACCTTACGGGTGTTTCACGTTTTTCTATATATTTTCTTTGGTTTTTTTTTTTTGGTGGTCTGCTGGTGGTGCCACGCCCCTGCTTTCAGGTGCGCCCATGCGAATTTTCGCGCACAACTTCCGCGCGACTTTTGGGTTTTTGTATGCAAATTTGCATTTCCTATTCCGACTCTTTTTTTCCCCTTCTTTGCGCTGTTTTGTTTTTGTGGCTGGGAAAATTTTCTGTGTTGTCGTCGTTTATTCTTGACTTGAGTTGACTTGGGCTTGGCTTAGAGCTGTCCGAAAAGAAAAACATAAAAAAAAAGTGGAGGAAAATTTCCAGCCTTATCGGTTGTTGCTGTAAGAAATGTGGGTAGAATGGAATGTTTTTCCCCCCAAGTATTTGCATTATTGCTGGCTCTTTTCTGCTCTGGCATCGTGGAATTACCTATAATGACGGTCAACTGTGGAGCTTCGACCGCTGATGGATGGCTTCCTCTCAATGGAAATTTCATGATCATTAAGCACCGAAGTTCTACTTTGATGGGCAAATTAAATTTGACATTACCAGGGAATTAGGTGGAGAATATCGTACAAAATACTGCTACATTTAATGCAACCAAAGCAAAGTTTTGAGCTTCTTTTTAGTTTTCCTCTTTGTGTTTGGTTATTTTGTCTATGGAAATCGAACTCACAATAACAATAATAATAAAATAAGTTGGAATTTTATATTTACTTTCAGCTATATGCATTTCTTTGTCCTCTACTTTTGCCTTCTTTGATACTTATTATTTGCCTATTCAACTTTTTTATTACACTCTTAAAAACTTTAGTTCAGCTTTGGAAAGTTTTGTAATCTCATTTGCTTTTAAATTACAAGAATTTTTTACTATATATATTGGTAGTACTTAAATGCAGTGTTATTTATTTATTTAATATATTAAGATAATTTTAATATTAAGTTTAAGGTTTAAAGGGAAACCGAAATGTTGTTCACCGATATATCAAATCATTCATTTTTTGATTGTAATCTTTCTATAAAATTTGAATAATCCTTTGCTAGCTAATATACCTTTGTTTTAAAAGTCTAAAGGTTTTTTATGAATCATAAACATTAACACAAAAATGAGTTTTGAGTTTTGTAATCTCATTTGATTTTAAATTATAATACAAGAATTTTTTACTTTAAATTTTGTCAGTACTTAAATGCAGTATTATTAAATAATGTCTTTCCTGCTTACATACACTTGTTATAAAAGTCTTAGGGTCTTATGAAAATTAAAATTTTCTTCCTGTGCACGCATTCATTCACTTTAGTGCCTTTGAATGTTGTTCTCATTGTCGTCGTCATTTGTTGTTGGACTTGTAAGTAGCTCAAGTGGGGAAAATGGGCGAAAGTGGGCGAAAGTGGGCGAAAGTGGGCAGGGCATAACGACATCGTTCAAGTTGAAGGACATAACTGAATTTTGGTCGCTGTAGTTTTTGCTTCTGCTTTATGAAATTCAAATTGCGAATGGGGAAAAGTGAATGGCGAACGAAGGCAGGAATCCGTAATGACTTCTCGGGCTTTTGCTTTACGGAGCGTAAAAACTAATTAATTACATGTGCAAATCGTGATAAATTCCATTTTCAGAGCTCCTTTCACTCTAATTATTCATTTGTATTGCATTTACTTTGCCGTAATATCATTAACATACTCGAACGATATATGGGATGCCTTTTTGCTTACTATGCCTTAGTATGCCTTATAATGCCATGCAGATTGCATCGATTTCTTAGGCGGGTTAATGGTGTTGATGGCACACTAGTGACCACAACAAGTGTCCTTGCGCCAGTTTTGCCCATCCAAAACAGCCTCTGCACTGCACATCTCACTTTTTGGAGAGCATTTTCTATTTATATTCATTGGCCCCCAGCGATTTTCCGACCACTGAAACCGCCCGAACCCCCCGCTTAACATGCACTCTATAAACAAACCGCATTATGCGCTGTTTGTTATTTTTAATCACACGACATATACGCACTTGTATGATTCCGAATCCCACTAAGATGAATCATTTATGGGAAAGTGCACAATAGAGATGGTAAAATTAATTTCAATGAACTTAACAACATTGTTTTCTAAGAAAACCTTTTAAAATGTATTACTTAATCCCAAGATCTGAGCTGGCAAAATACATTTAAATGCATAATAGTATTATGTTTTTTAAACAATATATTTTAAATGATAGAAGTAAATTGAAACTAACATTACCTTAATCAAATTTGCTTTTGAACAACAAGAAACCCGAATATAAAACTTTATCTTAGAATTTCATACTTAAAGAATTGCAATGACAATTTTATTTATATTAATCTTTCTTAATCTATGTTTTTTTATTAACTGACATAACACCTAAACATTGCCAGCTTTAGTATTTCAATTTAGACATCTGTTCGTCACACTCACTTTAATCTCACTCAAAGGCCAACAAATTGAAATCTTTTTGAACTAAAGAGCCGAATTAGAGAATGCCAAGTCCTTATAATTAATGCCTGCAATTGAACTTGACCCAAAATTGTGTGAATAATTCTCTAGCAAAAGCTTATTTTATGGGGGAGGCTGCCAAGCAGAAATTGCCCCAGAGCAGAACCAGCCATGTCTTAAATTGCGAAACTCTAAACCGTTTGTCTGTGTGATTTATAGGATGTCCAGTAGGGTCTAAATGGGTCAATTGGTTTCTCTTGTGAATATTACAAGTATTTATGAGCTTCAAGACTCTTTTATGTTTGTTGAGGTAAGTGGGTGGGGATTAAAGGCTGGATAATTATTTTTGGTTTAAGAATCTAATTTATCTTTAAGGATGTGTTGTCTAAACTTGTGGGTAATTATGATTTCTTGGGTAGACAGATAAGTAAGTGAACACAGTTTGATTGGTCAAATCACAAAAAAAAACATTATAAATATAATAAGAGAGCACTCTTTAATTACTAAAGTTCTAAGAAATGTGAGCAGTTTATATTGTTTATATTGTTTAGCTTGTAGATATAATTGATTGCTATTTAAAATATTGATTGCTTTTATAAAACAATATCGTTTATGAAAGAGCTATGTCAACTCAATCACAACATTTAATTGTACAAATTTGTTGCATGAACAACAAGGATATGTGATCTCAAAATAAAATTGTATAAATTTGAAAGCTTAGAATTTAATTATAAAAATTTGATGTGTATGCAAAAAATATGTCAATTTAATCCCAAAATATATTTGTAGAAATTTGAGTGCTTGGCATTTAAACAGAAATGTCATGTTTTGATTGAATATGAAATGAAATACCAATTAAGTTTGGTAAACTGAGAAAATATTACGATTTCATATTTAAAATGAAAGCCTTTTCCAGTTCATACTACACATGTGCAGTATCCTATATGTTCTTAGCTTTTTGTGCATTACCCATTCCGCTTTTCCTTAGTGCTTATTTTCTTGAATGCAAACACTTTTGACCCAGTTATGGGATTCCTTTCACTCTTTGCCAGCTGAAAATTGCATCTGGCTGAAATGAACTTAGACCGCCGCACTATCTTTCGCCAGTCTGCCGCACCGCACTCTTGCTTTTAGCCATCACTCAAATTGCAACTACTCAAAAGTTTTTGAGCTCCGAGTCGCTTCTGTTTTGCTTTGATATCACATGCATTCACGTTTAGTTTTGTAATTAAAACAGTAATTCCACATAGATACTCGTTGAGGGGATGTCGGCTGTAGGGATGTCATTAGCATGCAAATGTATGCGTGACGGGAGGGGAAAACCCAACCAAGGTGACCCCAACTCCCCCAAAAACCCACACACACATTCACAAAAAAACGGAGCCTGCTTCTGTTTGATAAGTGGGAAAAGTGTAAAAATTTCGTTGCATACTTGTGAGCGTCGAAATGAAAATGCGGCTCCTGCGGAAAATGGGAAAATTTTGTGACAGCTGGCACGAAACTCTGCGCTTGTATTCTTACATGCGAATATAAATGTGAATTTAATTGTGCCAACCACACACACTACAACTATGACCATGAAAATAGTGCAAAAATGAAAAGCATGTTGAAAATGATAACCCTTATCTTAACATTTTTTAACTTAAAGCATTATGGGAAATTTAAGCAAGGTCATAATTTGCAAAATCCCCAAGTATTTTTGATTGAAAGCTCTACCTTACTTTGCCAAAAACACGAAAAAAATGGCCAATATCTCTAAATACAAATATTTTGTAAGGTTTAAAATTTTAAGTTTATCTTTTATTTCCTAGATAAAACAAAATATAAACAATTTTTACAAAACTCTATCTCAATATAGCAAAAGCGCTTTGGAATTCTTTATTTACCTTATTTTTTAAAAGAGGAAAACAAATTAAAAACAAACTATTTTTCTGGCCTCTATTGTGCCCGTACGCACATCCCTAAAGTGTTAAAACCACTTGGATGAGGGGACGTGGACGTGGACGTGGGCGAGTTGTGGCCGTCAGTCAATCACAGAGATGGCGTCGCCTGTCGCCGACTTGCCAAGAAAGTTGGGCCAGCCCTGCGGCTTTTATAATAATTTCAAGTGTTTATAGTTGAAATATACAGTGTGTATGCGAGTGCTTTTACATATAGATATATATATATATATAGTATAGTATGCGGGCCCATTGGCAAATCTTCTGTAACGCTTTGCCGCCTGCCGGTCGAGCTTGTGTTTTGGGGCTTAGTCGGTGCTGCGCCTTTGCTCAACTTCCTTCCTGACCAACTTCCTGTCACGCTGGAGGTCCTTCTGCTACATTGCTACATAAACATTACCCCGATTCCTGGGATCCCTGCGCTGTGTTTGCCATTTCTGTGTTTTATTCGAGACGACGTGCAGGAAATTTGAGCAAGATGAGCAAAAAAAAAGTAAAATAAAAGTGAGAAGGAAAGAAAATCCATTTACGTAATTACTTCGAGTTAATGTTTGCCCTCGCTGAAGGTTGTGCGCCCTTTTCCTTATTGAATTATTAAAGAATTGCTTATTCGCTTATTGGAAATCAGTTTTCTCCCAGCAGCATTGCCACTAGTTGAGTTACAGCCACCATAATTGGATAACACGGGGTCGAACAGTCAACTCAACCTATATCGCTATAGCGATTACATTACAGCCAAAAGTTTTCTCATTTTCATGGCCCTCCGACAACCGTTAATTATATTTGGCCAGCAACATTTTTTACGACGGTTTCCCTAAGAGGAAAGCGAGTTGAACGTGTTTGAGTCAAGTTGCATTTAATTATTCTAATTTATGACTCACGGAATACCCATCATTATTGGTATCCCCAACCCGAAAATCTATGTTCAAAAACAATCTTTCTGTAGTTGAAGGCATTTAGCTGAGGTGGGCAAAAAATGGAAAATTAATGGCCGCCCAGGCATTTCCTTTGACTGAAAATCATTAAGGTCATTCATTGTATATAAATTTCACGCTAGCGAATGTAATTACCAAAAATATATTATTATAATTTATTTTTCCTCGGAGCATGGTAAATCAAGATTGTGTTAGGATATTTATTAAAAATTTGTCAAAGTTGGGTAATTTAGTAATATAATTGTAAATGTACTTTTCAAAGGCCTGTTTTTAAGGAAATTTTCTCTTTTGTTATAAATCTAAACAGATGTTGGTCATATTTTTACAATACTTTTAAAAACTTAATATACAATTGAATACTTGTTTGTTCAAGGCTTAGTTTTTTGGATTATATATTTTTTTAAAGTTCCACAATGAACTTAATATATAATTTACTACGTTTCGTAATGATTAATCGGTTTGAGATTAGATTAAATTTATTTTTTTAATTTTAAAAGTTTAGTGTTAGTGTTTTTAAATTACATTTTCTTATTGCAATGAACTATATGATTATTATATTTCTAAATATCCATGGTTTCTGATTGTTTTTGATAAATAACTAAATTAAATGCATAATAACTTTAGACATAAAAAGCTTAATATCAATATAGATTGTCTAACAGTAACCAAAACAAATTGTTCAATACGTCACTCCATAAACAAAAACTTTTCCTTAACCTTCTCAAAAATAATAAAATACTAAGACTAATTTCCCTCGGACAAAACTACCCCAACTAAGCCACAAACTTACCTGTAAGCTCCTCAAATAACCCGAAAAACAATCAAATTATATAATTTCAATTGACCTGCAATGCCAACAAATAGTATAAGACGCTTACCGAACAACAGAAATCAACATGGCTTAACTCTACTCCTTCACTTACCAACTTACCAACTTTTCTTTTGCAGGCGTGGTTGTGTTTTCGTCCCCCCGAAAGTCAGAAAAGTGTTTGCAGACAAAGCATTTAATAATGTAAGACTGCCCTAAGACTAAGACTTGCCGCACTGTAATTACACACGAGTTCGGGAAACAGGACCAAAGAAAAAGGACGAAGACGAGGACGAGAACCAACAAGTTGCCAACACTGAACTCAGTCCGATTTCCGGGAAGTGAAAGCAGCAAAACGGCAGCCGTGGATACCAACGCGCTGCGCAGCTCAGCCACTGTGAAAGTGACCCCCTCGACGGCGACGACGACGACGACGACGCCCCTGACAATTTGTCAGCCGCCCCCGCCCACTCCGCCCTACCAGCGGCTAACCAAAGCGCTGCAATGCGATCCGCGCTGCGGCCACGAGGTGAGTGCAAATTGAAATGCCCGAGTGCCAGTGCCAGTGCCAGAATACCTGTGGCGGCGAAAATCATCATCGCCCCCTGTAACCTATAACTTCGGGTTTTCCCCACCCCCCAGCGCGGTTAAAGTCAATTACCTCCGCCATTAGCTGTGGCACATTTTCAGCAACCAACATTTTTAATACATTTTAAGTTATTTGATCAATGAGCTTTATGGCTTATGAACGGATATACACCATTTATATATGGCTTATGAAAATGTGTTGAAAGTTTAAATTGCAATTTTAAATGGAAAATCTTATTTAACGTTTTAACTTTTAAGTTGCATTTAGTTGGTTATAATGGGAAGTACATTTCAATTGCAATATTAAATTGTAAATATTATATTTAATATTTTAAATATTTTTTTTATATATAACAATTTTAAAAATTATGCATGAACAATGGATTTTAAAAATAAAATTGGAAACACATTTTAATTTTTTAGAAAAATAGTATATTTTGCTCATTAACTGAGCAGTATGAAATACAAAAGGCAAAACGGAGACAACACTGCGTATGAGTGATATGTTTGACTTCCTTGTTTACTGCATTTAAAAAAGATGGTAGGGTTAAAATATTATTTTGAAATATGGACTAGTATCATCATTTTAAAAATTATACATTTGAAATGGCAAATTTATGTTTATGTTTTAAATCTAAAGCAGCCGTAGTATCATCAAAGAAAATACCTTCAGCCGAATTTGTGGCGTCACAGGCGTGAAGGCTGCAAATTGTTATGGAAAGAATTTATCTTCGCTTTGTGTCATGAACTTTTTGTGCCAGATTTGCGTGTCCTTGCGCATGATGAATTGTATCTCATCTCATGTGCGGAAAAGTAGGTCTGAATGCAACCTGTTTGGCAGCGAACACAAAAACAGGGCTTGCCTCTTTGGCTCTGACGTGACGGTGAAAACTAGAGCCAGGTTATTGTCGTTTGTTTTTTTTTGTACCATTTTCCCCGGGTGGGTGTTTGTGTGTGTTTGTGTGTTAGCTAATACACAAACCCTCTGCTGCAGCTCTGCAATTATTTAGGAATAGAGGGGTTCAAGGCTAATTTGCTTGTGCAGCAATGCCGTTGTCAAGCGGTACACTTAAAACAATTCGAACCTTTAAGCACTAGGGATTTTTAAGAAATCATTTTTATATTTTCAATATAGCTACTTTTCTTTTGTAATTAATTTGTTTCATATATTAGCATTTAATTTAATTATATGTTATTAAATGCAAAGTTTTGAATAGTATTATGTACTATATTATTATTTAATACAAAATATTAAATATTATTTATTAAATGGAGTTGGGAAAAAACAGATGCTTTTAAAAATGTCACCTGTTTTAAGACTCTTTTTTTAAATTAAAACTTCTTCATAGATAAATAATAAAAATTTAAAAGTAATTGGGATCCAATTTAGAAAATTAGGAAGCAAGGTTTTTAATAAAAAATATTACTTTAAGTTTACATACTTTATAACAGGATTAGAACATTTTCAACTTAATAAATGGCTTAGGTATTTATTATTTTGTAAAAGATATTAAGAACAAATACAAGCATTTGAAAGTTTCACCTATTTTAAGAGTCTGTTCTTTTTCCTGCCAGTGTATTAGGGGATTTGTTGTCTTTGTGTAAGCTCGCTCACCGCCTGTTTGGGGCTAACGCTGCAGAATGCGCGTGTGACCGACGGCAAGGAATTTCCATTACGTATACGCCGCGTTGCGTTGCGTTTGCTCGTTCCTTAATTAACGCTCGCCTCCTTCTCGGTGGCTCAAATGGTGGATTAAAGAACAAAAAAAAAAAAACACAGAAATCCAAGAGGTGAAAGGAACGACCAGCAACAAGCAGAAAATAAAAATGCGACCACGTCAAGTGCAGTGCACAGTTCAAATTACATTAACAAAAAAGAAATGTACCGCACTTGACCTTGGCTAATTGCAAGACCAGCTAAACTTGAGTGAAGGGTTTTGGGGGCGCAAGTGCATTAATTACAGGAAGGAATGGGCGTATTCAATGTTAATTGCTAGAACATGTGTACATTGGAGTATCAAATAATCGCCGCCTTGGATTACTTAACCTTAGGGCCCTTGGCCCTGAGCAAAATGTTCGGGAAATGTTTCATAATTTGACATTCGTTTGATGAAAATTAAACTAGAAGCTTTATTTAAGCTGCAGAAAATTCTTAATGGGATAAGAATGAAAATTTGTAGGTATTCTCTACGTTAAACAGAATCTTGTTATTTTTAATTTGATAGAAAATTTTAAATTTAAGTTTAATTTTCTAAGCTACGAAATGGGTCTAAAATTTCGTTTCTATTAAAGGTAATAATATATATACAAATATAATCATTATATCTTAAGCTCCTAATAAAATGACCCTATTTCTAAGATTGAAATAGGGCTTAGAGTATGTTTTAATGAATTTTCATTAATTAACCATAAAATTACTTATTTATTTCTTATAACTATCATTAAAGGTAACCATCGGCCGTCGCATTGGCCTCTACAGATTTTGTGGCGACATCGGACGCGGCAACTTCTCGAAAGTCAAACTCGCAGTGCACCAATTGACGCGTGGTAAAAGAAACTACCGAAGGACACTATCCTGATCATATATTAATTGTGAAATTTGCAGACAAAGTGGCCATTAAGGTGGTGGATCTGGATCGGGCCGGACTCGATGCCAAGGCGCTTCGAATGCTGTCCAGTGAAATAGCCACTCTCGAGTGTGTTCATCATCCAAACATATTGAGGTAAATATATCACTCTTCAAATATAAGTTTATTACATATATTTATACTTTCCTTTAGGCTTTTCGAGGTGGTCGAGACTTTGGGTAGAGTTTATCTGGTCACGGAGTGGATTCGCGGTGGTGAGCTCTATAACCACATTACCCAAGGCGGTCCTTTGAGAGAAATTCATGCGGCTCCTTTATTGAAACAGCTTCTGCTGGCCGTCAAACATATGGTAAATATTGATCCAAATTAAAATGAAAAATGCTCTGGAATTGTGGGGAAAATAATTCAATTGTATCTCAAACAAAAACGCAAATTAATCACTTAATTAATTCGTGTTAAGGCTTGATTTATGTCTTCTTTAAATAAAAGCCATGAAAATGCATTTGATTTTTATTTATTCTTTCTTTTGTATAATTCAAATGTTCACTTAATAGCTTGTTTTATTGTTTCAATGAAATTGTTTAACAATTTAAAGTTCGTTTTTTGAATTGTGCGGAAAATAAATTAATTGTATCGCATTAATCTTTAAAAAAAATATATAAATAAAAGTCATGAAAATTAATTTAATTTTAATGTTTCTTTAATTTCTTGCGTATTTATAAAATATTTTTTTTAAATGAAATGAAAATCAAACAACAATTGAATTTATTTATTTTTTAATGTGGCGAAAAAATTAAATAATTTCAGCAGTCATCTAATTAGTCCACTTTAAAGCTTTTTTATGGCTTCTTTAAATAAAATCCTTGAACAATAATTTGATTTTATTTTTTTGTTTGTTTAACAATTTAATTAATTAACATATTTTCCCTTTGAATCCGTACAGCACAGTTTGGGCTATGTGCATCGGGACATCAAGGCGGAAAATGTGCTGCTCCTCTCAGAAGATCGCCTCAAGCTGGCCGACTTCGGTTTCAGCACCCAACTTATCAATGGTGAGGTCAACAGCCAGCCTGCAACAACAATCCGCCATCCCTCTGCCTTCATTTCATTCCATCGGCAAACTAATCAATTTCGAACTCTTTGACAGGTGCCAATCAAAAGCTCGATACGTTCTGCGGCTCACCTCCGTACGCGGCGCCCGAGCTCTTCTCCGATGACCACTACATCGGTGCTCCGGTGGACGTCTGGGCCCTGGGCATCCTGCTCTACTTCATGGTGGTCGGCAACATGCCCTTCCGGGCACCCACCATTCCCGGCCTCAAGGCAGCCATTCTCAAGGGCGACTATCTGCTGCCCGGCCAGCTCAGTTTGCCCTGCATAAGACTTATACGTGAGTTGTCAATGAAAAGTCCCTTTATTTATACTAAAAAAAATTGAAATAATATGCATCTTTAAATAATATAATTTATATAATTAACATAATAATATATGAACAACGAAAAGCCCTTAAATATTCACTCCAAAACATTTTAAAAAGCACGCATCTTGCATTCATATAATTTATATAATATAATATAAAATAATTTGCCTGCAAAGACTTAAAGTCCCCATAAAAAATAGGTTCAAACTTTGAATGCAGTTCCTTAGCAAATTAAACTACAAAACTGCAGAAGTATGCCTTTTTAAAATCGGATATCTGTAACAAAAGTTATGGACTTGGAAGTGCTGGTTTTAAGTCATTTGTTTTTTTTTTTTTTTAAAATAGGAAATAACAAAACTACTTATATATAATAATATGTAAATAATACAAATATTGGAGTAAGAGGGTATTGAAAAAATATATGAAAATATAGAGTGGTTCAAAAAGTTGGTATAGATTATAATATTGCTTAACTCTAGGGTTTGCCAATAAAAATTAACCATTGAAAATGAGTAAGGATTGTTAAAGACCCTAACATTCTAACTTGTTTATTGGATATTTCTTCTTTGTTTGTTTGCAGAACGCATATTGATCCACATACCTGCACAGCGGCCCACCATCGACGACATGCTGAACAGCCAGTTTGTTACCTGTCCCAAGCTGAGTGCCGATCTGATGCAGTGGGAGATCAACCAGCACAGTAAGCCGGCGAAGCGATCGATCTTCTGGGTGCGCAGCAAGTCGCATCGTTTGAGGAAATCCGCCTCCCTGCGCGATCGGTATGCGGAGGTGGTCAAGAAGCCGGCCATTAGTATGAATACGCGGCAACAGGACGAGATGTTTGTGCAGAATTACCTGCAACCCATTGAGATGGGCCACGAACTGATGGTTCATCACGTAGCGGGATCAGGATCGGGTCAGCAGTTGAAGGAGCCGCCGGAGCAGGTGAAAAGGCCAACGAGGCGGTACATGCTGTGCGGCAGTCTCAAAAAGAAGGTGACGCCCATGGAAACGGAGCCGGAGAAGCAATTGGCCAATGGCACACAGACCAAGATGAATCCCTGGAACGTGGAGGTGGCCGAGGATTGTCCGCTGTTCAAAAACTATGATGCGGAGACGGGCAGCTGCATCATGTTGCCCACCAGCACCGAGGATCTCAGCCAACTGGGAGCCTTGGAGTTCGAGGCCAGGCAAATCCTTGCCGAACTGGGCCTGTCCTCTGAGATGCTCATAAATGCGCGGCAAAGTGGACCCCGTTCCGATATCATTGGAGCCTACAGGATTGTGGTGAATCGATTGCAAAAACAATCCTGGCTGGCAAGGAAACATGTGGAAATGGCGCTGCACAGTGAGCCAAAGGTGGAAAAGCGCATCGAGAGATCATGCTGCATACTCTAAGGCTCAGCCGTGAATAGATGTTGAATGTTTATACTACTCTCCTGGTCCTGGTGGTCCTTGGATTAGCCCGAAAGGAAAGGCAAACTTTGGGTTCTATGGCATTTGGCTGGGAAATAGGGCTTCATTGGATGTACCTACTTTGGAAAAGGCTTTTTAGGGAATTTTTCTGAGAAATACAAGTTATTTCCTTAAACCTTCTTTGGAAAATCAGGAAAACAGAGGTTCTGAGAACTACAATTCCTTATTTCTTTGTGATTTGATAATCTGAATTAATTTTGCTGAGAAATAGAGGCTATTTCGATAAACCTTCTTTGGAAAATCAGGAAATCAGAGGTTCTAAGAAATACAATTCCTTATTATATTTGTGATTTGATAATCTAAATTTATTTTGCTAAAAAAAAAGGGGTTATTGCATTGAACCTTCTTTGGAAACGCTGGATAGCAGAGGTTCTAAGAACTTTAAGCTTGCAAATTATTCAGCAACCAAGAAGCATAATTTCTATTTCGTTGCTACTTGATAATTCTAGATTAACAAAAACTATCTGGAATAATGTTCATTACCAAAGGCCATTTTATTTTATATTGTTGGTAAAACAGGAAATTAGAGTTCTGAGAACGTAAAAGTTTAAGTCTCCAAAAATTAGTAGTTACAAAAATTTGATTGTACAAAAAGCAGCTGAAATGATTTTCTCTATTATTGGCCAACTTATTATTATCAGCTTCTCATGCTAAATTTATATTTTTGGCAAAGAAAAGCAGATGTTCTCAGAGCTGCAGCTGAAGCCTCATAAAACAATAAAGAATAATTCTAATTTGGTACTAATTTAATTTAACAAAAAGTGTCCTGGATTAAACTTCTCTTGAACAGCTTCATTTTCTAGATTTATTATGGATTTCGCTTATCCTTGGAAATATAAACAAATAAATAGATTTAAAAATATTACAATACCAAAAAAGATTAGAAACATTTAGAATGATAACAAATACTAATTTTTCTGAATGTTGGAAAGTAAAAAGTATTTACTAACCTTTTTTTAAACAACTAATTTTGTTGAAGAGTTAAATAGGATAGAAAATATAAGCTTCCAAAAGACCTTAACAAAAATAATTTATTTGAGTTGCTAATTCTGAAGAAGAGTTTGTACTTTAAAGTTTGCCTTTCTGCGGGAATAAATTCAGAAGACCACTGGACAAGCCCAATTAGTGTCAATTTGTCAGCTGCATAGACGCGAGTTTGTTGTTAACGTAGAGTGTCCTACAACCTTTCCTTGGTTACTCATTCGAGAAAGTTCCTTATTTCGTGTAGCTTGAGTTTGTCCAACCGTTGAGTCCAAAACGCGGATAGCAAAGTTAATATATATAGTATATACATATATATATATATATAGATATATAGAGATACATACATATAGTCCAAGTATTATGTATTTAGTTGTTGGTCCATTTTTGAGCATATACAGATGAATATACGAAACGAATATGAATATATAAATACACACACTTGGCTACTAAGGCAGCGATCGATCTCATCGAGTCTTCAATGTACAACGGTTGCATAAAAATGTTTAATTGATCATCATCATCAAAAAGCGTGTGTGTCTCTGTGTGTGGGTGTGTGTATGTTCTTTTTGCCAAATTGTCTCCCGTGGAGTCAATGTCAATATCGCGTACAATAAAGCAGCATTATGAATCGCTAAGAATCGCATTCGTTCGTACAAATCGTAAATCGTAAATCGTAAACATACTAAAAACTAAATCTCAACCACACGTCTAATTATGCACTTTAGCCTTAGTTTATTGCATTCGCAGCACTTGCAGCATCCGCAGTGGGGGCTCGACAATTCTGCTCCCTCTCGCAGACACTCCTCATTCTCATCGACATCCTCATTCTCATCCTCGTGTCCATCTCATCGTCGGCTGCTCCACTTTCGCCTGGTTGGGCTTCATCGGTTCGGCTTTTGGTGCGGCGCAGGCGCTTCAAATGAAGGCACTCTCACTGGGTTTCTTGCCGCTGCCACTGGTACTGGCACTGGTGCCGCTGCAGCCGGCGTCGCCGTCCCGACCGCTCTCCTCTGAAAAACGGAGTGATTTATGAGTGAGTTTGAGTGGAACTCATGCTGTAGGGGCTACAGACTATGGATTACCAAGCATTCAAAGTAAAGTCTATACTATCTGAGCAAACACGAAATATATAAAGAAAAAAAACTCTTGATATGCAAGGCTTTAAATTATTTAACCAGGTAAGATTGACTTAACAAATATTTGTCTAAATAAATTATATTTATAACATGTAATGTTAATGTGTAATGTTTCGATCTATGTGATCAAAAAACACAAGGCGGAAAATTTAGAAGTCTAGTTAAATCATATAGACGCAGGTTAAACTACATTTCTATAAACACTAACTTAAGTACGAGCTTCCGAAACGGAACTCCTTCTCTTACCAACTATGGCAAAAGAGTCCGAATCCGAGGTGCCCGCTGGCCAATCGATGTCGGGCATGGTGGGCCAGTCGATGTCCTCCGTTGTGTCCCAATCGACGGCGCGCGTTTGGCTAATCTCGAAGAGGGCCGGCGAGCAGAGGCTGAGCACCTCCTCCCTGAATTTCGCCAGCAGCTCCTCGAAGCTGTCACTGGTTTTGCAGAGGAAGCAAACCGCCAGCGAGGGATCCATGGCGGAGAAGCTCAAGCGAGCTGCATGCTTCTGATGGTAGGTCTCGTCGTATTCCTGTTCTCCCGCCGCGGTTTTCTGGCCCACCACGCCTGTTCTTTGCGTGGTATGGGGATCCAGGTAAAGGACCTCGTCGTCCACATAGCCCAGAAAGTACAGCGCCTGATTGGGTCGACCGCCAATCATGCCGCAACTGCTATCTAGCTCCAGGCAACGCTTCAAAGCTGGCACATAAAGCGGGTTAATGTCGGTGATGCCCAGGCGCAGTGGGATGATGAGCAGCAGTGGCTTCCAGTTGTCACCCTCGCGACAGGAGGAGTCTAGTATGGGTTAAAAATATAATATTAATAAGGGAATTTCTTTAGGTAGGTACCACTTACAAACATCATCCAGAACCACTGTGCTATCCATGGCCACATGAACAGCCAACGAGCTCCAGTCATCGAAACGCACTAGTTTCCTGCAATTATATATAACATATATAGTAACATCTTATCTTAAATAACATATTTATTATACTTGAGAATCTGGGCTACTGTATTCGGTCCCAGCCACTCGCCAACAGCCTTATTTTGGGACTCTCCCGTCAGGGCGATCTGGTGTATGGAGTAGAAGCTATTCCTTACGTCTTCGAAGCGCTTTACGATCTTGAGGTAGGTGGCATCCCGACATTCCGGCGTCCAGAACCAGTCGCGACCCAAGTGCAGGTCAATCAGGGCCTGGGCGAGCACCATCTGACCACAGCGGAGCATGCAGCCCCATCCCTTGTCCGATGTGAGCTGCACCTCGCCCAGCGGCGAGAATCCATGGCGGTAGGTGCACCACAGCCGCGACTGAATGTCGCGTCGGATGAGCTCCAGTTCTGGAAAGAGATTATTTAACAATTACTAAATTTATTTACGGAATTGATTTTTATAAAAATATAAATTCCTAGGTGGCTACACAAATAAAGACAATTTATAAATTCATTTAATAAAGATAATTTTCATTGGGATTGCTTAAGAAATATCTTTCAACGAAATTTATTTGACTTATTTAATTTATTTAATTTAAAAATTTCAAAACTTAAAAACATGTAGAACGATATTTGAAGAAATAATTAAAACGAGAGACAATATACATACGATTTAGAGGCTATTTGAGTTTTTCTAAGTTCCAAATTTTAAAAAATGTATTTGTGTTGCAAACAGTTTGTTAAAAAATTAAAAAAAAAAAAACTGATTTCTGCATGACCATTAATGGGAGGAAAAATTACCCAAGCTTCAGATAAGAAAAACTATGATATGGGGTCATCCATGACTCATCGAGTCGCCAATTATGTTGGAAATATATTCTACATTACCATTTTCCTTTTTATTCCTATTTTATGGGGGATAAAGCACTTGAAACTTAGAATAATAACACTCAGCTTAAGATAAGCATAATTTAAATATAGTGGTATAGACCTCAATATGTTGGATCTATATCCCTAAATTAACGACGGTATTAAGAGGGTAATCCCCCTGTTTTAAAAGTTGTGTTGCGGAAGGAAACACCAATGACTCATCTTGAGCCACCTATATACATATATGTGATCTCATCTTACCCTGTATGGCATTGTACCGCCTTCCCAGCACCCAGACGTCGGTGTTCCGGCGCGGAATGTCCTCCGGTTCGCCGCTGCCCACCGCCTGGCCCACTGCGCTGGCGAGGACGCCCTCCGGGCCCAAATACGCTTCGAAGACGCTCTCCATGATCCGCGCTAGCTGGTCGCTGAGCCCAACCAGCATCTACTGCCCACTGCAGGGGGGTGGACTGGGTGGAGGAGGAACTGGTGGACACCAGGTGACCAGAATAGAGCCTCCGTATCTTCTAGTTAATTGCCTGCCAATGACTTTCTGTTTCTGTTTTTTCTGTTTCTGATTTGGGCTGGGGCGCCCCTTTGTTTTGGCCTTTGTTTTCGATCTGGCAGCGGTGCTCCTGCTCCCGCCCGAAGGTCACAGTGGTGGCATTTATTGTTGGCAGTGTCGTCGGGCGCTGATTACAAACTAAGCGAGAACTTTTCACCAGTCTGGCGGCGTTTACAATTTGGTTTATTTTCCTTTCCTTTCTTTCCTTTTTTTTTGTTGATTACAACGATAACAGCAGTGACGTAGCTGTTGGTGTGACCGCAGCAGGTGCGGCCAAAAATCTTAGCTTTTTCTTGTAACAAAAAAATACTAAAAGTACCCCTTAAAAGAGGAATAACATAGAGAGTAACAGAATTTTGATTTCAAAAATTTTAAATGGTAAAATCGTTTCTTTTTTTAATGTTCAAAAGAATCACTAATCTATTGAATATTATATAAATATTTTTACAGCGCCTTACAAATACAATAAATATGTATATTTGGAAATCAGTATCTATCAAAATAAGATCCGAATAGACTGATGTAGTGTTTTTAAAAAGCCAACTATTTATTATTTCCGAAATTGCAATGGAAATATAGATTTTGAAATTTATTAATTTGATGATTATCGATTGAGAATTTCTTTAATTCTAGTAGAAGCAACACTTGTTTGACAATTGTTAATGTTTGTTGTCAAAACTCGTATTTATTAAGGTAATAAAGTTAGAGTTCTGTAACTGAATAATAATAATTAGATTGCACTTAATATACTTAGATTGCTACCCCACTTTAAGCGCGCAGAATTTATTATTCAAATCGAAGAAGTCATCATCGGGATCTGCATCCTTGACCAGCATATCCGCATTGGGATCCGCGTTGGACTCCTTTGCTTCCGTTTTCCTCGCCGCTTGACGTTGCTTCTTCAGTCGCTTCTTTTGCGCCTTCACCGCCGTCTGATCCACCTCCACTTCCTTCCAATGTGGCACAAACTCGGCACACCAATCGTACAAAAAGCAATAGAAATCGAACATCATTTTGGAATCCGGCAGTAGAAAGTTTTCTATGTGGTAGCGGACATCGCCGCGATTCCGCAAAAGATCATAGATGTTGTAGAGAAAAGCGCCGCAATAAAGTTGATTCATTCGAGGACTCTGAAGTGGCAAATCCAAGAGTGCATTGAGACCGTTGAGTTGATAGACCACAGCCTGAAATTCGGCAAATGAGTGTATAACCGTCGTTGAGTACAAATCAAATTTCTTCTTGAATATCTCCTGCATGTGAAAGTGCGGCAGCAGGCGTTCCTGCGTTAAATAGCAATCCGATTTGGGCACATGGGCCATGCGATCCGGTACGGAGAGCTGAAGGAGTGCAGGTTTAATGCCACGTTTTATACCCTCACCCAGTTCCTTATCCCTCACTCCACGTTCTGCCTTCAAAATCTTGCCGAATCTCTTGCGAAAAGCTTTCACTTCCCTTTCGGCGGGTATGGTAACGTCTATGGTCCGTAAGACGATTAAACTCAGGATAAGCGAGTGCAGATGGAGCAGATCGCAGTGTTCCGAGCGATGCAGCCAATAGACTATGGCCAGAAAATACAATCTCAGATCCTCTGGCAGTTCATCCAGTTTCTTGAACAGCTTTTCCGTATTCGCATGCGGGACATTTTCTTCGAAAACAGCTTTCAAATGCCTGGCATCTGGTGCAGTTGGTTCGAAAGCATATGCTGGCTGCTTTTCAATGGGCATCTTGAAGTACCTTACATTCGTGACGCGCAGAGCTCTCGTGAGGTAGGTAAACGCAATCGGTAGTGGTGCACCCTCCTCATCCAATTGTGGCTCCGTTTTGGAACCCTCCACATTGTGAAGTAGGGCGAAAACATAGTTCAGGATGGGCAGGGCCAGTTCATTGGAGTCGTGGTAGGGAAAGTGCTCGATCTGTGGGTTGTTGATGTATTTCCGCAGGTGCATAAGATCCACAAAATAGCGGGAGAGGTGGGCAGGGTAGAGTTTGTCCAGGAACCATTGCGGAAAGAGCAGCGTTTTGTCCTCCACTTCGACTTCATCCGATTCCTCTTCCGCCTCCTCTTCAACCTCTGCTCCAGAGTCTGGCTCTTGGTTTTCTGGTTGCCCTCCTCTTCATCCTCCTCTTGATTTTCAGCTTCATCTAGCTGCTCATCTTCTCCTGCTAAATCATCGTCTCCTGACAAGTTTTCCTCTACATCCTCTTCATCGCTTAGTTCCTCCTCACTGCTGGGAGGTTCTACATAAGGAAAAGCCTTCTCGTAGTGCTCCTCAAAGAAATCGTAGGCATGGCAAAGCTCGTTGGAGTAACCAGAGATGGCTGCATGGACCTGCGACACCAGAGATTCACGCTGGTTCTGTAAGAATAGTGTTTTAACTTTAAGAAATCCTCAAAATCACAAACAAAACAAACCTTTTTCAGCCTGGACAAAACTTTGGCCAAAGCAGACTCCGCTGTTTCTTCCTTTAGCCAAGTAAGTATAACTTGAATACGTTTCTGCTGAATCTTTAGCTTGCGGCTTCTGCCTGCTTTTCCCATGCCGGCAGCAAAAAAGTTTTTAAAAGCGCTGCGAGCTATATAATCGTTGCCCAGAAGGGCAGCAAATAGTGGCAGTTTCTCCGGACTGAGAGTGCTGCGTCCACAAAGATGGGATACTCGGTAGATGCAGCAGTCCAGGTACTTGTAGGTCTTGGTGTTCCCTTTGGGGGATGTCACCTCCTCTGAGGCTTGTATACCAGCCACTATTTTGTTGGCCTTGGTGCGCTTCTCCACATTTTTGGCCTCATTACGTCGCAGGTCCCGGGAATCCTTCTGTTTGTGGTTGTTCTTGGCCTTCACCTGTTTGGTGAGCACCTGCGGGGACAGATAGCAAAAGAGTTGCGTTCAAAATAGTAGTATTTTTTGAGCTTTTTGAGCTACAGAATATTGAAAAGGCAATTTTGTAGGGAATTATTATTAATATAAGCATTAATTGACAAAGCCTTTTGACAAATTTAATGTAAAGTGTAATGTAATGTAAAGCCTCAAAGGAACGTTTTTAGCCTGCGACAATATAAATGATCCAATTTACGAACCTTCACTGTGAGCGTGATCAGCGGTATGTACTTGACATTGTGGATGTAGAAATCCGAATCGTAGGACAGCACTGGACAGTTGAGCTTCCTGGCCAGGGCGGCCAGTTCGTCATCCGCCTCAAAGACACACCGCATCACGGGGACTCCGCAATCCCGGACTGCGTCCACAAAGACCTCTTTCAGGTGCAGCGGAAACAGAGTGATGGAAGCATTTGGATTTATCTTCTTGATCACGGTGATTTTGCCCCTCAGCCGGGTGCTCACGGTCCGCAATTTGCGCTCCTCGTAACCGCCATCCATGAGGACATATGGCCGGATGTTGCACTCGGCCAGGACCTGGAAGAACTGGACCACAGCGCGGTAGAAGTCGTCGTAGTCCCCTCCAAAAGCGGAGTAGCTCCCGGCGACATCCTTGTACAAATTGCAGGAAAGGTTGTCGCCGTCAATGACCAGCGCCGTGGAGTGGAGCTCGAAGGGCTTCAGGTAGATCTCCGCACGCTGTGCTATGTAACTGGTTAGGCCCCGGACTCCCATTTGTTTTTAAATCCCCGCACTTGTTGATCCGCTGCAATTTGTTTATTTTTTTCCACTTGGGAATCGAACGCGTGCTAGATGGCAGTGTTGGAAAATACCAACATTTGCACTGCTACACGGAAGAAAAATATAAGCAATTTTGTTAACATACACATCACATACTTTTTAAGAGGATTATATTGTTAAAGCTGGATATTAATTAGATTTTTTCTTGAAATAAAATAAAGTTTTTAATATTTGGAGAATTTGGATTTTCTGAATGTAAGCAATCAAACGTATTAATTTAAATTTACTTGATATATACATTTTGTTATACAATGGAGAATAACCTAAAAAGAAATGATAACTATTAAAAGTAAAACTCATTTTGCAATGAGCGTTTTTAGTGCAGTTCTTTGACTAAAAAAATTAATGTTTAATTTAATCCAACAACCTTATTTGAAAATCAAAACATTAAAAATATTGGAGGATAAGCCATAGACTATCAGAATGAATAGTTATGTGATTCTTAAGTGATTGAATTTTGGATTCAAAATTACATATAGAAAAAACCTCTAATCGATTCTGCATGCAGAGTTAAGTTGATGAGATGTACTTAATCCCAATAACAATTAAATAAATATTTGTTATATATTTAAATTTCCCTTATTTTAATTTAGAAAATATGTATCAATATATAATTTACGGCTGAATATTAAATTTAAAAGAACTCCTTGTTGGGCATTTTAAGAGTTTATTATTTAAAGTTACTTAATTATTTAATTTGTGTATTTCGGATTATTCTTTTATTTATAATTAACAGTGGATTCGTTAACAGAGGGCAATAAGCGGGGTAATTTTTTTTTGGTGTGACCGTTTTCGAGTGGTTAGAGGTGGAAGAGCGTGGATGAAACCCTGCTATACATCGATATTTTGAAAACATCGATGTTAGCATCGATGTTTCTCCACCGCTAGACGCGAACCACGAAATGTTAGCCAAACGTCGAACCAACAGAAAAATAGAAGGAGAAAGGTAGTAAAAATCCACTTCAATGCAAGCGAATCGTCGAACAGAAAGAAAAAGATGAAACCGATGTTTTAAAAACATCGATAAAACCGACGCTTTGAAAACATCGATGACGTTTTGAATCGAAGTTCCTCCACCTCTAGAGAAGAAGAAAGTAAAGACGGAGAAAGAGAAAGAGAACAAAAACATTTTTCTCGCCGTTCGGACGTGTTTTCGCTGCGCCTCGCTGAAACTACAAATGGCTGAATTCGGACTCAAGCTAGAGTTGATATATTAAAGTGAATGATTTTGGAGGTTTTGCAATTACACGTGGACTCGGCAGCGATAAATTCCGACACGACGCTTCTCCGCGCATCGGCAAAAACGTAACACCGCGAGTGCTACGAACGACCAGGAAAATACGGCAGCCCAAACTCAATACTTCGACCCACACAGCGGGGAAAACTTAAATATTTAGCCCAAAAACACACCAAGTGCAGTTGAAATCGCCATTGAATCGCCGAGCGCGTGCATATATACGGGTTCCGTTAATTCCGTTCCGTTTCTTGTCGCCTTTTTTTCTTGCACACACAGTTTACCACTTTACCTTTGCGTCTCTTGTTCCGTAGTGTGAGTGTGTGCGTGTGTGTGGTGTGCGTGCGCGTGTGTGTTGTTTTTCGTGTGTTCGTTTAACTAAAACACAGGTAGCAAACGAAAAGAAATATGAAAATATGAAATCAAGTAAATATAAACAAGTAGCAGCAGCAACAACAACAACACAGCACTCGTATACCCGTCGTGTTGATAACTTTGTGCGTCTTTCGCATTCACATTTCATATAGTATTAATTTTCTCTTGGCTTTTTAACGACAACAACAATATGAATGAGAGAGAGCGAGAGCGAAGATCGTGATCACCGTATCGTGAATGAATATTTGTCAGTGTGTGCGAGGCGTGCTCTACGCACACACACACGTACGTAAACAACAAACACAAACACGATTAAATTTAATTTGTGTGTGTGCAGCATTTAATAAATAATTGTGTGCAAAATAAATGTTCCAAAACGAAATCGGTGCAAAAACGTAAAACAAAAGTGCGAAGATTCGTCTTCAACTTGGATCAATCGGCAGTGAAAGAAAATATTGTGTTCTTCTGGAGATTTGGAGCACCGAGTTATAAAACGACCTGTTTTTTTGGATACGGAACAACTATAATTTTCCTCTTTGCCCAAAAAGGTGAGTGTATGGTAAATAATGGGAAAATCTATTTCCCATTGGCCAAGGCCATTCCGTGAAATCTGCGAGCGGTCCTGCCCACGTTTCCTGTCTTCCGCACATTTTCACACGTCCTGCAATTGCAATTTTCCCGTTTCTCATCTTTTCTTCACTCTATATATTTTTGGTGATTCCCACGCCTTCCTTTTTTTTGGGCAGGTATTCGCAGGTAGAAACCAAAAATCCCTCGGAAAACCCGAAAAACTAGAGAATACCTCTGTTGGTGGGCTGGAGGAAAATCGAGAAAATATAAATTGAAATGTTTTCCCAGCCGAAGAAACAGCGAAAATTGAGCGAAATTAGCCACCCGCTGATTTCAGAAAACTGCTGGAAAAATATGAACATCCCACTGGGGGAGAAATAACTCTTCGTTATTATCATTCTGCAATTGCAATTTGGCACAATTTCGATATGACGACTGTGTGGTGCTCCCATTTGTTGGGCGATTATGTAATTTTCGCCAAGTGCTTGTGAATCAGGTTGTGATTTTCCATATAAAAAAGGGGCTGCCGACGATCTGGCGACCGCCGACAGTTGCCAGCAATTTCCGGCGCTTTTTGGCAACTGGAAAATCGAGCACAGAAGTTCATCCCGGAGTTTGAAAACGCTGAAGAGTAAAAGGCGTAGCCCTGCCAAAAAATAAGAGGAGACCCCCTTCCTAACGCATTGGTTTATAGTTTTCCTACAGCTGTTGCGACGGCGATTTTTACGATTTTTACTGGTAACCCGGGGAGGAAAGAACATAAATGGAGGTACGACTAGCTAATACCGCTCGAAACATTGAGAAAAGCCATGGATTTTAGGGTTTTGTCTTTAGGTATTTAAAGATAATAAAAGTAAATTTATAGAATTAGAGTTTATTCGTACAAGAGTAGAAACTTCCCTGCATTAACTGAATCGTTCTATTATATTCTCTGTACTTTTCCCAACTGTTCTAAAGTTTGTTATACCCTCAGCTACCCTGCAATAACTGGGTACCATAAAAAGAGTTTGAATTTCAAATAAAATCCACTCTCTGACACTCACACAAGACCACTGGTGGAGCAGCTGCTGTTTGTCTCTTTGTGTTTGGGTCTCAAATGACACTTGCCAACGCTGCTGCTGCACATAATTCTGAATTCCGTAGAATTTCCTAGTAGGAAGTGCAGGGGCTACAGCGAAAACACCAGCAATGAGTCGCACTTGAAGATGGCTATTGCCATCTCACTCCAGAAAGGTAAATAGAGAAACTAGATATGAGGAGGGATCTTCAACTTACCTCAGTTAAATTTGTAACTCAAATACGAATATAATTTAACGATTAAATTGGTTAGAGCTGTTCATTATATATACCAATTCTGATAGTTATGACTAATGCTTCGTGTAGGTGTCTCATCCTTTTTATAATTTTTTGCACTTGTTCCGTTCCCATTTCCTTGCTCGTACTCCAGTGAATAGCTGTAATTGAGCAATTAAGCAATTGTCTTTGATTAAATGTGCAAATTTGTCTAATGTTCTAGGCTGCGGGTATTTCTGCAAAACGGATGTGACCGCTTAAAGCTGCGCTCAAATTGCCACGCTTAATTGTCACTGATCTCACTTTTTCTCAATTGACGATCTCTGTGATTTTAGTCTGGGCAATTATGCGTCATTATCTGCCGTTAGGTATATTTACCATATAGCATCTAACGTCTAACGAAGGCAATAAAGGCATTGCATCACAGTGGCCAGAATAATACCATCGACTAGGGAAGTAATGGCTTGCCCATCTAATGCTTCTTGACCTACAAGCGGCCTCTCGCATTTCCTGCCCATTTTCATTTACTGTTAATTATTGTTTAGACGCAGGCAATTCGGAAAAGCGATGGCGGAGTTCGAATACAGGCAACATTGGCTAATAAAAGCTCGCAAACAATTTCAAATTTCCAAATTGTTTGAAATGCAGCCCAGCTGGCAACAGAGAAAAAGAAACAACCAAATCAACCAAAGGCAACACTGCCATAACAACAATCTTGCTCACACATTCATAATAGGCGTACAAATGCGGTCAAAATAATATAGTTTTTTTTTTGCTTTTTAAAAAAAGTGGTATATGGTTTTCGGATAAGTTTTGTTAAATTCTCTACACTATTTTATGACTTTAGTTTTAAATTCAAAATAAGATATTTTTGGTCGATAAAAAATATATTTCAAATGTTTATTAACAAATACTTTAATGATACAAAAATGTTAAAAGAAAACAACAATTTTCAAAATTGAAATAATTGTTTTAATGTTTGATGTACCTTGCTTTTCTGGAAAATAAGTTGTTTTCTCTATTATTTTGACCCAGCTTGTACGCATACACACACAAAAACAACAAATAAAGTAATTATTTCCTTTCACATGGCGAGCTACCTCCAAAATCGGAAAGACATAAAGAAGAATATAAAAAAAGCGAAAGAAGCCTCAAGACCCAAAAATAAAATCCAACAAAATCCGCTGTCGGCGTCGAGACTTTTGTTGTTGTTTCTGCTGCAGCGGCCCCAACACGTGCAATTGGGAGGGAGCGAGAGGGAAGTAGGAGGGAGCCAGAGCAAGAGAAAAATTAATATAGTTGTACCTACATATATATAGCTAACAAGAGTGAGGAGTACGGGGGAGTAGTTTTTCGCATTGATCTCTCACTCTAAATTGGCAAAAACGGAACTTGAAATAAGTGACAATGTGTGAGTGGAGCCCATTGTGAATGAAACACATCTGTGGAATCTATTGTGATTGATTCATGCCAAAGGAGATGACTAAACTCGCTTTGGGCCCATTCCCATATCCGTTATGTGGCCACTCCTTTTGTCCAAATTTGGTTACCAGATTATTCCCCGTTCTTTTGGCATTTAATTGATCCATCTACACAAGCAGAAAAACCAAATGTAAATCGATCTCAAATGTCGCCTAATTTTACTTGCTTTCGTTTTGTGAATGAAACGCTTTGTATCTCCCCCTCTCTCCTTATCACTGTGCATATATGTAAATGTGGGCGCCAACGTCTTGAGTTGTAATTTCGCGTCTCTCTGTCCGTCCTTGTCTGTTGCTAATAAATCATGACCCGCTCATGTAAATTTCGCATTTGTTTAGCCTTTGATACCCTACAATCGAGTCGTTCATTTTATGATATAAAATATAAAACGTCATTCAACATGTTTATATGAGACATAAAGAATAATATTTATTTTATTTTAATTGGTTTTCAAATATACGATTTTTGTGAAAATATTTTTTGTGTATTGATATTTAATAAATATTTAATAAATTATTGGAAATAATATTGTGGAAATTGTATTATAAAGGAAATATAATTGCTATGAAGGAATAGGTAATTTAGATTCATATCTCAACAAAAATGATTAATGGGTTGAAATCTTGTATCAGTTTTTTAATTTTTCTATTAAATACTACGTAGATAATACAGTATACACTTTTTTTCACAATCAATAGAGACAGTTCTAAAAAATCAAATTGATCACCTTTGGTCAGTGGTCATTTTACAATTTCCCTAATCGCAAAATCAATCAAATCTTCTTATTTCCTAACGGGCAAATCAACGAAATCATGATGAATCAAGATGTTAAAAAGGAATTATCAGTCATAGAAAATACGATTTGCAAGGGTAATTCCAGCTTCGTTGCAACCTTTTCTGTTCACTTCTGGCTCGACAGTTTTGCCTATTTATGCAGCTACCGTGGGGCGCTTACGTCATGGGCCCACTTCGTACATATTTGGCCATGTTTTACTGTTGTCAATTGGCTGCTATTTGTGGGCTAAATTTCTCGCTGCCGTCAACACAACAAAATATTGAAAGTAGGTAATGTAGCGCAGCAGCTCGGATTGAGTTGAGTCATCGTCCGACGTTGGATTTTTCTTTTTCTTGAGTTGTGAAATTGCCCGAACCTATCGGATGCGCAAGTACATATACGTATTTACATAAAGTCGGCTGGCTGCTCCACACATTTTCGCAATTAATAATTTTTAACAAGTAGATGGAGGAGGCAGAGATGCTGTCTACATATAGCCCATATATCATTGCCAAGATCATCTATTCGGCCTCTCTATCTAATTCTCTCTAGCGACACAATTTAAGCGAAATCCGTTTGGCATTTGTTTACATTTCATTAAAAATTCACTTTTCGCTAAACAATTTCCATAATGCAATAAATTTGTACAAATTGCCCTGTTAATTGAAGGTTGAAACATTTCGCGCATCGATCTATTTTATGGGTTCAGCGGACATTTGTTTTGATTTGCTTACGTTAATACAGCATTTGGAATAACTCGAGATACATTCATGAATGGAATAATGAATGGGAATGGTATTATGAAGTCAAGATCGACTGCGGTATTTAACGTCAGGTGTTTAACATAGTGTTTTTCCGCCCATATATCATAGTCTTTTTGAAGATTAAGTTGTAAAATAATTTAGGATTATTAAAGGATTCATAGTTAGTGGAATATGGAAAATCATAGTAGAAATTTTCAGATTTTAAATTGAAAGATTGTTCTCATAGATTTATAATGATTTATAATAATATAGCCTTTACATAACTCTTTCAAGGGTGATTTAGTTAAAATTAGGTAATACATGACTAAATCTGCAAACCTTTTGCAGTACATTGTTTTCGAAATTTCCCCCCTGTGAGCAATAGAGAATCGTCATTATAACGCTGCGAAATCCATTCACCGGAATGGATCCCACTCATCGTTATCGTTATCCATAGCAAACAGCTGACTAACCCGGTGATCGACAAGGGGCCCCAAACTATATAGACGCAGTTCTCCCAACTGAAATGAATGCCTGTGGGTGGTGCAGCTTTTCATAGCCACCTACACTAACTCACTGCGCCAATATTTACACAACATTGATGGACATGTATGTTTACCTACTTTGTAGGTGCTTCGGTTTCGGTGCCCCCTTGTTATGCGTACAAATATACCTCCATATAGATCTGGCTTATTTATTTATGTATTATTCTGACGCTATTTATAACTGGCATACTAATTTGTAATTTGTTTAATGATTCACTTAACGAACTTTATGAAGTGTGGGAACTGGAGTTGGTAAACCCTATATCCATTGCACCATCGCCACCACTTGGTTTGTTGACCTAACTCTTTAACTCGCGATAAGTATATTTCCAAGAAGTCCATAAAGAATATTAGCTCGGATTTGTGTTTAGTATTTCCCCGATCAATCAGCAGCAATACCTGTTGTGGCGGAGAAGTATAACACAAACCATTTCCATCTATTTTGGCTCTTCATCCTCCGCATGGTGTAAACAATTTCTGGCTGGGATCTCTGCCGCTTTAAATAAACAACCAATTTCAATGGGCTATCCAAAAATTAATTCGCAATTTACTGATGAACATCTTCTTTTCTTGACTTCTGGAATTGTCTCAAAAAATGGTACAGCTTTAATATTCCCAGACACTTTTCTTATCGATTGCATCAAAAAATGGTTGGTTCTTCTCGGGGATTTTAAAACCAGTTCTCAGTTCATTTTTCGGAAAAAAAGGTAAAGCCGAGTGAAAACCACAATAATAATTCCCATAATTATAACAATGAACCGCACAGATACAGAAATCCGACCAAAAAAAGAGATATCCAAGTGTCGCCGTCCCCAAAACAACAACAAATAAAGCAACCAAGAAGCAGAAAAAAAAGGTAGATGAAGATGAAGAAGAATCACAGTGTGGTTTGCTTTGAAATACAAACTTTTGTGGTTACAAGTTTTTTTTTCTAGACCACAGAAAAAGTCTGTTTCTTCTGTCTTTCTTTTCTTTCAATGGCAAAGCCAAAGAAGTTGTGACTGCCAAAACAAAAACAGAGAAGCGGAAAAAATAAAATATAACCAAGAAGAAGCAAAGACTGGAGAGATGGATGGATGGAAAAAGGTGTGTTGTGTATGAAATGATACGGATACCAAACGAAATAAAGTCGGAAGAAGTCTTCAGCACAACAAAAATAGGACTGGAAGCAGTGGCGTATGCCGGAGGGGTTTAGGGTGTTTAATAAACAAAAATCCTAATGATATAATAAGCTAATAATAAAAAATTGTATATCAAATTCTAAAATAAGCTTTTTTGGGGATCTTAAAATCCCCTCTAGATCAAATTTAACATAAGCCACTGATCGCAAAGACAACGTCAAAGTTTTCTTAGTTTTGTTATGGTTGTTATTATACTTTATTTTTCCTCCTTCCTCTTCTCGGTTTGCGGTGGTAAAACTTTAACAACTTCTTAAGAGTTGGGGAGGGACCCTCAAAACCAAGTTCCAAGTTCCAACCGAGATAACCGCCAATCATATAAATATGACAATGACGGGGCACAAACGACATTTAAATGTGCCTAAAAAAGTTAGTTGGAAAAGTGTTTTAGTCTGGGAAATGTGCCGTTAGTACAGTTTAAGTTCAATTAAAAGTGTTCGTCTCGTCGCCATTTTGCTGCATCAGAACTTCCATTTCAATTACGAGGGGAGAAAGAGATGAATGAGGTGGAGAGGGAGACGGGGCAGTCGGCGGTCTCAGCGTTTCGCTCCAGAAAGGCCCGTAAAAATGTGTCATGGCTGGCAGTTGAACCAAATTACCGCCAACCGAAGCTAACTCGACGCTCAGTTTTGTTCTACTCGTTAATACACTCAAAACAATTTAAACCAAATTCTAAAAAAACTTAGGTTACCATTAAGTAGTTGCAATGAAAAAATCAATAATTAAAGTTTTATTTTACCAAAAAAATTTTTTATACAAAAAAATTTGTGGCCCTAAACAGCTTAAAAAATAATTTAGGAAAAAAAAAATTTTAATTAAAACCAAAATTTTTTTTTAATCTTAGAATAAAATCTTATAACGCAAACACTTCATTACTTTGAAAATTTCGCATTTTTTATACTATTTGTCTCTATAATCTTCAAACAAAATCTTATAACATCTTATGCTCTGGATATATTTTTAAAATTTAGAATTCTTTGGACTTTTTTTTTCGGTGCACTCAATCACTCGACGTGTCGCACCACCTGATGATGAGTGGCTCGGCCGTAATTTGTTGGCTTCCTGCTGAACTGCCGCCTGCAACAAGCCGCTGCACATGCACCGCATGGCTACACTCCGCTCTACCGCCACAGCCACTACCACTGCTACTGCCACTGCTACTGCCTCTTTTCCTAAGGTATATCTCCTGAATTCTTGTTCCCGCCCCACCAACGTTTGGGTTCAATGCGCCACAGTTTTTCGGACCCACATCAGCCTCGGGAAACATATTATCCTGCCATCACACACGAGCCAACAAAATTGATAAAGGGAATCCATCATTTTTGGCAAATTACGGTGCCACCCGGTGGCAGACACCAACTGAGGCACCTGTCATTAGCTCCACTAATTACGCCCACCCGCACCAACTCTTGACCGAAAGTTGAATGCCTTGAGAAGGGAAATCACGCACGTGCCTCTGCAGAATTCCCACTCTTAAACATTCAGAGTGCTTTTTATAGTTTGCAAGCATGTTGCAAAAATGGAGTTTTGTTTTATTTGATTTTTCCCCCGGTGGGTTTATTTAGTTATGCTTTCCGTCGTCCGCCCATCCATTGCTCTTTTGTAATCCGCACGTAAACCGTTTTACTTTTCCCAGACTTTTATGCGAATTTCATAGACGCTTTGTTGTTGCTGCTTTTACTTAATGCTTCGCACACGTCAACCTAAAAAAAAGAAAAAACTGAAAACGATGAAGAAAAACAGAGTTACAGCGACGCCAAAAACTGCGGAAAAAGGTCACACACCTCGATTTTGGCAGTACATTGTTTCTTTTTGTATAAAAGAACTGGCGCATCCAAAAATCATAATCATAAATCATAATAATCAAAGCTCAGAAAAACTCTTCCAAAAACAATAATATATTTCTAAGGTTTTCCTTTATGTTTCAATTTTACTTGATTAATTTGTTTAGCTTTTTAGAGGTTTCACTGTTTAAAGCAAATCGTTTTTATTTTATTTCATACATTTTTAAAACTTTTAAAAGGTTTCACTGTATGAATTAAATTTGTTCCCTTATCAAATCGTTTTTATTTTACTTAATATTTTTTTTTTTTTAACTCTCAAGAGGTTCCACTGTATAAACTATCTTTGTTCCGTTCTCAAATTGTTTCCCCCACGAATTGTTTTGATTTCGCAAACGAATCCAGCGGATGAAAAGGCGTCCAAAGTCCAGGACTTTGTGCGCAGGTGTGCCGCTCCCTGCAGACATCGCTTTGCGTTTTACCCTCTGCGTGCGGCCCGCTTCAATTTCAATTTTGTAAATTGAGTTTACATTTCGATTTATTGACACGACCTGACTTCGATTGGCGACTTCTTTATGCTGCTCTGCTGCTCCCTGCTCCTTAAAACTCCCCTTTGACTGACATTTATTACCATTTGTGTGTGCCGGCTTCGGTTTCCTGGCGCTTTTGCGATTTATGCAATCGATGGATGGAAATTTCATTTGCAAAGGGAAAATGGCGTCTGCAAAAGTTAAGGGAGGATTGTGTAAAATGGCTTGAATCGGTAGAATCATCCATGCTTTTTTGCAGATTTATTGAGAGTTGTTTTTAATATTTTTATATTTAAAATATGATATTCGGCAGCTATTTTCCAGTGCTCATTTAAAAATGATGCCTTTGGGGCACTATTTCCTGGTAAATCCCTGCCTTAACTATTGTTTTTTTTTTGTTTTGAGCCAAGCTCAGGCTGCAATTTAAGCAATTCCATTTAAATTCGGAATCCATCCAGAAATGTGAAATGTCATGCCATTTGAATGTGAAGTCAGGCAACATGGCATGCAGTGTATACAGTGTATAGTGAACGTGAACGTGTTGCAAACAAAAACAGACACCGAAATGCACATGCAAACGCACACAAAACTCTGCCTTTCGGATCTCTCTCATCTCTCAACCGCACACGCATCCTAGTGAAAATTTTCCACTTGAGTTTTCTTGGGTTTTCATGGTGTTTTCCTTCTTTTTTTTGTTTTGCTGCCCATTCATGCATTCCAAAGACTTCTTCCGTTTTGCCCAAAAAAAAAAAAAATAAAGAAGGGAAATAAGAGCGACATGTGTTTGAGATGAAGTGTAGTGGTTGAAAAATCATAGGGGTGAGGATTTCTCTTAAACATAATCTCAATTTCCATTTTTCACCTGCCTAAACGGACCCGCATCCACTTAGCCATCTTTTCCCCTGATTTTTCCCGCCGCTTTTCCATTTTGCCTGCTGCTGCCGCTTATCAGCAGCAATTTGTCTATTATCTGCTGGTTCTAGGTTGTGTAGGCCAATTTCGGCATTTTTTCTACTGTCTTTTCTCCCGTGATAAATGTGCCGAGTCGGTAAATCCGCTCAAGCCTGATTAAGTGAATTATTATGCTAGTCTTTCGTAGTTCAGTTCTCCGGGGTGCTTGGCATTCGTCATGCATGTGTAGACACACAAGAAGCAGCCGCCACCGTCGACGCATCATCATCATCATCATCGTCATCGTCATTATTGTAGTCGGAAAAGGCAAATACAGCAACAACACAGCAATGGCCATCAAATATTGTTTATGTTTCCAACAAATAGTGCCCGCTCTTTCTAATCAGCCGAGCGAACGCTTGTTGCATTTGTACCTGCTTGACCTGCTGCTGATGTATCTGCATCTGCATCTGCTTGCTCCTTCTATATGCTATATGCCATGCAGTTGTATCTGTGAATGTATCTGTGCCTGCTGCTCTTGATCCATTTCCATTTCTATGGATTTTGTGCGTGTTGCTCATTACGAGGCGATGGTGTTGCCTCTTTTGCCTTTCGGGCACAGTGGAAAACTGCAAGCAATAACTTGTCTGTACAAGGGATTTTTAAAAATTTTAATAATATGTTAATAAGTTTTTAATAAAGATGAAGTTCTTAAAGCTTTTTCAGAATAAAGATAGAAATTTTACTCAAATTTAATATTTAATTGCTATACAATTATGCCATAAATATTTATATATTTAATGTATTATTTATTATATTTAATAATCAACCAAGTTATTTAGTTCCTAGGAACCTTGCTTATATAGACGTTTTTTTTTTAACAAAACCTTTATGACTTTTTATTAGTTTATTTTTTTTTCTGGTTACCACTGTAACTTTACGCATTTACTGCATTTCTGTTTTCTCACTTTGCTGCTGCTTCATTGAGCTTTGGTTGGCTGCAGTCACGTCAGCAGCAGCAAGAGCGGCATAAACATCTAAACATCTTGTGGATCGGAGCGGAGAGCGGCGGTGCTCAAATTAATATAACGTTCTGATATTCCTTGGAAACGCAAGTACGCGCTGGCAATTGACTGCGATGATGTGGGATAGATTATGGACTTCAATTTAATTGCGAAATTATGCCGAGATGAACATTGCATAATTATGCCGCTGGCCAGCGGCGATTGTAATTTGCAGTTAACTTAGTTAATTGAGGAAATTTAATTATATAAGAGAAGTGTGTGTTGTGTTCCTTACAAAAATAAACCATTGATTTAAATAGTTATGTAATTGGGTTTGTAAGACACTCAGCAGACTTCCGTTGGCCATAAACTAAAAGCTTAATAGAAATTCTATCGAAATTTTCCACTCTAAACAAGTGTCATTGGATATCAACAGACCAATAGACAAGTCAAAAATATTGTTGTAGTTTTAAAGTCAACAAATGAAACTCTCATCATCAATAGATGGAATTTATGGCTCCCAGGGAGTAAAGTAAACAATCAATGGGCCAAGTTTATGGTGTAATTGGCCAAGTAACTCCCACAATTTTATTGAGGCGCATAAATATTTTATTTTTTTTTTCGGGCATCTGCCGGCACATTAAGGCAATTTTCATGCCCCAAGCAAGTTGGTATTGGTTGTGGCATGCAGACACGTCAACTTCTCATTAAGATAAGCGCTTTTGGCTTCCTGTTTTGGATGGATCTCCTCAAGAAGGGAAGCAAAATCAAAGTGCTCCCCGCCAACTGTCGCATGCAATAATGCGATGAATTGCATTTTGTGCCTGGCGGAGTCCTGTGGAGTTCCTCTCTAGTCCTGGCACACGCCATCTGTCCGGGAACGGGAACCGAAAAACCAGCCAACTAGCCAGCCTTAGCCTATCCCTGCTGTGCAGCCTTTTTTCTTTTCTTTTTTTTTTTTGGTAATAAATTCCCAACATGCAAAGGCGAAAATGCAATAAAATAGCAGCGGCTGCAATGGCAGCCATTTGCCATTTTCAACTTACCCTAGATTCCGCAACTGCTGCTGCTGCCGCTTTTTATTTGGCAACTTTCCAGCCGCATTTTTATGTGCTAATTTACTAGAACGACTTGCTGAAATAACCGTTGGCTGGCAAAACTCCTACTACAAACCGACCCGCAACGCCTTAAGCACAAACAATTAAAACGACGACGCCAACGACGCTGGCCGATAAACAAGCCAAGATAAGTCAATGCCGCCTCGACGACCACACAGGTCCCAGGTCCCTTTTACCACCAACTCAACTCAACTCAGTCACCATTCTGCAGCATATGGCTGCTACACATTTCGTATTTTTTTTTCACGTTTTCTGTGTGCTACCAATAAATTTCCGAAATACCTTATACCTTCTTGCCTTACCTGGCCAGAACAATTTTTTCATTAGCGCGTTCAGCGTGGCGGAGCTCATTTCTAAGTAGCCTTTCAGTGGAAGCAAAAGGGAGAAGATCTCTTGGTAGTAAGGGCGCAACACGAGTACTCGAAACAATTGCAGCAATTGGAAAATTTCAACAACTTTTTGAGGGAACCGCCTTGTCTTGCTAGCTGGCCAAAAAGGAGGGTCACTTAGAGCGTTTGTGAGTTTATCTGACAGGAATGGGACAGTTATTTATGAAGGTCTTTAACCAGAGACAAGTGGGAGTAGACATTTTTAGGGTTTATTTTGGAAAATTTAAGGCAAAAGGTGTTCTTGAGTAGTGAAAACTGTTGTGCAGTTACCAATTTTAAGAATCTTAGGTTATTAAGTGGTAACTTGTTAAAGTGATATTAAATAGAATTGAAAAACAGGTTTAAACTTTTAAAGGTATTTCTACCTATAAATTATCTCAAGATCAACCTAAGCCTTTCCAAATTGTTTAAATACCATTCTCCTGCATTGTTTTTTACGTTTTAAAAGGAATTTCGTACTGTCCAAACCGATAAAACTTTCGTAATCAGCATTGATGGCTTGACCATCTCGCTTTTCTGCCCCTTTCCAAGTGCCACAAGTGTAGAAAACGAAGAATTCCTATGTGCAACTATATGTTCGACCGAGCTGTTGTTGTTATTGCTGGCTTTTTAGAATTGCATTTTTATTGTCTGCCACTTTGTTGTTACCAATGTTGCCGAGTGGTGGCCTGCCTTCCACTTTTTGTTCTTGTTCCTCAGTCGTTTTGTTGTTGTAGTTGTTGTTGTATAAATAAACCATATGGTTAAAAGCGTAGCAGAATAATTCTACGAGCTGGCCTGCCTTTTTCTTACTTGGCTGCCCATCGTCAACGCTTCTTGTCTCTCTTGTTCTTGGGTTTAGTTTTTTTTTCTGTTTTTCTTGTAGAATTTTGCTGGTGGTTCTGTTTTCTTTGGTGGTTATATGGCTATAATACCTTATACCTTCTAACTGTGTTGGCCGTGTTGTTTTTGCTGTGTGTGCGGCTGGGATGATGGAGTTCTGCTTGAGTGCGTTTGTAAATGTTTTATCAAAATGTCTTGTGCCGTTCGCCCTCTCTTTCTGGCTTTTCTGGCTTTGTGTTACATTTATACGTACCTCGCATCGCACGATCATTAACCGCAAAACATTATTGTGGCATGTTCGCTCGCTGGTTCTTCCTCTGCTGCTGTTGCTTCCTACACACGGAAAAAAATGTCATCAAAATCGGTTAACTAATTTGCTTTCTCACAAGAAAATGGCAAAAGAAATTGTATTTGTGTGGCTTGACAATATATTTGAAACTAATAAAAGATTATAAAAAAAAAGAAATTTTTAAAATAAAATCCTTTTTTTAACAATCATAATTGTGAGCGAGTTCCAAACTAAAAATAAAATATTTCAAATTAATAAACCTACTTACTATTTCTCAAGCCTTAAAAACACAACATAAATATGTATGTATTAGCCACTTTGTTTTAAATATTGTATTTTCAATATTCTTAATTTTTTCCGTGTATGTGCCACCTTGTCTCACCTTTCCTTTTCCTTTCCATTTCCCCTCCTGATTTTGTTGTTTGTTCAGCTTGGCTTGGCGATTCTCGGAACTGGGGCCGCAAAATATGTTGCACAACGCCACAAATGGCTAAAATTGCAGGGCCTAAAAATCGCCTCGGTCGTCTCCTAAATCTTTTACCCCCAACCCAACCTAACCCAATCCATTTAAATCTTGGTGACCTCTTCTACGATGGCGCCAACTGGGAGGTGCCTGTTGTCACAGAATATTTAGTCGGCTTTAGATATAGATACTGTTGCCAAGTGTCGGCGATTTCCCAGACAGCCAGCAGACACAAAAAAGGGCAGCATCAATGAAAACGACGCCGGCAAAAGCGCGCACACAGCTATTGATAGATATACGGATACATATACAGATACAGATACATCTATAGATATATGGCTATAAAGATGCATAGATACATCCGAGTGCTGTCGGCTCCGTACTGATTTTCTATTTTTTTTTTTTTTTCCCCAGTCTCTTTCCCTCTCTCTTTCAAATCGATCGATTTCATGCGCTGCGACAAGCCGTAAATCACACGCCAGACCGACCGCCTGCAGTATCCACCAGATACTATGTATCTGAGCGGCCCTTTCAAAAGTTTTTCGCTTCGTGTCAATTCGATTTCATGGCGCTTTATTTACGCACTGCAAATCAAAGACGGAGCCAACTAATTACTGAATTAAAAGCACATTAAACGCGTCCATTGACTTGAAGTTTCTTTTAAAGCTGTGAAAATGCATCTTAATAGTTCGATACCATGAAAATCATTTGGCAGAAAGTGTGTAGAATAGGATTAAAAAGCTGATAGTTGTGGGAAAAATTGGAGAATGTTAAGACATTTAAAATATATATGTTATTTAGTTTTATAAAAAATCCGTAAGTGGTTAATAACATGCTCGAAATCGATTAATCTGAGATCTGATTGCTCTCAAACTGCCCACTTGCAGTTGCAACCTGCAGATGCTCGACTTATCTTTCAGATGGACCCATTTAAGCTGAGCACATTCCAGGAACCATATCGTTTAACGAACGAAGGCAGGGAAAAGAGTATCATTAAATGCGAGCAACCAACAGCAGGGCATTTAATCACAGGTCTTGCAGAGACCAGCTCTTCGCTGCTGCTGCTGCTGCTTGGGATATGTTTCAATAAATTCCAGTAAATCAAAACATACAAAACATATTCCATTCTCCAGGGGAAAATGACGGAGAAGTTGTGGACTTGAGAATGGGGATCCCAAGAACCAAGAACTGGGCGCACGCGTAATGGATAATGAATGCGCGAATGCCTCGCGGCGGCATCTGCACATAAGTCAATGCAACCACAACTTCACTCCACTCCGCTGCTGCTGGTCAGCGCTCTGATTCTGATTCTTATTCTCATTCCGATTCTACTCGATGGATGGCAGTGGCAGCCTTGCCCTTAGCACAAAGGAGCTTTACGAGGCAGTCATCATCGATGGCAGAGCAAAAAATACTACGGCCAATACATCGGCCAACCCAGAAGACGACGTTGTGGTTCATAAAGCAAAAAACTAAGAAAGAAGGAATTACATGAATGAAAGGTTTATCAGTTCCAAATAGATGCTGAAATACCCTTAAATTTACAAAGAGATTGTAGGGATATGGTTTTATATGTGGTCTTATTTAGATTTTATAAAGATTTTGTTTAAGATTTAGTTTGTTTAGAAACATGCTTTTTTAATAAAACAAGTTCTCAAAAAACAACACTTGGGTTTTAGGGATTATATAAAGAATAAAGTCATATGAGCACCAGAACGTTAAAAATTGGTTTCTATATAGAACAGAGGCTAAGGATTTTATAGCTAGGAGTAAATACTCTTCTGCTAAATACACTTAATTGCAATCCCTGCCTGTTGCTTGGTCCACTACAAATCTCTTGTTAATTTGTGCATACCTTTTTTTTTGGTTTTGGGGGGCAGGGCAACGTTAAGCGAGAATGAATAAGAGCCCAAGAGCAGCAACAGCCGCCAAACATTGGAAAAACATCTGCTGTTTCCACTGCCAGTTGATGAACTCGATTCATGCCGTTTCACTCGCTCCAATTGAAGCCGAGCATGGCTTCTCTCGTTCGCGCGTCTGTTGCGCAGGCGCACAAGTACACGGCACTATACTACACCAATACAGTGGCGGTCGAAATTATAGCAACGATATTGAAAAATTATTAGGGCCTTAAAATAATTAATCCAGCATAGATGTTGAGGGTGATCATCAAAGGTTTTTTTTAATTTTGGTGTCCTAGGGGCTACTTACTTACAGTACACAACATTTTTTAAATGAATATTCCCTAGTAATACAGACATAAAATTAAAAAAAAAGATTAAACTCCAGGACAATTATTTAAACCATGCTGTAGGTACTACTACTACTCACATTAGTACACAGAACGGCTGGCACTTCCACTGTGTGTGGATCTCCGCCTTCTCAGCGGCCCTCGATCGCCTTCTTTTATTTTTTTTTTGGTCGTCTTCAATGCTTTTCCATTTATAATTCTCATGCCTCGCTGCAATGCATTTTCACCCCTCCGGAGCGGAGCTCGCTTACGCTCGTTCTGTGTCTTTTTTAATTTGGTTCACAAAATACCTCGCGTTGTTGTTGAAATTCTTTGGCAATCAACCGCTCTCGTTCCCTCCCTCTCGCTCTACGTCTGCCGTATGCCCGTCTCTGTCGCACCCGGCTTTTGTCTGGCATTTGCTGCTCGATTTTTGACAGGTGGTGGAGTTTTGTATTCAATTTCTTTTGGGCTCGGGTCTTGAAGCGTCTTGCAGCGACTTTTGCTCTTGGGTTCGGTTTGGTTTGGGTTTGAGTTTGAGTTTTTTTCGGTCTGTATTTTTGCCTATTCATAAAAATTGAAAATGAGCTCAGACAGCAGCAGGAGCAAAGGAGCAAAGCAGCAAAGGAGCAGACAAAAGATTGCCAGACATATGGAGAGTTTGGCTGTAAGGATGCTGTCCGTGTGTAGATGAGAATGCTTCAGTTCAATGCACTTTATGAAATTAGTTTTGCGTTTTGGTACTAATTGGATTCTCTTCTCTCTTTTCTGCTCTGTTTCTTTTCCAGGATGCGGCTGCTGTAGGAGGAGGACGAGCCCAGACGAGATCGTAAGCCAGAAGTGTAGCAATGTCCCAGCAAGTGTTCTCGGCGCATCCAGCGCTGGCGGTGGAGCAGCTGCAGCTGGCGGAACAGGAGGAGCACCAAACGAGTAGTAATCATCACCAGCAGCAGCAGCAGCAGCGATCGAGCAGGCGGCATGCCAAGGCCACACCCAAAAAGTTCACCCTGAGCAGAAGCTGTGCGGGATCGGGAACGCTGAGCGGCATCCACCAGCAGCAAGTCACGCCAGCCAGTAGTTCATCATCAGCCCAACCTGCCATCAGTCCGGAGTCCAGGAAAACCCTGCCCGTGCGAACAAACTATGCGGCAGTGGATGACGATGATGACATTGAATGCGAGGACGTGGATGAGGTGAACTTTGGCCAGCATGAAAAGCAGGACAAGCAGGAGAAGGAGACTCGGCAAACAACCAAAGACTGTGGCATTGATGAAACGGATCATGTTCAGCAGCGACACAAACACACAACAACGACATCAACGACGAGTAGGCTTCATCACCAAGATGTAGGCGGAGGAGGAGGAGGAGGAGGAGGTGGTGACCAGAGTGACTTGAGCAGCGTGATCAGTTCGCCATCGGTTAGCACAGTATCCTCGCCCCTTTCCACGCCCACTCGGCTGCCGCAGGCAGTTGCAGCAGCAGCTACACTGTTGCCCGAAATCCAAAGGTGTGGAATCCCGGGCGAGAACATCACCGCAGCTGAATCAGCATCCGCACAGGCACCATCAGCAGCAGCAGCACCATCATCACCACCATCATCATCATCTCACGGCAGCGGGCTGTGCGGGTGGAGGAGGGGGATCCTCTGGCGGAGCAACTGGGTCATCTGGATCATCCTCCTGCAAAGCCAAGAAGCTCGATCCCCGACTGAATCCCTCGCCCTATCGCCAGCTATTGCCCATCGCCCTGTGCCTGCTCTCCTTTGCGACCGTCTTTGCCACACTAATAGTTTACATGGACACGACAGGTGAGTCCTCTTCTCTTCTATGGTATTCATATCCTGTACAGTGTTTACTTATTTAAATTTGATATCTTTGGCATATGTCATCTGGTTTGGGTTGCGTTTTACCCAAATACAATTTTTTTCCAACCGGATGTAGGCTGTGTTTGCCTTGCCTGAAGATCCGTTTCTCCCACTTTTTTTTTTGTATTGTATTGTATTGTCTTTTTTGGAAAGGTTGTCCTTTCCCCGTAGTGGGCACACTTTTAAGATTAGTTTATGCTTCATCTAAAACTGGCCAGCAGCAGCAGCAGTAGCAGCGCATCTTGTGTCATAGATCGCTGCGTTTTTTTTTTAGTTTCCCCTCTCTGTGAGTTTATTTAAGGTCTGCATTTTTTATTTTTGCCAATATCTTTTTGGCGTGGGCGCAGTGGCGCTTCCTGTCGATAATCGCTTGGCAACAGGGCAACATCGCAGCTGTCGCTGCTGTTTGCTTTGCCTTCGCTGTTGCTGTTGCTGTTGTCATTGCCCCAAAACGTTGCCATCATCGATGAGGCAGCCCAGACACGTGCTGCTTGGAGGAGCCTCCGCTTCAAAGACAACCGCCTCCAACGTCAGAGGAATATCTAATTGCCATTGTAGAAATAACTATACTTGCCATCGTTTGAGGAGCCATTATGGCTGGTTGACTAACTGGAAAGAGTTTAAATAGGTGTTTGGTAACAAGAGAGAAGTTATTGTGGGTTCTCTTTAAGAATTCTAATGAATCTTACTTTTATCATAGTAAAACCATACCCCAAAGTTCGTACCCTCCCAATCCTTTTCAAAATATATATTTTATAATAGAGTAGGAGTAGAGTAGAGTACTATTATGTAAAGGAGTAGACAATAAAATAGAACTTTAAATTTCTTAAACAAATAAGTATATTAATAAAAAAAAGAAGGAAGAATTTTGTTCAGGTGAACTAGGTAAATTACTTTTAAAACAATGTTTAATTTTTGCAAATTTTTATTCATATAAAAATATCTTTGCAGAAACCCCCAGAAAATAACACAATTGAGTAAAATGATGTTAAATACCAAAAGCCATGTTCTTAACCAGTATTCTTGGAAATGCACATTCCTTAGTTATTAATAAGCTTTATAGAACATTTTGTACTTAGCCACCCGATAAGAAAATATTTTTGCAAATATTTAATGTCTAAAGAGTGCCATGATAAGCTGTTGATTTGCAAGAAAAATTCTGGGTTCGCGAGCTCTATCTCTATCGTTTCAAACAAAGCCTTCCCTTGAATGATCCGCATCGTAAACCTTGTGACTTGTCTAGATCCGAACGATGACGATGACGCACCTAGTTAGCTTGGCCATCTATCCACATTATTGTCCAGATCGCGGACAGCTGTCGGATGGGGCAATTTCTTTTAATTCGCTAAAATATTTTGTTGTCGCCGAGACGACCAAATTACAGAAGTACAGCCCGCCGAATGCCTGTGTGTAAATTTTCGTTGCGAACTCGTCGTCGCTGTACAAAGTACTCGTCGTCGCTGTAAAGTACAAAATAAATTTGCTTAATTCGTATTGCCTCTGGCGCTCGCTTGCTCAATGAAAGCGGAAAGTATTTTACCAGCGAAATTGTTTTGCATATGATGTGAGCTCGCTCGCTGACGATGGATGATCGTCAATGCTGGCGCCGGGTATTATTGGATGATTCATATATACCCAACAGAGTGACTAAGGGCTACTAAGAGTAAACACCCCAGACCAGAGCCCAAAAAATCAATGTCAGTCCATTGTTGTTGCAGCTGTAAAAATCCACAACATCCACTTCTAAAGAAGAGGCATTTTAAAATTCCACTCGGGTGTTGGCAATTTTCGCTTTGACGTTGACTGTTTGCTTCCCTTTGGCACATTGACTTCTTCCGTAGCGCCAACTTCTTCCTTCCTCTTTTTTTTCTCTCACTCGATGTCTGAAGACTTTTATGCAAATTTTTTAAGGAATTGATTTTTAACAGCGCCATTCCCCAGCTGATTAAACAAGATTTGCATTTGTATTAATAAGACAGTTTTTGAAACTTGCCATAAAGTTTACACCTTATATATTTCAGTTTTTTCTCTAAAGAAAAAGTTATGGGTTTTAAGAATAAGAAAACAAATATGTATTGTTGAGTCTGCTTACCAAATATGCAACTTGTTATTAAATTTCATATTTTGTTTAGGCATTTCCATTAAATATATTTTATAACGCACATATCAAAATTGTTATTAATTTTTGGCTTGAATCTGTCATTTTTCCCCCCTTGTGGTAAAAAACTGTATAAAATATCCAAATTATTATTGAATTTCGAATTTTATTTATGCATACAATTTATTGATTGATTCCAGATTCCACACTTTTGATTCGGTGTATAAATCAAAATTGTTATTAAATTCATGGCTTGACTCTGTCACTTTTTGTTGCTTCTTCCTTGTGGTTTATTGCCATTAAAAGCTGTATAAAATCGAAATGATGATTGCTGCTGATTTCTTGCTATAAATTTGTAATTTCATGCACTCAGTTAAGTGCTCAAAAGGGGTTATAATTCAACATCTTATTGGCTGAAATATCCGACTCTTTTTGTTTTACGTCGCCATGTCGACTAGACTTGGCTGGTTTTTCATTTTAATTCGATTCGAATGGGTTCGACGAAGGTCTGCTGATGTCTCCAAGTTGGGCGTGTCACTTGTCGACTGAAGTTGCTGGACAGCCCCATTTTTATGGCTTATTGATGGCTCTATTAGGTTTATACGAGCAAAGGACGGATTCATAAACAAAAATAATCATAAATTAGGCATTTCTTCTTCTGCTCTTTCTTATTTTGAATACAAATTGAACACGTTCCGTGCGCAGGAACAAAGGTTGAGGTTGAGAAGTTTGAAGTTTTCAAGTTGAAAATTTCTTCAAATCATGCACTTGACAGAACCAAAGTCAAACCGAAATGCGCTTATTAAAGTGACAAATTTTTTTTATGGATTTTTCGGTTTTTGGAATGTGTGTCGTTGGAGGTAGCCAAAATTCCCAAAGCTGATAAACCTCTGACCATGACTTTTCAGAACCCAAATACCATTTTTTCTGCTTGCCTACGCTCTTTTTGTTACAAATTCAACCTCGACCGCTTTTTGTTTCCATTTCTTCGGCACTTCTGTAATTCTCATGACTATGATAGTGGTGATGATGATGATGATGATGGTCCCCCACAATCCAATCCCTAGATTTGTTGTAACAGTCACGTTCCAGTTTTGATTGTTGCAATGACCCAAGCACTTTTGCGTTTTTCTCTGGGGAGAGATTCGGAATCGGAAATTGCATTTGATGTTTGGCGGCATTTTTGTAATTGGGGAATGTGATCGAGTGACTCAAGAATGTGGTGATCATTTCGCTGGGAAAATCTAACTAAGGAAGCTATATAAAAATTCTATAATTCACAAGAGTTAGAAATAATTATAGAGCTACAAATAAAATTGCCATAATTATAAGGCCTGTATGTTTATCCACTTGGAAAGTTAGGCAATGATTTTGCATAAAAAAAAACCATTAGTTAAAGATTAATTTAAATAAATTGAGTGGCAATTATCCCAAGTATAAATTGGTAGTTTAGTTTATTTACCAGAGCATAGTTTTAACATTATAATTGGTTTTCATAATCCTTGGCGTTTTAATTAATTTTTCTTTAATTATATGATATTTGGTTTTACTATTATCTTAGTCAGATTTAAAATTAATCTATTTGACTACTTTTGAATACAGCGAGGTTATTGAACTTTGGTTTAACTGCTGGTATTTACCATTTAAACGTTTCTCGATATGTTTGCTACTTGCCAAACTGGCTGAAAAAATCATTTATTGCCAAGAACTGGTTCTACCAATATAGCAAGTAGTAAAATTTATTTATAGCACATTCCATCAACATATTTCCATTTAAATTGAATGTGTAACACATGTCGATGTTCAATGAAATGATTTTCTATATGTACTGTATGGTATTCCACCCTCGGATTGCATTGATTTGTGCCATAATCCAAGCATAGCCTACTTATCGACGCCATGTGATTACTTAGTCATCGATTAGCTGACTTTCACTGTTCACCGTTCACTTTTTTTTTTGTTAACTGATTGGTTGGTAACTGGTAACGACTGTTGCCATCTTCACACGCCACATGCCGCGCCTTTTGGGCGACGTTGCCGCATTTCACTTGTTGTTTTGTTTTTGTTGACATGGCTCGTGACTCGTGACCAAAAAGGGGGAGGCACCATATATATCTGTGGTGCAGATGGCCAGGTGCAGTGTCATTAGCCTCACCTTTGACAGTAGTCGGTAGCCGAAAAAAAAGAAGACGACCATAACAAGTACCTCAAAGCGTATTACCCCATTTGTGTGGCTCATTAACAAGAAAGTAGAAAGTGTTGTGTTATAAACTTATATTCCATTACCCATTTATGTTTTAGAGTGTGTAAGTTTTTTTTTTGTTTTTAAGGATAATATATAGTTTTTTTTAATACTTGCTTACACAATTTATAACAATAGATAATATAGTACAACGATTATATATATGTATTGCCTAAAAAGTATTTCCCTTTTATCTCTGTGCATTTTCATCATGTTTGCCTTTCCGTATCAAACACGCAGCCAAAGGTCAAAGCATTAATCATGTTAAGAAGGCATTATCTTCACACTTGCGGTGATTACACGATGTCGTCGTCGTCGTCACTGTCGTCTGGCCTTCATTGGTGACAATTTGCAAATTGCAACTTTAATTGAAATTTACAACTTGAACTCTATTGCATAGGGACACACCACTACATACCACTAATGACTTAATTCCCGTTAAGCACGCAGCGAGTTTATAGGGAGGTTACAAAGGGCGGAGGAGTCTTGACAAGCCCCTCTTTGCTCTTACTGCCTCTAAGCAGTTTTAACTACTGTAGATTATACCTAGACTTTTATTCTGCATAAACAAAAAATTATAAAATTACTACTAAATTATTATAAAATTATAAATACTAAAAACGAAATTGAATAAATGATTATGGACTTTGCTAGCAGTGAAAAAATATAATGTAAATATACTACGTCAAGTATACTAGAATACGAGAATTTTCGTGGGTATTTTTTCAGTGTGTAAGTAGTAACTTTACCTAATAACAAACAGATATAGAACAGTTTGATTATTTCGTGGCTACACTTAAAATTTGTAATATTTTTGCTTTAAATAGATGTTTATTGATTTTGTTAGTACTTAAACTAACTGATGTATATACTAGACTTAGTATACAAATACTAGAATTTGTGTAGGTATTTTTTCTGTGTGCAAGTAGTAACCTCCCCTACTTGCCACCGGATGTCGTTCAGTTCAGGGCCCCCCTACTCCCACTGCCGGCTTAGTTTGCCTTGTGATTCATAATTTTCGTGTGCAGTTGCCAACATTGTTGCATTGCGTGGCCCCCAAGCCGGTGAAATGGCTGGCGAGAAAATCCACCCCCGCAGAGAGTAGTCGTTGTAGTCGTCTGGGCTGCGGCTCGTCGATGTGGTGCAAGTGGTACTGTGGTTCGTTCGTGTGGCTCCGGCGGAGATGATCATCATCAGAACACGGCACCGTCAAATGCGCAGCGAGTGCTCAATTTGAAAAGCAAAGCTCAAATGGCATTATCACAGCATGCGCCACACAGCGACTTCTTCTACTTATTTTCTTTTTTTTTTTTTTTTTTTCTTTTTTGTATAGTAGCAAGGCACACCCGCATGTGGGTTTCGGATTTTGCAACCCTCTCTGCCCTGCCATTGCAATTGCGCAATTTCTTAGGCGACGTGTGGGTTCTCCTTGGGAAATTGCCCAGCGTGCGATAAGGTTAATACTACGGAGAACAACAACTGCCCTGTGCCTGCCTGCCTGCTTTATCGGGATTTCGTTGAAAGATATTTCAATCAGGGTTGATAAATGGCTAAGGGAACGTTTAACACATTAAAACGGGGTCATTTATTATGTTAAAGGTTTCTTGGCACGTCTCAATTGGGGTCATATATCATATTGAGTGCTTGGCTGCCATGTATCAATTCCTAATTGGAAGAAGTTATTGGATCTTGTGTGTATACATTTATGGTCAACACCTTACATGCTTTTATATTTTATAAATTAAGATATTTAAGTCTATAGACCTAAGTATTTAGACATTTGTAAGGTGCAATTTTTCTGCTCCACACTAAATGCACTTCTCACCTGATCACGTGATGCAGACGTTTGCCCCCGCATTGGCCTTTTTGCATTTGGCCACAGTTAAATGGGCTTTGCAGGCGGTGATTAAGATCCGACCCACTTAGATTAGGCCCACAACTCACTCCCGCCACGAACTCATTTTGCTAAATAAATCAGCACTTGCGTTGCTTGCTTTGCTTTGTTACCACATGCAAGACATGTACTATATACTATATGTAGGAACATTCGTCGTTATCAACATGGAAACAGGCCATTTTGAATAGCGCCAAACAAGCAATTACAACTAGGCAGACAAGAGGCAGAAATCGTTGCACAAATCAATAACTGAACTACTAGGCAATATACTAGCAATAGGACATGCGGAACATTATTTCCAGGGCGGGCACGCAATCCAGTTCCCGATTTTCAGGCCGTTTGGATATTACCCAACAAGGGTAACATTGCGCGACGACAGCCACGTCGCAGCGCCCTAAAAAAAAAACACAAAGACAAACAAACTACAGCGATAAAGTTTTTGGTACTTTTATAGACATACACTTTGCAGAAAATTAGTTGAGTTCTTAGGGTCCAGCAATAACTTAAACTTATGATGTTTATCGAAATCATTTAATATTTACAACCATCTAATTCTGCTTTTAAATTCAATACAAATTGTTGGTTTTTTAAAATGTATTTTATATTCTTTTCATTAAAATACATGTATTGACATTTTTATTTTTTCTAAGCTCTGTTTATATTACAACTTATTTACTCAATCAAAAGTTTGATTAGGAAAAAAGCTTATTTCTTACCTATTATTTTCATTTTGATTTTTCAGCTTGTAACTTTTTAAGGACTGTTTTTCTAAGTTCTGTAGGTCATTATTATAATTACAAAATTATCTTTTCAATAATTTGGTTATTATTTCATGCTGTTGATTGTGTATTTTTAATTTGGTCAACTTGTTCTGTGTGTACTTTTCTTTTAAAATAAACTTTTGCCCGCAATTGAAAATGCATTAAAGTTCTGGGTTTTACTTGTGCCTTTCCTCCTCTTCCCCTTTCCCCGTGTTTTTATTTGCCTGCCCTGCCCGCCTTTGTTGAATTATTGAATAGGGCGTGCAGTGGCAGGGCAAAAGTCGCCCCTCATTCGCTGCTACCCCTGAATAATCTGAATAAACCGCCGCCTCAGGACGAGCGACTGTGAACTCGACTTAAAGTTTGCCCGCCGCTTAACCGCAATTAAACGATTCCTTTTGGGTAATGTCCGCTGCCATTGAATATAATTTTCGGGCTCGGGTCTTTTGGCTCTGCCCTGTCATTTGTCTTGCCCACCCTGAAAAAAAACCGACAACTACAACGACGACGACGACCCCTTGTGCAAATTAGAAATGCCAGCTTTTGACACCGAAATTGCTGCGCCCGAGGGCAGATTTCTTTTTCCCCACCATCAAGCCATCAGGCCATTCCATTCCATTTCATTCTTTTCATTTTCATTTTTCGGTTTTTATATATAGTATTTATATCGGATTTACATGTGTTCGCATTTAACGGTTTAAGGCGGTTTTTATTGCACAGCTGTCGGTGTATATAAGATCATTAATGGAGGTGGGTTGTTTTCTATGCTGGTAGACAAATGATCAAATAATTCATTTAACTTCTAATCGTTTGGTGTAATGCGATCAATCGGCTATCAGATTTCCACAACTAATGGCCGCATAAATATCCCCCAACTGGGCACTTTCCCTGCCACGATCGGTTTTTTTTTTGTTTTGTCGCCTTAATTAGTGCAAGTTTTCACTTGGCCTTTTACGAAATTACTGAAAAACGTCTCCTCTTCGTTTCAGCTAAATTATAGTAGTTGTCTAAATGGCCAGCAAACTGTTTTTGCTGTCTATCTGTGTCTCTATATATGCATTATAATAAACTTTATGGCCATTTTGCGACCGAAACAGAAAAGTTTGTCGCCTCAAAATTTGCATGGCACATTTACGTTGAATGGCCAACGGAAAACAAAAAATATATATATTAAAATATATTTGTATAACGACTTGGTTTTTGGGTGAGGCGAACGGCTAGCCCATAACGATGTGAATTCGTCTGTCGAAACGGAGCGAAAAATAATGACGTATAGATAGCCGAAACGGAAGATCAATTCAACTGCCTATATTTCTTGTTGTCAAAAGTTTTCAATTCATAATTTAAATTTGGCAAAATTTTAGACAAATTGTGCAGATTCTTGGAAAATGGTGGGGAAAATAAATGATCTGAAGCTTACGTTGAACTATAAAGCCAGTCTACGGTTTAATTTTGTTTATAAGACAATTTATGAGTCCATTAATGTTGTTTTTTTTTAAATCTTTTGTATTATATATTTATTATATTAATATATAGCCAATATATATTTTTTTTTGTTTAAAATCTTGTTAGCAATGGACTATTGATTTGCTATTTTTCCCAATTTTTTACTTAACAAACTTTAACTTTTTGCCAAAAAAACCCTGTAAATTTGGTCCTTGGCTTTTTCGGCTACCTTTGCCAAAGAAGTAAGACGGCTTAAAGCACTCTTTAGCGGCCACAATTGGCTGCAAGTACATTTGATATATTTTAATTTCTTTCGACTTTTACGATTTGTTTCGCCGGAGGCCAGGTTAAAGCGAAATGAAACAAAAAGTGGAAATTGGCACAAGGAAAGTGTGAAAAGCAAATAAAACCCAAGTCTGTATGAATGTATGTATGACTGTGTGTGGAGTGTGGCAACTAAAAACAAAACTACGGCAAATCGTTGGCTTTTTGTTGCTAAGGTTTTATGGACAGGTTGGGCCGGCTTTGAAATGACTCAAGTGGTTGGATGGAGGCCCGGGGGAAATTCGGTTTTACTGGGTGGAGAGGGGGGTGGAGGCGATGATGGGGTCATGTGCTAAATATCAAAGGCCGTGCGCTCATTATACTTTATGGGCCGGCACAACGGCCAAAAGCCGATGCCAAGTCGAGCCGCTTTTGTTTTTCAAGGCGAGGTCACTGTAGCTGCCAGGTGGCTGTTTCCTCCACTCGACCTTCGGCAGGGTCTCCTACTTCTCTATTTCTCACCTCCAGACCTGCACAATTTATGCCAAACTGACATGGCATTTTGCCCAAAATTTGGCTAAATAGAAATTCGAGTAACATTCCTAGAAACTATTGTATACCACAAGAAGTCGGAGATATCCTTTATATACAACAAATAACACTTTTTGGCATTTAAAGGCTATTTCTATTGAATTTTTAATATGCATTGGGTTTACTTAAATTATTTAGAACATTTTTAGAAAAAATTTTCATTGACATTAACCTGCACATTTTATTTCTACTGACTGGTATTTTGCTTAAAATTTAGCTAAATACTTAATTACTCTAGATTTCAAGAAGTATTATCGCAAACAAATTTTAAAGAAGTTTTTGTAAATTTTTCTCTAACAACTTTTAGTACACTTTTATAGACATTAAAAACAAATACGCTTGACTGAAATTTAGAGGCCTAAAAATAACTATAAAACATGTTTCAAGAGTTGCGATTACCTTAAGATCTACAACTCAGCAGTGCGCTCTTGAAGCGCACTCATTTTGCCAATGCAAATGTGGTCAATGCGCTCCAATTGGCAGCGAAGCGTGGCAGAGTTTCAGCCACACACGCCATGCGTCCAGTGGTGCAACAAGTTTTAATTAAATCCAATTACCGCCACCATATAAAAACCAAACAACCAACTTGCAACTGATCTTTTTTCGATTTTTCTCTATTTGTTGCAGAGATTCGCCATCAACAGTTTCGGCTGAATATGTCGCGCGACTACGAGCTGAATGGGGTGGCACAAGACGATCCCGCACTCATTGCATTCCTGCGCCAGATTCACATGGGCAAGTACTTGGGCAAGGCGTCGCCCAAGGTCGCGGCAGCAGTGGCCACAGTGGGCGTGGGTCCTCCACCGCCGCAGCTGCCCCACAATTCCTCCCCCGCCTCATCGTTTGGCAGCGGGAACGGAAGCGGAAGCGGCAGCGGCAACAGCAGCGGCAGTGGAGCCGATCAGCTGGCCCACTATGTGGCCGATCTGGTGGGCGGCAAGATGAACGGAGCGGTGATCCAGTCGCTGAGCGGTCCGCTGGCCCATCTGATCACGGCGCCCTGGCTGAGTGAGCAGCTCAACTGGATGGGCGTGCTGGTGGAGCCGGAGCCGCGTTGGTACTTTACACTGAGGAAGCAGAACGCCCAGCGGGCGCGCATGCAGGTGGTGCATGCCTGCGTCTCGCCCAATACCTATCCCAAAGAGGTGAGTTTTTATCAGTAAAAAATCAGTAAAAAACTAATTTTTCAATGCATAAAACCAAAGAAAACCATCAAATGCATACCCTAGGTGAAGCTAATTACTCTTCACAGGGTTGCTACAAAAACTACAAACTAAAGGTGCCTAAAAGTATTAGTAAAAATGGAAAGACATATTTTGTAATAAGTCCATTTCCACTAAGGCTTCGGAAATCAAAATACAATGTTGTATACTTCTAGACACATTAATAAGTGATTTGAAAACCGTAGTAATTATTTTAGACATCTTTTTAAGTGATTTCACAACCCTATAGATTTCTGTGGCACACTCATTATATGTGTTTTATGCAGATGCAAATTAACTTCCCATCACTGCCATAAAACCAAGCTTTATCAAAGACTAATTTCGGCTCGCTTTCTTTTACAGATTACCATACACAACGAGGATGTGCGCATCAATAGTCTGCACGACGAGGAGACCTCGTGGTTTAATTCGCGTGTCAAATGCTTTCCGCTCTACACAATCATGCTGGCATGTGAGCGCACCGAATACGATCTGCTCAGTCTGGGCGTACAGGGGCATGAGCTGGAGGTAAGTCACTGTCATGACTTTTCCATTTTGCTAAACACTTTCACTAAATGTTTAACACTTTTGCCTTGCAGATCTTGCAGACGCTGCCCTTCGACAAAGTGAAAATCGATGTGATATCGATACATTTGCTCGAGGATCACGAGGACGTGCATGACTATGTGCTGGACATCACCAGATTTCTGGCGGGCAAGTCGTACAAGCTGCAGCGCAAGATCGGGCGAAACTACTTCTACCAGCGGCTCAATGCCAGTGCCAGTCGCACGCGCAAGAAAGATATTCTGCTGCTGAAGACGCCCTAGGATCGAATACTGCAAGGATCGACTGGAAAATATATTTCCCCTAACGACATCGACGTGAAGACAAGCGAGAATAAAAGTAGTTACTGAAAAGAAATCAACAAAACACTTGGCAGCGAAGGGAGAGATACATAAACTCTCAAAACTGAACTCTATGTTATAATGATAATTATTACTATACACATACGCTACACTAACGATATCGTTTATATATATACTGTATACCGATTATGATATATTGTACGAGTAGTATCTTAGTTTTTGTAAAACTCAAAACTCCTTTTCCCCCTCTCCCCCTCCAAAACAAAAAAAAACACCAACAAACATATAAATCACCTTTATGTTATTATTTCCATTTATTTTTTGTCGAAATTGTTTTTTTTGTGTGCGTGTACACAGAACAATATTGTGTTAAATACTAAACACACATTACTATATACATATATGCATATAACGTATTATGATTTGCTATAAGCTATGCTAAATGAATGTTAATCTAAGAGAGAGAGAGCAAACGCCCGCCCGCCCATTTTCGATGTATAAATTAAATTGCAAGGGGCGCGGCAAGGAGAAATTATTGTAACTGTTCTGCTACTAGAATTAGGTCGGCTATCTCCTACAAACTATCCAACTATCTATCTATGCAAGTTTATGTTATATCGAATGCTTTATCTAGTAATCAATAAGTAAACAAGGCCTAACGTAAATTATTGTTTAAAATGGCGCCTCAAAACAGCAGCGCAAAACTAAATACAACAAATATTTAAATTATATTAAATTATTGAACCAAACCAAGCACATTCATACGCATACACATACCCATACACACCACCATTGTACACACATACACACAAACTAGCGCAAGCGAATAAATATATAGAAAAACTCATTTGCAAAATCTGCTTTCAACTCATCTCATACTCATAGTTACAACATAAGCGAATCATTTAAATTAAAGATCGAAAGAATCAGAATCTAGTAAAAACGAGGCAGCATTCAAAAAAGTATATTACGAAAAGCAATTACGAAGATACCCCAGAAACACACACACTACTATACACTCATGCACATTTTATGTACTACAATGTACTAGTGAATAAACAAAGTAAATAAATGTATATGTAGCGCAACGAAATTAAATGTAAAACCACTCGTATTTCAATTACATTTTAGTAATTATGATGTATTATTATTTTTTATGTGCACGCTCAGCTAAAATCGGTGACAGTTGTTGCAAGTGCCGCGAACTCGTTGCACCTCGCCCCCTCCCAAAACAAAATAAAAAATACTTACACACTTTAGCCAGAAACAGATATTAAATTGAGAAACGAACCGAACCGAACCGAGTAGAGAATCAGAATCAGTGCCTTCGACTTAGACTTGAAACGAAAACCAAAATCTAAGCATTACTCAATATTGAAAACGTTGTACATAGAGAAAGAGAAAGCATTGAGCAGCAACCGTCACTAGAAAAGAACATTTGTTGTTACCATTTGCCGTCTGTTAAACTTGCCTTATATCGATGATGCGACGACGCGAAGGTGATGATGCCCACACACTGTCTTCACACTCAGTTACCACACACTCAAATCCGTCACAACAATATAAAACTACAGATGAAACTCAAAAAACTCGACTAAATCACAAAAAAAAACACATCACCTTAGTTCTAAGTACAGTGCTAATGTCTGTTTTTTTAAGCCTAATTCTAATTACTTAGTTGTATCTTGTGTAAATTAGCGTTTAAACCAAATTTTAAGTAGGCTATTATTATGATAACCATCTGATTTGGCCTTGTCCATAGTCCACACACACACACACCCCGCATTGCATCACAACACACCCACAAAAAAAAAAAAAGAAAAACGAAGCAAAAGGCTAACTCATGCTAAGCTCGACATCGAAACTAGAAATTGTATTTACAGCGAGCATAAAACTAAGGAAACAAAATTTATAGTTAATACATCAAAAATAAAGAATCAAAAACTTATGAAATTTCATTGACTTTTGTTTTTGTTCACCCATTGTCCATCCATCCATTGCTTTTAGTTCACTCGTTTTTAAAACATACCAAAAACTCTATATCTATGGCATAAATCGAAATTGTTTATCTTATGAAATTGACTTGAAAACTGTTGAGATAAGACAGTGACACGAGTACATATTCAAAACTACATTCAGAACTAACTGAATAAACTGAATGAAAATACTTATGGACATTTTGAATGCAACTTTGCCGCCACTTATTATAGTTAGATACTTGCTAACAAATTGAAAAGAAAAGGCCTGCAAAACTATGACAAAATAAACAACTATGAATACCAACAAAATTTACACGAATTCAATGAATGAAATAAATAAAGATTTACATGAAATGTAAGAGTTAAATATGATTTTTATTGATGGTAAATGTCTTTGGGGTGCTTTTTATCATTACCATTTCATATTGTCCCAGCTTTAATTTTATGTGTCTTCTTATATTTATTATACAGCTTAAGTTTACGTAAAACAATTTTAACCAAAGAATTTCCTTGCAATTATGAATGGCTTTTTTCTTTAAAGTTTAAACTGGCAGAGCCGCAAAGTATGCAAGCACTTTATTTCACCCTTTTATTATTGCCTACATTCCTGACTGCCATTCAAAATGGCTTCTCGTACCGTGAATAATAATGGCCGCCCGTTGGCAGTTTTTCAAAGCGCCGCATGCCATTGGCAACCTGTTGCAAAACAGCACTAGCGCAGTAGCCCCTTCTGCCAGCCCAAAGTGCAAAGCTCAACGCTTAGCCCATTGTGTGCCGAGCCATAATCCCTCGATTCAGACGGAAAGGGAACTCATTAAAGCGACATTAGCATGCAGCTCGCTTTTCAGTTTTCTCGCTTTTCTAGCAGGGTGATTAAATTAATTTTTGCTAAGCCAACTGAGACGCCTTGGCTTGTGCATGTGCATGGGTCATTGTCTAGGTTTTTGTGGATGGAATTGGGTGGGTTGGTGTCCTTTGGGGAGTGGATGGTCTTCCAGTGGCAAGTGGCCTGTGTTCTCCGGGTGCCGCCTACGTCGGCAACAAACTGTTGCGGCCATGGAGCTTTTCCACTTTTCCGCTCGAGAAGAACTAAATGCAGCGCAGGCGCCGCTCTGACACACTAACACACTAATACACAGATGACAAAGGACAGGCGCAGTGGGTGTATTATGCCTCGAATCCTTTTCTCTCGTCTCCACGAAAGTGAAAGCTGCGACTTTCAAACTGTTGCGTCAAGAATTCGGGGCAAAATCAATAGCCATAAAGTTTGGCCAGTGCAAACAGCTGTCAACCTACGTCAAATGGTTTATATTTGTGGGGTTGTGGGCGGTATCTGGGCAGCCAGGCCATTGTTGTTGCTCCAGGACAGCTTTCGGTGGAGTTAAACCCTCCGATTCCACGGGGGTAATTTGATTAGATACCCTACACTATAGGGAGTTAATTTAATGGTACATTTCCAGTTTCTTATTTGAGTTATTTTAGTTTGTTGGGTTTTTACTGTTTATGTGACAACAACAATTGACATTCAATTCTCACATTTTCAAACAATTAATAATGATAATTAGTAGAACACAGTACATGTCAAGTTAGCAGCTCTAAAAGACTTTGTACATAAAAATAATTATTCAGAATTATTACTTTTGCCAACTTACTTTTTTTTCAAATAAATATTATAAAAATTGATAAAAATTGAATACATTTGATATTTAACTCGACGGTTAGTACTGCCACATTTCATTTAAACAAAAAGAAATACTTGAAAAGTCAAGTAAAATTAATCCGTAGTATAAGTTTTATGTAAAGACTATAAAAAGAAATTGTATTTATTACAATTTAAGTTAAATGGCACAAAACTAAAAACTAAATTAACAAAACTCTATGAATAAATACATAAAAAAAATTTAAACGTTCATTAAACAATCATATTCCAGCTTAACCAATACATTGACTAATTAAATAGCGTTTCATAGTTGTACCAGAAAACTAAAAATTCAATAAATATAATTTGAAAAAAAAGTCAATCCGCTAAGAAACACTAGTCAAAAGATCATTTTAAATATAACGAATTTATTTATATTTTTTAAATAGGGCTTACTCATAACAGAAAGTTCTAGAGTACTTAAATTTCGGCCGCATCTGTGGGCCAACACGAAAAGCAGGGCCGAAACCAAAAGCTTGCCGAGCTTTAACTTTATGGTGCGTGTGTGCCTAACCTACAGCACACACACTCAGACACACACTTACACAGCGAAATGCGTAGGAATTTTGGACAGCTTCGGCTGCGTAAGCGTGTGTGTGGCTGTGTGGGTGAGGGCCTACTGTACAGTACATACTGGCGGGCTGGCTGGTTGGAAAACGCCGAGCGAAAGTGCCGTGCCACGAGAGCGAGGCGACTTCGCACGGCGCTTCAGTAGGACAGGCAGTCCTTCGGCTGACGGTCAACGCGAGAAAAGAGCAGCCAGCAAAGGACTTGGGCAGCACGGAAAAAAATAAAAGAAAATAATATACAGTGTAAGGAGGCGTTAGTCTTTGTTATCATATTAAATAACATTTTTCAAAAAAATTCAAAACAAAAAAACAAGCCAAACAAACCAAGAAGAAATATGGCGAGCAAAAAAGCTTGTCTTATTTTTGTGTCTAAAATAACCAAGAAACGAAAATTTGACACTGAACTTCATTAAACGTGAGCATGTGTGTGTGTGAAGTGCGGCCGTGTGTGTGTGTGTGTGTGAGTGTGTGAAGAACATTTTAAGTGACAGCCCAGAAGTATGCTACACAAAATAACAGCCAGCCATATGCTATAAATGTTTTTTTGGCCAGCCAACAGCCAGCCATTTTCCATGCTTTTCCTTGCATTTCCACCATTTTCCTTGGCCCTTGCTATGCTATTTCTGTTTTTCGTGTTTTGTGCACCCGCCCACAATTAAGCAAAGACCAAAAACAAAGGCCTATTTTGGAGAGTGTGTGGTTTGCCTAGCTTATTGCGTAGTTAAATGCCCAGAAACGCACCCTCACTCTCCCATTTTAGTCCACATTTTTAGGCTTGCTTTTTTTTGTGTGGCCAAGAAATGGAAACATGTGGGCCAATATCAACAGCAAACAGCAACAGCAGCGAGGCGGCAATTAGACGCCAAATGTATTGCCCGCAAATAATCGCACGTCATCCGTGCGCCTGCGAACACCTGCAAACTGAAATCCACCCACACATTGCCACACTCAAAACACACACAAACCACACACACAGAACACCCATAACACCCACACAATCACATTATAGCCGGTGCTCTTGGAAGCTCGCTCTCTCTATTTCTGTTTTTCCTTTTTTTTTTATTTGTTGGCCCAAACTCTCTTTGAACGTCTTCGAATACTTGGTTTCTGGCTTTCGGCTTCAGGCTGCTGTCGTCAGTCGCTGACGTTGTTTGCGTCAAAAAGAAGTGCCTGTTCGAACATAAACCATATACATTTATATACTCTATAAAGTACATACCAGCCGAATTAATCAAAATCTCTACGATCTAGGAGCAACTTAATTAACTGGAGAGGGCAGCAACGGGAGAAAACGGCATAAAACTAATATAAAAACGTACTATATAAAACCATCGCACAACAATTTGCATGTCTTCGTTCGATTGCGCTGAATATGAAGTAAACAAATACATGAGCCACGCCATAAATGTCAAACTGAGGTAAGTCACAGGCTATTTGCATCCACCATTAGTCGGTTAGTTGGTGTGGAGTGCGCAGTGTGCAGTATGTGTGGGCTATATAGGGTTACCAGCTAAGTGATTTGACCTTTTGGCAACAGGTGCGCGCATACAATTTCTCGACTGCCATCGTTTGCCCTGAAATGTAGGCAACGGAAAGTGGTAAATGGGATTGCAAATGGGAGTGATTGCAATTAATGGCGCGTGCCTCTTAATTGCTAAATTCTTCGATGGGGGGTCAATTTTAAATATTTAATTAAACGGTGACTCTAGGGTATTGAATTGACGTCAAACAAAAGTACCAGCAAAATCAATCGATTACTACATGATTGCTTGTACTGCAAGTATTACTTAGTTTTGGTGCTTATAAAATCAATACCTAAATCTTAACTCTCTTATTATTCAGAATGAAAAAGATAAACTATTAATGGTGCAGAAAATAATCATTATAAGCTTTAAGTAACGATATATTTTATAACGGATAATAAATCGTTTAAGAAGTTGCATTAACCAAAATTTTAATTAAATTCTTAATATTATTATTAATCACAATGAAAAATATAATACATAATAAATTTATTACGGAGAATAATTCCAGATATTTTTTTTCGGCTAGCAAATCGATTAAGTAAATAGGAATCAATTTATTTATACGTAAAAAATGTGATGAATGAATATACTATACATTTGATGTGGCAAAAAACAATAATAAAACTTATCTTTTGTTTATTTAACGTGTCATTAAATATAGATTAGCAGTACATGTATAGAACATATTTCGTTTACGACGAACTCGTAAAATACGTATACGTAATATTTTGCTGCAGAATTTTTGCACACATCTAGTACGACTCAAAATGAGAATAACCAAATGCATTTTTACCCATTAACCATTTATTTTAATTATATTTTTAGTTAATTTTTTAAGACCTTTTGAGTATGGACAGGTTTTTTATTATAGTATTTTTGTAAAGATAAAACAATTCAGCTTATGAATATGAAAAAACTTTTCATTACATTAAGATTTTGTAACACTAAAATTAATGAATTAATTAATATTTGGTAGAGCTAAATGCACAAATTATCTGTTTACTTACAATATATTGGTAATGGCTTACATGCATATAGAAAACCAAAACAAGCATAAATAGATTCACAGCTATATGGATTAACAGCAAGATACCATATTGATGTCAAAGTTATATATGGATTATCAGGCTTTAGTAAAGACCCTAGCTTATCACGCTTTATGATTACCGTGCAATTCCTTGTACGACGTTGTTTGTTCAGGGATTTAATGCAGCACCACCATTTGTTGTTGTTGTTGTTATGGTCCTCAGGCGGCAGGACATGTGACTCGATTGTATTTTGAGCACGGATATCTGAGTTGGCGTTGCCATAGTCGTCATTCTCGGAACAGGACTCGCAGGACTCGCTGGATGACGACTCATTCATCAACAATGGCGACCTGCTGGGCGTGGGCTTTGTGCCGACTTCATTGCGATTGATTGAATGCTGTTGACATGGCCGAAGAAATAAAAGATGAGGTCGGGTCAGCCCCAAGTGCGTTAAATTTAGCCCGAACCGGACTTTAGCCATAAATGTCAGACAAAAGCCAGCTGGTTGATTAAGAGTTGCGTCAACAAACGGAAGCTTACGGAGGCACACATTATATGAAACGAAAATATAGGTTCGCGTAAACATAAACAAGTCGGCCCATAAAATTGGCCATTCATAACATCTCGCATAAAAACGCGCAGATACAAAAACCATACTAAAAGCTGAACTTACGACGCCACTTTAGTTTTAATACTAAACCAAAGCACATATTCAGATTCGGTTTCAGATACCTAGGAGCCTATATGAATATAACATTATATTTTGAGGGCCCCCACAAACAAAGTCTAGCAATTGCACAAATATTTTGACACAGGCCTCCGAACAAATAAGCAAACAAGTTTCCGTTCTGTTGGCATAACAAAGATTGATGGTGGGCGCTAAAGTGAATTAAATTGGCTTTAACTTTGCCCAGAATATTAAATTTTCACTCTGATTTTGGGCCACCGTTCTTAGGGGGATATATTTAAAATTAAAATTGACTATGAATCTTTCACAAGATTGACAATTATTGGACTTTGGGAACTTTATCAAACTTTTGTTGGGGGCACAAAATAAATATTTAGCTTGGTATTGACTAATTTATTTTTAGACAGTTTGTTTTACACAGAAAGATAGGTTATTGTCTATTTTTACAAAAAAAGTACCTTAGTTTTTGAAAATTCAAAATTTTTTAAAAACTTTTAATCGTTACAATTGAAAGATCAGCTAAACAGAGAAAACGAGCAAAAATTTTAGGGGCAAAAGCATTTTTAATTTGCGCCAAAAACGTCGAATTTAAAAACTCTGTTTTCTCTGAGTAAATGTCTAACTTAAATTGTCATAAAATGTTCTTCGTTCACAAAGGACTTCTTCCTTGTTTTCCAATGAATTTCAACCACAAAACCACCACAGCTCATTATGAGCTACGTTTATAATAACAGGAAATAATATAATAAATTAAATAAGCAATTGAAATCTATTTATATCCCTTTTAATTGCAAATGAGCCCCATCCGCAGCTGGAGGCACTCATCAAAGGAAATGCAGATTAGCTCTACCTTTTTATATATATATATAAATACATTAGCGTAAGGTCGTTTAATTAGCTGGCCCAACCCTCTCGCTCGTGTAATCATTCACGGTAACTCCGTTACGTGCAATTAAAAGCCGGATCGTGTTAAGCCCCCGATAACCTGACCTCTATGGGATTATAAATGGCTCAGGAATGTGACAGGATTGGTGGGTGTATAAGTTGGCAACGGCTGTCGAGGCAATAGCTCAATGCAATTAGTTTTAAACTGAGCAAATATTAATCATAATTCCATACGCCATACGTCATACGACCCAGTTAAACAATATCCTTGCCTAAACGCAGAGCACACTCATCCATGACATCAGGCCAAATGGGATACGTACGATACAATGGCGTCATATGGACAAATGTCTGTATTACACAAAAACTCGACTATGTCGTCTACGACAAGGCCAATCCATTTAGTTAATGAGATTGCAAGCATTTTGGTGACATTGAAAACGCGTTTATTAGGGTTGCCCTGCCACCCAAACAACCCTAACCTCTAACCTCTGTTTTCAGCGAAGGGTGCAACGCCCCTCGTTTTTTTATTCCTTCAGTGGGAGTTATTACAAATGGTTATGTGAGCCAAGTTCATTCATAAAAGGCGCTGCTGCGTCAGGCAACAGACGAAAAAGCCCGGAAAAACCAGGGGGGCGGGCTGAAAAGAAGAAGCTGGAAAAATAAGAAACACAGTGAAAGAAAAATCAATGGTGGCGATGGCAACCCTGGCTTCTACACCCACCATTCTAAAAATAGCAGAAGCAGAGATATCAAGTTGTTAAATTTTCGACACAATTTCGGGGCCAGCAGTTGCGGTTGGTCGTGTGAGCTAAGCTCCAAAACTGACTTGGCACTTTGTTAAACAGCCAGCAAAGTAGCCCGCACACATAAAATGGAGAGCATCGCCAAACGAAAATGAAAGGAAATTTAACAGGCACAGTACTATTTCGAGATATGAGATTAAAACTTTTTATGGTAAAATTGGGTGAATCTAGATCCCTCTTTTTTTAAACGAAAAGCTTTCAAAATTAGCTTATAGGTAGTCTAAAGTTTATTTTACATTTCATGGTAAAGTTTTTTTAATAATAAAGTTGTTAATATTTTTTTTTGAATAAACTGGTTTAAAATCGTGGTTTCTGACATAATGATAGATATGTTTAAAACATATGTTAAAAGTTTGCCAAATCTAGATCTATCTTTTGAAACTTAAAAACATATTTTGTGTGTTACAAATAATTTATAATTAATTACCATTTTGTATAGCTGCTTTTAAATTACTGTTTCTCGAATGTGCATTATATTGAACCATTTATTGAAATAGTTTTTCAAATTTAAAATTGTAGATCGCATTATCAAAAATTAATAAAAATGTCCTTTAAACCGTAAAAATTGATTTTTTTTTATTTAAAGTCTTGATTCTGAAAACTAGGTTATGTTTTTCTTAGAGAGGCTCCACTTTAGTATGTAAATGGTGGCTGGAGGCAATTGGAACTTTCGCGCTGTTGCTATTTTTGGCCACCGAATGCCGCAGGAAGCGAAAAGAAAGGAGAGTAGGTCCCAAATAGACCCGAATCGAACTCGGCACCGGAGTCCCGAACGCCCATCCTTTAAAAGGTAGGCGCCGCCTTCGAGAAAGCTCGTGGCTTGCGCGGAAAAGCTCATTTTGCGTGGGCGTCGCGCTGCCAGCGCAACAGGAGCAGCCATGGAAAAGCGGTTGGGGGAAAGGAGGAAAATCGGAAAATCGGAAAAGTACCAGCTGGCCAAGCAACAGCGAAAGCTGCCAAGCTTTTCCCGATTTCCCCAGGCAGCTGGAAGGGCAGCTGGAAAAGCGACTTCGGCTTGGAGTTGTCGGCTGCTTTCGTGCACACTACCTGATGCTCGAAAAACTGTGATGAAAGCTGAAAACATCGATGGCATTCAGTTCAACCTGGGGAGCGGAGCACAGCGAACGCTGGCCAAGTGTTGAGCGGTTAAATAAGAAAAGTGCCCGCCTACAACAAGTAGGCGGCTGAAGTCCCAGCCAGTGTTCTGCGCCAGCTACTTCATCGCCCGAGGACCGAGTGCCAGTGTCTCAGCCTTAGCCTCAGCCTCATCCTCATTGCTCCAAAGTCGACCTGCCAAAGACGAAGAAGACGAGTCCTGCAGCCTCATTCGTCCTGTTTTGGGTGCGATAAGCGTGTAAGCCTAACATATGGCACCCAGAGTCGATGCCAGCCGTCGGCACTTCTTGCGGTGAGTCAGAGGACTGGGGATTGGGATTGGTGATTGGGTACGAGGGTCCAATTTGAAAGAAAAACTTTTACTTGCTCAGCTAAATGCAGGTCTGAAAGTGAATTACATTATATGATGGTTATCGTTCTGCTATTTGGTTAACATTTCTTTAATAGAAAACAAATGAAATTGTTGGAGATGTATTCCCTTAAATCTGATTTTGTGTATTTTTATTAGAGAATAATATTTACTTTTGATTTTCATTTGAACCCATTCTTGAAAGCTAATCTTTTATTTGCTCAGCTAAATGCAGGTCTGAAATTGAATTACATTATATGATGGTTATCGTTCTGCTATTTAGTACGATGGTTAGTTGATTTACCAACTTATCTTTAATAAAAAACAAATAAAGTTGTTTGATTTTTTGTGTATTTTTTTTTGAGAAAAAAAAATATAAATAACTCATCGAACTCATTTTTAAAAAGGAAAACTTTTACTTGCTCATCTAAATAAATGCTGAAATTAAATTGCAGGAAATAAATGTTAGCTTTTTCCTATTTAATTTACATAGTTAAATAGTTGAATAGTTTTTAGTGGTTAATGGTTTCTAGCTTATAAAAAATAACATAGCGTATACTTAATATTTGACAAAAAAATTCGTTTAGTAAAAAACGAAATTCACACTCATTGTCCCAATTTGTTTTACAACAGATTTATTTGAAGTAGGTAAGAGCTAAAATATAAAATTCAAAGTTCATGATAAAAAATGTGAATGCGTATACTTAATACTTACAACTTTGTTATTAAAAGATCTAAAGTGTTACCCAAAATCTTTTTTAAGCAAAGAGTATAGCAATTAGCATTAGACAACTTTAAATACAATTTGTAATTTTATAATAAAGGTTTTATATATTACTTTTCTAACTTACAACTTAAAAAAACTTCTAGCCACGATACAAATGTTCATATCCCATATAAACAATGTCCATTTTTTTAAGTCAGACGACACTGCATCCCATTTTAAGTCCTTATTGATATTGACGCAATGCAATATATCAATTTAGCCAAGCGAAATTAAATTGATATTTGATGTTCTTTGCCTGAGTAAACATTACTTACAATGGACGTCAGTTAAAAGGGCGTAGGTCGTACGCTTTCAATTAAAATCGGTTAAATAAATCCGACAGGTAGCGGCCAAGAGAAATAAATAAAGCTGATCGGGGGCAGCGAAAATAACCAGAAAGTAGCCGGCGGACAGAAATTTAAATCGAACGCAATTCAGTGTGATTTAATTCGAGAAAAGACAGACATATTGGTTACATAAATTCAATTATAATATGCAAATGAATCTCGTTGCGGATTGTTCGCTTATATTCCTGACAATTGCCGTAAAATCATTGGAATTTCACAAATTATTACGAAATTGTTCAGCCGAAAAGGAAGTGGGTTTTCATATCAGGTGTCGGCGTACGTGCGTGATGATAAAAATTCAGTTAATTAGGAAAACATTATATTTATCGAAAGTGGAAAAGTCTGCTATCAGTTTTCCACTACAGATAGTTGTTACCCATTAAAAGGGTAGATAAGCCTGGAAAAAGAGTACATCATAAAAGCAGAGAATGCAACAGTATTCTTTTTCCTGAGCTGCGCAATTTGTTTTTCCCGAAATTGATTTCGTACAGCCCTCAGTTTTCCCCGCCCCCCGCATGCACTTTAACAACATTATCAGTTTCGCTGGAAATTCTCTACCCCAGTACTGGATGGCTGGATGGTTGGTTCATTATCCATAACCTTTGCTCTCCTTTCACCAGCTGCATTTATGAAGCGCAATCTGAATAAAATATGGAACATAAATTCCAGCAAACGGAAATGTGCTTATTAACTGCATGCAAAAAAATTTAAAAGGGGAAAAGAGGGCGTTTTTTTTCTTCTACTGAAACATAAGCAGCTTTTCCATAAAGAGGGTTCTCCTTTAGAGAAAAACTCAGTTTTCGAGAAAACCCAACACAAATTCCTTGAATATTTCCTAGGCAGCTTATAATTGCTGTGATGCCGAAATTCGGTAGCACAAAAGGGCCAGAGGTAAACTGTAAAATGCTAAAAGTTTTCGGTTTGAAATGGAAAACAGTTTGCCAAGGGAAAAGCAATTTACCTTACATGCTTAATATATGAAAATAAAACTTCTAAAATAACTTATCTGATGCTGTATACCTGACACAAAACCAAAAAACCTTGTTTAGATGTTTGCAACAATTAAATCCAGACAAAAACGGCTTAAGACAATAACGATGGATGTGATATTGTGTAAAACAATTGCAATTTAGAAAATCAATTTGGGGAAATTAGTATAGAATATATGTAAACGTTTCCTTTTGTTTCCCAATGACGATTCATTAAAAAAAAGTTAGTCGTCATTTTAAAAAGGTTAGGTATTAATAATCTTATATTTAAATAAATGTTTGATATGCTGAATGGATGTATCTAGAACACTAAGAAAACAAAGGAAATGTGGTTCTAAGCAAGTTATAATATTATATTGAGATAAATATATGCCTAATTTTTTGTGTACTGCAAGAATACTTTTTAAATTTAATAATTTTTGAGCTTGTAAACTTAAACACTTTTGCAGAAATAATCGAAAATTGTATTCTACAAATTTATATTTCTTCGAGACCCGTTACAATCATTTATTTGCTTAGGATTTAAAAATTACAATATTAATATATATTATATATTATATAATAATTTCCATCTTGAAATGTTATACAAACATTTTTAGCTTTGGCTTTGTATGGTATTGTAAAATTGAATTCTAAAATTAAAATCGTTTGAGACCCGTAACAATCATTTATATGCCTAAGAATTAAGTCATAATTCATGGCACTTAGGAGAATAATTCCACGCTGATTCCCTTAACCCGAGCAAAATGTTAAATTTTTCAATCCTTTCTCCTGCTCTCTCTCATAATTGTCCTGCCACTTACAACTGGCCCCCGCAATTTTCCATTTTCGCCCACTTTCAATTGCCGAATCCAGCTGGCGAGTTTATCTAATTGCTTTTTGGGATAGAGGGTCCTTTATATTTTTGAAGAGGCGGCGGAAATGCCTTTCACGCTGGGCTGGCCCAGAAAAAAGGAATTGTGAATTGTGTGTTTGTGTTTGTGGAGATGGCGAATTGTACACATTGTGCACAGGAAGCAGGAAGCGAAACCAGGATGAAAGCGATTTGTTATCCTTTAGCCGGGATCCGAGCATCGATTATACAAAGGCCGGGAAATGCGAGCCTTTCGAGGCCTTAAATCACCTGCCACGAGGAAGTCACTCCCACGTGTTGACTCTTCTTTTACGCGCTTTTCCCTGTTCAACACACTGGTGCTCTCGATATTCACAATTATAGAGCCCCAAGGAGCCCAGAAGAGCTCTAAAGTGCTGGCAAAAACACCTGCGCAGCCTCTACAAAACCCACTTTTGCCCATCCAGTCGAAGCCAAACACAGGCGTCAAATCAAATGGCAAAGAGCTGGCAAACACTTCAAGGAGCCAGAGGCAACACAGCTTTCAGCATTTAACCCAACGGGATGGAAATGAATGCGGAAAAAGTCAGTCCCAAAGAGGGGAGCTTCACATCATCGGCGTCATGATTAGCTCAGCAGTATATGTACAGTGGCGGTCGAAATAATAGTAGTTTTTCAGCTTATGGAAATGGCAGGCAAAAAAAGTTTGAAAACAGCTGTTAAAAACATTGGTTTGTTAAAACCAAGTAAATGTTCTTAATTAACTGAGGCAAATATTATATAAAAGTCCACATTTATCATAGGTCAAAAAAATTTTAAAAAGTTTACTCAAAACTTATTTTTAATTTTTACTTTTATATTTTGGTCAAATATTGATTGTAATATTAATACATAAGGTATTTAGCTATTTTCTTAAACTTTTTTAAAAACATTTACTTACAAAAATAACAAAACATATTGAGAAATTTTAATAAAGGATTTAAAGGAACACTCTTCTTTTTTTGTGAAAAATTAAAACAATATAATTTTTTTTAAACTCATTTCTTTATTGATGAGTAAGCCTTGTAGTCAAATAAAAGAATAGTGGTCCTATGCCATAATGGAATCTTTTTGAGCGATTTAATTGTCCCACTGCTATTGTTATGACCGCAGCTGTATGTGTATGAACTGAGCCAGAAGGAATCCTCACTCTGAGTCCCTGTCTTAAGTAGGTTAGGCAGATCCAGCCAGGCCAGAAGTATAATGCTGAAGACAAATCTTGAAGATTTTGGTCAAGCAATGCGCACCGAAATGTGAAACCCAAATCAACTTGAAAGTGAATGGAAAGCCACGAAAAAGAAAAACTTCTCAGGCGAATGGGACAGTTGGCCAAACGTTGGCCGCAAAACCAGAAAGGGAAAGTTTTTAAGCGCCAAGGAAATGCCGGGGAAACCAAAAGACCGTTTTATGCCCAAGAAAATTCTTGTAAAACAGAAACAGAAGGTGGCATTCAGATAAAGGAAGTCTTTAAGCCTACACAAAAAGAAATATGAAAATTTCTATAGGTACACAAAACAGAAGAAAATTAGATACACAAGAAAGGTAAATTTTTTGATATTATAAATTACAAATATGCACTATTAGTTTTGTGCAATAAAAATAAATTAGAAACTTTATAAATTCCCAAAAGTAAAAAATCCTTTTAAAAGCATATTATGACCTTTAAAATGACATAAATATTTAAAAATACATGGTTTAAAGTCAAAATACAAAATTCCAAAAAAATTAAGTTTATTTTCTTTACTTTAATAAAATGAGTTCAGATATTAATATTTCAGAATCAAAATGTTTTATTGTATCTAAGAATTTCATTATGATGTAGTTGCCCAACGAAATATAAAACATGTTTCAACTTTTTATTGTGTAACAACAAGAAGTTTATCCTTAGTAAGTCCACTTTCGTAGTTGATGAATTCTATTCCAGACTTGAGTGGGGGCTATTAAGCATTTTACAACTTTCGTATTTGTTGCCGCATTTTCCCGGATTTGGTCAGCACGGAGATGAAATAGCCGTATTCCGAGCGGGAAGTACTTCAAAGTACCATTTCCAATTGGATAGTAAATTGTGCTGCCCAGATGCCTGCCGATTGCCGCGACTGTCAACTGATTTGTATTTCGGCAGCATCTTCAATTCCGCTGATTAAAGGAAAAAACCAGCTTAATCAATTTCCGGCTAGGAGGAAAATTTCGTAGCTTCCCCCAAAACTTTCCACTCGTAACCGACACGCGCCAGCATTTTTCACTGGCAAGGGCGCATATATAGTACAAAGTTTCCATTTCCATTGCCACTTTTCCGGTGGAAAGTGGAAAAGCGAGCACGTGCGAGCGCCCACAATGCAAAACTAAAGCCTTCTTTACGGCTGCTGACGACAGCTGCAAATTAAATAAAATTAAGTTTAGAGCCAGCTATTTATTAAGTGGCATTTGGCGTATTGTTGTCTAATTGTGGAAAAGTCAAGCTCGTTTCTAATTGAGTGAGTTCCCGCGGAGAAGGTCCTGTGAAGTCACGTCATCAGCAGCCACTTCACCTGTCTCTTCCCCCCTCAAAAAAAGTAGAAACGCAATCCTGGCATCGTCAAAAAATTTCTTAACAAACAAAAAATGAAGCAAACTTGGGAAAGCCGAAGATTATATACTCTTGAAGCAATTACAAAAATAAAATATTCTTTAAAACGACTATATTTTGATTTTTATGCGTAAATGTTTCAAAATATGATATTTCAGCTTTTGATATTGTTATCAGATTAAAACCGGAAATCTGAAATTATAAACCATTTATATAAATGTATAACAAGATATTTGTATAAATTGAAAAACATCAAAGATATTACATTGTTTTCTTAAATTTTTCCTGTTTAGACCAAGAATATAAGAATATATAAACCTTCCAAACTTTTGACTAAAGTTATAATACCCTCTGCAAAAGTATACAAAAATCCAAGTTGAGTACTGGCAGAGACTTTGCCAAATGGCTTAAAAACTAAGTGAAGAATAAACAAAAGTGCAGTGTCAGCGGTGCAAAGAAAGAAGCTATTAAATTTCCGCCACAAAAGAAAATGGCCAAGAATGACAGTACCTGAAAGGAAAATTGGCATCGCAAAAAGTCTAGCGCTGATGGAAGAGCAAATAAAAAGGAAATAGCCAAGCTTCGCATATCCGAAAATCGCCTTTAAGTGAAAACTTTCACTCCCCTTACTGTGTCAAAATTAAAATGAGAAAAATGTCAATTCATTAGAAGCGGGAAATTAAATTAAACCTTTGAATGTTTCAAAGTTTCAAAGGAAAATGTCTGTATCCGATTTAAAAACGCTTCAATTGCGAAAACTTCCGCTCAATTATTGAAAATATTCCGGAAAACAGGAAATACCTTTCCTTGCAAATAAGTCTCATTTCTTTGCATGTAAATAAATTAAAATCCACTGGTAAATATCAAACAGCAATCGAATTTTACTATACATGCAATATGTTCCGCTCACCGGAAATTGTTGTGCTTGTGAAACAAGTTGATTGTCGGTATTTTTCCTTTACAAGGATTTATCTTGGTTTGGTTTATTTTCAGACTCAATAAAGCAATACAATACTCCAATAAAACTGAAATCGAGTAGGAAATGTGCAGCTGTAACTTACATGGGGAAATGTCCGTCTACCGGAAACATTATTGTTGGATGAAATGGAGATTTGTCACCCTAATTTGGGAAGATATAAAATCGCTTTTCTTGGTGGTGCTGAAAGTTAAACATAAAAACCATTTTGAAAGCTTGAACTGAACATTTTCCTTCATTTGCAACTTTTAAACAAGAAACTAGTAAGTTAGAATCAGTTAATAAAAAATTAAGGCAAGAAGTCGGTGTAGTAAAATCTTAAACATATTTTTTGTTTTCCTTGTCATTAAGATTATAATAAAGTAAGCATCATTAAAAAAACTCATACATAAAATTTGGGTTTTAATAAAATTCTTTAGTTAAGATAACTAAATCTTTTTTGTTGTAAATTTAATCAAGTAAGCAAATATTTCAGTTAAGAAGGGTTTTGTCCACAGCAAACGTACTTAAGATGTTTTGCATTTCAAGAATTGAATTTTATGTGCAAATTGTGTGTTCAAAATTGCAATTGCATGTTGCATTCAAAAACTTGAATGTAAGGACTTAACCAACAGCTAAGGCCATAAAATAAAAGCTTTTTAAAATTCTTTAGTTTTGACATGTACAAAGTTTCCTCTTGTAAGATCTTTATTGTTAAATATAATTTTTTAAAAATTATAATTCTGTTTTTCAATATGGTGAGTTTAACCATGTTATGCTAGTAAGATTTGTGAATTCGAGATTTTGGTTTTCAAATATTCTAGCTTAGAAAAGCTTAGCCCACAGCATAGTAAGTATTGTAATGAATTTTAAGTACAGTTTGTGTATTTTTGTTTTCAATATGGTGAGTTTAAGCATTTTATCTCAGTCGTACTTGAGTATTCGGAATATTGGTTTACAAATATTTAAATTATGAAAAGCTAAGCGCACAGAAAACATAGTTAGACAAAAGTGAAAGGGTTGTATTTCAAGAATTGAATTTTAAGTGCAATTTGTGTATTTAAAATTTTGTTTACATGGTGCATTAATCGTTGGATGGTACATGGATTAGCCCACAGTCAGGGCCATGATGGCGTTGACCACATCGTTGCCCTGCTTCAGCAGTGCCTTCATGGCCTTCTTCCGCGAGCAGGCAGCCTGCATCTGCACCAGTTCGATGTCCTTCTCATCGAGATCCTTGGCAGCCTCCTCGTCCACCTCCCCGTCGTCATCGTCATCATCGTTGGCTACAGTGGCATCCGCTTTTTTGCAATCCTCGCCAGTTGGGATGCGGTAACGCTCGGCAGCCTGTGTGGCGGCTGCGTTGGTTAGATCCTCCACACGGATCTGGCCAAAACAGATGATGGTCTGCGAGTGCGGAACCTTGTAGACTTCCGGCTGGTTGATGTACAACAGGATGTTCTTGCTCTTTATCATGGTCACCCGGTACACATTCTCCATGGGCTTGAGGTCCAGCTTCATGAGCAGGCGACGAGCCTTCTTTTCGCCACGCGATTGCTTGTTAGAATCGGCGGATCGCAGGGCCAGTTGGCCGAGATTGGACAGATCCTCCAGCTTGTCCTGAAAATCCTGGGTTCCCACCAGATCGGGGGATTCGTCTTCGCTGTCCGTGGATTCCCCTTCATCGCAGCCACTGAACTCGGCCTTGGAGGATTGGGGCTCCTCCGGACATTCCATGTGCGCCAGCAAATTGACGGGCAACTTTTGGGCCAGGGACATCAGTTTATTGAGATTCTTGCGGTACCTGGAATCCATTTTGATGGGCTCCTTCTTGGCACTGCAGCCAGGACTTCCTCCTGATGATTCTACCCTAGATCCTGCTTCTTTGGCTGCCACCTCCTCATCCAAAGTCTTGATCTCCCCCTTCAATTTGGCCGCCAATTGAGCCGCCTTCTTCAACTTTTGCTTCTTGCCCATCGTAAAAGGATAAAATATAAACGTTGGATTTGCGCAAAAATAAGTTTTGTGAATAATTTCCAAGCGATGCTGACGCACGTGAGGCGATTTGGCAGAAAGAAACGGAAGTTCGAGAAACTTTTACTGTGTTGGTAAACGCACGTATTTCGTTTGACAGATCAAGCTATCGATATATCTTTCGATAGTATCGATTGCTTCAATGTAAAACATTTAAAGTGTAAAATGGCTATTTTCGGTCAACCAAACTGTTTGAAAACGATATATTATATCGTCCAAAATAACTTTTATTAAATACATTAACCCAAAAATCGTTTTTTGGTTATACAAATTTGCAATCTTTTTTCGGGAAAAAAAAAATCAAACCATTCAAAAAAGCATTATGTAAGCCTGGTTAAACTTCGGAAAGATCCGTTTCAGTAGTTTTAGTTCGGTCACCGTATTCCAAAATGGCAACTCGAAAAAAAAGTTTAAAGTTGGTTTCGGATAGATTTTTTTTTCTTCCCACAACCATTGCTTACTATTCCATCTTCCATGTAGTATATTTCGTGTCCGCACCCAAGAGCTCTTTGCAAACAATTTAACTTTTTCCATGCAGCTGCTGCTTGCGAAGCGTAATAAACAACATAAATTGCTGCTTTCACAAAAGTTCATAATGCAATGAGTGGCTACTGAAAGTCAAATGCTGAAACGAATTGCTTTTGAGGCAGTCAAACACAACTGCTGGATAAGCAAACAAGATTGAACGTGCAGAGCAGGTCAGCCAAAATCTGTCGATATCGATATTTGTCGGTGCACAACGGAAACGGATTAAAAAAAGTTAGCAACTCCATGTTGAAAAGTAGCTGCTGTTTCTCAAATCGAAAATTGGTGTTATTTCTTAAAACGAAAACAGGTGTTATTTCTCAAACCGAAAATGACATCTGCCTGCGAAATTTTCACTTTTCTGGTAATAAAAGTTTTGCGGCAACGCCAAACAAATTCAATTGAAATTGATGATTGGAAAGCCATGGCTAAGACGTGCCACTCGCAGGAATATTTTTGTCTAACAAAGCCAATTGAAAAGTGCCGAGAATGTGGAAAGTGCAGCAGTGGGGAATATTTGCATGTGCAAACAAGTCGCGTGTCGCCGCGGGAAAAGTGGAAGACCGGAAATGCAATCGGAATGAAAATGGCGGAGGAGCAGGATGTGGCGAGCACAAAGGCACATCACATCTGGAGCTATTTTCCTCCATTTTAATTGCAGTCGTGGTCGCGGTTTGTCGGCAGTTAAATTCGAGGAGGAGGTGCCACAAAAACACGGTTTGCGTGGAGCGAAAGCGGTTCCAGTGGTTCCCTGTGCGGTTTTTTGGCTCTAGAGTCCGGATTTTCCCAGGACACACAGGTCCTATGGATGTGCCGCTGCCCTTGTTTGCATGTAAAGCACAACGGTTTGCTGTTAACTATATTAAAAAAAAAGTGCCACGCCCCATTAGCGCACCCTGCTCGCTCCGGAAATTACATTTACATTGCGATTCCATTTTTTTTGTTGCCGCGTTTAAAGGTATATAGGAATCGTGATTCAGTGTATGCTCAAAGCTGAATTTTTATTTAAAAATCAGCACATAATTCAACTTAATTCGATTTGGGAAAAAATTATGTATATATAAGTTGGTTCTTTAAATATCTGTATATCCGCACATTGATATTTCCAATAGGGAAAGACATAAATAATGTAAAAGGTAATAAACTAAGTTTTAAAAAAAAATGTTTGTCATATCAAATAGGTTTTTTTTTATTACACCAAAAGTTAAAAAACTTTTTATGAAATTGTTGATATTATTATAAAACTATTTCTTAAAGAAAACCATTTATATATTTTTTTAATTAAAGAGTATTTGCCAGCCGTGCCCAACCAGCCCTCGTTTTTTTTTCTGCCATTCGATGATGCGATTTTAATTGCTCGGTTCTTTTAATTAAAGTGCGAGCAAAAGAAGGGAGCGCCACCGCCTGCATTTATTAAACTTTATCGCCAGGTCAACGCCTAATTGAGTTGCATAAATTATTCAGAGGAGGCAAAACAGTAGGAGTAGAGTAGCAGAAGAGGGACCCCAAAGGATGATGCACCGCAAGGTCTGTCCTGTCACCTTAATTGAATTGAAAAGGCCAACTAATCAGATATTCCCTTTTGCCAGTTTTGCTTTGGCATTGGGTTTTATAAAGAGCTAGCTGGCCTTTTAACTTTCTGCTCGATTCGATCCAATGTGTGTTTCGCTTCAGTTGAGTTTTGTTTTTTGGGGGGACACAGAGAAACTTTTTGGCCGTCCTGGCACGTTCGTCCCATGATTAATTATCCCTATACCATGTGCTGCGGTGCGGTGTCATCTGGTGCCCATCATCCAACTTATTGGGGCTTAAGTCTTGGCTTTGGAGTTTTAGTTTTTCGCCACACGGCCTGTACATGAAAAATGAACCCAATCTCGAGGCCAAGGAGACATCATGCCCAAGTCCATTAGAAAAACCGGGGGGGGGGGGGGGGGGCCGAAATCTGTAACACATTAATCATGCAAGTTTCGAGAAATGATTGAAATCATATTACCATGTCTGAAGACATGTTACAACTAAAGATGTTTCCGTAATTGAGATGTTAGCCAAGACATTTATATTGTTCTCGTATAACATTCGCTTATGCCTGCTAATGAATTTCTAAACTGATGGATGCTTGTGTTTGGCTTAATTTTATTACTACAAGTGAGTCAGCACAATTTGCTGAAAAAACTAGTTCGGAATAATATGGAATCTTTAGGTCTCGACTTTATTGATTAGTAGTTTGTACTTGATACTGTTTTTGTTAGTGAGTCAGCAAGTTGCTTAATCCTTTTATTAGTAAAACGTTTGAAAACCTGAAATAATTGTACAACTTTATTCAGCAATGGTGGTTTTCAAACTCATGTTTTTATTTACTTACTACGGTTACTGATGCTAGCCAAAGCAGTTACATTTTGATTGATGTTCTTATTAATTTAAAAGTAAACTAGTTTTCTTAAGGGAAACATATTGGCTACCAGTTGACAGGCCATTTCATTTGGTATCTTGTTTCCTTCGATAATTGGACGTTTCTTTCTTTTCGGGGGCCTAATCTGCCACACATTTTCGATTCTGTTGACGAGCTGGAATCCCATTTTGTAGGCGGTTTCGTGCTGAAATCATCCCCATCCCAAATATGTCAACCTTGAGCAAGGCTAAAGCGCTTATCGCCAAATGACCCAGAGAAACTGCGGCAAAGAAAATCAATTTCCCAACGTCTGACATTTATTACCATATAAAGAGCAAGAAATACACGCTAAGCATTTGGAAGCAGAAATCACCGGAGGCTAAAGTGAACCCTCGCAAAAGAGGAGAAATTTACAACAACAAAAAATAATCAGGAAACTGCAGCGCAACAAACGTGCTTGAACAACAACAAAGATTCCACTCCAAACCATTTCCCATTTCCCACCTGGTCGCCCCTAAATTTTCCTTTGTGCGCCATTGTGTGAAAATATAAAATATGGAAATGCCGGAAAAGCGAAAACTTGTCCCTGGCACAATAAAATGCAATTTCCCTCAAGAGGCAAGCGAAGAGGCAGCGTTCCCCCACCCGAAAAAAAATATACATTGCTAATTTCCGGTAACAACAATAAGGAGCCACCCCAGGATACTTTCAGTGTACTTGGCTATACCACCCATTCTGAGTAGCAGCTTCAGGTTATTAGTTCAAATTCCTGCATACATTTTTAGTTGCCATGGAAAATGCGGTTTTCGTTCAGTTTTCGACTAATTTAAAATGGAAAGTTATTACAAACAATGTTCATACAAGGGAAAACATGCTCTACAGTTTAAAAATAGTTTAACAAGGGCCTAAAAAATATTGTAAGTTATTTTTTGCCTTACTAAAAAAATTACAAGGTAAATGGTTAACGCAAAAGCAACTCATGTGGCAACTTTCACTCATGCATAAATTATTACTTTTTTTTACCATAAATGGCGTTTTAATATACATAAAATAAATATAAAGAAGAATTATCGACATTTTTTCATTTAAAAAATGCAATAAAAGAATTTAAAGAGAACAAACTTTTTGATGTGTAAAAAGTTAAAAAAGGAAGTAATATTTATAAGCTTGAATAAATTGTACAAACTCATAAAGCAGCCGTGGAATTTAAACATAAGTTTTTATTTATAAAATGATTTGTTTTACAAAAAATTTAGTGCTCTATTTTCTGTTTGTCGAATTAACTCAACAATAATATTGTTTAAAATTGTTAAAATATTTTCGAATATCATATCATTTTACAATTTAGTTATTTGATGAACCCTTGCATTTAAAAGAGGTTTTGGTTTTCTTTTTTTACAGTGCACTTAATTTAATTGTGCCCTTGGGCTGGGTTATAAGACCTTCTGTTTATGCTGTGCTAATTAATTATTTCCCCCCCCCCCCCCCCCCATTCCAGGTGTGCCGATTATCATGGCAAGCAATGTACAACAACGGCAGCAAGATCCATGCACCACAACTGAAGAGCCGAAGCACCAGCGAGCACGACGAGCAGCCAAAGGTCAGGGTTCAGCGGCGGGAGCATGCCAATCGTGGTCTAGTCAGCGATCTTCGTTTCATCACCAGCAGGAGCAGCAGGATCGGGAGGTTGGGCAGCAAAGGGAGCAAGTGCAACAGCAGCAGCAGCATCAGCAGGTGCACCACCACCACCAGCAGAACTATAGAAATCCTCGCCAGCACGAGCTACTGCATCACCAGCGGAAAGTGCCGCCGACACTCCCACCCCGCGGTCGCCTTTTGATCAGCGAAGGAGCTCGTAGGCGCGAGGTGAGGGGCTGCGGGGCGGTGGGCGGCGGTCTCCTATGCTGCAGCCTGGACGCATTGAGTCGTCCCGCCAAGCTACTGCAATTCGGAGTCCTCCTGCTGATCCTGCTGCTCGCCACCCATGGAGATCTTGTGCAAGCGGAGGGCAATGTTGGTAAGTGTCCATCAAATAATATACATTTTTAAAATATGAAAAACATAAAGAAATGTGGAAAGTGGATGCAGATTGACAGAGACAAATATTTTTGAACAAATATATATTTTTAAAAAAACTTCAGAGCAGCACACACGTTGTTAATAATCCCTGGTGTCTTTAGATTTCCCTGGCCAGTTACCACGCCTCCTGCGTTAACTTTTTGTGTGTTGCGGCGAAAACATAAACCCGTTTAATTAAAACTTTGACGCACAAAACCAGCCACGCAGAGCAACATGGTAACATGGTTACATGGTAACATGGCTTTTAGCTCCGATCCCCATATGACAAGATGGCCCATTTATATATAGTATATGTCCAGAGTTCTGGTAGCTGTGCAAATATGTTTTTAACTAGTTTAGCCCGCACCGTGCATAATCCAATTGGCCGGGGCGAGGAATTTGGGGAGTGCAACAGCCGCTTTCTGCATTTCAGCTACACTTTTGGGCCAGGAAATGGCCTCTACGGCCGGAATCGACCCAAAGAGCTGGCTAAACGAGTTACAGTTGTTGCCCAACGAAAACAACTCTCATGTGCAAAGTGCAACAGGCCCCGATGTGAAGGGAATATCGTTTGGGCCAATTACGAGTTGATTTCAGTTGAACAACTGAATGAAACAGACCTGAAGATACGAGATTTATTGGTATTGATTTTCGGAAGTCAGAAACTCAATTTAGTCTTGGATTTGTTTTTGTTTTTTGGAGAAATTGCCATCCGTTTTTAACAAGCGTTTATAGACATTTAATACAACTGAAATGGCTTCGCCAATATATATTTATTTTATTTTTCTCATGAAAGTAATCGCATTTAAATGCGATTAAATGAGAGGTTGCTTATGCATCTCTGTTTATGTCGAATTTTTTCAAAAAGCATATAACAAACTACTGATATAATAGATTTTCTGATAAAAGTTACATTTTTATCTGTTTTAGAAAACTTGTATATTTAAATAATTGTACAAATATAATAAATTTATTTATCTCATCAAAATATCAAACTTTTTGCAAAATATATTTCTATTTATCATTTTTTCTATGCTTTTATTAAAATGCCATTAAATGAAAGGAAGCTATAAATATCTCTGTTGATTTTAGTGAAACTCTAATTAATTAATTGAGTTAATTTTATATCTGTTACAAAAATGTGCCAAAAACTTGTACATTTATATATATTTTGCAAAAGCTTGACACTTTGCTGCTTTTGCATATCTAGATTAATACTTTTCTTTTGGCCTGTTTAAATATTCAAAACAAATTCACACATTCGATCAAACATAAACATTTTTGGCTTATGCATATTTCAATTTATTTTAGCTTAATCAAATAGTTGATAGTTTTTTTTCGACGGACTCATTAAATGGCTATTAAATGTTTATTATTTCCAACAAATGCATCTCTTTCAAGTCTCGTTTTATCTTTTGCGAATTAGCATTTCCGAGAAATTTTCTTAAGGATTTCCATGTCATAATCTGATTGACGTTATGCTTTCTGTTTAGCATCCGAGAGAATTAAATTTTCGTAATTATTTCAGACCGAGCATAAATTGGCTACCACAAGCTGTCAGTTTCTCTTTCGGAAAACTTAACTTGTGCCTGTGCTAAGCATTTTCCAGCTTATCGTAATCATCTCGCTGCAAGTTCCCTTCGTATTCATGGCCATGTTGCCATGTTATATGGCGGCATCAACTGCCAAGGATGCCAAGGATGCCAGGGGTTGGTTTTCGCAGGACTCACAGCTCATATCCTGGGCACCAGAGCTTCCATGCTGCCACTGCTGCCATGACGACAACTAGTTGCTGCTTTTGTTGGCCATGTAAATGTGCAGCTTTCGTTACAGAGACCACATGCAAAGTTAACTAGGGAGCTCCGCCCATGCATTTATGCGCAAGAATCAACAGGAGCTGCCGAGCTGGCGAGCTGGGACCTGGGATTTATTGATTGCTGATGCAGGTGCACACACTCACCCTTGTTGTCCTGCTACACTGATAAAAAAACAAAATCCAATTATTACATAATCTATTTAAATATATTTCTCCTTTTTTTATTTAATGCTTACATTAAAATATTTAATTTATTCGGAATAGATTTTAATATCCAATCACAATTAAATCACATTAAAAAAACCAAGAAAAAACAATGTAATACAAGTAATATGACATTGCTCAAAAATAATCATTATATTTTGAATTGTGATTTTTATCATATCAACTACGAGTATAATGATTACGGTCCTTAATTTTAACCATTCCCTTTCTTTATCAGTGTAGTGTACAGATACACAAACAGATAAATGTCCTGGCTTTGCAGTTGACTGCTCCTCCACATTGTTGTGTATTGTGTGTGTGTAAATTTGCAACGAGCAGCGAACAACGAACAAACAGGCAACATCATCATTAGCAGCAGCCGATGTTCCTGTTTCTGCGCCTCGGTTGCCATATTTTATGGTGGCAACTTTTGATGGCTGCACAATAAAATTTAATTAACAGCAAATGGAGGCTGATGATGAGGATGAGGCTGAGGCTGAGGCTGAGAGCTCCCTGTTGCATGCAACAGACTTGTGCAACACATTGACCTTTGCCAGCCAACCAGTTGCCAAACAACTTCATTAAAACTGACAACGAGAAGAGATGGGAGATGTGAGTGGCCCATCTAACTTTTCCAGCCTTTTCCTATGCATTTATTCATTTCATTTGAAAAACAAATATTTGCACCCATTCTGTGAGAGCTTTCTGCAATGCCAGATAGTTTTCATATCTCTGCATTTAATGAAATTCAGTTCAATCATGGCAAGTAAAGCGAGATATCCAAAATCCAGGCCAAATGCAAAAGTCATCTCGCTTCGAAATTGGTTTTTACATTTTTCGCGCATTTTCACATTTTCAAATCAGCTTGCGAATGCATTATTAATTAGTTGGCCGTTGCCATGACAAAGCGGAGCATTGAGAAGTACGATATTTCAAATGGATATGCAGTGCTAATGCAATTTCCATGTAGATAGGTCAGGAAATACTTCCTACGTATTGCGTATACGCCATGGTGGCCGCTCTATTTTCGGCCAAATGGAATGCGGCTAACCTCTGGCTGCTGCCGCTTTACATCATGCTCTGCGGTTGATTTGGCACACAAACCGCAATTGTTCAGAGCTATTAGATATAGATATATAGCTAGGCATTCTATTGAATTAGTGGGTGCAATTTGAAAAGAGCCTTGCAAATTGCTTTTTTTTATATGCTATGCAAAGCGGAATGGAATTAAAGCCATTTGTTTGAGGTTATTGGTTAAATGAAACCTTTAAAGCAGTTCTTGATTTAAAAGCTAGTTTGTTGTTTCCTCTACTTTCTTCATTTTGTTGAAACTTTTCCTGCTAAAAAGTTACTGTGCAATTTTCTCTGACAGGTGAAAATACGTATGCATTCTTCTTTCGCTAGGCTTTAACCGAAAAATCTCTTGCTGACGTCCTGTGGCTGTCGGGATTTTCGTATTCGGCACTCCATTCCACAAATATTTTTTTGATCCCTTCGTCATCCAGTTTTAAAGTGGAGCAAGGTTTCTTTCCACTTTTACACTCACTGATAAAAAAAAGGAACAGTAAAAACAAATAACTGGCTATGGATTTTCACATTTTATGTATCATATAAATCATAATAAAATGGAATAGTAAAAATAATTATCTGACTATTGATTTTAAATACGAAACAAGAAGGAAAGCAAACTTCGGCAAGCCGAAGTTCATATACCCTTGCAGCTATTGCATTAATTAAATACTTTTGAAAACATTTAAATTATGATTTTCTTGAGTATGTGCTAAAAAAAAACATTGAAACTATGATTATTTGCAGCTCAATTATTAGATAGTTATTTTATATATTTTTATTATTTCTATGGGAGCTATATGCTATAGACGTCCGATTTTGATAAAATTTATACCATAATTCTGAAATAATTAAACATTGCTATATGTCGAAGAACTAAACAAAAAATTAAAAAACAGAAAAGTTATAATTTTTTTCATTTATTTTTCCGATTGTTCCTATGGGAGCTATATGCTATAGTCGTCCGATTTTGATGAAATTGAAACCGTAATTCTGAAATATTAAACCATTACTACATCTCGAAGAACTAAACAAAAAATTAAAAAACAGCAAAGTTATAATTTTTTTTCATTTATTTTTCCGATTGTTCCTATGGGAGCTATATGCTATAGTCGTCCGATTTTGATGAAATTTAAACCGTAAATCGGAAATATTTTACCATTACTATATGTCGAAGAACTAAACAAAAAATTAAAAAACAGCAAAGTTATAATTTTTTTTCATTTATTTTTCCGATTGTTCCTATGGGAGCTATATGCTATAGTCGTCCGATCCGGCTCGTTCCGACTTATATACTACCTGCAATAGAAAGACAACTTTTGGGAAAGTTTCATGCAGATAGCTTTAAAACTGAGAGACTAGTTTGCATATAAACGGACGGACAGACGGACAGACGGACAGACGGACATGGCTAGATCGACTCTCCTAGTGATGCTGATCAAGAATATATATACTTTATAGGGTCGGAAACGTCTCCTTCACTGCGTTGCAAACTTCTGACTGAAATTATAATACCCTCTGCAAGGGTATAAACATAATATTAAATACCAAGCATATTTAATTGCATATTTTTGTTTAGAAAAATTAAAAAAAAGTAAACATGCATATTTAAAGTAAAGAAGAACCGAAATAGATAAAAATCAAAGCGGGCTTTTATTTACTAGATTTCTTTTATCAGTGCTGGCACATAACTTTGCACATGGTCAAAATTCATAAAGGTTGGATGACTGCGTACTGGAGCTATCCAGTGGATAGTTTGATACTTTTCCCTTTTTTTCTGGCAAACTAAGGATTAGTGCGAATGTGAGCCGGAAAAATAATTGCTGTTCTGAAACTTAAAGCACCCCGATTCCGACGTCAATTTAATTTCTCAAATGGCGAGGGCAAAAAGAAAAAGCAAAAAGCAAATAGCAAACAACTTGCAACTAATGAAAATGCACTTAATTTGCGCCACGCTCAAGTCATTTGGAACAAATTGCTGTCTGCTGGATGAGGGGCTTTGTTAACGTGAACGTATTGCCGACATAATCGAGTATCAGAACAGTGAACCAGAAAGGAATGCCTTGAGCCTTGAAGACAAGGCTCCTTTCGATGAGAGTTGCGAGTTACTTTTACCCGTTATTTTTTTGGGTACGCTCCATTTGGGTTGGGAAATGGTGGGGAAAAGCGTAGGAAAATCCCACTGAAAATGCAGTTGCATCTCTGCAGCTAAGCCCCAAACTTGTCTGTCGTTTTAAGCGCCGCAATTACTGCCGACAGGCTCACAACGCACTTTGTACTACTATACTATAGTATATAGTATGTGTGAGTGTGGCAGTACTGTTGCATGTTGCTGCTGCATTTTCCACACTTATTTTCCCTATTGTCCCAGAAGTCAGAAGCATACTAGTTTTCAGTTTGAGTTTTCGTCCAGGGGATTAAGTTGTGCTAAGTGGAAAACAGTTGGGCTGGCGTAGATTAGAGATTTTACTCGAAATTGGTTGGCGAAAATTGGGACAGAAATTGAAAGTAAAACGCTTGGGGCTTATTCTTTGTCTACTCTTTGCATAGCAGCATTTTGTATAGACCTTTTATTGAAATATTAAACCAAAGTATTTATTAAAATTTCACAAAATACAACACAAAGCAAGGCTTCGAATAAATGAAAATTTCACATGTAGTTTTAAACAAATTTGACTTGTTAAATTAAAGAAAATAGGTTCAAAATAAAATTGTTACTATAAAATTATAAAACTAGTTTATCAACATTTCACGTAAATGGAAATTTGTACATAAAACTATTAAAGCAAATTTTTACGCAAGGCTTTTATTAAATTAAAATTTTAGTCTATTTAGGCATAAATAAAAACATGTCTCAGCAGTTTTTATAAAATAAAAAATCTGTCAAAGCAAATGCAATAAACGTAAACACTTCTCACAAAAACAAACATAATTAATCAATATAAATATTAAAAAATTCAAACTAACATTTTTGTTTATTTCGTGCAAAAGGCAGGTCACTGCAAATAATATTATTTTGTCTGTACTGGTTATGGCATGTGTGCCTTTTAATAGCATTATCTGTGCTCTCTAAAGCTTTTCTGAAAATCTGTCATATTTAGTATATTTTAGTGGCAATTCATTTTGTGGTGTCACAAAATTCCAGAATCGCTTCGGAACACTCGTCAATACTTCAGACTGGCCACTATTGTACGACGTCCTGCCGAGTAATTAAACTTTCCGAACTGATGGCTTTCAATGGCCAGATGAAGATGTAATTAAGAGATAAGACTGGAAACAATGGACATACACACACATGGGCACATGATGAGTTACGCCCCCTTTCTCAAGATGCCGCCCACCTCAACTTTCCCCATGGCAGGGCTTCAATCTCGAAGAAACAAAGAGGTCGGAGGTCCTGAAATAAGCAATCGAGTGGAAAAAAATGTATTGAATGGCCAATGAACCAGACCAGGCACTCCAGACACTCCCCTCGTATTTTCCACGCTCCCAATTGGCAGGAAAAATCGCAGACAATCAAGGGCAGCCAGGGAAAAGAGCAGCTGGAAAACTGACAAAAGCGTTGCTAATGAATAATACCCGTAATCATCGTTAAGATGCAGGCACATAAAAATATATAACAACAAAGAAGGGAATATAACAATAAACTGGTAGCCATAATCGATGGCCTCGACTAGGTGGTGCGCAGTAAAGAATAATAAATGGTATCGCAAAACACAAAATGAAAATTAAATGAAGACAATTTAAATTCAAATTTATTTTCATTATATAATGTCTGCCTTTATTCAGCTGACAAAATTGTGAAGAGAGCTATGCAATTAAATAGACTTTAATTTTCGAGCGTTTACAAATATGAAATTTTTCAATAAAATAAAGTTTTTGTAGATTGTGTTTTTAGTTGTTAAATAATTATTTACTTCATCTAAAATTCTGTTCTAAAAATTGTATTAAATATTTTTGTTTTTGATTTCTAAAGCGATATAATTTAATCTGTAAGCCAACAATAATATCAAGAACTTTTATATCAAGTATCTTTATGCTAAGCCATAAGTTCTTTATTTCAAGAATTTAATGTCCAAATATGACTTGAAATTTGTACACGTTTTTTCAAGCTTTCTCCCAAACCTTTATCAACAAATTTAATAGGTTTATTAGCCCGCACTTTTGTGCCCTTTTCAGATATATATCCCGATCGTAAAGCTGCCATAATGGGAATCCAAATCGCTGTCTGGCGGCGTTCGGTTGAAGGGTGCCCAAAAAATGTCATAAAAATTAACGTGCCATCGTAAATATCTGGGCGTTGAGCTCGACCCCGTCATATATATATATATATGTAATATTTGAGTGCAAATATGCGTAAAATTGTTCAGAGGACAACCCATGCACAGCAGTTAAAGTTGTAGATTTTGGCACATTAAAATAAAGAAAATAAAAAAAAAGGGAAAAAACAGGCAACTGGTTGCTAGACTTTCCCCCACATAAATATGGCCTGGAAAATGGGAAAATGTTCTAGGTTTTTCTTCCCCCAATTTGGCCGCAAGGCAAATCCCTGCAATTACTTTGTTGGCACTTTGTTTTTGGCTTTCCCTTTTGAAGTTCCCAATTTTGTGGCTTTCTATATGCCTGCCCTTGGCAGCGAAACCATTAGAACCATTTTAATGGTAACTAGGGCGCAAAAACTAAACCAAAAAAAATTCTCACATGTTGCGTAATGTATGTAAATGTATTTATTTGACAACGTGGGGTGAGGGAGGGAATCCTTCGGCAAAAGCAAATAAATGTTAATTTAATGTTAATATTGCTTACTTCGCCCACGCCTTGAAGGTGGAACAAAAGCCAAAGTCAAACAGAAATGGTAAACCAAAGTCATGGAAGTGTTTCTTGGCCTGCGGCAAGTGTAAAAAACATACGTACATGCAAAATTCATTGAGCGAAATGTTGGGGAACAAGGGACAACAGCTGCTCTCGATTGCCAGCATGGGTTAAGGCTTGGGGCCTTGGGAGTGTTAATACCCATTCCATTCGAGAAATAGGACATGTGTAGGCGTGCGGAAATTTAATAAGAACTGGATTTTTATGTGCCACGCATACGCAAATAAGCGTTTTGCCCCCCACACACACACACACCCAAAATACACACCAGGCAAATGTGTATTTATGTGCTCCTATTGCGATGTTTGGCCTGCTGTAATCACGCTCCATTGGGCGTCTCTAATTTGGCATTAATACAGCTACCCCCAATTCCCTGCCCCTCGTGACCCCTGACCCCTGACCCCTGAACTCGCTCGAGTGACCTCCGAGCTAATGATTTGATTTATCTAACGGAGACCGCTCCAATAAATTGCCCCACCTGCGTTGCATACTTTGCGGCGCCACTGTTATTGATTTGGCTTGTGGGTGGGTCAAACAAATTACGGTCAGAAATCAAATAATTCTTCATTATATGTTTGCTGAAATCGCAATTGGTGGGCCCACACTTTTTAGAAAATTATGAACAAATTAAATTTTCTTTTTTTTTATGTCATGAAACCTTGCAAAAGATTATAGGACTGAAATATAATTATTTAAAAGCTGAAATTTTGATATAAAATGTTATAACCGTAATATAAAAATTTGAAATCAAATACATCTTAATTTTGTATTTGCCAAAATAAGAATTGGTGCCTCACCTCTTTTTCCCATTTCCATTAAATCCAAGTAGCCTTGTTATAGAAAACTTTAAACTTCGTCACATATTTATTAAAAACCCACATTATCTCTTTGCCAGTCGTACAATACAAATCTAGATTTTTACAGCAAAACAAAATTTCCAGTGTAACTTACCAAATTTCTGTAAAAAAAACTAGGACAATGTCTAGCAAAAAAACAAATAAAATCACACCTGCGAACTTAGATGATTTGGCCAACCAGCTTTTTGATGAGACCAAACAAATGAGCATGTCGACTAAGGATCAGCGCAAATTGTTGCAGGAATATTTGAGTGCCAAAATCAAGGGCAGCGATGAAAGTGAAAATGACGAGGAAAGTGATACTGATTCAAACTCTGAAAGCGATAGGGATTCCGAGGATGACTCTTATTCCGATTCAGAGAATAATTCCGATCCCGAATCCGACGAGAAAACGGAGGAAAGCAGCGAAGAATCTAAATCTGAACTGCAGTCTTTAGATGATAGGGAAATTACAAAATCTACTAAAGCAGTTACTCAAATGAGTGAAAAAAACCAGGATGCCAGTCTCGTGGATCAAAAAATAAGTAATGAAATTACTACCAGAGAGTATGAGCATTCTAAAAGCTTGGAAACTAAACTCGGGTCCTTGAGTCAACCCACGTCCCGAATTCAGCGTCGAATTACAATGGCTGGTGGCTTAGTAGCTGCTCCAATTCGCAATTCATTGCCTTTTAACAAAGATATTAAGCTGCCATCTAAATCAGAAGTCAAATCCTGTCAAATGGCCAACAAAGTGACAATCTCGCCACGTGTGGAAGACCAAAAACCTCTAAATAAACCCAGTGTCAACTGCTTGTTCAACTTAAAAGCTGGTGATTTCTCCAAAGAAATTAAACAAACCACAATTAAGCTTTCTGATCCCAGGAATTAATAATGTAACTTTATTTATTTAACTCATTTTATACTTTGTAATATAAATTTATAATTTATGACCTTTTAGCTAAACTAAATCAATTGTAAACAAACTTTTGTATAAAGTTCTTATATTTAAAATTCTTATATAACTAAATAAAAATGTAAGAACTTAATTGATGCTTCTTAACTAAAAAGAATTTTGTTTATAAGAAATCTATGGGCCTTTAAATCGTTAAATGCCTTTTTATTTTTGCTTAAATCTCTTGTTTATCTGCCATTTATACTAAAAAAAACTAAATAAGTTTTAGTAAACTGCAATTTTTTGTGATGTTTTTAAACTAAAAATTTACTCTTCAGAAAGCTTTGTGCCTTAAAACTTATTTGTGATAACTGATTTCTCTAACCAGGAATCTTTTGGCTTTTCCTACTTAGATGTACCAATTTATTCCATTACGAAATCGCGTGAAATAAACCAATTATAACCATTAGAGCTAACCACAATAGCACATTATTCCGCCAATTTAAATTAATAAACTACCGAGAATGTAGGTCATATTTAATTTGACATTTTTGGGGCCCTACTTTCAAAAACAACTTTAATTGGTCTTTGGGGGCTGTCAGGTGGAAACTTTTGTGGTGTCAAATATTTGACCTAAGTTTGCCTTCACTTCACCGATAAACTGGGCGATTTTGTCAGCCAAATGTTTTTGGGGAAAGTTTGCGGAATAATTTGCAGTTGTTTTTTGGGCTGGCCCTTTTCTATCTTTTGGTTGTACTTTGGTTGGCCATAATTTATGCAAAAATTCTAATGAATTTTTCATGTACAACACAGCAACGGCGGTAGAGCAACAACTTTGCACAAATTAATGAAAATTCATGAGCGAATCCTGTATTTTTGGTGTCCCTCCTTCGATTTTTCCCACCCACCTCCACCTCCCCCTTCCCCTTGCCACGCCCCATTTAATGGGCACAAATTAAAAGCTGCCTAAACATTAATGAAAACCAAAGAAGCGTAAAAGAACAGGAGAAGGAAAGTGAAAATGGAAATGAAGGGCACGTCGGCCGGAAAATGGTGAAAAATGTGGCCCAAGTAATAAGCAATCAAGATTTGTGTGTATTCTTTTATGGCAAATTGGAAAAGTAATTGCACATAAAATTCATTGAATCGCAAAGTGTTGCCGATGACTGCAACTTATTTGTATTTGATTTATTTATTTATTTTATTAAGCAAGTTAAAAAACTTTTAGGGTTTTGGTTTTGTTTTATTTTATTTTTTACTTTTTTGTATGTTTTGAGTACATTTTAATTTAAATATTAATCTGTATTCATTTGTTACATAGTTTTATTTTCTAAAAATTATTCCAAAAAACTGATTTGCGCCCTTAATTGATATTAAGCTATAATGTAGATTATTCCATAGTAAAATAGGGTTTATAAAAAATGTTTTTATTCAGCACAAGCATTTGCACCTTGAAGGTATAAAGTTAATGGTGCTTTGTGAAATCGCTTCGGCTTCCTTGGTAGTTATAAATCAATCAATTTCATTTCAATTTAGTTTATTTTGTATGCTCTTAAAGCCAATTGCAATGGATTTGCATTGGCATTGAGTTTGGTTTTGGCATAAATCCATCTGAAATGAGGGGGTGGTTACTGATGCCTTTTGGGGGTTAACTTCGGATGCAATTGCTGACTTGCAGTGGGCATAAAAGCCGCAGGATGGGAATCACAGGATGCCTGGCAACCTGGAGGCCCGAGGCCAGCAATCAGTCGTCATATTTGGAATTTTGATTTCGATTCGGATACCAAATGCGTATTCGATTGTGGGCGTGGGCTTCAAACTACTACTGCAGCTCGATTTCCATTTCCCTTTTGGCCCTGCAAGAGTTCAGGTCCATTTCAGGTCGCTTTTGGAAACGGAATTTCTAATAAATTGCACAGAAAGTGCACGGGTAGAGGTGGAGAAAAAGGCACAGGTCACATTCAAAGGACCTCATGAATGAAATGCAAAATTGATGTGCCATCCGGACTCTACTGGACTACATTTTACCTGTACCGAAAGCATGTTTAACATGCTAAGATTGAGCGGAGAACACGTATATTCAAATTGAAACAAAATAATGCCACTCACTGTCATCATTCATTTTAAATTGAAACTGGGGATAGGTTGCCCAGCTCATTCTTCGCATTTTTAAGCGTAATTTGAACACGGCTCGATTGCAGATGACCAAAGCAGATTCTTGGTAATGAGACAAGCAAGTTCGTTAGGAATTTCATTGAAAGCAGTGAGAAAGATTGGAAATTTGTCATTCACACAGACAACAGATAATGAACGAGCAAAAAGCTCTTGGGAACTGTGTGGCTGAAAATTTAAAGATAAGTTTCTGATTCACAAGAGACTCTGCTAAAGTAGAGATTTAAAATCGGTGAATCAAGAAAATTAAATAAGCTTTTTAAAGCATGTTTTAGTCCTGACTATTGTTTGGGAAAAAAAACGAGATAAACTACTTAATGCTATGATTTCTATTTTAAAATGCATTTTTCTGGCAAATTTGTTTAAATAAATGGATAAGAGAGTTAATTTTTTGCATAAGCTTTTTAATATGCTTAAAAAGGAAAAGAATTTCAGTCTTAATGCTGAAGAATAAAAGTGGTGATGAAAAGAAAATTAAATAAGCCATCAGTATTTATTATCCATTTTAAATCCATTTTATTTTTATTGACAATTCTCTTTTTAATGGCAAGAGCTCTATTTTAAAATTAAGTTTTTCTGACAAATGTGTTTGTATAAATGCATGCTTAAATAAAGAAAATAAAATACAGGCCGGCATTTTGAATTAATGATTATCAAAGAAAGAAAGTACAGCCTTGATGACAATTTCAATTGTTCAATTTCAATTGTGCATTGCTATGTATTAACAGCTCATAAAAGTCTTGACTATTCTTAAGCTTCAAGCATGAGCAGTCACTTTTGATTGCATACTTTGAGGAGTCACCGAACACATCTCTTTACTATTGGCCATATTTTCTTGGTTTCTATTGCATATGCCTTTCAAAGCTCTTCACATCTTGCTTATCGGATAAACAAACAAGTTTTTGACAGGTACTCAACACATATTTGAACAATGTTGACATCCAGCAGTCGCTTGTTGGATGAACCGTAAACAAATAAACATTTTTGTTGCCTCACAGAATGGAACTCAAATTCCCTTGTCCCGAAAGCACTTTATCTTTCCTTTCCGGGCCTGGTCAGAAGTGGCACTCAATTTATTAGTCCTAGTCCTAGACGAAGGATGAGGCGTCAAAGTGGCTGCCATAAAAAGTTTATATTTATGCTGGACGTTGGACTAGAAACAGAAAACCATGAAGCCGCCTAATTGCGTGCCAAATTTGGTTGGGTCACTGGCGTCGGTTGGGGCCAAAAATATTTGCTTAGCAATGTGGCTAGATAAATCAACGAAACCACCACCACCCACCCGCACTCAGAGAAAAGCCAGAGACAGTTGGCATACCAGAAGGACAAGCTCATCCTCCTAAATTCCTCCTTCCGATTTCCATAGCCCCCAACCCATAAAAAGGCGACGTCAAACGTGTTTAAAATTTATGAATAAAATGAGTTCGCATAAATCAAGGAGCCGGCGGCGTCACAGAGAAAATGAAAAACGGCTCAGTGGCAGCAACATGTTAAGGGAAATTGCACAGAACAAAAATTGCATATACAACGTAATATTTTTAAAAAATTACTTAAATGTATTTTAAGCTTTGTACGTTAGGTATAAATCAAATAAATCTAAGCAAATCAATAGGCTTTAAAAAATAATATGCAATATACAGCATACAATAAATTTGTAAGCCGAAAATTCGCTGAACTTATTACGAAAGACCTCGGCTTCTATTTTTTATTGAATACTTTAAAACACATTTATAAAAGGTTTTAAGATTTAACTGGATTTTGTCAAAAACATCCGTTTTTTTAACAAACCATTTAAAATAATACTTTTTTTTTTTGCTTAAGAAAGTGTTTTTTTCTTAACAACTAAGAACCTTATTACATTTTAAAAGCCTTAAAGTATTTATGAACTTTTTTTTTACAAATGTAAGACCTATTACATAATATAATTAAGGTAACTACAAGCTCTTATAATATAATGCTTACAAAAAATTTTTTTCAGACATGGGGGACTTGTTTAAAAATACCTAAGATCTTAAAATAAAGTTCTTGAAGCCTAGTTTATTTTTTATATTTAGAGTTACAAGTTTTGTGTAATAAAATTATCAGGGTTATTATTACATTTTAATTGATGTGCCTTTAAAGAAATACTTGACATAATACTTTTTCACTTTATAAAAAGGTTTCTAGCTTTTAAAATTAGTTTTAGAAGATGCAAAGCCGTGGTTTGTCATACGATCTGGAAAAATCCCTTTGAGCTTTAGCGTTACTTCTTTCGTGTGAAAAACATTATATTTTTTCCATCTGTGTGGGGCTTGTCCTGCCAAGAGGAATGCCCCACTCAAAGGAATGTGGATGCAGGTCCTGCTGGAGCTGGAGCTGCTGTGAAATGCCGCCGCTTATTTACACTTAATAAAGCTGCAGTCTCAACTAAGCCGTGGCAAAAACAAAATAAAAAAAGGGGAAAAATACAGAGTGAAAGGCAGTGCATCTTTGGTGCTTTTATTTGTTTGTCATTCTGTTGGCGCATGTGTGCGATGGCATTAAGCGCTTAGCAAGTCAAGTAGGCAGGAGCGACTTTAATGCATAAACAGGCGCCAAGGCTCCAGTTCTGAGTCCTGCGTCCTGAGTCCTTGTTATGCTGCCCTTTAACGAGCTGTGTGGCACACTTGCATCGTGTTTGTTTTGCCATTGGCCCTGCCATTTTCCAACAGCTCCCCCCCATTTCCTGGAAAAGTCCCCTGGAAAAGCCTTGTCGTTGTCATGATTAATGTCCTTTGTTATTATTTATTTTCTTTGTGTCGCCTACCCTGACAGTTGTTGTTTCGCCTTGTTTCGCCTCGTTTTGCCCCAGCATTGACACGTAATGTCAACGCAAACGCCAGTATTGTGCCCCGCGGGTTGACTTTAACGCATCTCTTTTTTTTAGCCTTATCCTGGCAAAGGAAAATTTGCTTTTATCTCTCTCTCTCAATATCCTGGCTGGTCTGGTAATTGTGTGCTAAACACAAGTAATTTTTTTTGGTAAATGTACAATGTATCCATAGCAACATTTCAATTTCAACTGCCTCTGATTTGTAGAAATAAGCTTTTCTTTAAATAAAATATTCTTGAATGCAAATTGAAAGGAAATCAAAAGGCTTAGGAAATTTGTTGTCTAGTAAATCAGTTATTAACTTTTGTTGTGCTTGAATATTTCAATTTCTTAAAGCCCTTTGAATTTAAGATCCCTTTTTGTGACTTTTATCTTGTTATTTAGATCATCAAAATTTTAAGCAGATTTAAAAAAAGATTGTATATTTTCTTAGGAATTTGTTTCAATAAGCCATGAAATTGTATTTTAAAGATTAAAAAACCATTTTTAAGATTCCCCTCCAGCAAAGAAATACATTTTCCGATTTGCCAATTTTCACCGCGTCTAAAGCAGAGAAATTTTGTATAAATAAAAGCTTTGATAAATATGTCACCCGTGTCCACCCATTCTAAACGACATTTGTGGGCACTACCCAAAGAGAACTTTGTCCATTTTACCTTTTGATCCGTGCCCTGTTTATGTTATACAAAGTTCCACAAAATCCGACTAGTTCAAGTTTTGAGTGTCCCATGAAATGTGTGTGTGTTGGCACACTTTTATGACAGCATTGCTGCTTTCACTTTGGCTGCTTGGGGTAAATTCAGCACGTAATCAGAGTGCGGACATTCGTTATTGTCATTAAAGATGTCGGCGGGCTCTCAACGCTCAACGCTCGCCTCCGCACATATAATATATACATATAAAATATTACACATACCACACGTTGGCCGCCTGGCCAAACCACACGTGCCTGCGACGTGGCCCGGTTGACAGGGGGAAAAATGTCGTTATGAAATGAAAATCTTTTATTTTTTTCCCTTCTTTAAATGCCTTGACCCCAAAGCAAACAGCAGAAGAAGGACCTGGACGAGAGTAAACATCCCCGGCCAGGCGGAAAATTCCGAAAGGAGCTTCCTTTTTTTAACTATAGTTTGTGTAGTGGGTGCGGTGTGCCGGTGGACATCAATCAAAATGCAGGGGCTTCCTGTCGCCCACGACAACCACAACCACAATGCTCTTGGAATTTTCAATTTCGCCTTTGGGGGCGGCAAAATTTATTAAATTGTTGCGTCTCCAGTGTGTTTCTGTGTGCCAGTGGCATAATTTGGGGCTGTCCAAGATTTCCCTACAGTGGCGACCCTGAGCAATCAAGTTGCCAGCCAGCCAACTTATCAATCAATTCTAGGACAAGCACAAAAGAACGACTGTCCCCCCATCACAGATTTTGATTTGTTGATTGGCAATAACGATGAATGCAGGCCACGATTCTTTGCCATTTCCTTCTTGCGGTCGAGGTCTTTACTTTTCATTCCCTATTGGAAAGCGTTGCATAGCGAATCGAATCCAAACTGCCATAAATAATAGTTTTTGCATCTCGGAATGGTAGATAGTTTCTCGGCAACGGGGATTTTGTTGCCGTAAAAGCTTTTAGTTCTTTGGTTCTTGTTTTTATTGCCACGCTCGATGTCCAGAAACGCATTTGCGTGGCTCAACAATGGCGTTAAAATGGCCTATGAATGCGGCACGTAACGCAACATTGCGCATACGCCGTGTGGTCTTATCACTCGTCGGGGAAGGGACAAAAAAAATAGAAAAGGTAAAATCGAAAATAACCTGCACACAGACAAAAAAAAAAACATGATAAATATACATATAAAATGGTTACTATACTATTTACAAAAATTTAATGTATTTTGTTGTTTCGAAACAATTCAAATGGTTCGTAGAAAAACTATTTTTTTTTTACATGTATTATTTTCTTATACTAAAATTAAAATGATAGATAAACTGTTAATGTTTTTCATGAATTTTGTTTTAATTATTTTGTTGTTTTTAAAAAATAAAAGTTAGTTTAATTGTTTTACTTGTTTTATATTTTTTCTCTGTATGGACAACAACGACGGCCATGAGTTCGCATATTTATGAGACCAGTCCAAAGGACCTGCGAGGTGTCCTGATCCCTCGGGACGATTGGTCTCTTCAGGCCGTCAGTCTTTTATTGCAGAGGGGAAAATATACCAATTAGAGCGCTCGCTTGCCGCACTGCCCATCTGATTTAATTAGTTTCTATTTTCGCGCTGCGCTGCCTTTAGTATTGCTTTCCGTCTGGCATTCAGGTCACGTCTCTGCTGGCCTATTGATAAACAGACAGACGACCTCTGTCGCCGCCACATTTATTGACTGTTTTGCCAACGTTTTTCCCAGGACTTGCCATTGCTTTCCCCAGGAAAGCAGACAAAGTGAGCGTTTATGGTGCTTTTGCTTTTGCCTTTAGCTGTTGCTCTGGGGGAGTGCACTTCAATCTGTCGACTCGACAATGCTGAAAGGACTGAAAAGGATAGCAAGGACTCCATATGGCCAAACAATGTAGCCACTCGACTGCTAACTACACAAAGAATAAAAATCTAGTTTGCAGCACTTGAGCCCAAGAGTCATTAAGTATTTTATAGTGCAACTTGAATGGCAGGTACTTAAATGAAAAATGGCAGACGCATTTTTCCACTTAAGTTATTAATAGTCTTACTTTTATAATAATAACTATGATGAGATAGTTTGATAGTTTGCTGTTTAAATGAATCAATTCTAAAATATGGGGTGTTTACCAACTGTTTCCTGACTAATTAAAACAAATACAGCAAAGTTAATGAGAAATTGCAAACGTACTGTTGAAGCTAAGTTTTTAATGGTCTTACTTTTATAACATATTAATGATGGGAATTACACCATTAAAGCAAACCGAATTTGTCATAAGCTATCTATAAAAAATATTTTCATTTAAGAAACAACAAAATAAACAAAGAGTCATTTAGAATTGTATAGCTAACTTAAGTATAAAATTGCAAATTAATTTTAATTTACGTAATAGTTTCCTTTTCCTTACAAATTTCTAAATATAATTTTCTTCCTAGAAATAACTTGTTGAAATTGTTAGCTTGCCCTGCTCATTCATAGTTTTTTCAGCTTCTTGATGAATTCATCAGTCATTCTTTTCCCTACCCAAGCAAACTCTTATTGTTCTCGAAGTTACTTAATTTCTGGGCTTTCGTGGAGCTCTTATCAACAAGGGACCGGGATTCTCAGACCGTTGAGATTAATATTCGACGCCCTTTTTGCCCTGCCTGCAATTATTCAGCAATTAAAAACAAAACAGCCAGAAATGCGGGATTCGTGGGTTGGCTAGGAAAAAAGAAGGGTGGTTGTGGCAGCTAAATGAAATTGCTTTGGCTTAATTAATGGCCAACAAATGTCGAAGCGTCGTCGCCCTTTCCTTTTCGGTTGTCACAGGACAAAGTTAAAGCCAGGCAAAGACCACGAAAACTGTTGACAACAAAGTTCCAAAGTGATGCCATTTTTGGGCGTGGGTTTTGGAGCACGTCAAACAGGGCGAACAGGACGAACAGGACGTGCGTAACACACATGATGCTAGTCCGCTGGAAAAGCAGATGGAGGCAAATTTTTCACTGGCAAATTCCCGATGCGATGCGGGCGTTCTCCTTGACGTCACATACAACTGCGGTCATTTTAATAGTAGTGGAACAATATAAATTGTTTCAGAGTCTTTTAATTTAATAAACAAAATAATTTAATAAATTTAAATGTTTGATACTTTTTTAAGTTAGAAATTTTTATACATTTTTTTAATTATCTATTTTGAAATTTTTAAAAACATTAAACTAAGGATAAATGCGGATTTTTATCTTGCGCCACTAAGTTTAGGGAACAATTTCAATAAAAATATAAACAAAGTTTTCAGAAGTTGCTTTCGAACTATTTTTGATAGCTAAACAACTACTATTTTGTTGGCCGCAACTGTACAAGGAGACATGCTAACAGACATTTGACTAACGGCCAAAAGAGGATATATTCGGGAATCCTCCGGGCCATGAATTTGTAGTTGTCTTCACTTTTAGACTGTGTGTGTGTCGGCCATGTGCGACATGCTCATAAAAAGCGTTTATTTTAGCCAAGAGTCAAGCAAGCAGGAAAAACCAGGGAGGGGGTGGGGGGATGAGTCAGTATCTGGGGATATGGATATATTGGGGGTGTCGAGAGTCTGCTTAGCGACGTAATGCTGATTTGGCTCTTACCACATCGTTATGTCTCAACTGAAAGACAGCTCTGCTCCGCTTTCCACTTACCAGCTCATAATGGCGTCGCTTAAACAACTCTTTCATGTTCTAACCAAAGACTTTCTCTTCTCTCTTTTCTCTACTTTCTCCACAGGCTGCCAGTTTGTTAGGACGCTATGCATACCGCACTCCGAGGTCTGCTACGATGGTGAGTAAGATATAAGAACTAAGATATAAGATATAAGCTATGAGATAAAACGGCGACACCCAGTTAAGATGGTCTTAAGCCCCCGATTGTGGCTATCAGTCAGTATGAGTCAAAAGGGAGCAAAAGGATGCCAAGTTCGTGCAAATTGAATTTGCACACCATGAGAAAGGGATTAGTTTCACTGGTAGAGGAAGAACTTAAAGAGCTTAAATACAACCACCACTAAATTCTTGGCATTAGGTATGCCAAATGACAGCTTACGTTTAGTTTATTGGCTTTTATTTGGAAAGAAAAACTTTAATATGCCAGTAAAAAAAGTAGTTCAATGCAATCACAACAAATCACAATCTAAGTATGCAAAATATGATGAAAGCTTTTTGTGTTTTTATTCATATTATAATCAATATAAGTGTTGAAGCTAAGCAAGTCGTAGAGTTTGTATTATAAATGCATAAATGCAATTAAGAAAAATCGTTTAGTGTTTAAGTATTTTATAAATATTATATACAAGTAGGCATAAATTCAACAATAGTTAACTTCAATGGAAAGTCAAGTAAAGTAGTTTATTTTTATTTGGCAGACATTAAGTATGTTAAATGACAGCTTAAAAATTAAATGTTTTCTTACATCTTCTATAAAGATTGCTGATTTTCCAAAGGTATACATATTAATTTAAAATTGTATGAAGTTTCAATTATAAAAAAAACATTTTCTTTTAAAGCTGGCAAATTAATAGATTTTTATTCTTGTCCTATGATGATAACTGATTTTTTAAATGTATACATTTTAGTTTAAATCTTTACATAATATTTAATATAAAGATTAAAGTACAAATTTCTTTAAATGTGTACATTTTTAACTTAAATTAAAAAAGGCTTCCTCTAAATTTTATTTTATGACCTAAAGTACAAATCTCAAAAATGGACTAACTTTAATTGCTTTAAGCACTCCAATCCCCAAATACAATAAAAGCCTTCACTGTCGATTTCCGCCGCCATTACCCACTACAGTAGCCGAAATGCATCTTGAGACAAAAAAAAAAACCCCATTTTGTGTGGGTTAAAGGGCGAAGAGTGAAGCGTTAAAAAGGCATCCAAGCTGAACTCTGGCCCCGAGCATATTATTCGTATTTGCAGAGCTCTCTTCAGTGCTTCGGTTCAAGAGTTCACACGGAACGACACCAAAACAAAGTGTGAGATTTCTAGGAGCAGGATCGGGGTAACCAGATTCTAGGGGCACACAAAGTGTAGGAACTGGCAGTGCATTATCGAGAACACACTCAATTACTTATGTAGCACGGCGGAGGGCTAGAGAACAATTGGAAAAGCAGCTGCAGAGCTGGGGGAAAAAAAATGCTGCGAAAAATGGTGAAAATTGCACTGAAATGGTTGACCTCAAAAGGGGCGGTATGGGGCGGAATAGGGCGAAAAGGGGCGTGGCATGGCACTCACATATGCGGACTGCAGTTGTTGCAGTGGCAGTCGTCCGCATGAGAAGCATTTACATTATGCAAATTACGCTCGAGACAAGCCGCAAGGATATGCATTTAAATGGTCGTAAATCAGAATGAAAACAAAAGGTGCTGATGGCAGTATGAGGAGTAATCCGGAGGAAGAGGGAACACTGTACTGAACGAACCATTGTAAGAATACCGCCATTAATGCAGTAACATGCCCTATTAATATCGGCACTAAAGATGACAAAAGCGCATGTAAAAGAGCTCACAGTTCGTTTACGACTGAAATTCGGCAAGTGCAATTAGGGAAATTCGGAGTATAAAGATGGGAGGATAAGACCTGTACTCGTAATTAACTTTTGCGATCAGATAATGATACAATATGGGAAAATAAATTATAGAATTCTGGGCAAAGAAAGAGTAGATGTTTTTAATGGTATAACTTTTGAGTTCTCAGGAATGTATTCTTTATATAATTATGTTTTATTTTTCATTTTTAATTTAAGTTGTTACTATACTTAGAACAAACAATTTTAAGTTTAAAAGAGGGAAATCAATGAATTTCAACCATTCGTGTAAAGTTTCTCTGTCAACAAGGTGCAGAAGTTTGAAAGTTTGCTATAATTCAAGAGCTAAATAAAGTTTACTCCTAAGTATGAAGTAAAAGTTTTCAATTGATAAAGATATGAACAAGAAAGTAGAAAGAAAAGCTACTACTCCAATGGCTTCACTATTTATTGTATAAAAAAGAAAATGGTACACATAAATACAATAATTGATTATTTAGCTTAAAAAAATTAATTATTATTTTATTTATAGTTATCATATGAATTGCGTGATTTAATTTAAAAATATTTTAGTTATTGAAATGAATCCTATTTGCTTAAAACTTAAATTAAATATTTCTGATTTTAAAATCTTTTTAAATAAAAAAAATAATGTGATCTTTTTGCTGTAAATATATAAATTTAAACTAAATATTTCAGATTTCAGATATTTCCGAAAATAGTCTAACATTGAAAATAAAAATGTTTGAATTAATTAAGAATATGTTACTTTTAATATGGGTCCTTAAACGCAATTAAGATTTATGTGAACTAACCTTTTTAACAGTGTACTAACCTTGATTCTTCGCTTTAATTGCAGACAACATATTCGGCAAGTGCATTCCAACCACCGGCGTGGACGTTGAGGACATTGAGAAGTAATTACCTTGATTTAGCTCATAGTTAAACCTATATTAATTGGATTTATCCTTTCCCAAAAGGACACCACTCACAGAGGAGCAGTCCCGTGTGCTGGCCACCATGCTGGAGGAACTCCAGGGCGCCGGCTTAGGATGGGACCATCCGTACGTGCAGTGCCGCATCCAGGGATCGCTCTTCTCGCTCCAGCGGCAACAACAACTGCCGCCCAATCTGTGTGCGAATCTGGCGCCGGCTCCGCCGGAATTCGGGGATCCGGCCAGCGCGATGGCCTATGTGCGCTTCACGCCGCCAGAACCGGAACCGGAAATCGAGTACTACGACCAGCTCTATCCGGTGCTGCAGAAGAAGCAGAATGCGGATGTGGATGACATGTATCTCAATCGAATGCTACAAGATCGTCGCAGGCTAAGGCATGATCCCTCGGAACTGGAACACTTTGGCAAGCTGGATGGCCATGGACATGTGGGTCCCCAAGTGGATGCGCCCAGCATAATGGACACCTTTTTGGACACCGAAAGGCAGAGGATCGAACGGGAACAGCAGATGGCGGCGGCGGAGCAAGATGCCGATCGCCGGAATAGGTTGGAACTATACCAGATTCTGGCCGCCTCTGAGCCCGATCCTCAGCCCTTTCAAAGGAAACAGCCAGCAAATGCCATGGATCAACTGGAGGCCATTGTGGAGCAGCAGAAGGAGCAGCAGCAGAAGGAGCAGCGGCAGCAGCAGGAGCAGCAGGAGGCCAAGGCGCCGGTCTATGTGCCACCGGAGGAGGTGAACGAGTCGAGTGAACTCTACTTCCCGGACAACTTTGCTCCCTTCAAAAGAGCAAGGGGTCGCTTCAGGGGCGAGTTGGCCCGGGAAGTGGAGGATGAGCCACCCAAACGTTCCTTCTTCCGGGAATTGGCCGGTGAACAGGGCTTGGAGCAGGAGAAGCCTCTGAGGCACTTGGCAGCCCCTGCTGAATCCTCACCAGACCTGGCCAAACGACGCCCTCTGCCGGATGCCTACGATGTGGGCCTGCAGCAGCGGGAGCTGGCCTTCGAGTCGGGTTTGCTGAGGAACTCGCTAACCCCGCTCGAGGAGGAGGCCATGTTGGCCTCCAACAGCTTCCCGCGCCAGTCCAAAAGCCAGCGCGTTTACACCGAGGGCGGACTGCTGCCTGATGCCGCAGGATAATGCGCAGGACAACGAGGACATGCAGGGCGACGAGCCGGAGAGTGTGAAGCAATCGTTGCTGGCCAATATGCTGGGATTTGCCAGGCACGAGCGTCTGGATGTGAAGAAACCGGGTCCTTTGCTGGGACCTCCATCCACGGGCTCCGCCGAGATGCAATCCAATCAGCTGGAGACGGACAAACTGGCACGCAGTGGGAATAAGGAGGTCCTGCCCGCTCACATCAAGGACAATGGCAATGGCAATGGCAACTCCGACGAGGATGAGGCTCACAAGAAGAAGAAGGTCATGAAGCAGCAGCACTCGGCCGAGGACCATGCGCCGCACACCGTTGACACTGAATATGTGCATGTGTTCGTCAAGAACCCGTAAGTACTCTAATTACAAAATATGTTAGTAAAAATAAATATCTAAAATATTTAATATTTAATTTAAATGTTTAACATTCAAAAAGGATCCTGCAATTCTTTTATCTAAAAAAAGATATTGTTAAAATTTGATTTATTATCTTTTTATTTTATTTACAAATTTTTAAGTGATAGGGTGTCACAGTAATGTAAGAAAAAAACAAATATTTTATATAAGTAAAAATTGTTTGATGCTATAATATCTAATTTTTTAATTATGACTTTTATTTCCGAAAATATATTTTTTTGATAATTTTAATTTAATTTATCTAATTTGATAATTTTAAATCAAAATATTACCCAAAATTGTAGGAAAAATCAATACAAAATCATCATATCCCACAAATATTTTAGATGAATAAATTATTTATTTATTGCTTGCAGAATTGACAGTTGGAACGATGGGCAGCGCATAATGAAGGAGCTGGAGCAAATACTACACATGCAGGGATACTTTTCTTATTTAACGTGAGTTCTTTTTCAATATTTTACCTACAAAAAGCGCTAACCGTGACCTTTTTAAACCCGTTTGCAGCGTTCAACAACACGAAGTCAGCTTCCGGGTGAACTCAAACAACCCCGAGCGCAAGACGGCCGGCGATGTGGCACGGACGATCAACGAGAACCGCGGCGTGAAGAACAACATTCAGAGGCGCGTTGGGTTCTATGTGCTGCATGCCGGCGTGGGTGACGTCATCAAGGACCTGCAGGACCCAAGTGTTTCCTCCTCGCGCATCGAACTGGCCGAACAGGGACCGGATGTCACTCACATCATGGCTTACATGTTCGCCGGTGCCGGAGCAGCCGCCGTGATTGTGATCTTTGTCACTTTAATTCTGATCAAGCGGCACGATCGCAAGCGGGACAAGCTGGGCGGTCTGCAGTCGGGCATCGCGGGTGCGGAAACCTGCAGCAAGGACTACCAGGAGCTGTGCCGCGCCAGGATGGCCGGAAAAACCACCAACGGCAGCGGTGGCAATGCCGCGTGCGGAACTACCAACGGCGGTGGCTCAAACGAACCGGCGCAAAGTGGACGGATCACATCGCTGAGCAAGGAGAACGAGGGTCGACCACCGTCCTCGCGATCCAGCACTTCGTCCTGGAGCGAGGAGCCCGCCTTGACGAACATGGACATCTCTACCGGGCACATGGTGCTGGTGAGTCATGAAGGGCGTTGTTTGGAACATTTATAGAGTCGATCTTCCATTGCAAAAATAATATCAACAATACTTTTTTGTATATCGCAAGTTAAACGAATATTTTATTAATATAAATATTATAAATATAAAGCTATAGAATTATTTTTAAATCTTTCTAAAAACCAGTACTGTTAGCTGAAAATTTAAATGACAGCATAACAAAATAGGATAAAAATAAAATCTTTTTTCTATGCCTAACAAGGATTTGTGGCTAAAATTTTGTTTCTTACTGGTTTTGCGTAGTAACTTGGTACAAAAGAGTCCCATCGCTGAAATAGTTTCTGATTTGTACATATGACAACCTAACCTAATTATGCACATCATTTTCGAGCTGATTTTGAAAAATTCAATTTTGGGCAAATTTTATCTTTTTTGATTTTTTCGTAAAAAATAAAAAAAAAAAGTTCAGCTTGAATGTCCATTTGGTTTATGAGTAAAATTACAATCTTAGTAATGTGTGAAATCCAATTTTGATCTAATATTGGCTTTTTAATATCCATAATACTTTTTTTGTGCCAAAAACACTTTTGCAAGATTGCAACTTTGGAATAAAAGTACAGATTTTGTTAGTCATTTTTTAGTAAGTTATTTTGCCAAATGCTGTCCCACAATGAAAGTAAATACTGTTTTGTACAGCTGGCAAGCTAAACTAACGATCCTAACCACTTTCCGGCTGATTTTGAAAAATAAAATTTTTGGTCAGTTTTCGGTTTTTTTATAAGGGGTACCATCATCATATTTTGCTAAAAATTCAAAAATATAAAAATTTTTTAGGCTTGAATGCCAGTTGTTTAGGTATAAATTACGAGTTCAAAAAGGTATAACATTTGTCATTCGGTCTATTTTTAGCATTTTTATGAACCTTTATCTAATTTTTCTAACTGAAAATTAGGAATTTTTGGCTGTATCAAGAGTTTTGTCACAATACAAATTTTCCTTTGCCACAAGGTGAATTTGGGATGATTGATAATTATAAAGATTATTATTCCCAAGTATGTTAAGAGCATTTGTTTTCATATATTTTTTTTAAGAATATAATTCCTGATTTTTGTTGGAAGTGTGTGGCTTAAGTATGGCAGATCGACATTATTTTAAAATCCCTGAGCTGATATATATAGTTAATAATAATTATTTTCAAATTTAGTCTTACATGGAGGATCATCTGCGCAACAAGGGTCGATTGCAGCGAGAATGGGAGGCTCTGTGCCGCTATGAGGCCGAGCCCAGTGCTCGGGAAGCCGCCTCCCAGCCGCAATGTGCGGGTCTAAACAGACCCGGGGCGCCCTTGCCATACGACCATTCCCGCGTGGTGCTCAACCATCTGGCCAACGCCGAGGGACTCGACTATGTTAATGCCTCAACGATTGTAAGTTGGCATACATTTTATTTAAAAATAAATATTTCAAAAGTTATAATCCATTTCACACTTAAAGACCGATCACGATCCGCGAGCACCTGCTTATGTGGCCGCCCAGGGTCCATTGCCATCCACTTTGGCCCACTTTTGGCAGATGATCTGGGAGCAGGGAGCCGTTGTCATCGTGGCCCTCTGTCGCCTCCAGGAAAATGGCGAGGTGGCCTGTGCGCGATACTGGCCGGAAGAAGGTGCCGAGGTCTATCACATCTATGAGGTAAAATCATGGGAATGCCATTTAAATTGTGTTATTTATAAAATATTTATTTATTTTACAGGTTCACCTTGTTAGTGAACACATATGGTGCGATGATTACCTCGTACGTTCTTTCTACCTGAAGAATTTGCGCACCAGCGAAACCAGAACGGTCACCCAGTTCCACTTCCTCTCCTGGCCGCACATGGGTGTTCCAGCCCAGGCCAAGGCTCTGCTCGACTTTAGGCGGTAAGTCCCTGTATCCGGCAATAACAAAAAATGATTGATTAAACAAATATATAATACATTAAATATTAGGCACTCAGCTTGTTAACATTAATTTAAATGTTAACATTAATTTAAATGTTTACTTACTCAAAAAACTATTAAAACCATTTAAGTTGTTTGAGGAATCTTGTTTAAAGAAGGGAGCTAGTTGATTTTGCTTACCCATCTTAAAAGCGGTTCCTAATATTTTACCAATTTCTATATCTCCCTTAGGAAGGTGAACAAATCGTACCGGGGACGTCGCTCCTGCCCCATTGTGGTGCACGGCAGTGCCGGAGCCGGTCGGACGGGGGCCTACATCCTGTTGGATCTGGTGCTGGAGCGGATGAACAAGGGGGCGCGTGAGATCGACATAGCGGCTACGCTGGAGCACCTGCGTGACCAGCGGGCAGGTGTGGTGGCCACCCGGCAGCAGTTCGAGTTCGTTCTGATGGCGGTGGCCGAGGAGGTGCATGCCATACTGAAGGCCCTGCCAGCGAACACTTCCGGTGAGAAGCGGGAACTGGACAAGGATCCAGTGGTGGCGGGCAATAGTGGTGGCACCACTTCCACCAAGGAGCCACTGAAAGAGGACAAGGCGCAGGAGGCGGCCGAGGAGGAGGCGCCCACCAGCAGTTCCAAGGCAGCCAAGGAGCGGCAGGAGAAGAAGGCCAAGGATCAGTCGAAGGAGCAGTCTAAGGATCAGCCCAAGGAACAGCCGAAGGAGCAGAAGACGCCAGCCAAGCCGGCGAAGCAGGCGAAGAAGTAAACCAACCCATAAAAAATCCCGGGTTGAAGGTTAAGCCTCAGGTTTTATGATTGTTGCAGCGTTTCGGGGGTCTTTCTGTTTGTTATAGCTGGTAGAAGCAACATTAAGTTCGATTTTGAGTTGGCATGAGCACTTGGAAGGTTCGAAAAAGGCCACACTAGATTGTCAGTAGACGGATTTAATATTATATTATCTTTCGGTTACATCTACACCGCGCCAAAAAAGCACAGGTTGCATTGGAATGTTGAAGTCCTCTAAGACTTTGTTATGCTGCCCCGGTCTGCACCAGCCCGTGAGACCCGGGGTGCATCCGGCCGGAGGAATTGCATTCCGGATGTGACCACGTGCGGTGCAAACAACTATAGAAACGCACCATATATATATATACTATCATATATATAGCATATTTGAGTGTTAAAGGATATACAAGCAAACAAATATTTACATACATACCTTATACTTGCATATACATGTCTAGGTGTTTAAGCATTGGATTCAATTATGAGGCATTTTACTTACTCGTCGTACATTTATCGATATCGATGTTGGCATTAATCTTAAAATCTCTAATCGATGTGCTTGAAAAACCAGCAAACGAACGACAACAATCGCTGAACGGTATACATATGCCAAGCCAGACAGAACAGTAAACTAGACACTAGACACTAGAACACTTAGACACTATAACACTAGCAGACTAGAACATCAGACATCACCAACCCACTTCTAAATACATATACAAAAAAACATATACAATGGATGAATGCAAAATTTGTACCTAACAAAAGTTCTATTTACAACATGAAAGGGAAGAAGAAAGTTTAGTGAAGAAGCAACCTATTGATGTGTATGACAATTAATTATACAAGGATATAATCGCAGTTCAAAAATATATTTGTATACACCATATATATATATATGTCATTAACTATCTAGCCAACATACATACTCGATATTCGAAGTCGAGTATTGTTTTACCAGACCATATGTATGTGTGCGAAATTCAAGAAATTGTTCAGTTATCAATCGCTCCTAAAACGTAAGCTACACTTTTTACCCTTCGCAGAGTTATAATTATACAACATTATATTATATTATTATATTATTATATTATATATATTATATCATATTAATCCACTTTAGAACGTAAGCGTAGCTTAAGTGAATCCATAAATGTCAGAGGAACCGTGCCGAAGCTCCAACATCTGCCGGCTAATCTGTCTCCTTCGGTTTCGAACTCATGATCTAGATCATCTACTTCATCAAAAACTGAGGCAGCTAGAAGCCAAGGAGCAGATTGGATTACTGGGAGCAGTGGGAGCTTCGTGTGCGGTTAATAGTATGTGCCACAACAAGCTTCGAACATCAAAGAAGAGAAAAAAATTAAAAAGCCCAAAAAAAAAAAAAAAATTGGGCTAAGGAGCATGTCCCATAAATGTTTCCTTAGCCAGCTGGAATAACATCACCAGAAAAAAAAAAATATCCCTACTCCAGGCACGACTTAGAACGAATTAAAGGACAAACAGGAATCGAACCACGCAAAAATGTAACTAAAGAATCACACGGTACAATACACACACTATACAAAACACAACCCAAAACAATCGGCCACAAAGATACAGTGACTACTAGCGTTTAGCGTTTAGCGAACACCGAAAACCGAACCGATTTAAAACAAACGATTAGAAAAAATACGAAAAACACAAAAAATACAAAACGAAATAAGCTCAGAATTGAGGAGGACGTAAGTGCAAGTGCTGCAAATTAGCAAAGAAATATTCAAAAAAATTACCAATTAATTACCATACTTAACAGTTTTACGTAGCAGTTGAACTTAAACATAATGAAAATGAGTTATCGTAGTTCGAAATATTCCAAGACGACAAAGATAAGATACATTTCAGCTAAATTTAAGCGACAAAAAACAAAAAACTAAAAATTAAAAATGAAAATTTATTATCTCGACGCAAAACTTATAATTTGTAAACATTTCCTTCGTTTGAACATAACTGACACTACACTACAAAATAAAAGCAAATGAGAAATCAATATTACAATAACTGTGGCAAGTCCGAACAACAACTTGGGGCTTGCAAAAAATTATTAAAGTGGTAGAAAAAAAAAAAAACAAAAGAAATATGAGAATAGTTAAACATAATTGTTTTAGAGCAAAATATTTAGTAGTGAGTTTTTCGATTGATTTACGAGTACTTGAAGCAACGTTTTTTCAAAGTTAATTAAAGAATACATACAAATACAACTACGACAATTTCAATTCAAATGTTCTTCGACGAAACAAATTAAATAAGTGTACTAACAAGCAAACGTAAATGTATCGTATTATAGTCAATCGCATTATAAAGGCAATTATTGATGTATATTTCGACATAACCATAAACATAAAAGTGTTAACGATTAACGAGGAAGAAACAACAACCATGCGTAGAAAAATTGAAGGAACTTAATTATAATAAATTACTATAAAGATAATGCATAAATGTCTAACGGACTTTTCCATTCAAATATATATATATATAATTATATATATATATATATATATATATATATATATATATAAACAATCGTACCTATTGCGTGTATAAAAAAATACACACAAGTCAAGCATTTCATCATTTCCCCTAAAACTATTTTCATTGATGGTGTAACATAGATATACAAAAAAAAAAAACAAAACAAAAAATCGGAATTATTATTTATAAGGCAAAAGGAGAAGCAGAAAAAGAATAGATCGAATCTGACAGATTCCGCAGATTGGGACAAATGGGACCTGTTCTTGCACTTGACTTTTAACTTTTCTCAAAAACGGGGCAGATCAGGTTGTTACCAGGGCACTGGGATTCTTAAGAGATGAGGACATGACCGACTGACGCCAAGAACCCAGAACGAGGCATACAAAATGGTTTGAGTTCCTAAAGAAACATAACCCTGACCACCACTTAAAATGAACCGATGACAAACCCCCAAGAACAGGCTGTATATACGCACATTTAACTCCGGACTAGCAGCTAATCCCGACCTTTAACCTTTGACCTACAAAAACAAATACTGAAACTGAAAACTGACCGATCGGACGGAATTTAATGTAAGGCCTACACAATGAGATTTTACGGAATAAATTAGGACGATCAAAGTGCGGCAACTTCATGAACTGTTTCCTCAAAAGTTAAAAATCAAGTGATTATAACAGGATTTCAGGACACTAAACTAACTTATCAAACAGGCAACCAAACTTGAAATCTCAACGCCACATAATGTATTTTTCTTTTTGCAGAAGGATTGAGTTTGGTAACCGCGAATGATAATATACAAATACAAATAAATACAAAGAAACACTATATACAGGCACCAAAAATGTGGGAAATATTTGAAGCATTGATCAGCATGCAATTATTGCTGTCTAATTCAATTAATTAACGTGTAAGCAAATTAAAAAAAAAGTAAAAACATATAATACGAGCAGGCTTTCATACATTTTTGGAAAACCAAAATCAAGGATCTGATTAAGTGAGGCATTTAGCAGATAAGCGAAACATTTAACAATATCGATGTGTATACAATATGCTACATATATATATATCTGTTTAGCCACTTGGCAAAGATTTGTGTTATTAAGCAAAAATGATGACGAAAAAACAAAAAATGAGAAAACCCAAAAAAAAGGTAAAAACCAGCAAAAAATTATGCTGGCTGAGGCCACTAATATCTAAATGTACTAAAACTGATAAAAAAGCGAAACTGTTAAAATCAAGCTAATAATAATAATGAAATACACCGAACAACTACACTCGAAGAAAAGAACATGGAGCATACCTATTAAAGGTTTTTTGTGCAAAACTAATTAATATATGCAATTTAAGTGTTTTAAACATACATATAACATTAAACATGCTACAATTATTTATGAGAATTACATAGCAACATGTATACCTACATATATATAAATCTATATATATAAATGTTATTAACCAATTTGAATTTATGAAGAAGAACGGAGAAGGATATGCATACCAATATCTAAATGTATCGCGCCATTGTGTAATATGCGCTACAAATACAAGTTGAAAATCACAAAACTAAAAACATATTATATTCTGCTGCATGTGTAAATTATATAAATGTAAATTAAACGATACCAGAAAAACAGAAATACAGAAAAAATGCGAACAATTTTCGATGAGAAACAGCAAGCAGAAAAGAATAAGGACGATGTTGACGATGTAGAACCGGTAATAATTACGATTAATATTATAATACGAACAACAAAAATAATAAAGAGACCCTTAAAGAAAACGGAGCCTACCATATATCCATATACTATGAAAAGAAAAAGGCATTAGCCAGAAATTAGCCAATGCCGAGCGTAAAGTTTTGCTTTTTGCCCCCCATCCCCCATACCCAGTGTTCACTGTCTGTGTCTAAGATAAGAGTATAACCAAAAAGCTTCGGCGCCAAAATAGCATATCTGTCAATAGAGGCCAACTTGGCTCTAAACATCACTGTAACGAAACACCAATCACAACAACTTAACAGTCTACCAAGGTACTGTAACTAACAATAATCTGTAGAGTTGCTTATCGGAAATAATACTATATAATACTATATAGAGTTTAATCTAACCATAGAACACCTAGCATACTTAGCACACTTGCACGCTTTCCCACGCAGTCCCTTTAAACACGCATGATTTAATCCATTTAATCCACATTTCTTTCAATTAACTCAATTCAATTCAATTCAGTAAAATCAAATTTATTTATTCATTTATTTATAGATTTTTGAAATAGTAGCATGGTTCCCCTTCCCCTCTCGCCTATTTTAAATCGAAAACACAAAAGTTGTACTTGTATGCCTGAATACAACAGAGAATACATCAAATTAAGGTACTTCGTAAAATGGTTGTTTATAGATTATAGTTAAATTCCAATTTGAATGCAAATTTACAAATCACCCAAAGCTTCCAAGCAGGGATAGGGGCTAAAGCCCAGAGCACCCAAAAATTAAATTAATACGTGCAAGCGCTTTTTTAATTACAATTTTTCCTTGTAGTTAAAGAAAAAAAAAAAGCTAGGTAAGCATTTTTCGATTTGAACCGAGAGAAAAGTAAGTAAGTAATCGGGTTTAATGCACTGCAAGAAACTACTTTTTTGTCTCCCTAGAGAAGAGACTAAGCTACTGCTAAGCTAATTGCAATATTTAATCGAATAATCACAACTCTTACATTAAATGTTACACGTGCAGAAATATTTAATACACACAAGCTTGTTCAATGACCCCAGAGACAAACAAAATAATAAGTAACATTTTTGGTCCCCTAAAAGGACATTGGCTCCCAAGCCACTTAAATTACAGTGTCTATTGAAATAACCACAATTTAGTCACACAACAAATATACAATATAGCCAAAAAATTATTATATTATTCAAAAATCCAAATGCAGGCGGGTTTTTTAGAGAATTTCTTAAAAAGTAATATGTTGCACTGGAAGAAACACTTTTTTCGTCTCACTAGAGGCTTGGCTTTTAAGCTAGATAAAAAATAAAACTACACAAAAAATGTTAAGTGTAATGAGGTATTTTTTCGAACTCTCAAGAGGATACATTTAAGCCGTAATTGATAGCGGGTTTTTCTGACAGTGATCGTCCAAAACCATCCAAGGGAAATGCACTGAAAGAATTTTTTTCGTCTCACGACTTGGCTTTTAAGCTTTTCGAATTACCAAACTAAATAACCACAAATTAAAACACACTAAATATGTGCAATATTATACTCATACATACTCAAAATGTTTATTCTATGTGTGTTAAAGCAAGCATTAAAAAATCCAAAAAAAAAAATTAGAAAGAGGCAACTCTAAAATCAAGCTAGTTTTATTTGTGTGTGGTAAAGCAAACATATAAACTACTGGGGCAACCAACCCCCAAAAATGAGACCGAAATGATCCCCGACCTAGACTAACACTGCCCCCAAACTAATAGACAAAAAACATTAGAAGCACGATTTTCTTATATATTTTTTATTTTTTTTAGCTTGAATTCCACCCCTTTTTTTTCTAGCGATTTCCCCCCTTTTTGCAGTTTGCCGAAACGAAGCCAGAACAATGGCCAGCCCAGCGAAATAGAATAAAATCGGGTCACAGCCAATTTTATACGCCGGCAGACGAGAGAGCAGCGAAAAAAAGGTGGTTCGGTGGTGCGTACATGGTACATGGTATATGGGCTCTTTCGCTGAGTTTTCGTTTTCGATTTCATTCACTTTTTGGCACACAACATCATCAGCCAGCCAGCCAGCCAGCCAGACAGCCAGCCAGGCAGCCAAACAGCAACTTGCGACGTATTTCTGTTCGCCTGGTAGAAATGTCGGAACATTTCTTTGAAATGCCGCAATGAAAAGGGAAAAAAACATAATGAAATGAAAAAAGCCGCCGTGGCAAGCGCTTTGATGATTTTCCGCTTGTGCCGCCGCCACTACCACTCTACCACTATGCCACTTTTGGTACCATCCACTTCCTCCGCTCTTGATGATGATGTTTGCGGGTTTGCCGGTGTTTGGCCATGGCGGGCATATCAATTTAGGGGAGTGGCATGCGTGACGCTTAAGCGAACGAGATTATAGACTCCTATCCCCTGCCGATCCCTATCCCCATTCCCATTCCCATTCCCATCCCTATACCTATACCCATACCGATTTCGAGTCCAATCCACTTCCCTCTCCGCCTTCTGATATTGCTGTTTGGCTGGGCAAAAGGCGGCGTTTCCTTTTGTTGTCAGCGCTCAGTTTTCAGTGCAATTGGGCGTTGCCTAACAGTAACAGGAGCAAGGAGCAGGCGCAGGAGCAGGGTCACCATGGTGGCTATGATAGCCACAGCCACAGCCACAACCCCATCCTCAGAAAAAAAAAACCTCATCCACAACCGCAGACTGGTAGTCGACGCTGGCTTGCAGCCGTTGGTTTAATGAAAACAACAATCTAAGAGCCATTACGTGGACCGCCCTGTGTTGGCCCCAGGCTAATATGCTGAATTAACCCATTTTTACAAAAGGCCAGAGAGTGTGGGAATTTTATGTTTTTTACTTATTTTTAGGCACCCCAAATAAAATAGAAAAATATTTATTTTAGTCTTAAAGGTTGGGAAAAAATAAAATTAGCAATAGGTTAGTCGACTCACCTTAAATAATTTTTATTTTTGTTTAGACTAAAAGTTCAAAACATAAAGTAAACATAATTCATACTTTTTTGAATAAATAATTTATAATTTTTTGTATAAAGTTCTGTTTATTTTATGTAGTATTTCATTACCAATTTTTCTAATTACACTCATGTTTTTCTTAAAACCCAAAAAAAAGAACCTTCAAAATATTTTAAGACCACTGGCTATAATGGGTTAAAGCCTTGCATTTTGGGCATTTATCACTTACAGACTTTTACCAAGAGTATACAAAAATCAATGCGTTGTAATGGCCCAAGACTACAAAACTGCATACCAGGTGTACATGAAATCAACTTTTGCAGGCAAGTATATTTTCTGAGTACTTTTCTTATTTTATTGTTAATACGTAAGTTCATAAATTAAATATGAAACTTTAATTTGGCCAGTGCTGCCCATTTCATTAAAAACAGAGACACACAAATGGTTTGAGTACACGAAAGATATATGAGATTTTACAAATATCTTACATGAGACTCTACAGTCCGTCTACATGCGGCCTTACAGATACAGTACAGAGCGCGGCGAAAAGAGCCTTGACATATACTTTACAAACTCTACACAGTTTTACAGAAACGGCGAAATCAAAAAAATTCTTTTTTGTGGATTTAACGTAAAAGCAATTTCTGCTTACTGAAGTTTACACGATACCTAAGATAAATTATTAAAATTTGTACATAAAAAATGATCTAGTAATAATAATCAATTACACAGCTCAGCCAAGAATTTAGTGTGTCAGCCTGGCCAAGAACTAATAATTTACAAAGATTTATTTTAAAAAATAGGTGACCCTTTCTGGTTTTATAAACCAAATCTAGATGACGCCTTTTAAAGATGCGTTAATGATGAGCGAACAATATTAAAAACAGATTTGCGGTTTCAATGTTAAGATCAAAAGTTAAAATGATGATTTAAAAATAAGCATAAATAATTTTTTCAAATTAAACAAATACGTTTTCCTTGTAGCAGATTTTCTTTATGTAAAACCAAAATTATAAAAGAAAAGTTTACACACTTCAAATATTTTGTTTTGCAATTTGCATATTTAAGGGGTTAAATTGAATGATCCAACTTTCAATATTTCTCAAAAGATTGATCGGCCCTAAACAAAAAATATTAATTTGTTAGCCAGACACAATCATTGTAAACTTTCCATTTGCCGCTTCTAAATCATTTGACTTTAGAGTAAATTCATAAAAATTCTTTAGAATTGAATCAGATAGAGGAAAATTCACGAGTGTGAAAAGAAAAATTAAATTAATTCTCAAAATTGAATAAATTACGCGAATTATGTAACAGGCGAACAGAAATGGCTGGCGAGCAGGAGCAGAAAAAGAAGCGAAGGCAGCTGGGAAAACCGCTTAGGAGCACTCACATTCACATTCACATTCTCTTGAACACACTTTCACACACGCACACACACACACATATTCGCCCCGGGAAATGCTTTTCCCCCCAAAAAGTCAAAAAGTATTAAGTACGTGAAAGAAGCAGCAGCAGCAGCAGAAGCAGCAGCCGGCATACACTCGAGAAAAGCGGAAAATCGGAACATCGGAAAAGCGGAGTGAGAAAGAGAGCGAGCCATCGAGCGGGCCATAAAACATTTTCACATTTTCCGACGCTGGCGAGGGGTGGCTTCTCAAAGGGGGTTGCAAATGGATGTCACACTATCGGAAAATGCCCAGAGAAACAGAGGGAGATGGGAATAGAGATGTGTGTGTGTGGAAAATCATCAAAGGTTTGCCGCAGCGGCTTTTCCGCCTTTGTGGCAAATCCTCAAAGGAATTTTCCGATATTTGTAGCAGGCAACCAGCAGCCAGCAGCAGGAAAACTTGACCAAAGAAAAACCAAACACACACTCACACACACACCGCCGACATCGAATTTTCCGACGTTTTCGTTTATATATTTTTCTTTTTCTGTTTTTTTTTTTTTTTTTCGCTCGGACAGAGAAAATTCGCTTTTCATATGTGGCTGACTTTCAAACGCAAACAAACACCGGCACACGTAACTTATCGATGGGAAGCTGATGGCTGGCAGGCTGGCTAACGTCGATCCATTTGGCGAGCGATTTATGTGAGCTTTTCATTTTCCCCGCCTTTTCCCCACCATTTTTCCACCGTCTTGCTTGTGCTTTTCGCGGTGTCGCCAAGTGGTTTCTAATGGTTTTGGCCCGGTCATAAAGCAAAAGGCGGCAAAAAACAAAACCTTCGAGCCGCTACCAAATTTGGTCGACCATAAAAAAATCTCATTAATGTGACAAACAAAAAAGGAATGACATAAACACGCGCGTAAACATAAAATTTGATGAAATGAAAAAAAGACAAGGGCCCTCGCATAAATTCAGCGTATCAATGAAATCGACTATCAGGCTGTTTAATGATGGATTCAGGTTCGGATTGAAAGAGTTGTCTGGAATTGCAGGAAGTGGGTGGATGAGTGTGCTATATTGAGTGCGAGTCTTTAAGTGCCAAGAGGCTTGGGTATATTCAACTTTTCAATGAGATAAGTGTGCAAAAAATAAGTGATATCCTATGCAATTTAATGGGGTATATTTGTTTCTTTGGAATTTTTATTTATTTTTTAAAGTTTAATTTTATTATTATTAATATATTTAAATAAGTTATTAAGGCCCAATATAAAAAGATTTGATTTAAAATTTATATGATTTCTATAATGTATTATGTTGTTTTATTTCTTAAAAATTCTTTAGAACAGAATACAATTCACAAATTTAAGAAGAAAAAATCAAATTAAATAAATTTTTATCATCACTTGGGTTTTTAACCGATCTCGTGTTGATAAACTTCTTTGTAGGGTACACCAAATTTTGTTATTATGAAGCACATCTCTTTTATTTCTGCTGTTCAACGGCAGACCGAGTGACTCTAAAGCTGAGTTAATGCCAATATCAACAGCTGGTCCATAACGTAACCCCGAGAAACTATATTTGGCACACACACGCGTGTCTGCATGCGAAGTGTAAAGTTAAGGGGGTTTAGGGGTTTAGGGGCTAAGATCATCATTGAGCTCGCTGAACCATTTGGCGCGTGCTCAAACACAATAAGTTGGAAAAAAAAAAACATTTGGCTAAATTTCGCTTTGTTTAGTCTGCGATGTGCAAGAGTTTTTTTTGTTGTTTTTCCCCTCTCCCTTTTTGGCATTTTAAACAAATGTTGCAATCGGTGTTTGTTATTGGTTGGCACACCAAATGGTGGGAGATGGATTCCACCATATTTTCCTTTCGATCATTGCAGACTAAGAGGCGTCTAAAATTTGGATTAGCTTTCAAATGCACATAGAGAACTAATCTAGAAAAAATGTGTAATTTATATGAAATATAGTATATCGTTAAAAAGTATTACTAAATAGTAATAGTAATAGTTATTTTTGTTATCTATAGCACGCTTTACTTATTTGAACTTTTAAATACTTATATAAACCACAGTATAGTAGCATTTTTTGTTATCATTAACTTACTTCATTCGTCGTATTATCCTTTTAATTAAATGCATTTTTTAAGCATAATGTTTTTTTATGCTTTTCCCACAAAACTGTCATGAAAGCTGTTAATTTTATTAACTTGGTCCCCAAAATAAACTCCCCACAAATTGGCACTTGTTTTAAGCACCCCAGCAGCAGCGAAATTCAATAAATATCAATAAAAATATTTACAGAGCAGGGCGAGATCATCAAAAGCAGTTGAGCCGCCTCAGAAGAATTCTGGTTTTAAACAGCCAACTCCAGCGGAGTGAGAACAACAATATGCGACGAGCAATAACGGTAATCATATTAACTAAGTTTAATTGAATTGCCCAAAAAGGCAGCGAAGGGTGGACCAAAAAAGGGGGTATTGGGGGCGATCTGGTTTGCGGATGCGGTGAGGCGATTATAAAGTAAGAAAAACAATATGCGAACTGCTCGACGACAATGTGAAACGCCAAAAAGGAATTTTGCTTAATGACAGCAGCAACGGCAAGTACAACAGGAACATCAGCAGTAACAATTGCCACACTGAGAAAAAAACCTTGCAAAATATTATTTACAGACAGACATTTTAAATCTAATTTAAAGGAATTATTAATTTGATATGATTATTTTGGTAAATATAGTAAGTGATTTGTATTAGCTTATATAATAATAAATATATTAATAGATAACTGAGACTTGTTTTCCAAACTGAAATAAAATTATTGCATGAATAAACATTTACCAAAAGCTTCAGAACAGATTAAGGATACTAAAAAAGTTAAATAAAAAATACAAGTAAAAATATTAAGAGCAGTTGTTCTTACAAATGTTTCTTTAAATACATATTGTAATGAATAAATATCTCTGCATTTTTCTCAGTGCAAAAGAGCAGTTACAATGCTGGCAATTAACTGGCATGAATGGCAGGAAGTTTGGATTGCAGCAGCAGAAACAGCGACCTTGCAATGTCGCAAACGATGACGAGCCATGATGATCGCTGTCTGTTAACTTTGCCGCCATTTGTCTGCCGTTGGTAAGTTGGTAACTTGGCATCTTGGTAGCTGCCAACTGGCAACAACTAACTGTTAACTGGGCCCAGACTTTGGGCTTGGCCGCCCCCAACTTGCAACATTCCAACATGCCATGCGAAAGTCAAATCTAACTGCACGTTGCATGCCATCGGAAGACAAACTACCTCCTGCCTATCTCAATCTCACATCCATAAAATAATGGCTAATCATAATGCAATTTTAGCCGGGCATAGCATAGGTATTAAAATGAGCTGCCTGCAGATTTGGATTTAGTAACGTGTCGAGCACTAATTGCTTGGGACACAACTTAGAGCCAATTTCGACCTGCGGTACTTTTATTAGGGCTCTCAATTAAAACAGAATTAATTGGAAGCTGTGTAAGGGAAAAATGTTAGCAAATGAGGTTGGAATGGCTAAATAAGGAGAATATTTTGTAGCATTACTTATGCACATTTATAAGGGCTAAAGTATGTGCATTTGTAAGCTCATTTAGAATCATGAAAAATTGTGTACAAGTTGGCAGTAACTAATAAATTTTAAAAAGTTTCAAATTACATTAGAACTATTTTTAAATTCTTCATAGTCCAGCTGACATTGTGGGAGCCTTAACACCTAAAGATGTCATGAAAAATGTATATAGATTGGCAGAAACTTATTTATTTTGATCCATATAAAATGGCTAAATAGGATTTTTTTGTAGCAATACCTATGTACATTTATACGAACTTAAGTTTGTGCATCCAAATGCATTCTGAATTTAATGTAAGAAAGTTTTAAGTTTCCTATGAATTGAAATTATTTATTTTATAATCCAGTTGACATCGTGGAAAAATATCCACCTAAAATTAATAATTTTCGTTAGGTTGGCACTTAGTAATAAATTTATTTAATTAAAAAAAGTTTCAAATTACATTTAAAAGAAAGTTTTACGTTTTGAAAATCCAGTCTACAGCGTGGGAGCATTACTACCTTAAATTCGTTTTAACAGATGTTGGTCCAGATGTTAGGTAACTCTATTTTTCGCATATGCTAGCGATTTATTTATTTGAATAAATCAATTTGCGCAGTCGCATAGCCTCGGATCAAATGGTAGAGTAAATAGAAATAGAAAATAGGAACAGTTGTGTGGAATGCGATCTGTGATGCAAACCCTCGTCTCCTGACATATAAAACGCCCCCTAAGCAACTGGTTGAGATCCTTTTCCTCCCCTTTTCAAGATAATAACAGTTGGTCAGCCACACATACTATGAAATAAAAGAGGATCTGCCTGATTGTATCTAGCCTTTTAATGAATTACGGCACACTTTTCAATTAGTTGCATGTTTATACAATAATTTTGATGATTCTCGAGAACTTATGGAGATATACACCCTCTGATAATTCAAGAGATACAAAAACCGTCAGCTGTTGAATTGTGAAGAGTTTTCGAAAGAGTCTGCGCAGGGTGCTAACTGTTATGAAGCCACCCTGTGGTGGTGTTTAATTGTTCGGAAACGTTGTTGGAGGTACAACTCTTCAACCAGAATTGTGGTAATTGGATTATGGCATTTATTGCTGTCCAACTTCAGTTTCTATATCCGTGACGAAATAAATTGTTTTTTAAAAATGTTTTTAATATATGTATAAGATAAATAAAATATTTGGTTAAAGTCAGTAGAAATTGCAGTTGATGGATTTATTAATATGAAGGCATATGGAAGAAATTGTTTAAAAATATATTTTTCTTCAGTGTCTATATTCATGAAAAAGTAAATTGTGAACTTAAAAGTTTTTCACCAAGATTATTACTGTTAATAGATTTATAGTTATTAAGGCATAAGAAACAAATTGTTTAAAATTTGTCTTGCTAAAAAAACACGTGCTATACCAAATTTAATCATTACATTTCTCTAAAATGTATTTTTTGCCCTTATTAAGTGTTAAAAAGATTTAATACCTTACCCTTTCAATTCATTGTAGTAAATGTATTAAGCCCACCTTTTTGAATACTCAATGAGTTTTAAAATAGCATGCAAACTCGCGGTTAATCATGGAATGTAAGTAAATTGGCGCCGCACTTTGTCAATGTGTCAAGGCAATCAGAAAAACATCTAAGAGCTGGACCCACAATTGGACAACTGCAACTCGTTTGCCTACGCACAGAGCTCGATCCAGATTACAATTGCCAATGCAATTGCAATTTGAATGATTAGCAGGGAGGGCAAAAACAGAAATTACAAATATTTATATGCATATCTGCAGCAGCTGCAGCTACAGAAGTATTTTCTCGCACTTTTTTCGCTTAACTTGTCATTGTGAAAAAAAGTGTGCGCTTAGGTTTGGTTTTTTATTTAATTGCAGCCTCTGGGGGACAATGATGACGACGACGACGACGATGCTGGCACTCAAGTGCACACTTCCTGTCATTTACATTAACAAAGTATTTTTCTGCTAGTTTTTATTTATTTTCACAACGCACTGAATGGGTTTTCAAAAGCATGCGCCATTGTTCGATTCGTAACGGGGCCCCTGAATCGGAACGGGGCTATATTGTACTGTGGATCTGGAGTCTGGATCCGGAGATTATTGAGTCCCACTCGGGGTTCCTGCCAGTGCACACAGAGAAATTTTCACCATCTCAGATTTTTCTTCTTTTAAAATAATCTTTAAATTTGTTATTAAAAGTTGCAAAATAAGTTTAACTTTATATTACAAAAATATAATTCAGTTTAAGCTGCTCACCTAAAAATGTACATAAACTTAGTTTTTTCAAATAAGAATTACCAAAATAAATAAAAATGTGGTCAAAAAAAGAAATTAGAATTATATTTTGATTTTATTTTTTGTCCTTGAATGGTTACTTAAATTTTAAAGTGTTCATGTGTTTTAATTGGTTGCTACAGTATTCGTAAAACATTATTCAGCTTAAATTTTTTATCTAAAAATGTATTTGCATAAAAAATTATTTCAAAACTGATACAATTTTACATTTACAAATTTGAAAAATAATATTAATGAATTGCAAAGAAAAATAAAGGCGATATTTTATTTATTTTTGAATTGTTAATTTCTAATTCTTAAGTTACCAATATTTTTTGCTGTGTCATCGGTTGCGACTGCGCGTGACGCACGTGGTTCATCGGTGCTTGGTGGTGCGTAGGGGTTGGGACCTCTTTGATGGGGTTGTTTTCAACCCGCAGCATTTCCACTTTAGATGGTTTATTTGCCTCGCCGGCATTGTGCCCCTCGCTTGTGCCTGCCACACGCATTCTTGACCCGAAAAGCAAGACACAGTGCCAGCTGCAGCTGCATCAGCACCAACAACAGCAGCCACGATTCCTTGGCCAAAAGATCAAGGCTGCCACTGCCACTGCCAGCAGTGGCGTGTCAAATGGCCAAGCCAGCTGTTGCAATCCCACTAAATCAAAGTGATTCGGCTGGCAAACAATTGAAAATGAGAACCTGATCCTAGAGCCATTGTCCTTCGGACGACATATGTGCAGCTTCACAGTTGACTTGAAGGCAATTAGCAGGACTCTCCTCAGCACCCTCAACATCCACATTTCACCCATGCAAATGAGTTGAATGGCTGTTGATCAGAATTCAACCCACCAGCAAAGCCTATTTTCCTTTGGGACACCACCGAAATAGCAGCTGCTTTTCAGGACCTGCCTATTTTTAAATTTTTGTATCCCTTTTTGTGGGCTACACCTTGTCAACAATTTGTTTTTCGGCTTTGTACTTTCTGTAGGGAGTGTTACAACTGGTTTTGGTGTGTAAAATGGGGGTTAAGTTTAAGGCAGTTTTGCAAATTAAAATATATTTCATATTTAAATATGTAAACAGTTTGAGTTTGTAAATGTAAAAGATAATTATTTAAACTTCAAAATGGGGCAATCTGATCTATGGGGTATTTTAAAACACCATATATTCATTAAATTCTTTATTTACAAAAAGGGAAAACTTAATCGATGGTATTTATTTAAGCAACAATATATCTAGACAGATATATTCTACAAACCTTATTTAAATTTAAAATCAAGAACAGTTTTACAATTCCAATATTCTGTGTTTTAAATAAAATCAGTTTTATTTTTAAAGTTCTTTAAATAAGTTATAACTATCTAACATTAAAAGGGAATTGCTTTCTATGGTAACTATTTAAGCATATACATACATTTTTTACAAAAACTAGTTAAAGAAAGTTTATTTAATCTTTAATTTTGATTCTTAATTATTTTAAAATATATAAAGTTTTAGTTTTTGAATGTTAAAGATAATTGTTAGAAACCTAAATAATGGTCTCTTTTTAAGCAGGTCACCAAACGAAGTCGATTTCTGGTCTACCTTCCCTTAAACCATACATTGTTGTGGCTTGCGTGATTAATTGCCATGTTGGTGGCTATTATTTTGAGTCCTGCTGTTGCCATTTGTCTGCAAAAAGGATGCAGCTTTCTCGGGACAAGGCCAATCCCAATCCCAAATAATTACCGACTGATGGTGTCTGCGGCTATCCATCAACAGCTAACAGCTGCTGCAATCACGCAGTCTGCCGAGAAACGAGAAAAGCAAATATTAAAAACCACTTAGAGCGACGCGTGGCCAGCAATTAAAGTAAACACGGAGTATCGGTAAATCCTTTTTGGCACTATGCCCTATAATTGCAATATGAGATGCACCTCGAGACCACAATATCCTTTTCTAGCCCCTGTTTTACTATTTATGTGTTTGGTTTTAAATGGGAGTTGCCATGGCAAATCCCTTGCACTCTGTGTCTGCGCATGCGCGACGGAAAGTGGCAGCTGTGAACTGTGCACCATGGAGTAGAATGAACGAATGAACGAATGACCCCCAGGTCGGCGACTCTGTAATCCTGCGGAAGTTGATTTTATCACGTGTGTCCATTAGTTACCTTTTGGTAACCTAAAGTCCAGCCGCTGAGTTCAAAGTTCAGCATCGCGGAGAAAGGAAACTGAAACTACTCGAGGGAATGAAAAGGGTTTTATTGATATTGTTTTGAATTTTAGACATCCGAACCCTTTTTGAACAGCTGCTGAAAGATAATGAAGTTTCATTTGTATGAAACCTTTGGATAACATTAAATAAATGTACACAACTTGTAGTTTTTAACTTTTATAGAAACTAATTGAAGTTTAAAAATATTCTGTCAAAAACGAACAGAAATCTTGCATTTTATGATAAATTTAAATTAAGAATTTTAGTTGTATTTTTTTTTTGTTAGCATACTGTAAATTGAGTAAAATCATTAATTCTATAATAAACAAATTAATTAAGAATTTAAGTTGTCAACTTATTTGTATAACATAATTTAAGCTTTTGTGCTAAGTTTATAACGAACACAAAATCTTACCAAACAATTTCCTTAATGTTTTTTTTTTTAAATTGAAACTGTCAATTGCCTCAATCGAATGACAAAAGATTAACAACTTAAGCCCCTTAAAATATGTTCCCAAATTAATCAACCTATCAAGCTAAGAAGAATGCTCTTCATTCACTTGAAAAAGCTGAATGATCTTGGCATAACCGGAGGCACAAATATTTCAAAGTGCAGTGCACTCTCAATAGTCGCTGACAGAATTCCCATCAATTGGAATGCCTTTCGAGTGTGTTTGTAACCTCGGAGGTTAGACCAAAAATGCCATCCGTCATTAATCTAATTTTTTCTATTTATGGCAAACGATTGATGGGCCAAGACCAAGTCGTCGTCGTCGACTTGACAATTGGCGTCTAATTATGCAATGGCATCCCGAAAAGCCGACCAGGAATGGGAACTTGTGAGCGCATCTGGCAGCCGGAATTAATTGGCCTGCCAAGATTTAAGTCTGGCGATAAGACCCTCTGGTCGGAAAACTGTGGAAAATGATGATGATGAGCAGTCGGCACCGCTGGAAAAGTCAGAATTAATGGACCAAGTCGACAAAAATAAAATTACACTTCATTCCGGTTTGTTTTTCTATGTTAATTTTGTGAAATGCAGCAGCCGATTAACAAAATGCGATACTATCTCAGGGATGAGGTGGTCTCGCACAACAAAAAGGACGACTGCTGGGTGATCATACACTCGAATGTCTTCGATCTGACGCCCATGTTGAGGGATCGTTTGGACCACTGGAATCGAGTGGGTGTTAGGGCATTAATACCTATTATAATATATAATAGAGTCCTCCTTTAGACCCTCGACTATCTAATAGCCCATGCAGGCAAGGATCTTACCCATTTCTTTCACGAGAATGGAGAGCCTCGCACGGAAATCTCACCCAGCACTGGACGACCACGTGTCCTCTTTCCGCCCATTTTGGAGGTGGCCATTTCGGAGTTCTCCAAAACACCGGGTGCCATGTGGAGCCAGGATCCCTTCTATCACATTGGCAGGGTCACAAAACGTCCGCGGATTATAAGGATTATTAACACTTTGACTGCGCAGACGCAGTTTATGACCGTTTGCAATGAGGACAGCATCTTCGACATTCAGCAGAAGTACAAACAGCGATACAATCACCATGCCGGCAGTTATGAGTGGCGAAAGTTCTCGATTGGGGTAAGATTAATTACATTTTATCAAGAATCGACACACAATTGTTAAATTATAGAATTAATTTGTACTAAATTATCCTTACCAGGACAAGTCATGCAGTGTGCTGGACCTGAATGGCACCCTGGACGAGAATGGACTTATGGATGACGAGGATAGCACCGTGGAACTGCCGCCGCCTTCCATTTGGCTGTACTACACGGATGATATAACAATTGCCTAATTCTGGTTAAGTTTAATGGTTATTGGAAATTTGTTGTACTCTCTGGCTCCAAGTAAAGCTCATTTCAAGCAACACTGCAGTCGGCTGTTCGGGTAGTTTACAGGCATTTTGGGCAATTTTCAACAAATGTCATGGTCGACAGCAGGCGGTAATAATTTAAAAAAGTGCAGCAGACTTGTCCAGGTTCGATATATATACAGCTGCGGTCAGAATAATAGTTGTAATATAATGTGAAGTGCCCAAAAACATACAATTAAGGCATAGGAAAAATTATCTTTAAATTTTGTGTAATGCTTACTAACCAATTAAGAAAAGTAGGTTAAAAAACCCCTAGTTTTGCTTTAGTTTTTTAAGGAACATAAAATCTGTTTATAATTCCTTAAATCTAACTTAACTTTAACTTTTCAATATACTGTAGTAAATTAATTAAAATATTCATAACCGTTCATATGGACTATGTATTTAAACAAATATTTGATTTAGTTTTTAAATTAAAAATTTAATAACATATTTTTGTATCAATCATTTTTAACAATATTGTAAACTTTTGTACCTATGTTAAATTTGGGTTTTTATATTTGCCCCAATATGTTTGTAGTATTAACTTCACGAAAATATATAAAATTGCAAACTAATGTTTATAGCTGTTTCCATTATCTAAAATGGAAATATTATTTTAACCCCAACTGTACCTCCTCTATCTCCTATATTGCTCCTGATCGCGGCTCTAATTTATGCGGGCCGGTGGAGCTGTGAACTCGTGTATGACGATATCGGGGTGTCTGTTATTTTGAAGTTCTAGCAATTCCGAGTGGTACAGCGCCTGCAGCTGCCCAGTTGGCACGCGTTGTTTTCGTGGGGGGAGTGATCACTGTACCGTAAACTACGGCGTTTTTCAGCATGCCAAGTTCTGGTTCTTGGTTCTTGGTTCTTGGAAGTGTGCGCCCAGAAAACAGAGACGCCCACTTTACTTAAATCTCCACTGGGGGCTTTTCGTTGTATTATCTTGAGCGCATAAATAATTAATTTCAGACTCATTTTGCTTAATAATTTTTTAGTTGTTTAATTGCAAACCTGTTTGCTACGCTGGCACTTTACGGGTATGGTATGGTATGGTATGGTATGGGCCAGGCCGGACCATAAATGGTCTGCGGCTGTGTTCTTAATTTACATTGCTACAAAAGAGGCTAAGAATCTGGCACTTGAACAATGTTGTGAAATATTTTAGTCACCGAGTATGTGGGATTTTTGACAAGCCAAGGGGTTTGGCAGCAGAAGGTCGCCAATAAATGTGTGTGTTTATCTTAATCTGGAAAAAACAAACAAACAAACAGTCTAATTAACTCTAGGGAGTCGCAAATAACAACTGTCTAATAGGAAGTGGTTTTAAGAAAGACATTAAAGCAATTACTTTAATTTAAATGGTCTTTGCTGTCTTAAGTAAATTAAAATATACGTAATAAAATATTTGTTTATATGGAAATAGTAAAATTTCTATGGAGCGGGCTGTTAAATATTTCTAATAGTGGTTTTTTTAAGTACCTATTTTAAAAGCCTAGAGACATTACGAAAAATCAAATAAATATACATGATGCAAATGAAACTCTGTGGAGAGGGTGTAAAAAAAGGTTTTAGTGTTTACCTAATCGAACCCTTTAGATACTTTACGCAAAATTAAATAAATATTTCAGCAAATATGTTGGAGAGGGTTTTCAAATACTTGTAATAGTTGCATATTTTGTATGTACCTAATTCAAAAATCTAATTTCAAACCTTTCAGATAATCTATTTCAATAAACCCTTTAAAGACATTGAAATCACTCAGGGCAAGCGAAAGAAAACCAAAGACAGACCCAAATTAAATCCACCAAATCAAATTGAGACCTAAGAACGTCTGAGCCAATATATGCAGAATCTTGTGAAATTCTCCTACCTGTTCAGTTTTGAAAATCTCGGTGCCTGGCACCGCTTGGCCCCTTGATTGGATGACTCACCCGAGTCTGTGTGTGAACACGTTTGCGCCTGTCAAGGCCTGGGAAAAAGGAGCAATATCGAACATTGGCAACCTGCCGCGGTTTGCAATCTTTGTAAATGGTGGAAAGAGGGGGTAAGGCATTCAATGCCTAGAAGCCTTCAAATCCGCTGCACTGGCTGACTATATGGAATTGTATTTATCGTTTGGCCAAACCTGTTTTGGCATACCACCTCCACTGGCTAACCCCCTTGGGCGAGTTCGTTGCCTAAGTCTTTTGTTCGAAGCGCCACAGAGTTCATTGCCTGCATAGGTAAACAAAGTGCATTTGTGTATTAAGCCATATTTGTCGACTTCGGTAGGTGGTCATGAGGTCAGGCAATATGCGAGTACAACTAATATAAATTTTTTTATTTAAAGATTTAATTGGATTTTTGCATCAAAACAATATACATTTTTCTCAATCTTTTGGAGATGGATAGTATAGGTTGCCAGCTTTACAAAACAGTAACGTTTACGTCTATGCCTTTTATTATTTATACAACAAAAAAACAATTAAGAAATGTTAATATTTCACGTACCAGCAAAAACCCAAAAAAAAAACAATTTAAAATCGGTTTTTGTATCAAAACCCAGGGATATAAGGGTCAGCTGTTGGAATGTCATATATCGTTGAATTCGTCGTAAAATTTCCAGTCGAATGGCATTCACAGCTAAAAAATGTTCAGCTTGTCGAATTTTCGCAAAAAATGATGATGTAACCCCTTATTAAAAATGCGAAAATTGGCCATAAAATCAGCTTTTAAAGAAACCCTTTTTAAAAATCGATTTTTGCATCAAAACAAAATATATTTTTCTCAATCTTTTGGAGATGGATAGTATAGGTTGCCAGCTTTACACAACAGTAACGTTTATGGCTAAGCCTTTTATTTTGGTCAAGTTACAACGAAAAAACAATTCAGAAATGTTCATGTTTTACAAATCTCCGAAAAACCAAAAAAGGCATTTTAATATCGTTTTTTTTTTATTAAAACCTAGGGATATAATGGTCAAAAGTTGGAATGTCATATATCGTTGGATTCGTCATAAAAATTCCAACCGAATGGCATTTACAGTTCATTTTTTCAAATTTTGGCAAAAAATGAGGATGTAACCCCTTATAAAAAATGCGAAAATTGGCCAAATCTTTGGAAATATTTTATTTTCTTTATAGCTAAGTTGTGATTACTTATGCATACATATATAATAAAAACTTTACTTAAATATGTGCCTGGAAATTAAATAGGTTTAACGGATTTAGTGACATCTTGCCGGGTCGTAACATTAATGGCCATGTTATCGTCAGGCATTCCTTGAGAGCCACCGGAACCACCTTGTGGGCATTCGACATCACCCACAGTGGTGTTGAGCATGTAACCCAGTTCGCTGGCTGCTCCGGCATCCCATTCCCACCTATTCACCTGGCTTGGTAAATCTGAATTCCATTCCGTCGCATTCTTTCCCATCTGCTAAACAGACAGTAAGACAGGCGGAAGTCGAGGCTCTGGTATGCGAGCATTCTTTCACTACTGCGTCTTTCCTCCAGCGATATTCCCAAGCTAATTTAGTGCTTAGCTCGACATAAACTGTGTGCTGTTCCTGTGTGTTGTTCGGTGTGTTAATTGCGCAGACTTATGCAGATGAGCTTAGAAATAGAAAGCCAGAAATATATTTTGGCATGAAGGTCAACTCGCGGTCGGTCTCAGTCTCAACGCATTTCCAAAAGGAAGTGGCTTCAAAACTTTTGAACGCCTCCAAATTTGGATGGCGTAGATCCAACATCCGTTATGGCTCAATTTCATTTACTTTTACTGTTTTTAATTCTTAATTGCCTGGGACTGGGCTACCCCTTAGGATTCCCCCCCTTTTTGATTTGCATTTGGCATACAAAACATTGACCGCTGCACTCGACACTTGGCATTCCACACCAAACAGCCACGGCAAATTAAATAATAAATTTACGAAGGAATAACAAAGAGTATACGACAATAAATAGCGGAACCAAATTAGGAAGTGGCCAACCCAACTCCTTATTCGTGGGCTCACTGTACCTCACCAGTTACATCGGCATATTAATTGTGATAAAAGTTATTGATTTGGTGAAGAGTGTCTGAAGACTTTAGGCTTTAGTTTACAGTTTAGTTCTAGACAAATAAAATGGATTAAAAAAAATCGATACCCATCTATACGCCTAAAAACAAATCTGTTTTTTATACTAGTTTAGTAGTCGAAGTCTTTCATACTCAATTTTAATATTATATAGCTTATATTTTAAACATGCTGTCTTTAGTTATTTTGTATTAGAAAAAATTAAATTAAATTAATTCTTAAAGAAATTTAAATACTTTCAAAGGTATATTTAATTTAAATCATATAAAATTAATATTATTAACAAACAAAAATTTTAATTCTAATATTTTCCACTCTATACCTAAAATAGTTATATGACATATACATTTTTTGGGTTCTATATCCAGGAATTTATTTATACTATATACAATTTTTTTAAATCAAAAATTTAAATCTCAATTTTCTGCTTCCCATTTGATTGCTTAAATGGTAGAATAAAGTGTGAGAATAAAGTATTTATATGTAAGTATCTCCCCTCAAATTGATATGCCACTTTTGCACCTCCACGGGTCTCATCGGTGATTTTTCATAAATTATTCAAAGCCTAACTGCTTCCGTTTTGGACTGGAGTGTCGGTCTTTCAGTCTTTCTGTCAGCCAGTCAGTATAGTGACTGCTGTGATATGTGTCTTTTGTGGATGGAACTCGCTGGCAGATTGACAGGGTTCGATGGGACTTTGGGTGCCCAGTGGGTCAGCGGGGAGTGCTGCACTTTCTTGTGGTTTTTTTTTCGATGGTAGCCCCGCAGCTGTTCGTATAAATATCCATCGCCAATAAGAACTGCGAGCTTATTTTACATTTTATTGTATAATTTTCGGATGTGGTTGGAGCAGAGCAGAGAAAAAAAAGCAAGACTGACTGGCATAAATTAACGCGTGTAACTAAATGAAAATAAATAAATTTCGTATTTACATTGAGGTGTATTCTGGGTTTCCGCTCGGTTGCCCACCAGGAATGTCGCAAAGATCGGTAGACAATGGGGCGGTTTTTTCCATTTTTCTGTTTTCAGTTCGCAGAGCTATGCAAATCGAATGGCTGATGGTTAAGGGGTTAAGGCTCGGTCGGACCTCAATTTATGGTTATTAACACAATATTTGTTGTCGCTCCCTGGTTAATTAGCAGGCGAGGCCTTTCTGGGAAACGGAATCAAATGGTTCCCATGCAAATCGCCTGGCTAAAAATCAATTAAAAGCGCACGTGACGTTCAACTACCCACATCTCTATCCTTTTCCGCCTGCTTGTCATTCTAATTTCACTGATAAAAAAAGGAATAGTACAAACAAAATATATGGTAATGTAATTTAAAATTTTGTTTATGTATTTTATTAAATATTTTAATTTATAATGCTTTTAAAATTGTCAGATTTAATATTTAAGTATTTTAATTAATGTGCAAAATATAAGAATTGAATGTAGTATGTTTAAGGTAAATGTGCTTAAAATTTCATTTATTAAAATCTTGGCCAAAATGAGTGAAATCAAATATTAAACAAATATTAATTTGAATGTTAAAATTAATAAAAACCGCAATGTATAAAAGTCAAAGCTTAAAATATAATATTTCAATTTATTATAAAATACTTGGATATACTAATTTTATTTTTCCTAGTGTATTTGGGCGTTTTTTAAGTTGACCATGCACTTCCTGTCACAGGGGAGTTCCCCTAAAACGACCGTTAGCTGGCCTTGTGTTTCCTTTGGAAGATAATTAAAATATCAAATATGAACGACCGTGGGAGCTATTCCCACTTTGAAATCAATTTCCCTGGCTTTAAATCTATTGATTTATAGCTCTGCGGGCTGCAATTGATTTTTTTTAAATGAAAACGAAGATTATCAAATTGTGATCTATATTTTTTATGGTGGTTAGGGTGGTTAGGAGTTTGCCAAATTGAAATGTTTACTTAGGGTACTTAGTGTGCTCGCCCATTAAATTGTTTGTGATTTATGCATGACAAGTGCCCAACTGATCTTGTTAAAATTTATGAGTTCCTGAGAAGGGTTGCAACTGTGAGAACTGAGGGTGGCAGGGATTATAAGGGTTTGCTATGTTAAAATCAAATATTGGCTCAAGAGATACTCGAAATTTTTGTCGCACCCTGACCACAGTCAAAGATTTTAGCTGAAAATGAAAACCACACATTGATGAGACAACAAGAAGTCTTTTATCAGGTTTACTCACTTTTTTTCCGTCTAACTTGTTTATAAAGAGGAGTAAAAAAACAACAGGTAGCTTCACTTTCTAACAATGATTGGTTGGCCACCATTCTCTTTCTATTTTTTATTTCTTCCTCCGAGGAGTAATGAGCGCTTTTTCAAGTTGATAATTACGATGAAACAGCAGAAACAGCGGCAGAAACAGAAGCCGAGATTCAGTCAGAGGTACGAGAACACAATAAAGGCAACCACAGCTCATTTGGTTAGCCCAAGATGATTTGTCTTTTCTGTGGCTTAGGTAAAACTTTTGTTTACACATGAAAATACCAGTAGCCGATTTATACAATTATACCAAGAGTTCTGCGAGGGATCCAAAACCGAAAAGGGCGGCTAGAATAAGTGATATTCTGGGAGCAGCGTGGGAAATGACTTATGTAACACACTGTAAGGTGTCCCTCCGATTCCCAGAGTCTTATTAAATACCATGAGCTTGGTGTAATTTCTAAGCTGATTTCGGGACAGCCCTTTGGCAAATCAATCAAAGGCGCAGAGAATCCGCCTGACACCTCAATTACAAATGCAAATGCCTGGAACATTGGCATAGAAAATTGCAAAGGGCAGAAAAATAGGGCTTTAGAAATAGAATTATTGCTGAGTAATAAGAATTAATTTGATGAGTATTTAATTCAAGAAAGTCTCTCAAGCACTTTCTTTGAATTAAAAAAGCTGCTCCCGCATGTCAAAAAGTTTAATGCAATTTTAAATAAATTTTCATAAATCACCTAATAAACGAAAAACTATAAAACCAGCAATTATGTGTTGTTTCAGAGTCATAATTATTTGAAATTGCCTGTTAATTAGCAATTATGAGGGCACACTTTATGGATTAACAGGGGTAAGCTCCTAGATATAAGCTCCCCAGCGGATTGTTGGAAGCTCAACCCTCTGAGGCATTTGGCGAATCTGATGGCGGAGCCCAGGAACAACCACCAAAGATTATTAGACCCCTTGCCCGCACTTGGTCGCTCCACACTCTTGCTTTCATGTCCACCAGCCATTATAATTATGGCGGCGACTGTGCCCCTGCCAATTCATTCGTTCTCCTCTTCTCGGACACATTTTCCAGAGCTCTTTTCATTACATTTAATGCCACAAAGGAATTTGAAAAGCATAACAACAACAAAGGAATACTTCGCTGCTGACGTCGCACTGGTCGTCCAAGTAGAACTCATGGGTGTGCACTGGGAAAAATATATACCACTTTTGATTAAGAATAATTAAAATCAATTTTAAAGGAATTATTTCCCTATTTTATGAATGGGTTTATAAGCCTAATTTGTCTTTGATTTAATTTATGATTCATCTTTGAATAGATTTATAGTCCTAGAACTACATTCCAAATATTTTCTTATTTTTTGAAATATTTTGATGTAAAAATATGTATCAAATCATCTTTATTAGTATTATTTGTGTAGCCTTAGTTAAGTTAATAGTAATAAAATAGGCTTATGGTAATAAAACTTTTAATATTCAAAGTTTTTCTTTAAAAGCTATATACCTTATTTCTCTCAGTGTTTTTATAGTTGGGGAGGTGACTTGACTTTGGCACTGGATGGATGCGGACGCGGTCGGTTGACTTTCATGGATCAGTTGGGGCGGGCTCGCAGCTCCAGCTACACAACTCCACAACTCCAAAGCGGTAGCATGTTTCACTGTTTTTGTTGCTGTGTGTTCTGCTCTATACTATATAGTATAGTATAGTCTATATAGTATACAGTATTGTATTTGTTGCTGTGTTGTTGCAGTCATTACCGGCATGACAAGCACAAAAATGCGTCGTCGTTCGTGCGCAGACGGTGCCCGCAAAAAACTAAAGTTGCATTTAACTAGTCGCGGAGAATGGGAGGTATAGAATAGGGCTAGGCCAGGTCCAGTCTCTGACTATAGTGACTCCAACTATGCCAGTGTATAGTCCATCGATTGATGGAATCGCAGTGAACTCGGTTGAACCGCCGGTTGGCCGGACAACACGTGTCCAAGCTGATGGCCAGACGGGAGCTGATTTCCATATCTCTATCTGGCGGACGCACTTGGCTAGTTTGGAGTTTGGATTGCAGATGCGAGTGTACTTGGAAGTAATCTTCCTCCTCTGAATGCAGCCAGGCGTTTCGCCAGAACAAGATCAAAGGGGAGCCAAGCCAACGAGCTACTACTAATTTGATTTGTCTACAAAAAAGGTTCGAAGTTAGAGCTACTGCTTGTGAGATTAGAATGAGTAAATGGCAAGCAGGGGTTTGCCTAGTTAGTGGTTCAGTCAAAAGTATTTTAAAAATGCATATGGAAAACAATATTATTATAAATACTGCACTTACAGTTATGAAATTAATAAAAATCATTGTCTAAAAAGAATCTGTTCTATATCGAATATATTATTTTTGGTTATCCTAAAACAGAATAAACTTTAGTTTTACGATTTGTTTTCATTTTGGTAAACTATTTCTCCTTTAACCGCATTCAAATGAAAAAGATAGTGCTAATTAAAACATGAAACTTAGAACATATGCAAAAGTATCTATGGATTATCACACAATTTAACTCAGCTTTATGACATTTAGATAGCGCGGTAATCATCTTCCCTGGCCTTAAATAATGTCAAATAAAATCAATTTAAATCTTTTAACTGCAGATCAACTCTCAAAAGCAATCACAGCTGCCAATAACCTGAAATCAAAGCCTAACTATATTTGGCAATCAACGAATTATCGACAACATAGGCCGCACCCCGTCCCAGTTGAGAATGATTTGACTTCGACAAGTGGTCAGGTTTCCAAAAAGTTACCGAAAGTTCCAGCGATTGTTGCCGGACCAGTGAGCAGCTTTAGACACACGAGTATAGAGTTTAAGATTTTTGAATCTGGCTAGCTGTTAATCGTAAGCATGATATGCCCCCAAAAAAAAAAAAAGTTGAAAAAAATGCAAAAAATGTAAAATGATTTTGACTTCCGTTGGGCAACTCATCCTGTCTGGAGATTCGATCTTTTATGAGGCTGGACAACCGCAAAGTGGAAACGGAAGTGTCGCCATCCAGAGACAGGTAGAAGATGCCCTCTATTAGCGATGACCTTTAGGACTCGTCTCTGGCACAGAAACCCAAGAAATGCGACTGCAGCAAAAGCAAACTGAAATCCAGTTCCAATGCCACTTTTTGTCGTTTGGTAGATGGTAGATTGGTGATCATTTAGCAGCAAAAAGCAGCAACTTTGAATGGTAAATGGCAGTGCGGGCCAGGCCAGTCTGCAATTACATGGCCAGCTGCCAGTTGTTACACTCGATAGTTAAAGTTGGTAAAAGGGGAAAATGGGAAAGGGGAGAGGGGACAAAAGGAGAAGGGGTTGCACTCATCACGTATTGGGAGGTAGCATACATGGGCATACTTAAGGGGCATTAATGTGGTTTATCAGCCAGCCAGCCACTGGGTTCGATACGGGCATGTTATGACAAGGATGGGATGTGGACAACAAGGCTCGAGCCCAACTGGTTGGAAAAACTCCTTTCCTTTTTCCTCCCCTCGAAGGGCAACTCGGATACAGTGATGCTCAGGTGAAGGCTCTAACAAAAGAAGGAATTTTTAAAATTAAAGACAATATTAACACACAAATTTTAATTATTTATTAGAATTGGATCAAATTATATAATTGCAAAATTCTAGGTAAGGAAGCTGAAATAAAAGTTAAACCTATTTACTAATTTACATGTTTATTTTGTATTGCACCTTGTATTTTTATTGTTTACAAAAAAGGTAAATTAAGACTGTCAGCGCTTTGAAAAAATAAAGATAATTGATACCAGATCGGAAGCCCCAAAATCTCGCCACTTCCTCAAAGATTTCCACCTATTTTTTCTGGAGTGTAGTTCACTGCAGATCATTAAGACGCCAGACCAGAAAGAGATGGCCAAACAGGGAGAGAGAAGAAAGAGAGCGGGAGCTAAGCAAAGTGCACATCCGTAGAAGGACATCTGATCGCTTTATGTCGTGGTATTACACAACCGCAAAGTATCTGAAGTTTAAGAGGGGACTGCAGCGAAGAGCTAAAGATGAAAGTGCAGACAAAGCACTGGCTGAGTCCCCAAGACGAAAGTTGTTGTTTCCACTATTACTTTGGCAGTAAGAGAAAAAATCATTATTAATAATAATATATTTATTTATTTTTAAGCAAAACACTTTAGATTAAATAACAAAAAAAACAAATGGATAAAACAAATATTACGCTTACAAATATAAATCAAGATAAATGTATTTTGTTTTACCCATCGACTTAAATATTGTGAATAAACTTAAGATACTTTGTGTTTTAGGTTGTAGAAGGACCTTCATAAAAAAATCGTTGAGATAAGAACAATCTCGTTTCTTATTATTTTGCTAATGCATATTTAATTGTTTTTTAAGCCCAAGTGGAAAACTTTTTCCGAGTGCACTTGTGGCTTCCTGCAGCTTACGACGTGTGACGACATGTAGAACTAATTGTCGTCCACTCCGGCAAGGTAACTTCCATGGAGGAGTATCTGGGGGGGCAGGAACATATCCAGTAGACCAGAGGGAGGGGGAGGGAGAGGGGGGTAGCAGCAAGACTGGAACCAACTTGGCAGCAATTCTGTCTCCAGCAATTGGCTGCACCGTTCGCCTTGTGACAGGCATAAATCAGTTTTGTTTCAGTAATCGGCGCAGCAAGAAGTCGAAGTTAAAACCACCTGTGCCAGCTAAAAATCGAAGTGATCTTGAGATTTTCGCGAGTGTTGCGTCATAATTGAAAATGATCGCAGTGTGACTCCTTAAAAGGCATCCCCATAGTGGCAGACACTCTATTTTTTTTTTTTGATTTTGTCATTTTTCGGACGGCAACAACGAGTTAATTAGAGTTCAGGTCGTGTGCTCGGGGGACCAAATTTTTGAGCTGCTGATTTATGTTGGTGGATGCCCCATTCCTTGGCCAAAAAAGGCGCTAGAAAATAAACAAAAAATTAGCAACATTTAGTTAATGCACATAAATAAGATACGATTCGATATTGCCAAACGCCAAATTGGGCAAGTCAAGTCGTCTCAAGTCGTCTCTAGTCGTGTGCCCCAAGATCCGTGTGGGCAGCTAAAAAAGTCTAGCAAACAAAAAGAAAATAAATGACGAGTTTAAATAACACTAACAATCGGCTTTGCTGAGAAGCTTTGTTAGCTTTGTTGGTTAATGAGCGTGTCCATATTTGGCCAAATCAAAATCAAAAAATCGTCTCAAGATGCCCGCCCCGCCGGCCACAGTGAAGCCTGCCTCTGGTCACACGACCAAGCTGAGCCATGGCAAATCCAGCAACAGTAACAACACATTATGCAACTCGAACGCCCATCTAAGCGACTCAAGGACCAATCTCACTGTCAACACGCCCACCACTTGCCAGCGATTAAGGTATGACTACTATATCGCACTTTTACAGCTCTTCGTTTTTGAGTTTTGATATTATAACTAGTTTATCGCGGGCCCAAACTATTCTCCTCGAATGTGGTGTTAATAAATTATGCCCATGGCGTGGGTCTTTGAGGGGCACAAAAGCCCCACTGTGTGCGAGGTTCCATCTATAGAGTTTGCCTAATTGTGTGTCTGTTAATCTATGGGAATTTGTCAATGTAAATTATGCCAGAATGGATTGTATAGTTTGTGAGGGCAAGTGATCAATTTAATACTTTTACAAGCAAAACTTTCAAGCCAATATATCAAAAATAAAGGAAAAGGAAAAGGATAAAAATTATTGTAACTCTGTTTTCATAACCAGCACATACAAATAGCTTGTTAAAAAGAAATAATTATACCTATCCTGCACATTAAAATGTATTTATTATTTCATGGCCTAAAATTATTGAAATAAACAAATATTAAGCAATGTTTAAAAATAAAGTTAGTATAAAACTTTCCTTAAAGAAATGAACAATATCTTAACAAACAAACTACAGAATTATATTATTTTTTATTGTGATTATCAACACAATGATTAATATGTCTTACATTTGTACCTTTGAGCCATCCCCAAAAAAATTTCATTTCCAAATATATAATGATAGTTTGCCTATCTTTACTTAGCTCAAATTAAAAATGCACAAAATGTCTCCACTTTTTAATTGTAATTTTAATTTTTACAGCGAAATGTTTCGGCGTTCGATTGCCAGCAGTACCCAGTCCAGTTCCAGGGAAAATACCTACGAGGAGGTAAGATAAATATACATATGAATAGCCGACAGATGATCCTTAGATAAGCCATTACGAAAAAAGCTATTATAATTGTAAATGTAGATCAGGAAAATTATAAATGAAGTGTTGTGCGTGAAAGATCTTGAGATCTTTTGGGGGGAAGCACCGAAAGGAAATTCAAATCAACCCCAGTGATGGAAAACTGATCGTTCTTACCTGCCTCCATAAGTCTTTTGTTGAATGCCCATCACAATTCAACTAATTAATCAAACAGAATGCCAAGACGTAAAATTTTGTTTGAAAGGGGAATGAAAACCTATCGAATTTCCAGGCGTTCCAAGTTGATTTACTTTTCATAATAAAAATCTTTTAGCAAGCCCATCAATAGGGAAATATTTTTATAAACATTTCAGACGACTGCCTACTGTGTATCTGTATCTATGCATGGCTATGTATCCATAAGTGCGCGTTGTGTAATTCGAGACATTTTCGCCCAGGAGCAGACGATCGATTTATAAACAGGCCGCGGCGTTCAAGTGTTCCAGCAGCTGCTGTTTTGTAGTATCTTTCAGATACAGATAGATACCTTTCCTATTGCTAAGAAGCTGCGAGGATCAGGACCAATGCATCGCATCCTTAAGAAAAGGCAGGCATTGACCTGCTTTGGAATGCCGGGCCCAATGGAAAACATCTGTCGGCCTGAGAAGGGATCGTCTTGGCAGATACACTCGTACCATACCTATATTTATGAGTCTCGCCCGGGTGTCCTTTTTCGTGTTGTTACAGGCGTCGTCCTCGATTTGGCGCGCTCAGTTCGCTCAGTTAGCTCAGTTAGCCCAGGGAATATCAGGTCGATGCTTGATGGAGCTGCATTCCATACAGGTTTTGCTTACTTGCCTTTTGGGCCTACCCAAAAACATCTGCCTGGGACTGACTGCAAGCGGGTCCTTTCGATAGCCAGTCCAATAATTGAAAGTAATTTCCCTGCACTCCAATGATGGCGGCAAGGTGATAAGCCAGTTTAGTCGCCGGCATCCTGCAAGGATTGTTTACAGTTTCCGGTTAAGGGGAAATCTTTATGGCCAAACCAAGTACTGTCTGAGCTCAGCAGGATCCAGGATCTTATCTGAAATCAAGGGTTTTTTGGGCTTAATTGTAGATTTATCGAATCAAAATCGCTGAAAGAATTTACTTGATTCGTTAATTGAATCATTTACAAAACTCTTATTTAGGATAATGAATATTTGATTTTTATCTTGGAAAGTAAAAAGCAACAAATAACACATTATTATCGTAAAAAAATACTATTGTAAAATTTTTCCAATTCCACTATGCTAAGAAAAAGCAGGGACCTAAATTATTTAATTAATAACCCAAATGAGAATATTTTTGGCTGTACCATAAATTCTGTGTTGTTAAGTTTATACCTGTAGATTCTGTGACTGAGCAATTCATGAGGCCATCACCTACCATTTTTAAAGCTCTGTAGTTAAGTACCCCCTTTTTATTAGACATGTGTTCCTTAACTCCACATTACACAATCAAAGTGTCAGGCCAGAAAGTATTGTTATTCGATGCGATGCCAAACGACCGCAAACTCAGGGCTCGCCATCTAAGCAATTCTGGTGCGTGAAAATGTATCTGGCAGATGCGAATGCCCGCCAGGGATACAGTCAGCCAGACAACGCGTGTAAAACGCATAAAATTGGAAATTACCGCGCTCGAATGCATTTCATATGACGATTTCAAAGCTGCAGCTTTGATTCGATTTCATTTAAAGCTACAAAACCGCAAAAGCAAGCGGAGATGGAATCTGAGACGCAAATGCGATGCAGATACATTTACAGACGCAGATACAAATGCAGATGAAGATGGAGGCGATCGCAGCTCAAGTTGAGCGTGTGGCAGGCAGACGACGATTTCTAATGGGCAATGGCATCATAATCATCATCATTGACAGGAGGTTTCATGTTGCATTTAACTGATGGAAGTTAGTGAACCCCATCCCAGTCCAAGTTGCACTACGAAAACCCCCTCGAAAAACCTCATCTACCATATGCATGCTTAATCTATGGAAAGTGCAAGTGAGTGAGTGCACTCAAAAGTCAAACATTTTTCTCTGTGTGTTTTTGTTTGCCTTTAATTGCAGCGGCCTAATCACAAATCAAATATTTTTGTACGCCTCGCAGGGTTTTATGGCCTTTGCTGCGGTTCATCGTCTTTTTGGATCGTATCTGAATCGAAATGGAAGTCATAGATGGATTGGGTGCCCTCAAATATTTGACAAGACCCAGTGCATGAGACTTCTGTGTGGAACACAAACTATCCGGATTGATAGCCTCTAATCAGTTGCTCTGTTTGCGGTCGAATGGGCCCCATAAATTACACTACTTTGCATTCTCCTTCAAGTGCTTTAAAAAAGGGGTGACGAACCTGCTTGAAACGATTCTAATTTCTGTGCTTAATTGTTTGATTTATGGCTGAGAATATGGACAATTTTTAAAATCCAATTTATTCGAAAATGAAAAATTTGGAAATGAGCACTGTTTTTCTTGTGCCCAGTAAAATACTGACACAATATTACAGTCCTAAGCTTAAAATGTAACTACAAGCAATACAAGCTACAAACTATTTCATATTACTGTTTTTTTTTGTAGCTAAACCCTTATTAAATTCTAAGATTATATTAGTTTCGTAAGTGTAAACTTAACCTATTTTACCCCAATAATTAATTTCTTTGTCTGTATTTCATATCAGCGATATAACATGTAAATATTTTAAGTTCTTTAAAGTTTTCCGACACAATCCCACTGGATTTTTAACCCTTTTGCCGCTAGATTTCCCATTTGGCTAGTCCAAATAAATGTCACCTTCAATAACAGTAGAGGTTTTCTAATTGAAGAGATATCACAAGTCAAACAGGCGATGGGTCATGTGCCTTTCATTACCGTCTTCTGTTTGAAGGGGGCTCTTATTTTTTCGAGGAGGTCCACCCATCGACCTCATTAAAATGCAAACAGTTACGATACGCCCTAGCAATCCCCTCAAATCCCCCGATCCGCAGATCTTTGCTCATGTTATTATTAAAAACACCTAAATGGGTCGCCAACTGGTGGAGATGGGTCGTGGCTCCGTGTGCTTTGTAGTGCAGCACGTACAATAAATTAGTGACATTATAAAAAAATTAAAACGTGAGCTCCTCTAGCCGAACACACATATTTTGACAATAATAAGCAGCTTTGTGCGCTGCTGCCTTCTTGTTTCTCCATATAATATACCATTTCTCGAGAGCCGCAAATTCACAACACAAACAACGTGACATGGGGTTTGAAGTTTGGAAATTGGGGATCGGGATGGTTAAAGGTTTTCGACTTCTAACACTGGTAAAAAACCTAGTAAATCCAAGTATTTCCTACTTAATTTAAATATTTTTTGCTAAGATATTCATCCAGTTGCTGTTATTTATAACGTTTTATTTGAATGTTTCTAAATAGTTTTTCAGATCTAATCTCTCATTATATTTTTAGCTATATATAATGCGTTGAAAAGAATATATCCCATTTTAAACCTGATTTTTTTCCGCATTAACTTAAATTTAATCTTTTAGTTTAATGCATTGTACTAAATGTGATTCAATTTAATTTAATTATGAAATATAATGTATAATAGATTTAAAGCAATTAGTAGTATTTTAAATCGGATATTTATATTATGATTTCATATTTAATTAAATTATGAAATACAATTTGTATTCATTTGCCTATTTTCAAAATTTCTTAATTTAATATTAACTTAAGTATAATGCAACAAATATAACCCATTTTAAATATTATATTTTTCACATTAAGTTAAATGAAACCCTTCAATTGAATATGCGTGGTATTTAACATGATGATGCTATATTTACTTTAACTTAATTATGAAAAATACAATTTGGTATTAAATATCAACAAACTAAACTATTATATTTTTTATCAGTGTGGACTTTTTCGGCGAGCCTGTGAATTCGTTTTGTTTGCCTTTGCTTTATGCGTTTTTATGTTTTATAGGCCTGCTCATTAGCATGCCGATCACGAGAAGCTTATAATTTTGAACTCTTCTTTTTTATTTTTTGTGGAGTGTAGCGGCTAGGACAAGGGACAATTGTCAATAAAATTGCTGGCCGAGCTGACAGCACGCACTCGCAGCACTTTGAGACATTTTACGGCGACTCCGAAATCCGTATCTCAGCTCCAAACAATTAACAAAATAAAAAGGCCGCTCGGCAGATCCCACGCTTTTTTTCCGAGCGGCGGGAAATGTACGGCATTTAAATAATTTTTCGATGTCAGCCCACACAGCCACCGCAAAGCTGATTATTTGTAAACATTTTATTGTTAAATTTATATGCGAAAAATGCACATGTGAACAGAGCAGGTTCATTCACAAATTGTTGAGGCATCTTTATCATAATCGTATACAGCGGAAATAAAGAAGACACAAAATGCCAAACGAAATCTACCTGAGTTTCTGAATTCCCCACCCCGCAAACTGGTGAATGAACTGGGAAAATATCTGCCTATCTCTGTTTAACCGGAAAATATCAGCCATTAGCAGCTTTTTAGCCGGAATTAGATTGTCACCGTGGCTGCACTTGACTTTATCTTAGCCCAGCATGTTTGGCAACGGAAAGTCCTGGGATGCGAACATGTTTTGCACACATTTCGGGCAAATCCTGTGTGGCCTTTGACCTGCAGGTGGTCCTTAAAAGGCATTCAAATGAAGGGTGCAGTGGGCAGAAACTACAGGAAAATGGCAAACCCAGCTCAAATAATTTTATGACCCTCAGTTAAGTCTATTAGGACTGATTGATTTATCAGCTCAAGAAATTATGACAAGGTATTTGTGTTCACAAAGGAAAGATAGGTATTTAAAATAAGTTGTGAAGGTTGAAGATTATTTTCCATTAGAACTATCAACATTTTATGGGACAATGTAAAATTTGTTAATGTTATTTAATATTTTGTTTTAAGATTTAAAAAGACTATGCATTGTACCTTGTTTTTAGGTTAAAGATAATTTACGATTAAAATTACTTAATTGTGTAAATAATATAAAAATGTATAAATAATTTTTATTCTTTATTCTTGAAGTTTATTTGCCAATTGAAAAACCAAAGAAGTAATCATAGTAAAATTTATCGTAACTAAATCTGCCATAACGCAGATTACCCAGAAGCCCCTCATAGATAAAACAACTTTCTATTATGGCTTTCCTCTGTGTTTTTTTACCCAAAAGAGACATCGAAAATTCACAGCATTTCCTCATTAGTTTTTTTAGTTTGCGGCACAATGGAAGTTTGTCCAAGTTGCCACTGTCTCCGCCGCAGATGATAATTAAATCAACGTTGCATGACACAACTTAATCAAAACTGAGCCAAACTGAAAGTGAATTGGGCTGGCAAAAATAAAAAATGTATATAGAAAATTGAGGTCAACGAACACGGTCCACAACTTGTCAACCGGCATTTCTGTAGGCAGAACCCATTAATGTTTCTTTTTGGGGGCTTTAAAAAGTTTCCCAAAACAAAAACAAAATCAAAACAAAGCTTTGTATCTTATTCGTCTGCTGCTTTTATCAGTCCATTTACGTGCCAAATCAGCGGGTGAAAGTGTTGCAAAATGAGCGAAACGAAATAGCGAAATCGCTCTGGGGTGAAAATTGTTTTTCCTCGCTCCACAAGGAAGGAAAATTTACAGAGCAGATGCCTTGCCGGCAGTTGGCCTGGAATTTTCCCACACTTTGCAGGTGAACGTGTCTGAACTTTGATTAGTTTTCCACCGCTCTGAAGTCGGTGGATAGTGGATAATAAATGTGTAACATTCTGTAATGGCTGGCGTGGTTGCATGAAAACCGATCTCTGAGTCATGGGCGATTAGTCAGAGGAGAATTTTTGGGGTAAGTGAACGGCCTCATTGAGTCACTCACTGCACTGCAAGAGTTTTCCATTTCCATTTCCCGCGCTGCCAAGGGGAAAAACTAAGCGTGTTCGCATTTAATGAGTGTCACTGGTATCGATCGCCGTGGCACCTGTTTCCGTTGCATAATTTCGTCGTCCTCCAGACACCACACACCACACCAAAACGAGTTCTTTCCAAATTATCTGTTTCTTGGGTCACCATTATATTATATTTACACATTCTTCTGTAAGTAAACGCAGCATAGGCGCTAGTTCTAATGAAGTTGCGAGGGAGTGTGGCAGGTGTCTGCTGCTGCGGTATCTTATGGGCCATTTGTAACCCGATAGACCCAGTTTACACTCTAATGAGGGATCAGTAGGTACAACAAATAACTTAACTGCTAATGATCAAGATAATGTAGAAAACGGCCTGGAAAATATGCATAATAAATGTTTTAATTGGGTTAAAAATACCTTTGGCTACCTAACACATAACTTTCAATGCTACTTTTTATAATACCATTTATTTACATTTAAAAAAATATATTTTTTAATGTATAACATTAATTTTAAAATTAATACAGCTATGGTTATTATAAGGGTCTTATGTTAAATGTATGAAATAAATGGTTGTAAATACTATTTTTTTAACCATTTTGTATAATTCATGAATTATTATGGGGCTATAATTTAACGTTTAAATGTAAACAGGGTACATCTTTAACGTATTTTTATTCAAATTTAGATGTATATATTAAAAAAGATAAAAATAATTTTATAATGTTTTTTTTTTTATAAATTGTTATAAAACATTCTTTAAATTATGTCAGTTTGTTTTACCAATTTTATTATTGAGTTTTAATTTACCTAAAACAACTTAGGAATGGTTCTGTAAATGTTCACAGTTTATAATAGATTTGTATTTTATTTACATTTCCATTTTGTAAATTTTTTTAAATTTCTTGGACAAAACTTACAACTTCAAAGAAGCCTTGACTAATATTACTATTGTAGTTGGTCCATAAATCTCGCTACCATATCAGGGATCTTTTTTGTTCCCAGAAGTGCATTTCGAGTACATCAGAGAGTACTAGGCACCTCGTGATTTTCGTTACTTTTTGCACTGCTAACCATCCGCAACTAATGCGGTGGAAGGAAAGATAAATGGCACCGGGCTTGGAGGATCATCCGGAGACGGAAGGCCCGGCGTGTGCGGTTGGCCAGGCTGCTTATTGTTGGGAAATCATAAAAGATCATAAATAAATAGCAGGCAAGATTTACATTTTCGTCGGCGACTGTCGAGGGTCGGTCACACTTTAATTGCCGAAGATAAAAGCGAGTCTAAGCGGATCTCTTTGGGCTGGGAAACGTGTATAGTACACAGAGTGCGGTCCAGTGATTCATGCTGATCTCTCGCTCTTTCTCTGTATACCCATCTCCCTCTGGGTAATTGATACCCGAGGTGTTGATTTGTAAAACAAAAAACTGTTTGCCCATAAACAAAAGGCCTTGTTATGTGCACGAGCAGAAGCAGTAGAAACAACAACTGAATTTTCGGGAATTTAGATAAGAAGCGAAAATGTTTTCATACGAAACTGGAAACAGATAAAGCTGGGTCACACCCAATGCAAATCATTGAACCATTAGTAAGGGAAACTGAGTAGATTTCAGTTTCCCCTCTGAACCTCTGATGTGGGTCCCCATCTCAAAGACTGACTGACTGACAGACTGATTGTGGGTCCACAGTGAGTAACATACTACCAATCTTTCGCTTTTGATAAGGCTAACTGACTTATCAGCAAGGGGCCTCAAATATTTGATCTGCCTGTTATGATTTCTTGTACAAACCCGGAATGTTTATGCAAGATTAATGGTCAGGCGCACGCCTTCCTTCCTCGTAAAAGATATGGGTTCGTATACAAATTACATCACCGACGACTTTCCTCTGATCTTGAACTATTAATTAGGCAAATTTTCTTTTGATTTGTGGGCTGGCTGAGCAGCGGATGTACCTAAGTGGAGATTAAAACTTGAAGCTTAAGCTGGGAATTTCTGGTAGTGGGAAAGGGCTTTGTTTTATGGGTTAAACATCCAAATATGCAAATTTGAAATATATTAGATAAAGACTGGAGTTCAAATGGAGATATATACAAACATACAAATGCAAACATATATGCAAAGAATATGTTTAGAATATATATTACAGCTTCACTGGAAATCTATGTTTAAACACAAACAACCAAAGTTATAACTACCTACTTGTTGTACGTTTGTTTATATTAAAAAAAAATTACAAAACTGTTTTCGTCTATGAAAACCTTTTGTCTTTCTTTTTTGCGGTAATAATCTTAAATAATTAAGGCATTAAATTCGCAGTTTTCCCTACATTTAAAAAGGCGAAAATGATATTAAGTGTTTTATGTTTTATAAAATCTAGATAAACCAAAAATATGAAAAATGTCTTTAGACAAAATGTAAAAAAGAGAAACAAAAGGACACAAATTCCTTTGGCTACATCTGCACACAGCAACTGACATATTGTCAAACATCGGGCATGAAGGATCCTTTTGCTACGAGCCTGATCCTCTTTTGTGCGACACCTTTGGAAAAACTGTCAATAAGCGAGGGCATTGTTCGACCTCAGCCAAATGCAGCTGCCTTTTGCCATCGAACTGCGAATCATTTCCTTGGCCTGGGGAACAAAGCCAGGGAACAGGATCCTGCAAGGACATGTGGCTGCCAGAGGACAGCTTATTGGCCAGGCAGAAAAATCTCAAATCGAACGAGAGCATCTGCATCTGTCATGGCCGACATGTGCCAGCAAGATGCGAATGATTTTAGCGGTAAACTGGAATTAACACAGGATTTTCGGTAAAGAAATGGCCGAAACAGGGAAGGATTCGCTTAATTACTATTTGTCGGACTTTAATGTGCACATTTTATTCTATATAAAAAGGCATTCCATTGAAGCAATAGTTTAAGCACTTTGTTGTATTACAACTAAAACTTATCCTCTAAAAATCAAGTCAAATTTGTCAATTAAAATATAATCTCCTAAAGATCTGGTCACCCTGGAGAAACTTTCAGCTGGAACTGTAGCTAAAGCTGAATGAACTCATTTCCCATTGCTCATGTTGGCTCAGCTTCTAAGCGGCTTTGTTGCTTTGGCTTTCTGGCCATTAACAGAGCGGAGAGAGAGCCAAGTCTGCTCTCTCCACTTGGCCAGAAGAAAAAAAGAAGCAACTTTTCTTGTTACCTCTTGGTTTTATGGCTCTTTTTTTCGGCAACATGCTCAGTCAACCTTGGCAAGGCCGTTGTTGCCGGTTTTTTATGCTGCCTTTATAATGTGTGTGTGTTTGTGAGTATCTGTGAGTGGGCCCCAGTGGCTGTGTGTTTTTGCGTGGGTTTTCTTTGGTATGCGGCCAACGGAAGTCGGGAATGGGTCATAATCGACATATCCCTATGCTCCCCCCTTTTCCACATTTCCACTCCTGGCCAACAGATGTTGAGGCCCTTTGGGTAATTGCACTTGGCAATGGCTTGTTGGCATCATTAGAGCCGGGTTTGGGTAAATATAGCAATTACAGTATCCGCACCATGTCCTGTTGCCAAATTGAGCGGAAAGCGCTGGAAGGGAAGCCCATAGAAATTGAAAGAGAACAAAGGAAATCCAGTGTGGAAATTAACAGTTGCAAGCTTAGGCAAGGAAATGGGTTGGAATGTGCTGTAACTATTAAGTTTCAAACATACAAATAATTACAAATTAACTGATTTAACTTTTTTGTTTCAAAAAAATAAAATTATACGACTAATCTAATACAAAATGTTAATACGTAAACATTACCCAGTTATCTAAACATAAATTATAAGCGGGTTTCAATTCAAAAATAAATGAGTTTAATATATACCTTGAAATATTCCCCAGAAATGAAAAAAATGAATATTTAACTATATAAATACGTTTTAAAATTTGAATTAACTTTAATGATCTCCTGAAAAAATATTGCAAATGATGTTTTAAAAGAGAATTTCATAACTTTACTCAACCACTATTTGGGCCCTTTGATCATTGGTTTTCAACCACCGCACAGTGGTAAAATTGCTACTTGTGTGGCTCTATTAATGTTAAGTTCATTTCAATAAATTAGGTTTTTAAAAGTGTTTCACTTTTTGGGGAAATTAAGTATAAAAATACAATTTTATTAAAAAAATTACTCATCCGCGATGTTGTTCCTCCCAATTAAAAAAGGCTTAACTTAAGGTTAAGCTTACACTAGCAAGTTTTATAAATAAAAAAAAAATTATATATCTAAAAAAGTTTTGTTTTTATCAACTCAAACTCTATCTGCCGTCGCGTTTATGAGTTTAATGTGCCCACTGTGCAGACCGTTGAACAACAAAACACTCTCTCTCAAAAAATCTTTATCTCTCCCTCCCTGTTGGTAACAAAAACTCCCCCGAAATGTATCCTTCTCGCTCTAAAATGCATTGCCAGTGCAGATCGCCACATGCTGCCTCGCTTGCACAGCTCCCGTATGCCACATCCGTGAGAGCCCCTGTGCGACTGTGTGAGTGAGCTGCTGAGAGAGCGAGAGTTTCAGAGCGGCTTGGACGGTTTTGCCGTTGCTGCTTCAATTCAATCGCTTTCGAGAAGTCAACGCAAACGGTTCGTATTCGTGAAGTTCGCATCTGAACGAAAAAAAACAAGACAAACGATGCGCGTGCGCCGTGCGAATTTCGCAAAGTTTTGAAATAGTCAAGATCTGATGTGATGTGCCTATAAACAGTGCAATTACCAAAAATAAACGAAAAACAGCAAACAAGACATACTTGCCCATTGAAACACTCTTGGATTAGTTTCACGACAAGCAACAAAATAAAAACCAAACACACAAACAATATGGTTCGCAGTTTGGCCCAGTGGACGAAGACGTTGAGCTTCCCCTCACGTCTCTCGCCCAATCGCAATTCCAAGGACTGCTCCACATTGGCAGGTCCTGTGCCACCACCCACTCCGCCCCGGAATAAGACGACCTCCAGCGGCAGCGGAAACTGCGCCACATCGCGATCCTCCTCGTCGACGGTGTCCTCATCGCACTCGTCCTCCCACAGTTCGCCCACTCCCGGAAACAACAACAACAACATGCCCATCACAGAACTGGAACAGATTGTAAGTTTACCAAAAATTATTGTTTAAGAGGGAACGAATAAAAAATTGGTTCCATTTCTTATTCAAAACATTGCATTATGCGAGAAGAAAAAAAATATTGCAAAATTCATATCTTAAATAACTTTAAAACAAGCTCATTTAGCTTTTTAGAAATGTATATCTTTGTTAGATTGAATTCCATATAATACGAAAAGTTTTACGTCTATAGTTATAACATTTTGTTAATATTACCAATAAACATTAGAAACACTCTTATTTATTATTATTAGGATTATTCAAAATACAATATATCAAAGACTTTATTGCCAATGTAAATATAATTTCTTGTTGATTATAATAATATTACTGATTACTGATCATTAAATCCCTGTGACTCAGTCGAGATCATCAATAAAACATTTTCTTCAAAAAGCCTGCAAAAAAATTCCGAATAATATTCATATTCATAAACAAACAGCCAGATAGAGGTTATCACAGAGGTGAGGTAAGCAGCTTGAGCAGCAGGGATCACAATCATATCCGTCCCCCTGTGGACGGGACTTCCTGTTTTGGCGAGCCAGCTGTGCAAACATTTAACAACCTAAATCTAAAGCCCGCATATAATTTCCACAGCCATAAAAGCCTTTGCCAAGTAAGTTTGCCTGGCCGAGTGCATTCCATTCCTGATAAAGCTCATTGACCCAGTTGATTGGGCCCTAGACCAGAGACCACAGAAACACCAGAGACCAGACCAGATACTAGGGCTTAGCCGGCACTTATCATTATCAATCAATCAGTTTCGTAAAACAAATAGTCGTATGTAGAGCGTGGAATATTCAACTGATAGCGGATTTCCACACCCGATAAGCGGGCTGACAACTATCGAATATACTATATATATATTTACGGGTTTCCCGCAACAAATCGGCTGCAATTAAGCCCCCACTGTTTGATGGCCAAGTTGAGAGCAATTTGCCAAAGCTGTGCGACAGATTGCCGCGCGGCTCACTCAAACACATGGCAGGAAAATGGGAATAAAAAATGGAAAAAAAAAAACCGAAAGAAATGGAAATAAAATTCCGAAATGCAAACAGGATGTAGATGCGCTGGGAACATTTTTAGGGATACAGACAGGCCGCCGATCTTGGGCGACAACATATGGTCGCAATGTGGATTGATTTCTTGAAATGGAAAGAAGAACCGGATCGAATGGGGTAAAAAGGTATAGGGTAGTAGTTTTTAGGAAAAATATTTACCTAGAAATACAATGTTTGGTTTAATAATTGGAAAATTGAATCATGAAAAAAATAGAAAAAGTAAATAAGCTATAAATAAAATGTTGCTACTTAAGAGTAAATGATGCATCAATAAAGTTTATTGATCGATTCTAATAACAAATCAAACTTTTCATGACTAAACCCATTTTATAATATTTTAAATTGTTTAAAATGAGTGCGAAATTAAATTTCTAAAATGTAGAATCGAATCTAATAACAAATCAAAGTGACTGAAACTTAGACGTTATTATTTAGAAGTATAAGCTGCATACCTTAAAATTATACCATCTGAAATTACATTTTCCCACCGACTAAGCCCATTTGAAAGCGGATTCGAGTGGGCAATGCCATCAGAATTCCCGTAGTTCGATTTCGCTGGCATTTTTTCGCAATCCGCTTTTGACATTCTCCCTGGTCAGTGGATTCCGCAGACGAGAGCTTGCATTCATTTGCAGACTTAGACTCGGACCCAGACCCACTGCGAACCACACCCACGCGGCACGACTGCGACTGGCTGGAAAAAAAATAAGACAAAACACCATTAATAATGAAAAACTGAGACGGCACGAGCATGCCACAGTTTTCAACGGCGTCAGGGAAATGGAAAATCGTGACCAGCGGCGACGAGGCGCCGGCAACGCATCTGCGAAAATGCCAAAGTTGAAGAGCACTTTAGATTCGAAGGAGCCCAACCGTTAGGCGAAGAAAAACTAAATGAGCAGACTGAGTTGAGCTTATGTAAGGCAGCAGCTTCGCATATTTGCCATTTGCGAAAAACACAACAAATACAGAAACAAATCAACCAGTGCTAGGAAAAACAAGTTTCTTGTTTTGGTTTTGGTTTCTTAGACCATCGAATCGGTCGGAAAAGTTGCCCAACGGCTTTTCAGCTGCTGCTGCTGCTGCTGTTGCTGGTGGAGTTGCAGTGCAAAGTACAAACATCCTTGGGCAAAGGTAAACCAGTTAACCAGTTCCAGTTGCCAACTTTTTCAACGGGGGCGTCTGCCCTGTTTCCCTGGCCTTCTGGTATTCCTGGAATTTCGCAATTATAGTGCAACCCGTTAAGTGGCGGAAGTCTGGTGGATTTTTTCCCACCGATCCAGAACTGATTCGCTTTAATCCCGTTGCATTTCCCATTTTCCCACTGGGAAATGACTTAACATTATGGTCAACAGATTAGTTTTATATGAATTTTTAATGATTTTAAAATAATTAAAGCACAAGGTGTCTTGAAAATATGTTGATATCATAATACGCTCTCAAAAAACATTAAAAGTCAATATTTTATTTATGCTTTAAACTAGTTTCCACCCATCCAGAACGGATTGCCATTTTCCTACTGGGAAATTACTTAAAATATGGTCAACACATTATTTTATATGAATTCTAAATGGCTAAGTATTTTAAAAATATAAAGATGGCAATTTAATATAATTTTGAAAATATTTTAGGCAATATATATTAATTCTTTGTTATTGATAGAACCTCTTGTAAATATTATTCCTATTAAATATCATAACAAGCTATTATCAATTTGAAATTGAACACCATATTTGTTTGCCAGCCTGCACAACGTGCTGAACCTTTGTTTTCATAAACATTTCGCTTTCGATTAGCAATCAATTAACATATTGCTGGTAATGACACATTTCGCTCTGGCGCTGACTCAACAGATTTCTCCCATTCTCCGACTTTTAAAGACCTTGTCAATGCGAAATATTTTCGCTAATAGCAGCCAAAATGTTGGCCAGAGTCTGACGACCCCAAAAAAAACAAAAAAAAAAAAACCGATGGTTAACTGCATTTCCTGTCGCTTTTCCAGACAACCAGCTGCCAACCAGAATTAAATAAAGGTCATACCAGCATAAAAAAGAGCCACGAAGTGTGGCAGCTGCACAAAAGTTCACCTGCTTGCAACTAAAGAAGTTTAACAACCAAACAAGGAGCGATCTAATACAGAAACTAGAACATCTAATCACTGGATATCAAAGTCGTCATTTATCAATTTCTTACGGCAAACGCATGCAAATTCATCACTGTGATTAACAGCAGCAAAGTGCAGCATTTAACATGGGTATATACACTGATAAAAAAAAGGAATAGTACAAATAAATATGTGGCTTTTTAAATTTAAATCTTTGTATTTCATATTTCATTTTAAGGATTCAATATTAATTAAATCAAGTCAAATGAAATTCCATATTTAATATAACTAAATACCGCAATGGATGAAAATTAGAGCTACAAATATTTAAATTGAGTATTAGTAATGGACTTACTACTTTTCTTTACCAGTGTAGCTATGGGTGTATAGTATTGCAGGTGGAGAGGGAGCAAAAAAAGCAGCAACATGGTGTTTTTACCTGTTTAGAAATCAGCTGCTCTGCTCCGCTTTGTCCCCTCTTTTTTGTATTTTTCTGCAGGTGAAACCAGTTTTCTGGCTTTGGTCATGTTTTGTTTTCATTTTTTCCCGATGTTTTGTGCCTTGTGTTTTGTATTTTGCAGCTGTCTGCTATTGTGAAGCTGCTGCTGCTGCTGCTGGGTAAACGAACATACATATTGCTGAAATTACATACTGGCTGAGAAGAGTATTTTGTGAAATTGACAAAACTGCGCATCAGCTGTTTTATCGGTTTCCTTTGTGGCTCACAAATTTGCCATCGTTGCACTTTAAAATCCGGCTTCAATGCATTTTATTAGGTCACAACACAACGGCAATACATATACTCGCAACTTTAGCAACCAGTCGCACAGACTGTGGGAAGTTTTGGCCTTAGGCAAACACCCCAAATAAAAAAGCTAATTAGTGTTCCAGCTGCGGGTAAATATCAAAAACATTTAGCACAGTTTTCATAGAGCTTATAATGTTGATACTGTAGCAGCAGCTCCATATGAATGCTGAGAATTTCTTAGGCAAACACACAGACCCAGTCTCGGAATATAGTATAAAAAGCTAATGCCAATGCTCACGTACCAAATAAAAAGCATGCCAGGGGCGTTTTTACGGAGGGGGTATCTGTGCCTGCATAGTGGACCCATGCCAAGTTCTCCCTTTTATGCATAACACAAATGAACGTCAACATATTTTGGTTTTTTTGTTGGGAATATTTTGTGTGTTAACTGAACAAACGGAAGTTCTCCCAGCGTGTGGTGCTTACCAATAATGAAAGGTGCTAAGTTTACATGCTCATTCCCTTGGGTTTTGATGATATTTTGGTTAGCAGCCTGAAAGATCGTGCTCCAGAAGAATAAAAGAACATACTGTGGACCCAAAACGATAACGCCTGTATTCAGATTTGGTTTAAATTGCTTTATTGTGGCATTTAGCTATCATAAATATGAATTTCTATTTGTATTTATGTGGGAACATGTAATAACATTATGCCTTTTCTAAAGATATTTGATTTTTACTTATCATAGACTAAAATTCTTTATTTTTATGTGGGAAAATGTAAAAATATTAGACCTACCCTTTATTATATTACAAAATAGAGCTATTTGATATTTACTTATCATAGAGTGAACTTCTTTGAATTTATGTGGGAACATGTAATATTTTGTTGTTATTTAAACTTACTTCTTAAATAGAATCCCGCATAACTTGAACACTAATTTGGATAATGACACAAACAAATCAGTGTTGGTCCCAACGGAGTGCAACCCTTTAAATTAAAGTGCCTTCCAATCAATTTGTCTATTAATAAAGCCCCAAGAGTATAACGAACCCCAAAGTTTTTCGGCCGCCCAAAAACTTTCAACAGAAGCATAAACAATGGGGATACAGATACATGTTGTATAGGATGATTGAAGCCAGAAGACCAGAGACCATAAAATCAAAAACAAACTTCTTCGTCTATGAGCGCCTTGAACTTTAAAGCGAAATCATTTAGGTTGGGGGGTATTTTCCAAGTAGGAGGCATAAGTCTTGCACGGAATCGAATGCATTCGATGTCTAAAATTATAAATTTGTTTTCCTGACTCTATTCCTAACTTAATTGCCACTCCAGGAGATGGTTGCCTGCCATAAAAATAAAACAAAATGCGCCAACAACTGCTGTTGCTCATAAATAATGCGTTTGTTCACTCATTTTGTGTTGTGTTTTTCTGTGTTTCCACTTTCATTGGCCTGAACATTGATTTGTTTTGGAGTTGTTTTCTTTTCTATACGTTTTTATGTTATTTTTTAATTGCCGCAGCCTGAAAATTTGGCCACGCTTTCGTGTCTGAATTGGAATTTCAATTGGCCTTTGTCTGCGGCTTTACATAAGAACCAATCAAACTGAATGACTCTCTGAGCAGTTGAATAACAATATTCTTTATTTCCTTTTGGTAGGCAAAAAAGCAAAAGTTTGCTTAATTATATAATCATCGAAACGACCTCCATCTTTACTCCATCTTTGTGTGGTCCCAAAGTCAAAGTAAATTAACCTTAGCAGAGCGGCAAGTAATTGCCACTAAAAAAAGTCTTCCCCCTCTTTAACTTTTTTCGTTTTCCCGTTTGGAGCATAATTGTTTGGTTTCCCCGTAAACATTTGGAGCCAACGGTTGACAAACAGCTTTTGATCTCTGATCTTCTCGGCTGCTGCTGCATGTTCTTCATTAAACCATCCACTACATGATATGGAAGTTGGCGTAAACATCGCCCCATTTGTTTACGGCACAACTCCAATTGAGTGGCAGTTACTTCCTGAACGATCTGCTCTGTGTGGGTGGGTGGCTTGTACTCTTCGATTTCGAAGTCCAATTGCCCAATTGGTCCATGGCCTCGTCTAGAGTTCAGCCGCACAGTTCACCACCACTCAAGAGTCGACATAAAACAGCAGAGCAGCAAACTTGTTTTCACGTTAAATGAAATTACCAGACAAACGGCAATTCCATAGAAATAATATTTTTATTTTTTTGTTCCACTACGCCCATTTTGGTTGAGGGCACATGGGATCCCTTGTGTTAATTGCTTATTATATCTTCGTTTTTATGTCTGTCTCGGGGACCAGAGCCACAAACAGAACCCGAACCCGAATCCGAACCAGTACCAGATGCAGCGACATGTTCATTTATCAAAAGTCAAGCCACGCTCTCGACAGAAAACTGCAGATAAGGTCAATTAAAAGAGTCAACCGGAAATGTCGCGACGCTCGGTTAGGAGCCCATAGGAGATCCCATACAACATCTCTCTTTCTTCTCATCACATTAATGGCTTGTCAAATATCTCAATATCGAACAATTAACATATACAATATATGTACATATATCCTGGGAATTCGAAATGGGGGCGTTTTAATTAGATTAGGCGGCTGCGGAAAGTCATAAATATTTTCGCACAACAACGCAATTTATTATTTTAATCAACCGGATGTGAAGTCGCACTCCGCTCGCCGTCGTCCCCAGCAATTAAAAGCATTAAGCAGCAGTGCATGGGGGAAAAGCTGGGGAGCAGAAAACCAGAAGCGGGTGCAGTTCTTTACTTTTTTTCAGTTTTTCAGTTCTTTAAACCCGAAGTACGAGTATGGGCAGTCAAGCGATGGCATATAAGCGATGCCCAAAAAGAACGTTAGAAGGTAGGACAGGAAGTGCATGTCTGGGAGTGTCTACTGCCTGGTGTCTAGTGTATAGTACCCAGTCCATAGGAACATGAGCAGTCGAGTGTGAAAAACCCTCGAGGGAAATGCAGCCAAAGGTGGCGGGCAGGTAGCCGGAAAATCAATATCAGCGATATGCTGGATAAACAACAGCAGGTCGAGGGGTTTGCCCAGATAAGAAGTGCCATCTTCTGGCTATCAGCTTGGGAAAGCAAATCTCAAATGTCTTTATAAGTTGGCGAGGGAGTCCAAGGAAATCATTAGTTTCATTTCAACTTCCGCACTTGTAAAGTCATTTGATACTCCATTTAAAAACGTTTTGGCAAAGTAAAAAATTTATTTAGTTACTGAGAAGGTAAAAAAGATTGTAAAACCAAATAGTTTTAAATAATATTAAGTAATATTATTAATTTTAAATAATATTATTTGCACTTATACATATATGAATAGATATGTATAATTGAAAATGTTTATCAAATTTTTTGATTTATTGTCCTAAATAACAACTAAGAAATAAAGGAATGTAAATAAATATAATATCAAATATTTCAGATTAATAAAAATAAAAAACGTTTTTGTTTTGTTTATACAAATAAAAACCTGAAATAAAATAATTGCAGATTTTTATAAATGCAAATCTTTAATAACAATTATTTCAGAGTTTTATTTGTAAAAGTTATAAGTAGATATGTATTCATTTCTTAAATATCAATTTCTCAACGATCTTTACTCACCTGTTTTCTTTCCCTCCTTTTTGCAGATATATCCCGGTCCCGATCCGAAGCACATCATGGGCTCCCTGGTGTTCTGCATCCACCACAAGCAGGGCTGCAAGTGGTCCGACGAGCTGCGCAAGTTGAAGGGTCACCTGAACGCCTGCAAGCACGATGCCACGCAGTGTCCGAATAAGTGTGGGGCACAGATACCCCGGATCATGATGACGGATCACTTGCAGTACACCTGCACGATGAGGCGCACTCGCTGCGAATTCTGCCAGAGTGAATTCTCCGGCGCCGGATTGGAGGAGCACAATGGCAGCTGTGGCCAGGAACCGGTTTACTGCGAGGCCAAGTGCGGCCAGAGGATCCTGCGCGGCAGGATGACGCTGCACAAGTCCAAGGATTGCGCGAAGCGACTTCGCCGATGTGCCCACTGCCAGCGGGAGTTCTCGGCGGATACACTGCCCCTGCATGCGGCCCAGTGCCCCAGGGCTCCGCTCTCCTGCCCCCAGAGATGTGAGGCGGGTCCCATTGCGCGTGGCGAACTGGAGGCCCATCTGCGCGACGAGTGCCAATCGCTGGCCGTGTCCTGCAGCTTCAAGGAGGCGGGCTGCCGCTTCAAGGGACCACGTCAGATGCTGGAGGCGCATCTGGAGAGCAATGCCGCCGCACATCTGTCCCTGATGGTGGCCTTGAGCTCGCGACAGGGCCAGCAAATCCAGATGCTCAAGTCGGCGGTGTCGAAGCTCTCCATTAACTACACTGGCACGCTGCTGTGGAAAATCACCGATTGGTCGGCCAAGATGTCCGAGGCCAGGGGCAAGGATGGCCTGGAGCTGGTCTCCCCGCCCTTCTACACCTCCCAGTATGGCTACAAGCTGCAGGCCTCCATGTTCCTCAATGGCAATGGTCCCGGGGAGAATACCCATGTGTCCGTGTACATAAAGGTCCTGCCTGGGGAATACGATGCCCTGCTCAAGTGGCCCTTCTCGCACTCCATCACCTTTACGTTGTTCGAGCAGGGAGCACAGAGCGGTCAGGGCGGCGTGGCCGAGTCCTTCGTGCCGGATCCCACCTGGGAGAACTTCCAGCGACCCTCAAACGAACCAGATCAACTGGGCTTCGGTTTTCCGCGCTTCATCTCACACGAACTGCTGCACAGTAGACCTTTCATCAAGAGCGACACCGTTTTCCTGCGCGTGAAAGTGGATCCCAGCAAAATAGTGGCCGTTTAGGAGGAACAAAAAAGCCCCTAGCTTAGCTTAAACATTTACTCGACTTGTGTAAATACTGTGTATTTAAATTTATGAGTAAATCCACCCTAGATTATTCAGTCCCAGCGGCAACTTCGGGCAAATGTTGGCCTACAAGTGCTAACCAACCTTGGAATGTTGACCGCTGGGCCACTGCATCATAGTCATACTCGTGTTTCGTTTAGGTTTTTGCAGTGCTGGAATTAAACCAAAGCATACTTACGCATTAGAGTTAAACAATTCAATTCAACGCATATACATATAATTGTGTACCTACGCCTAAGTTCGTGTCTTAAGTCTTTTGCTTAGAGATTTGTATTATTGCGCGCGAGATTGCGATCACTTTCAAAAGATCTTCAAAACTAGACCGTACGCTCAAAATCAGTTAGACCATATAAGTTGCATGTACATAGCGTTAAATTCGGAGCAGCCGCAGCAACCGCAAACCTAGTTCTAGTTCTTAGTCTGTAGTTAGTTGCTAAAGCCAACGCATTAGTCATTAGTACCATGAAAAGAAGAACATAAACATGAGAATCCAACTTTCAGCATAGTCAATTAAGTTTATGTTTAAAAGCTACAAAGTCAAATATACAATAAAATAAAAGCAAATATAAATGAAAATGTGAATAAGTGTTTATTTGGTATTTTTGGGAGATTAATAATATTGCAACATTTGAAATTCCAGCAGTGATATTTTGGTAATAAAATAAAAGTTTATTGAGGTGTTTATATTTTAACGAATTCTTAATTTTGAATTTCTGACAAACACTAAAACTCAAATATAAATGATAATTTGAGAAGCTTATTTGGTAATGAGGGGTTAAAAATAATATAGTAACATTTGTAATGGTCCAGCAATGAAATTTCGGGGATAAAATAATGGTATGGGAGTACCTAATTTAACAAATTCATAAATTTCTGGTTACTTCTAGCCTTTTTTCTATGTTCAAGAATGTGCCTCTTGAGAACATAACGCCTCCCAAAAGTCCTTGAGCAATGGGTACACGGGTATGGTCCTTTCTTCCTGTGTGTCCCTTCGTGCATCTTAAGATAGATTGAAAACGAAAAGAAGATGTTGCAGGTGGTACACTCGTATGGACCTTTTTGCAAGTGAGTGCCAACGTGAGCATCGCAATCTCTTTGTACTAAAAATGATAGGGGGCAGTGGGGGCACTGGAATTTTAAGGTGGCAGTATCGAAATATTTCAAGCACGCCTGCTCGCCGACATGTGCTTCGAAACTTGTGTATTTCGCAAAGGGTCGCTCGCACTGATCACACTGGAAGGGTCCTTCGCCCATGTGACTGCTCCGGATGTGATTCCTCAGCACATACCGACATGGCAACATCTTTAGACAATAGGAGCACGTAAAGGTGTCGGAGCCACAAATATGAGATATAAGATCTTCTTGTTCAAAACATGGCCTCTTGCAGTTCACACATTTAATAGCAAGTACCGCTTTCTCAGTCTCGTGCGTCTTCATGTGAGCCATAAAAAATGTCTGGTGTAAGAATTTTTTCGAACATATCGGGCACTTGTACGGCGATTCGCCCGTGAGCTCCGTTGAATAGCCCGCCTCATGGCTACGTATGTGATATTTAAGGAATTCGGCTGTGGAGAAGGTTTTTGGACATTTTGGGCACTCGTAGGCTGGTTTACTTGCCTCAATAGCCTTGTGTTCCTGGATGTGAGCATATAGCGTGACAGCTTGTTGGTACACCTTTGGGCATTTGGGGCACTTTGGCCAAACATTTCCTTCGATATTTGTTTCCGTATGCGTCCGCAGATGAGCTATGAAATTGGGCTTGTGCAGGAATATCTTGGGGCATTGAGGACACCTGTGCGGCGGTTGATCTATGAACTTCATAGCGTTTTTTTCCTCTTGACTTGGAATGAGCTGGGGCATGAACTGGTTTTTCTTCCTCCGATTCGGGATTTTACGATTTTGTACTTTAGTTGGCAGAGAGCGGGAGCTTCTAAAAATATAGGAGAGCATTAAATAAGGTTAGTTTCTCTAGAAGGGATTTTGTCTTGCCTTTGACTGGTAAGCGGAGGTTCCTTGTTCTGGAAGTGATCCTCTTCCTGAAGCTCCTGATTCTGGATATTAGATGCCAGAGAGATGGAGTTCCTAAGAAAAAGAAGAAATCATTGGAAAGATGGTTTTTTCTGCTAGGGATTAGCTCTTGCCTTTCGTTGATTCTTTCATTGGGAACTTCTTCGTATGGGTCATCTTCAATTGGCTCGTTTCTCACCGGAATTTCATCATCCATCTCCTCTTTGATCTCTTCCTTTACTTGGTCACATATCTTTTGGTACTCCTCTGATGATGCTCTCATAGTCGCACTGGCGTTTTGTGCATCCTCCAGACAAGTGGCACAAATGGTTTCCGGAAATGAGTCTCCTTTCTCCACACGAAAGCCTGTGCTCTGGGAGATCAGAGTGGCTATCGGAATGTCCGACGAATCCAGCGTGTTGTCGAATATGTTGATCATGTTCTCGCTCTGACACATGCAAACCCGGCATATTTGCAATGCTGGCTCTTCCTCGCATTCTGTAATTATGAAATATTCTCCCTGCAATGGTTTCTCCTCGAGGATTTCATCCTTAACTTTCGTTTGGACACCCGGGTGTTGGGTTCCAAATGTATCCAAATGCAGGCATTGCAGGCAAAGGGTTTTCGGCACTGAATCTCCACGTTTTACCAGCAGCCCCGGTCTCAACTTGCAAAATTGGCAGCAGCTCTCCATCGCCCTGGAATCGTGAAAAAAGATATATGCCAAAATAGTTAAGCATTTAAAAACAATTTCTCACCCAGTTGTTTACAATTTTTGAGGGCTAAGCAATACTGCTGTTTCCATGCGAAACTTTCCAACACTGTGCTTGGAAACATATGTTTTGCTATCGAACAGTTATCGATGTTTGAAAATATCATCTCATTGTTCCCGATCTTGAACTGCAAGTTTTTCTTACTCCGAAAAATGGACAAAACGCAAGGATATAAGTAGCAAAAACATGGAATGTCATACATGGCTGGACTCGTACAAAGATTCTCCATCGATTTGCATTCAAACCTAAAACTTTTTTTCCCGCCAAAAATCTTGAATTTTTATGATGTTACATCAGTTAAAAATTCATTTTCGGAGTCGTTTATTTTAGTTTTACTTTTCGGGGTAATTTTTAGGAAACCCTTTTTAGTTGCTCATAAAAAATCCATGATTAATTTATTCTGATTACTTAAAAACAACTTTTTGTTAAACAAAAGTCTAAAGTTTTATTGACATTTATAAGGTAGTTGGATAGATTGCAAATAATACAAAACTTAACTACAAAACTGAATATGTCATTTGTCGCTATAAGTATAATTATACCAATTACACCGGAGAAGGCTCTATAAATTAATTAAATAAGCATTAACGAATATTGTCAAACTAAAGCGATGGAATGGGAACATTGATTTACGGCCTAGGGGAAGCGCTTTTTCAGTAGACTCTCTAGTTTTCTGATGCCCGTTTGGGAACTGCCATCGGCATTTCTGTCCGCACTGCCCGTGAAGCTGCCCACGCTGAAGATGAAGGCTCTTTTGGGCGTGGAAGTGGAAGCCGTAGTTGTCGTAGTGGCTGAAGATTCAGTTACTCCTGTCGAGGTTTCGCCTTCATCAATGGTTCCTGAGGTTACAGCAGGCACTTCCGTGGCCTCGTCATCGCCCGTTGTTGCCTCAATCAAACCACTAACTGCCGCCGCCGAAGCCGTGTGCTTGAAAAGATCGATCAACTGCAGCTGATCCACTCGCTTCACAGCCTTCATGTCCAGTATTTTTTGATATTCCGCTATGGTGATGTCGGGCAGCAGTTTCAGGACCTGCTGGGTAAAGTGCGCCGGCGGCTGCACAGGCGTCATCACCACTTTAATGATCATCTCCGCACGCGTCATGTCCTTGACCACAACTTTGGTGTAGCTGGTGGGTGCCTTGCGATTCACACTCGATCCCACCGAAGGCAACTCCAAAAGGGCCGTCTTCAGCGAATGGGTGTCTAAAAGAAGCTGTTCGCAGCCCAGCACATTATTGGATCCATCCGAAAGGGTTAATTTGCAGCGGTACAGCACATTAATGAACTTTGGTATGAAGGCAGCCACAAAGCGATGGCAGAATTGGGTAAAGTATTTCCGTGAACTGGCCAGAGTGTCTCTGATGGTAGGCACTGTCTGCTTGAAATTCCCGCAGAGGCTGCTTATAAAAGCACTCTGATCGCCCACATTGTTGATGTGCTGCCACTGCACTTTGGACATTGCCTGCAACGAGGCTTCGCAACCTGCCTCCAAATCCTGAACCAAAAGCTGTATGCAATTGGAGATGATGCTGAGAGGGTGATTAGAGAATTAATATTTATATTACTTTTTTGTATGTGTGTAAATCACATCGAAAATATTTTTGATTCGAATGTCTCAAATCGCGAATTTTTTAGAACAAGGGCATACTAATTTGTTTTTAAATTTTTGCTTATTCTAATAAACTAAAAACTCTTTAGTACACAGCTCTTCTCTGTTAATAAAGTTTAAAGTTTGAACTCTATGAAGCACAGGTCAGTTATAGAAACTTTTCATGAGCTGATCTGATTTCTAATGAATCAAGTAGATCATGTTATGAGCTGAGATTCATAGGAGGCTGAACCTCATGAAAAACATTGATATTATATATCGAATGGCTCATGAAACCAAATGGAACTATGACTTCAATCATGCAGCGGCCTTTATAGACCTTTCTTAAGCATTTCTGTTCAACTCACCGATGAAACACATCCTTCTCCTCGCTCATGTCAATCTTGCTGACATAACCGGAAGTCACCTTCTCTTTAAGCTTATCCTCCAGTTGCTGGACGGTCTCCAGACAGTATTCACCGGTGGTCAGCACGCAGCAGATGCGCACCAGATCATCCCTTGAGAAGCGCTGCGTGTCGCCTTCTTTCAGAAAGTTGTGGAACACTTGTCCAGCAGCAGTTGACAAATTCTGCATGTCGCGTGTGAGCAAGGAGACACTTTTGCCTATAGAGCTGCCAGTGGTGGCGGGCACCAGCTTAGGTGTGCTGCCTTCCAAAACCTTGGAGGCATATTCCCTTAAATACTTCTTGAAAACCAAAGCGAGATCGTACATGGGCTGTTCGTTGCTCAACTGATTGCACTGCACCATGCACTTCTTGTAGAAAACGAAAAGATCTCCTGAGCTGGGATAAACAGTGGTCTTGGCCTCGGCGAACTTGTAGGGTTCCCGTGACATCTCCACGAACTTGTCCATGAGCTCTGCCAGATTGCGATCGATGCTGCGTATGTAGATGTCCAAGTGCGACTTGAAACATTGCCCGATTTGGTCGTGAAAGACGGTCGGGCCCACAGGAGCATCCGAAGCCGATGGCTGCTCTGTTGTGAGCACTCGCGCCTGCTCAGCAGGTTTTGCTCCCAAAGTGACTCCCGTGAAGCGCTTCGAAAGCAGTTGCTCAAAAGCCTGCGTTTTGTTGATGGCAAACAAAAGGAGTCGCACATCGATCTCGTTGGTGCGCTTGGACATGATCTGTGCCAGCTGCTCGCGCGTCTGCCGGCAAAACTCCACTGTTATCCGTTCGGAAACCTCCCAGTCCAAGGGAAACACTGGTCCATATTTATCCTCAAAGTCCAGAAGATGCCTCTTAAGCCAGGCATAGCGTTTGTCGATCTTGTCCAGCCATGCAATGTCCTGGTTCTCGTGGAAAAGGTGTGTGTACTCCTCCAACTGCTGGGCAATGAACCACTTGAGCAGCTCCTTTTTCACTTTAGGATCCAGCACGGACATCACCTTGCAGGCATCGGCCAGTTGATTGAGTCCCAAACGGTGTTGGTTTTGCGCCGCGGGCTTGGCGGCAAAGGCCTCCTTGAAGTCCTCCGTGATTTGCTGCGCCAGAGTCACTTGTATTTTGTCCACGCTCTGCGAGAGATTCTAAAAAGATAAAAAAGTTATTTTAGTAGTTGAAGCTAAAGATTTTTTTAAACAAAAACTACCACTATTTTAAACGATTATTATAAAATAATAATTTAATTGAATTTACGTCTTATGAGTGAGCGTAATACAAATCCTAGCCGATCGGACGTCTATATCCTATAGTTTTCATAGGAGCAATCGGTCAAAATTGTTAAACTTGAGTATAAATTGTTCAAAACGATATTTTCCTTGCAGTTTTGATCAAAATCGAATGACTATTAACCATACAATACTATGCCTATTATTCTGGCCGTGTAAAATATACATTTTTGAAGCTTTCCAAAAGCAATTTGTTTATGTCTGGACTAATCATGTCTTGCCGAGCGGACTGTTATATCCTATAGCTATAGGAACATTAGGGAAAATATTGATAAACTGAAATCTTTTCGAAAAATTATGCTTATAGCTGTCGGTTTTTGTCTAATATAATGGTTTTAGATCATTTCATTTCCGTGCCTAGAAGGCAAGATGGAGTATTTTAAGTAAAAACTAAGCCACCTTGATTTCCTCGATGTCGGAGAACTGCTGGAAGTGCTGGTTAACCTCGGTGATGGCCTGCAGGGGATTGAGGATCTCGCCGTAGGACCTGCGCTCTATGAGCTTATTGAGGCTGTCGATGCCACCGACCAGCATGTGCAGGTGATTCAGCGTGGTAATGGCAGCGGTGAGATTCCGCTTGGCGCAATCCAGCTGCTTGAATGTCCCGGGTGATCTCCTTGACCATCTCCTCGGTGCGCTCCGCCCGCGTCTTCACGTCGATGATGTGGCTGAACAGGGAGCTGATCACCTTCTGGGCCTCACAAAGTGCCAGCTGGCCATCCTGACCGGTGTTCGTCTGGCCACGGACCACGGATCGGATGTTGTCATCGATGAGCGACACCTCGCACTGCATCTTCTGGATGGTCTCGTCAATCCCGGCCAGCGATTGCTCGTTGGGAAACAACTGGTTGATGTAGTCCACGGTATTAAAGTCTGGCGCATCCATGGGATCATCCGTTTTGAGAACCTTTTTTGGGGCGATTTTTATTGGTTTGGGGTGCTCCATTTTGCATATGTTCACGAGACCTACCTTGTCGATGACCTGCTTCACCTCCTTGGAGAAGTGGATCTTATTGTTGGCCACCATCCTCTCCTCCGACTCAACAGCTACCGCAGCGTCGCTCATTTTACCTAAATCCCTTTAAGATGTATAAAAACAATTTGTTATTTGTTTTTTTCTTCGTGGAGCAACCAGGGATGCAGAGTGCCAAAACTTTTATCGATAACGGATTACAACTGGTAAGTATTGAATTGTAAGTCGATAGAGCTAGTTATCGGCATTCAAATTGCCTTATTATTATAAAATACCTGGACTTATTGATTTATAAATTAAAAGCTTAATGATGTAATTTTATGCAACTTTCTTTGATATAATATCAATCCGTAAATTTCTAAACATTTTAGGACAAAATTAGTTAAATTACTCCTTATTTCTTTCACCGTAGCAGGAAATGAAAATCTTCAGCACTTTGCTTACATATCTATTTATCTCAAAACAGTTCTACAATGATTTTCAATAATCTAGAAGGTTCAATCACTGCGAAAACAGCGAGTTACTATTGGGACCGGAACTAGACCCCGCCATGGAGGCACTCAGCATGGAGGTGTCCCTCTGTGAGGCTGTAGCAGTTCTCTGATAGCGAGCTATGTGGTCCAGGGAATAGGGCAGGATGGGCCGAACACTATGAATCTCCAGGAGCGTCAAATTATCCAGTTTTGCATAGGTGCCTTCACCTTTAATAAATGCATCTATCGAAGTGCGCAGTTTGGATTCCCTTATGTCAAAGATGTCCTTAATCACAGTGCGCAACTCCTCGCAACGTGGAACATCATCCGGTGCCGTGCTCATGACCAACTGGGCCACCACCATATAATGCTCGCACGGCATTTTTGTAAAGAATCTATTGGGTAACTAAACTGTTAAATATGTTTTATAAGATCCACCTTCAAACATACTTTGAACGCTTCTCCTCCTCCTTGATTTCCTCCAATATATCCATATCCATCCATTCTGGCGGCACAATCCGGCACTTTTGTTGCTTGCGCAGATGCGTGGCCATCCACAAGGGCACAAAGACGGGAAAACCGGCTCGAAAAGGACCCACAGATCCGTAGATAAGATGCAGGGGTTCGTTGGAGAAGTTTGGAATAATGCTGATCATGCACTTTTCGCCAATAAATTCAATAATTGAGGGATCCATTTCTGGGCAAAGCAAAACATAAACAAATAAGGGAGTGAACGGTCACACTCGAGATTAGCGATGGCACCTCCATGCTATCGATCTTTGCAGAGATTTTAACAGTCTGGCAGCCATGCCATTTTGTCGACCGTTAAAAACGGTTTTATTTTTCTCAAGCAATCTGCTTGCATCACAAAGCTTTTTCTGCGTCAGTTTAATCACGTCAAACGGCTTAATAGCCATAGACCGCAACTACAAATATGCCAACGTAATATAGCGACCTCCACTTGGGTTATCATCTCACTATTCCTAATCGCCGACCGGATCGGTTTGAATTGGATTGAATGCACCGATGCAACTAATGTCCCGCCGGAGCTGACTAATTTGTGCGCCCGATGCGAAACTGTTATTGCAGATTCCGGCTAAGGCACAGCAAGGCAACTATCAAACAACAATAATCACGTAAAACGCCAGCCGTTTGTCGTGATAAGCGCATGAATGCCAAACATGATCAAGCGTTTCAAGTTCAGCCAAGTTTTCCATTTAATAATATATATGTTTTGGCCTGGCCAGGCGTAATCCCTTGCAACACACCACTTAAATGCACTAGATAGTCTGGTCTTATCAGTCATACTATATCTTTTCTGGCTAATAAAACTATTCGCGGTCGCGACAAGGTTAGATTTGCATTTGAAGATCAAGGGATCTGCAGATTTCTCCATCAAATGGAGTGACGAAAATAGAAAATTGAAATCTTCTGTGTACATGTCGGTATAGGTTCAGTCTTTTTAAGTCCAGACGAGTAAACAACAGCATCGATTTGTTGACTTATCGCTTTGGGAGACGACATCGATGGGTGGTGGATGGGTGCACCCAGCGAAAAATCATGGTAAATCCAAATATTTTCACTTTGAATTAAATATTTTTGGTTCTGATTTAGACCCGAAGGGTGGTGTGTTTAAATCAAGGTGTGTTACACATTCATTACTATGTTTAAGTATGCAAAAATGTAGTTTTAAATTAAAAAAAAATTGTAATTTACAATTTTCCTATTGGATAAACCCATTAAATATGTTAATTATGACATTATCATGTTTTTCATTTACTGTTTAATTTTACTACGGGGTTTTTCTCTGGGTGTAGTGAATGGGGCGGTGATCTGCGATGGGAGGTTGCCGTGAAATCTTGCCGAGCTGATAATACCAGGCGCGGCCAGTTAATTCTAGAAAACTAGCTGGCAAACTGTGTAAGCTGTGGATCCGAAAGATCATAGGGAAAACCATGACCTCCAACCCCATTTTCAAGGACTTGAGTGTATAGTATGTCCATGTAGCCAGGACAGGAGCAACACTCTCCGTTGAAAAATCAGTAATCGTAAGCGTATCAGCGGGTGAAACTGGAAGCTGGACGATTTTCTGATAAGCCGGACGGAGAGACATCAAACGTGGACTGTGGAACCCAAGAGATTTCACAGGCATTCAATTTTAGCAGAAAAGTGCGACTTGAGCGGCTAGTTGGCTTAGTGCTTGTCTATTTTCGGCAGGGTACGGAGCTGCTGGCTCTCAACTCGCAACGCAGCCAGGAAAACCTCTGATTTCCACCTACGAAATTGCATCTGGAGAGAAGCGATAAGAGGGTTCGAGTCTTCCATCAGCGAATTTGAAATTTGAAATTTGCAATTTGAAATTTGCAATTTCGGCAACGGAAGAACCACACAGTGATAAGACACATCCGCGAGCATTCGCATCGGTTCTGGCCAAAAATTATGTGCTAAATTCGTTTGTACTCACCCAAAAGCGAAGTTTTTTTATCAAGTCCAAAAGCTACTTCAAGTCCTTAGCTGAGTTTGCAAATAAAAAATATCAGAATGCCCGACACGGAGATCATCGTTACCAACGCCGGGGAACCATCCACCAAGGCGAGTCTCATCGTGGTTTCCAATCGGCTGCCATTTGTGCTGATCCGGAATCCCAAAACTGATGAGCTGGAACGCAGAGCCAGGTGAGTGGGTGGGATATTCAAAAGTGTTCAGAAATGTGTATGCTAAAAAATATAATGTTTGCTATTAGGAGTTCAAATAAAAAGGTTTTTGATAAAAATTATTACGTTTACGCTGAGTTTTATAGCTAAAATTGTGACTTATGTAATCTTTAATATGTTTAATACATTAAAATTGCTTTAAAAAACAATACCTGTTTACTATACATTACATAATCAGAAGAATTGAGTTCAAAAAAAAATATTTTCATATTTTAATAATCAGCAAAGAAACCAAAAGTGATCTTTAAACAATTATACAACCCAAATACCTTTATTTTTAAAATGTAAAGTAGTTAGAAAAAAATTGTAGTTAAAAAAACTAAAAGCTATCTTGTCTTAAAAACTAAAAGCAAATTTAAGTACTTTTTAGTACTAGCTTTAGTTTCTTAAAAAAAAATAATCCCATAATATAAATATATATTTAATATTTAAAAATATTTTCATATAAAAAAATTAGGTGGAAAACAAAAAGTGATCTTGAACAATAAAAGCAAACAAAAATATCTATAAATTCTTATAGTAGTTCTTGGAGAATTGTACTTTAATAACAACTCTCTCATTTCTTTAATCAACCTAAATATTAAATCAATCACGAACAAAGGAAATTTTTGATTTGTCATAAGAATCAAATAATACGGCATTATTCGATGATGGTTTCGTAAGTAGGCGGCTTATCAATTGTCCGTATTTGGGAGCCAAGGCAAATTTCCATGTTTTTCGCACTCCCGAAAATCCCCAAGTAACCCAGTTCGATCCTCGAGAGCAATTTGCATAGAAGATAAGCCGCCTGACAGCCAACGCCACCCAATAAATGACCCTCAATTCCAAGCCCCCCATCCAACAATTTTAGATCCAACTATGCGCTATACCTATACACCTCGAGAAATACGGCATAATGTAACTTAATTGGTTTAAGCATAAACTACTTAAAAAAAAATTCAAACTTACTAATTTATTTATAAACATATGGCTATCTAATATAAAAATGTTACACTTAAAGATTTTTCTTTAAAAAAATGAAATATTTCTATATTCAAAATATAGTTCCATTTAGGGTGTTACACTCTAATTATAGACAAATATTCGGCGGTAAATCCGTATCATAAACATTTACTTTAAAGTGTAAATATTAGAATTCAGCATGTTTTTCTCTCGGTGTAGCACGGTTCATCTTGATCTCCGTTGGGTTTTCAAATCTTATCAGTGCAAAACACACACAGAGTGAGAAGCGGAGTCTGGGCTTTGATTTAGAAAACAAATTCAATAATACTCGTAATGATGGCGGTTTTTAGTCTTATCAGCGAGGTTCGTTACGCGTTTTTGACCCTTTGCGATGTGTCTGGTAAAAGGGTCAATTCGAGTTCCAGAGGCGTTATAATAAGGCCGTTGTCCAGTGGTGGCGAAACCAGTGAACCTGACACTGAAACCCAGAGTCACGTGAATGCGATTGCCTCGTTTTGTGTCCGACCTATGCCAGGAATGGCTTTTCTTAGGGCCTCTTTGGCTCCGGAAGATTCTCTCGGAGGTTTCCAGCTGGACCACTGACCAGAGCCCCATCATCCAGAGCTTGTTTACAATCTCCGCCTTAATGGGCCTCAATCTTATCAGTGCCCGGGTGTCATGCACTCTGCACAAAATGGGCTGGGTCCTCACCAACACTCACACGATCGTAGATTCCGTCCGGTCCAGTGCCTCTGGTACACCTGATTACGTCTTTCATCCGTCGGAGAAGAAGACCAGCACGTTTACATTACACTGTTTACGTATTATGTTGAATATGGGTGTATATATTGATATAAACTTGGTTGTAGGATCAAATAATATATTTTTAAGTATGCATCTTTAGTAAAAATTAACAAAGTTTATTAAATATATTATAAAGAAAAATATTTTAGAGTACTAGCACTTTAATATTTTTAGAAAAGTCTATATTAAGTAACATTTATAAACATTACTGAAAAATAAATTTTTAACCATTAACAGAATATATTTAATAATGCATAAAGAATTTGTTTTTTTAATTTTATAAGGGTTAACATCATAAAACGAAAAGATTCTATCTAAGTTCACATAAATGATTGATTGTAATTTTATATATCACTTTAAAATGCGACTTAATAGCTTAATCTATGTGTTATGTGATTTATCTTAAACTTGATTAAATTTTGAGTTCTTGAAAAAAACAGATATCTTAAATTACAAAACACCTTTTTAAGAACTAAACTTAAGAAAATTAATATTTAATCTTTATTTAATTGTTACTTTTCTAAAATATCCTTCATAGTTCATAGATATTCATAGGAACTTACTCTGTTTTTCAGTGCTGGTGGCCTGGTGACGGCAGTGTGTCCGGTGGTTATTAAGGGCAGTGGCCTCTGGGTGGGCTGGTCGGGAATCCATTTGAAGGATCCCAACGAGGCGATACCCGAGTCGAATCCCAATGACCAGACACCCACGGCTGGGCTCAAGTCGGATCAGGTGGTGTCTGTGAACATCGACTCCAAGATCTTCGACAGCTACTACAATGGATGCTGCAACAAGATCTTCTGGCCCCTGTTCCACTCGATGCCGGGACGTGCCAACTTTGGAGGTGAGCACTGGCACGACTATGTGACCGTGAACAAGCACTTTGCGGTGCGGACCATCGAGGCACTGGAGAAGTGTCTGGCCAAGAACGAGGGCAGCGAGAAGAGTCCTCCGATTGTGTGGATCCACGACTACCATCTCATGCTGGCCGCCAACTGGGTGAGGGAGCATGCCGAGGAGAAGAACCTGCCATGTCGACTGGCCTTCTTCCTGCACATCCCCTTCCCGCCGTGGGACATCTTCCGTCTGCTGCCCTGGTCCGATGAAATCCTGCAGGTGAGTAGAGCTTCTATAAGGGGGTAATCAAAAGAGAACCATTGAGGTCACCAAATTTAAAATAATATTGCAAAAAAGGCTTTACATCACTTAATATGCCAGGAAATAACTCCCTTTTATAAAGGGGGAAACAGGAGAAAATGGTCAGAAAGATTGAGGTCACCAAATAAAGAAGCTTTGAAAGATGTCTTAAAGTATGCAGTGAAAAATAGAGCGTGGTTATTTGGCACGAAAGCTTAGGACTCGAGGACTCAAAATTTATTGTTGCATACCTTCAGACACTTTTATAAGTCAATGCAAAACTTGAGTGATTTTTGTAGCCCCCTTTTTGTAGCTTTAACTTAGTTCCTAGAAGATCATGAATAACTCACTTACCCTCCCGTTTTCAGGGCATGTTGGGCTGCGATCTGGTGGGCTTCCACATCCAGGACTACTGCCTGAACTTCGTGGACTGCTGCCAGCGCAGTCTGGGCTGCCGCGTGGACAGGAACAACCTGCTGGTGGAGCACGGCGGTCGCACAGTGCGCGTCCGTCCGCTGCCCATCGGCATTCCCTACGAGCGTTTCGTCAACCTGGCCACCACGGCGCCCAAGGTGCTGAAGACCTCCAAGATGCAGATCATCCTGGGCGTGGACCGACTGGACTACACCAAGGGCCTGGTCCATCGCCTGATGGCCTTCGAGGCCCTGCTGCTGAAGTATCCGCAGCACAAGGAGAAGGTCAGCCTGCTGCAGATCTCTGTGCCCTCGCGAACGGACGTCAAGGAGTATCGGGAGCTGAAGGAGGAGGTGGACCAGCTGGTGGGCCGCATCAATGGTCGCTTCACCACCGCCAACTGGGCGCCCATTCGCTACATCTACGACTATGTCAGCCAGGATGAGCTGGCCGCCTTGTACCGGGATGCGGCCGTGTGTCTAGTGACGCCCCTTCGGGATGGCATGAACCTGGTGGCCAAGGAGTTCGTGGCCTGCCAGATCAACGAGGTGCCCGGCGTCCTGGTCATCTCGCCCTTCGCCGGAGCCGGCGAGATGATGCATGAGGCGCTGCTCTGCAATCCGTACGAGGTGAATGAGGCCGCGGAGGTGATCCACCGGGCGTTGACCATGCCCGAGGACGAGCGAGTGCTGCGGATGGCACGTCTGCGCCGGCGGGAGGCCGAGTGCGATGTCAGCCACTGGATGCGCTGCTTCCTGAAGGCGGTGGGCGCTTTGGAGATGGACGATGTGGGCACCACCATCATGCAACCGGTCTCCGTGGACGACTTCGATGACTACTTACTGAAGTGAGTATTTGATATAACCTTAGCTAATTGACGCTAAATGTTTATTCGGCCAATATCTATCGGCACACCAAAAATTATCCAAATCGCACCTTTATTTTAGAAGTTATTAGGAAATTTTGAATTATGACGTCATTTCATATTTATAAAATGGAATAAAAGATATTTGAGAGAGCGGAAGAGAGCAAAACAACTCCCGCTTAGCTTCTGGTGCTGACCCTGCAGATGGCGCCACCTTAACCTCCACTGATTTCTGGGGGCATAATTATTTTGAAATTCTTTAACTGAGTAAAGTTTTTTTTTCTAGTTAAATAACAAATTTACCTGAACAATTCATTTACCTGAACCTGAGTAAGCAATCGACATAGCTGAGTCAGGGCTATCTAATAGCGGTACTTCTTGTTTTGTTTTTAAATTATAAATTAATCCTTAAAATTCCTTTCCCAGATACATCGGCTACAACCACAAGTTGGCCCTGCTGCTGGACTACGACGGCACCCTGGCGCCCATTGCCCCTCATCCGGATCTGGCCACGCTCTCGCCGGAGATCAAGAATGTGCTCTACAAGCTGTCCAACCATTCCGACGTCTATGTGGCCGTCATCTCGGGTCGTAATGTGGACAATGTGAAGAAGATGGTCGGCATCGAGGGCATCACCTATGCTGGGAATCACGGCCTGGAGATTCTTCATCCGGACGGCAGCAAGTTCGTGCATCCCATGCCCATTGAGTACGAGAAGAAGGTCAGCGATCTGCTGAAGGCTCTCCAGGATTCCGTGTGCCGCGATGGCGCCTGGGTGGAGAACAAGGGAGCACTGCTGACGTTCCACTACCGCGAGACGCCCAACCATCTGAGGGGTGCCATGGTGGACAAGGCGCGCTCCTTGATCGAGAAGTACGGCTTCAAGGCCACCGAGGCGCATTGCGCCCTGGAGGCACGTCCGCCTGTCCAGTGGAACAAGGGTCGCGCCTCCATCTACATCCTGCGCACATCCTTCGGCGTGGACTGGAACGAACGCATCAAGATTATCTATGTCGGCGATGATCTGACAGACGAGGATGCCATGGTGGTATGTGTTTGATCAGGGATTCCTTTCATCCAGCTGGGATTTTCTCAAATGGTTTCTGTTTGTTTCCCAATCAGGCTCTCAAGGGAATGGCGCGAACTTTCCGGGTGACCTCCTCGGACATTGTGAAGACCGCTGCGGATCACCGACTGCCCTCCACCGACTCCGTGTACACGCTGCTGAAATGGGTGGAACGGCACTTCATGGGGCGCAAGGCGCGCGCCAATTCGCTGACCTACAGGCCCACCAAAGGCGATGGCGTCCAGATGCAGATGTCCCTGGAGGTCTCCTCCTCGGCCAACAATCTGGAGGTGTGATCCCATATATCGGCAACCTCGTAACTCAGATTATTTGTAAGATTTTTAAGAATAAACAAAACGGAATTGTAGCTTAAAGAAAATGTACAATTGATTTCGCTTAAATGTTTTTGGTTACGCTATGGAACGTGCACTGTTTTCTTTTCCTTTACAAACTAGTCACACTAAGTGGTTTTAATTATGGGACAAGACCAGCCACGAGATGATGAAGAAGAACAGAAAGATGGGATAGACGGCCAAGGGTTTGCGATGTGGCGGCTGACTCTGGCCCAGGAAAATAAAGGAGGCTGCAAGGCAAGAGCGTAATTAATTGGCTTTTCCACCCATTTCGTGATTTTTACCCATGGTGCATTCTGGAGTAGATTATTCTTACCGTAGGTGGCCCAGGCAAAGCCCATGGTGGTGGTCACGAAGCGCAGAAAGAAGGCAAGACTCGTCTGACTGGACAGCAGGATAACCCGGCACACAATCAGGGAAATGGCCACTGGTGTGAGGCAATAGCCCAGCACACAGACGGATTGGAAGAATGAGCTGAAAACATATATCTTATTAGTTACTAAACCAATTTGGAGAGTGGATCAACTGACATATTGCCGCCTAGCAGCTTGGAATTGAGTGTGACTATGGCCGCTCCTATCCAGACGATGACGAAGACCTGGGCGAACTCGGGCCCATTGTCGGACATGCTGTCGGAGGATCCCTGCAGAATGGTGGCCATGAAGGTGCACAGCACCAGCGGACCCCAAAGGTCCCCTTAAAAAGTAAACACAAACACACAATTAGCAAACTGCCTACGAATGCAGATCAGTAAGCAACTGATGACGTACAATCCCGCAGCAGACTGGACTTCTCCTTGGGATACAGTACATGGTAGAACTTGATGCCCACGGCACGGATGTCCCGCAAAACAGTTTCCCGGATAGGTTCGTCCAAGGTGTTGTAATCCGGCACTCCACTTGCATTCGTTGCGGTTGTGGTCCTTTTGCCCGGAATTGACATGTCGCCCTCCAAAGACGGCGACGTGTTCACGTCCTCAAACATCTAGAGTGCCACAAAATAAACCCAATATAACAAATTATAGGTTTTTAACAATGCTTACTCACGTCTAGTTTGGAATCCATGGCTTTTTATCTCGTAAATAATACGTTTACATTACATACGTATTTATCGATAAGTTCGCCAGCTAGTCCAAAGTGTGACCGTTCCCTGTTTGCCACTTAATTCCAAGTAATCGATAACTGCTTTTGCCGCCAGACTTACGGTGTGATTGGTGAGAATTGTTTATTGAAAATTAATACTTAACTGGATAATAGGTAAAATCGTTTTTAGTGAAAGTCTAATATATTAATAATTTAATATCAAATAGTTTTGATTTCTAGGATTGTGCGCTGAAATAAAAAGTTTTGTCAACACTTTCGTATGTACATATCTAATTTCCCAGAACTTACAAATAAAAAAAAGGGATTCACCAAAAAAAAAATTTCAGAAAAAAGCGGAATTATGGATTATTACAGGTCCTCACCTAAAAATTTGATGCCAATGCTCCAACATTCCTTAGATCTTGATAATGCCTTCGACGCGGAACAATTTGAATGGTTATTACAATGGAGCAAGCTTTTTTTCCGGGAAACCGACATGGATCATACGGATCTGCAAATGCACGTGCTATCCGTCGATTCCCAGAATCAAAAGCTTACCCAGGAGCTGGATCAACTAAGGGAACTGCTCAGGGATGGAAATCAGGATAACCAGGAACTCCAGAAGGCCCTTGAAAAGGTTACCTATGACTTTCAGTTCGCCAATTCGCAGAAGGAACAACTCACGATTGAGCGGGATGGCATGATATTGCAGTTGGAGGAGAAGGATAGCCAGTTAAATGGAATCGTGGCCAAGCTGAAGGAGCAGATCCGCTCGATGCAGGTCATCATTTCGGAGTCCCAGCTGCAAATCTCCCAAAAGGAACAAATGCGCCTCGAATTGCTGAAGAATCTCGAAGCTCAGGAGCAAATGCATCTGCAGCAAATGGAGGCACAGAAGCAGAGTCTGGAGGAGAACAACTTGGACAGCATAACCTGTTCCATCTGCCTGGTGGCCTGGGATGCAAGTGGAGACCATCGGGTCGTCTCTCTGAGATGTGGACATCTCTTCGGGGATTCTTGCATTCGAGCTTACCTAATGAGAAGTACTGACTGCCCGATTTGCAGACAGACGGCATATGCCCAGGATCTTCGCTATATCTTCGGTCGTCATATCATGCCGAACCCAACGCAGTGTTCCCAATACTAGTTTCAAATATTTTATTGTTATTACCTTTAACTATGAGTTCTTATTTTTTTTCGTTTTTGAACTACATATGTACGCTACTCAAGAAAAATGCATACAACACAGGAATTTAAACATTGCTTTGTTTACATATAGAATTCTTGGAATATTGTTTTCATCTCACAAAATGCCTTGTCAGCTTTTTTTTAATCGAAAGCTATGAATAAGTTTATATGTAAATTCTTAGTTTTGAATCACTTTGAAATTCTTGAATTTTGGCGCCAGCCAAAACAGGAATATTTGGGCAGGCTTGTTTATTGGTTTATGCATCAATATAGAACCAAAAGAAAACCAAATCATAAAAAATAGTTTTATCTGAAACCAAATAAAATTATGCGAAAAACAAAGTTAATGAATATATTCTTATTTTTTTAAGAATGCTTAAGCAACAACATAATATATCTTTTTTAGTCGCAACAACATAAATGTTAAGACTTTCTTTTTTCTTTGTTTGCGTATCAAAATTTTTTTAATTATAAAAGGGGATTATCTGAGTCTTCAAACGACACAGTTCGCAAGAAGTTAATGTGAAAATATAAATATTTATTTAGTTTAGTTTAACAAACAACCTAAAGATTTAAAAACAAACAAAAACAAAACATAGCTAGAATAGATAGATGTGTCTTGAAGCCAGCTAAAATGGGCATCTCTGTTCTAGTGTGACCGCACTGCGCATAGAACTGTTGCAAACACTTTATCGGCGAAACCAAAACTAAACAGAAGCAAAGTTTGGTAAACTATGCTGTAGGCGGACGTAAATTCTGGAACTGCAGCCGCGCAGGAGCAAGTCGAGAGGAAAATGGCCGCGGCAAGTGCGGAAAAGCGGACGAGTCCGGAGCACCAGCAGCGGGGATTGACCACCAAAGTGGCGCTGCGGCGTCTGCATGAGGAGATTGAAAGGGTGCTCCACGAACACGAGCGGCAATACGGCACGGAAAGGTAAATTATATCTATGTATGTATATCTACAGATTTGTACTGATAATAGGCAAATGCCGTGTACACACAGCTCCTATCGAAAGTTGCGGGCGGCATTTGTGAAGCGTTACGACAGCCCACTGGGATGGCTTTCCATTGGAGCCAGTTTGCTGGCCAGCGGAGCACTCCTCATCACGGGCATGTTGTGGCCGGCTCTGTGCCTCCTGGCCATCCTGACCCTCGATCTTTTCGTCGTGGTGCGGGAGAACAACCTGCGGCGCACGGAGATCTTCCGGAAAACACGACATGCCATGGCGGAACTGCAACTGGCGGAGCAGCATTTCAGCGATGATTGGCAGCCAGCTAATTATCCACACCTGAGCAATCCCATGTCGCCCTGCGTTTCGCTGCAGTGGACCTATCGTGATGGCAAGATTGTCAATCTGCCCTGGGCTTTGCTTGTGCGCGGAGATCATATTGTTCTACGGCCGGGTCACATTTCTCCCGGTCCCTGTCACGAACTGGAATCGAACAAATTCTTTGCGGCCAACGAAATCTATGGCGCAGCGCCGCATGGCGATCCTCCCGTGAAGCCAGTGGCCCGGCCGCCACTGCCCGATCTTGTGTGCTGCCTGGAAGGCACACCCTACCTGGACAACCTCACGGTTTGCTTGAAGCAATCCCTGAAGCGACCGCCCACCATCTACAATCAGCAGCGCTATCTGGTGAGGAGATCTCCCTTGGAAATACCAATTAAAACCCCTTCTTATCACTACCGTGTTACGTCCACAGCTGGTCACCAAGTACATACAGCAGTGGGGCTTCATCAGTGCCCTGGTTATCACGCTCATCTCGGGCTTACTGCGACTCCATGGCTATGGCCTGCCCACCGACGAGAAACACAACTGGCGCTTCGTGCTCATCGAATCCCCGGCGGCGGCTATTATACCTCTTCTCCCCCTGATCTTTCCGCTCATGTGGATATCCATGAATCTGTGGGGCATTGCGAGGCTTCAGTGCTTTCTGAAAACCCCACAGGCTTCGCTGGAGAAGAGCACAAGCAAATCGTTCGAGGAGGATCTGGACACGCCTTCGTATGACTACCAAAATGTGTCCCTGCTTCGCTCCAATGTCTTCCGCATCTGGATGCAGTTGTGGCGCGGCGATAGTGAACTGTTGCCGCGCTCAGCCAATTTGGTACAGGTGCTGGGCTCCATTTCGGCGCTCTGCTGCGTGGACAAGAAGGGCATCCTGTCGTGGCCCAATCCCACTGCCGAAAAGGTATTCTTTCTGCACAACACCGACGAGGAGGCGCGCGAGGATGGAGCGGGCAGTCAGTCATCGTCGCAGAGCGAAAGCGACGATGTGCCGGAATGTGGATGAGGATCACAAGGAGCGGGGCATAGTGGCCGAAGTGCTGGACCTAACGCACGACCAGCACTGCCCGTTCCGTCTGGAGTTCGACGATCACGAATGGAAGGCGCACATCAAGTCCCTGAAGCCACTGGGTGATACCAAAAACTTAAATTTAGATTAGTAATCATAAGTAAACGTATTGTAAACTATTCCAGGCCTGGCCATTCTGCTAAACACCTGTTCGCCGCTCACACACGAGCATTATGCACAATTCTGCGGCCATGTCACCGCCGTGGCCATGCTCGACAAAGATTTGGTGCCCGTGACTAATCGGTATGCGTATGCACTCATTGAGTCGAGTAAAAGCTTTTTGCATGGGTACGTAGTTCATTGCCATACTCATCGTTAGTTTCTGTCTAACCAAATCACATATTTATATATATATATATATGCGGTCAATGCAATATTGACCGCAAATCAACTATTTATATAGTCTAATGATTTTCTCCAAAAATGGTATTGCATATACCAATGCATCCAAAGCCAGCCCGATCAAATTAGTCTTTGCTTTGGGTATTTTTGATTTTTGAATCCAATTGGACGATTCTTCTTCCCTCACAAAAACCAAACAAACAAACACAAGCGATTGGTAATGATTTAAAAATTACAAGCGTAAGAACAAAAAGTATTTTTGATTTCCAATAGCTCGCTATTCCCTAATCGTTTTGCTCTATAATTTCCCACATAACTCATTCGAGCCTTAAAACTAACTGCCATGTCGACACACATAAAGCTTGTATTTATTATACTACTTTGCCCATTTTATTTTGTTTGTACTCGTATCCCCATCCCCATTGGCATGCTATTTTGAGTAACAAACGTTCAAGAACGCTTAAATATAGTCACCACTGCCCCGTACCGATTGCCATTCCCATTCCCGCCCACCGCTGTCCATCACGCTTGCCTGCATGCTCACGCACCGCCACCGCCACCGCATCCAGCGGCAGTGGGAACCAGTTCTAATCGGTTGCTCTCCACCACCAGACGCTGCCTGTGCGAATTGGCCAAGCAGATCGGATTCACCGACCATGCCACCGATCGCTTCGCGCTGGAAGGTCAACTGGCCAGCTACCGGCATTTGGTAAGTATCGAATATTGAAAATATATAAAAATCAGCATTTAAAATAAGAAACAAAAAAAAAATATTTACAAAAAAGTTGGATTGAAATAATTTTCTTTTATTTGTTTTTTTTTTTTTTATTTTTATTTATATTCAATGTCCAGATAAACGAAGACTTTTAGTGTCTTTCATAAGATTTTCTAAAGTGAATTAGGAATTTTTTTTTTTAAATTTTCATCGCACTATAGGTAATCTAATGTAATAAAACTCAATAAAATCATTATAATTATTAAAATCTTCTTATTTTCCCAGCAACCAGATGTGGTACGCAGGGACATTCGCTTCGCCCGGCAGCTGCAGCTGTCCACCAAGGTGAAGGTTCCGTTTCCGCACTCCCTGTCCGTGGTGATGCGCGAGAATCCAGGAGGCTATCTGTCGCTCTTCACCCAGGGAACGGCTGATATCATTTTGGACTGCTGCGACGACTTTTGGGATGGCATAGACCTGCGCCCGCTGTCCGCACAGGATCGGAAAAGGGCACTGGACTTTTACCAGCGCAGTGCGTTGACCTCCTACTGCACGGCCTTCGCCTATCGTCCCCTGCGGCACGGAATCCATGGGGCACTGAGTGGCCCCCAGCGGAGCGGAGGTGAGTGTCTGTATCTGGAGTTGCCGCCGGAGTCGAAGCTGCGCATGCAGCATGTGGACAAGACGCACTGCGACTTCCAGGGCGGCCATCATGTGAAGTTGAGCCACAGCATCAGCACGGATTCGTTGCTTTTCTCGGAGAGCAAGGACGAGGAGTGCAACGATGTGGAGGGCTGCTTCGAGATGCAGTGCCACCAGGTGTTCATCGGCATGGTCACGATGCAGTATCAGGCACAAAACGACATTGTTCGGCTGGTCGAGCATCTGGAGCGGGCCTGCATTCGCTTTGTGCACTTCAGCAAGGAGAACGAACTGCGCTCGCGGGTCTTCTCCGAAAAGATGGGCCTGGAGTCCGGCTGGAACTGCCACATATCGCTGCTAAGCGAACCGGAGACGGAGAACGAGAAGGATCGCAGCGCCACTGCCAAGGCAGCCAAGGAGTTGCCGCCGGAACATATTGGTAAAGTCCAAGTTACAACCCCAACCACTGCCATAGCCACAACAGACCATGAGAACATGAGCCATCATCCCAGTGCCAGAGTCATGTACATATCGCCCCCAGCACCAGCATCCACAACCGCAAACGAATTCGAAACCATAACCGCTGCTAAAACCACTGATATTATAGGTGATGGCCCTGAGAAAAGTTACCTTCTGGGGCCACCAAACAATCTGGAGTCCTCGAAAACGCTGAGCTCCTCAGCTCCTGGTGCCATTTCCAATCCGGATGAGTGTAATCCGCTCAACAGTGACGCGGCCTCTTCGCCGGACAACGAGGGCAGCAAGGACAGCTCGCAGGAGAGCTCTCCGAAGAGTAAGCAACCGAGGGAAACCGAACTGGAGGCGGAAACCGATCCTGGCAAGCACAAGCAGCAGCGTCATTCGCTGGACTCGGCCATGGATGAAAACTGCCGCTCGCTGAGCACACTCACCGAGAGCACGGATCAGAGTGCACCCATCAACTTCGACATGTCCAACAGGGCCAAGTTGCCGCGAGGCATTGAGAACATCAGGCCGCATTTGGAGCAGGTGGACAATGTACCGCTGCAGGTCTCCCTCTTCACAGACTGTTCGGCGGAGGCCACGCGCCAAATGCTGGACATCATGCAGTCCTACGGGGAGATAGTCGTCTGCCTGGGCAGCTCGGCTAGCAATGCCAATGCGGATATTTTTCTGCAGGCGGATTGCAGTATAGCTGTGGAGCCACTGTATCCGCAGGTGTGCCAGGATGTAGATGCCTACACGGAATCCAATATTCAGCACAACAAGCTGCTGTGGCAGCGCCAGTCGAAGGGCAAGGCCAAGGGCAACAACGATGCGGAGGAGCTGCTGGAGTCGGGTCTGCAGGGATGCGCCATGCAGACGCCGGCGCACACCATCTCACCGTTGTATCTCAGTCGGCTTCTGAACTCACTGCCCTGCTCCATTGCCGTCTGTCGCGACGACCCGCTTTCGCTGGTGGCCATAATTGAGCTGTCACGACGCTTCTCGCTGGGATTGTGGAACTGCATCCAGTACTGGGCCTGCTGCGCCGGCTCCATCTCCATCCTAAACGTGCTGTGCGCGTGCCTCTCCTTGCCGCCGCTCCTCACCCCGCTGCTTGCCATCTATCTGATGTGCGTGCCGGTGCCGCTAATAGCCATCTCCCTCGCCCACATCGACGTCGATCCCAAGATCATGAACAGGGCCACCAGCAAAAAGCAGACCGACTACGATTCGCGCGCTTTTGCCTTTGTCATGTGGTGCTACGGCTGCAAGTTCATCGTTCTGGTCGCAACCATGGTGAGTTTTGAAAAGGGAGTAGAGTATGCAATACGTACTTCGATTTAAAGATTCGATCTACAAATAAAAAAATAGTAATAATAATTAATTGAAATAAGCGATTACAAAAAATCGAATATAATAAAAAGTTTAGTAGTTTTTTGCGCTGCTACTAGTGCATGGCCCCATAAACAATATATACAAATTTTAAAAATATTTCAGCTCGTTTCCTACTGGATGTTTTTATCTGAGCCAAGACTAAACCCTGCCACAGAAGCTACTGAAGATACAATTGCATTAGATTTCGAAGCTGACGATGATGATGACGATGAGGACTTCTACCAATTTCTTTATTTCGCTCGAAGCTGTGCCTTGCTGGGGATCATACTACACTTTGGTGAATATACTTAACATACTACGGTTAAGGAACTCTTGTTAAACTGATTTGTATGCTTTCAGTTTTTATATCCTTTACATTTGTGCATCGTGATCATGCGCTCTGGCAGCGAAATCCATTTACCAATCGAATTTGGGCCATTACCTGCTTATTGTTGGTCCTCTTCCATGGTGTAACATGTTTTGTGCAATTGCTTTTGGAGGATTTCGACGAACAGTTGCCCAAATTGTGGGTGGCCATGTTGGTCTTGTTTGGCGGATGTTTGCTGAGCATGTTTGTCAGTGAGCTAGCAAAGTTCCAGGAGAACAAGTGGGTGTTAACTATGATTTCTTTCTATGATTTAACTATTAATTAAATTCATTTTTCTCCATTTTAGGGTCAATGCGCGCTATCAGCGTCGTGCGCGTCTTGACTTTGGCACCAAATTGGGCATGAACTCGCCCTTCTGAGAATCACGGCTAAGACTAAGACCAAACGAAACGAAAAGACGCCAATGTTACACACATGTACTTAGTGCCAAGGCTGTAAATAACACCACCACTCAACACACGCTATTTCTTATTACTTTAACGATACGATACATTACAGACTAACCATTGGGGTATTTCAAAGCCGTTTGTTTGACTTTGTTTTTAGAATCGGCCAAAGTTATTTTACCCACCATTTGTACTTCCACGTGTTTATTTTAGTTTTGCGACAACACATTTGTTATTCTTGTTTCTAAAACGGTTTGTTTCGAGTTCCTTGTTTCAATGAGAGATAACTTTGTGTACTAACATTTAAAAGACTTGCAATTAATGTATGAAATATATGTATGTATGATAAAACTGAAAATCCATCTTTAAACAAGTAAAAGTTGAAGGCATTTTGAATGGTGGTCCCATTGGGAAAGTGGCATGCCCAGAACTGGTTCTCAAAATTGAGTTGTGAACATATAGCACGTACATATATGTATATACCACGCCTGAATAGTTGCTAATTGGAAGAGGCACGCTGTAGCAAGTGCGGCAGTTACTGACCCACATCTCCATCTCCATTTCTTGGCCATGGCAAGGAAACTAAGGAAACAAATATTATTGTCTTTACTTTGAACTAGAAATCGTTTCATTTGGGTTACGCATGGTTTTGGTTTGTAGAAGTTCGAAGAGGTATGTTCAAACGATTGGCACGTTATTAATTAGCACCTTTAAGGCGCCCAAATTAAATTCTTTGAATTTTTCATTCATGTGTTGAAAGTAAAAAATACGAAAATAATAATAGAACTGTAAGTATAATTATATATACTATAGAACCTGAACCAATTTTTATAATTAAATAATTATAACAAACTTAGAAGTATAGGTAGTTTAAGATTAACTATGCTCGTGTGTTCTAATCAAATTAAATCAAATTTGATATATCATATTTGTGGCAACCCACATAAGTGATACTTCTTAAGGTTTTTATTTTTCTAATATCTAAAATTTATTTTATTTCTAATAAGTTCTTAAGTTTTGTAATGTGTAAAATGTTTTTATAGAGGGTACAATATTTTGAATAGTTATTAAAATGATTCCAATTTTGAGAAGAATTAACAAAAAAAGGAAAAGTTTATCTGAACTAATTAAAACAAATGAAAATATATTTTGTATAAAATATAAATATTATATGTGGCCTTCCACTGAACATATACATATTTTTTTGTGTTACAATGTTATAGCCGAAATTCAGTTTTATTTTTTTTTATGAAAATAATACATTAAAATGTAGATTATTCGAATGGTTGGTTAAAGTACTTAATATAATAATTGGAATTAGATCAACAAAAATAATTGTATCTGAACCAAATGAAACACACTAAATTAAATATATCATAGTGATGGGGTCCCATATGTTTCTTATTATTTTAATGTTTGCTATATTTTAATTCTCTAGTTTCTTTCAACATTTCACTCACTAAATAGAAAGACAATAGAAAACACATGTCTTGGTTATACGATATCTTACTAATAAGTTGCAAAATTAGAGCCACACGCCACAGACCATATAGACACATAGGCATAGATTGGGAGTCTAGTTACATTCCACCCTACATATATAGATACTAATCGTCTAGATCCCAAGAAGTCGGGAACACATAACGGAAGATGGTATCCGAAATGTGGAGTAACAATTGATTAGCACCTGCGACGTCGACGAAATGAAAGTGCTGTTCTGCCCGTTCGGCATAAAGATCTTTGGTATATGGATCACTTCTAGTAGCACCTTTTGCCCGGAATCTGGGTCATGAAAAAACGAAATCACGAACTCCAGTTGAATAAAACCAATGGGCAGACAAGTGCTGCCTTGTATTCGACAATTTCTCGCGACGCGAAACGAACCTCCAGCGGATATGTCGAAATCGTAGCCCCCAAAAAGGATATTCAGTGATTGGTGTGGATACAAAATATTGAGAAAGTGTTCTGAAACGAAATAAGGATACAAAATATTTAAAAGGATGCGGTGGGCATTGCTGTTGTGTCTGGGACTTTTCTTTGCCTCTGTACAAATTGAAGCCTACTCTCAGGTTTTGCTTAATGGCAATGGAGCCGGAAACGAACAAGGACCTCGTATATTTAAGGCTCTCAATACGGATTTGATATTCCCGAAAACGTAAGTCTAACAGTGCTTGAGGATTGCTGCTCCAGCTTCCTGACCATCCTTGTCCAAACAGCTTCAACTCCAGTGAGAATGTGGTGTCCACCACTGGAGCTCCTTACTCTACATCTTCGACATCGCTGCCTCCTATTCCCTATAACCACCAAGCCGAGGGAACAACTAGTACGCCGGTGTTTGTGACCCCCTTGGTCGCTTCACAAGCTGAGAAATCAAGTGATCCTCAACCTGAACCTGCTCCTAGTCCTGCTCCTGCTCCCAATCCTGCTCCCGTGTCCGAGGAGCAACCAGCTGAGCCAGTTATAGAAGGAGCCTCCACAGGACGAGCCGTGGACTACAGAACGGCGTATCCTTTTGGCCAACTGATTACTCCTTTGCTGAGGGGCGGCAAACCACAGCAGTACAATCCACGACCCTCAAAGACACGTGTTTATCCACAAGGTAGTCCATCTTACTACTCCTCATCCTCACGAAATCCATCTCGATATAAGGCTTCGAGGCCCATCTACAAAAAAGGTATCATAATCACATACATATTTAAGGGTTCTGGTTAACAAACAAAATTCTTTGAGAAATAGTTATTTGGTGACCCCAAAGTCTGAATCTTAAAAATCCCCTAAATGACTATCTAAAAGTTTAACATTTATATATAAGGAGGCATTCTTTTCGTAACAAAATAAATATTTAAAGAAATATTTACTTGGTGACCCCAAAGTCTAATTTAAAAAAAAAAACCCTTTAATGGCTATCTAAGAATTGTACATTTTTAAAGATTTAAGCTTCTGGTTACCCCATAGTCCACCCTAAATATGTAAAATTTTATCATTATATTTTTATTAGCTCCTTTTGTAAGCATGCTTTCATTCGATTCATCTATTTTTCTTTTTTTAACAATTTTATATTTATTTAATTTTGTGTAATACTCAGGATTCAGCGATCGCTTCACTCCTGGCGAAGGAACAGCCGCTGGTTTGTTCAAGGGCCACAGCCACAACCACGATCACAGTCACGACCATTCGCATGGACAGGATGGCAAGGTGGCCTCCGGGTCGAATTCCGTGAATTCCTATGTGGCCCCAGGCGATGCCTACTCCTTTCCGCCACTGAACACCAAGTATCCATCGCCGTCGCAGGATCCCAAGGCGGCTGTGCCATCGGATACGGTGACGAGCTATCTGCCACCTGCATCCGGGGGATTGAGCAACGCTGGCTACTCCTATCCGGGACCCTCTTTTCCGGGTTACAAGTACCCGGGTCCAGTGGCCAATAATAATGGTAATGGCGATAAAGATACGGCAGCCAGTATGCCAAGTCCATCTCCTGCGGCAGATGATGATCCGGGAAACGATGATGTGATTGGTGTGCTGCCCGCCAGTGCCATGGATAATATTCCCGCCAAGGATCAGGATCAGGATGGCAAGGATGCCGGTGCTCCTGGAGATGGTGGTGATATGGGTGCCCCTGCAGATGGAGGAGATATGGGTGGTGGCGATGATGGTCCCCTGCCAGCTCTTCACAATGATGGTGCCCAATCCAATGACGATCACAAATACGATCCTAGTATGGAATATCCTACTCCACCACCTGGTTGGCTGGAAGCTCACCCGGAGTCGGCGGCTCCCAAGCCAGAGGATCATGATCATGATTCGGAGCCAGATCACCATGGTCACCATGATCACCACCATGATCACTTTCCCAGCCACTTTGATTACCAGCCCTCGTATCCGGATGACTCCTATCCGGATGTGATCTACGATGATCATCCGCACCATCACCATCATGTGCACCACCCACCACCTCCTCCTCCCCCTCCGCCACCACCACCACCTCCCCCGCCACCCACTGAACCACCACCACCCCCGCCACCGCCACCAGAACCACGTGTGAAGAAGTATAGCTACTTCTACATCGGCCGCAAACTCTGGTACATCCCGCTGTACTTCACCGTGTGGTTCAGCTTCTACATTCTGTGGCTCATCATCAAGTCCATCGGCCGGCACAAGGTCAACCTCCCCAATCACTACGTCTCGCGACGCAGTGCACCCGATCCCGATCCCTTCAGCGATCAGGGTCGCGATGAGTACATAAACGAGATGACCGTTCGGGTGCTGCAACACATCGATAGCTTTAGGCACAAGTACTTGAACTGAAAAGGACTCTACCAAACACTTAATGGCTAATAAAAACTTAATTTTATACAAAACCAACAAGGAGATTTAAAATTTTCTGCAAAGACGATTTATTCGGAAATTAAGAAAGGGGTTACATCATAAAAATAACCAAAAATCGACCCGAAATTACAAACCAAGTTTTAAACGCAGATTTTTAGAGCACTTAGCCACAAGAGTTTAAAGACATACCACTTCAAAAACGGATGCTTAAAAGAAAAGTTATAGATTTAGAACTGCAGGTTTTTGGTGATTTTATGAAATGATATTTTTTGGAAATTAATTAAGTGATTATATCGTAAAAATAACAACTCAATATTAAAAAAAAAAATTAAATGCAGAGTTTTAGAGACTTAAGCCACACGACTTTAAAGATATACCACTTTGAAATCGAACGACTGAAAGCTAAGTTATGGATTTAAAACTGCAGGTTTTAGGTCACTTTTCTGCAAAGACGATTTTTTCGGAAATTAAGAAAGGGTAACATCATAAAAATAACCAAAAATCGACCCGAAATTACAAACCAAGTTTTAAACGCAGATTTTTAGAGCACTAAGCCCCAATACTTTAAAGACATACCACTTCAAAATCGGATGCTTAAAAGAAAAGTTATAGAATTAACACTGTAGGTTTTTGGTCACATTTCTGGGACTATACTTTTCGGAAATTTATTAAGGAGTTATTTCGTAAAAACAACAGCTCAAAATATTAAAACAAAATTTAAATGCAGAATTTTAAAGACTTTAGCCACAAAACTTTAGAGATATACTACTTTAAAATCGGATGCCTGAAAGCAAAGTTATGGATTTAGAACTGCAGGTTTTTGGTCACTTTTCTGCAATGACGATTTTTTCGGAAATTAAGAAAGGGGTTACATCATAAAATTTGCAAAAAATCGACCCGAAATTACAAAACAAGTTTTAAACGCAGATTTTTAGAGCACTAAGCCACAATACTTTTAAGACATACCACTTCAAAATCGGATGCTTAAAAGAAAAGTTATAGAATTAACACTGTAGGTTTTTGGTCACTTTTCTGGAATTATATTTTTCGGAAATTTGTTAAGGAGTTGTGTCGTAAAACTAACAACTCAAAAATTCAAAACAACATTTTAATGCAGAGTTTTAGAGAATTAAGCCACACGACTTTAAATATATGCTACTTCGAAATCGGATGTTTGGAGGAAAAATTATGGAATTAAAACTGCAGGTTTTTGGTCACTTTTCCACAAAGCCATTTTACACATCTCACACTTACGAGTTGACTAAATACTTTTAAAAAGTCGTTACGACTGGTTATCGAATGAGAAACGCCCTAACGCATGGCCCTTTAAATCGATAGTTGAGCATAAGAAAAGACATCGACGTTTGTCCATCTCTAATTTCGGAGATTTTGTTTATGTTTTAATTTGCTGAGTTAAATTGTAAATAAAATAACTCGCCAAGATGTCGTACATGCTTCCACATTTGCACAATGGCTGGCAGGTGGACCAGGCCATTCTCTCCGAGGAAGATCGCGTGGTGGTGAGTGATTGGAAGTGATGGCCCTAGTGGAGCACCACCTGGTCATGTGGGTCTATAACTTGTACATTTGCTTATTAAGGTTATACGATTTGGCCACGATTGGGACCCTGCCTGCATGAAAATGGACGAGGTGATGTACAGCATTGCCGAAAAGGTCAAGAATTTCGCTGTCATATATCTAGTGGATATTACGGAGGTCCCAGACTTCAATAAGATGTACGAGTTGTACGATCCCTGCACGGTGATGTTTTCTTCCGGAACAAGCACATAATGATTGATTTGGGCACGGGAAACAACAACAAGATCAACTGGCCACTGGAGGACAAGCAAGAGATGATCGACATTGTGGAAACAGTATACAGAGGAGCCCGAAAAGGTCGTGGTTTGGTGGTATCCCCCAAGGATTACTCCACCAAGTACAGATACTAAAATGAACAATTTAGTTTAATGTATTCCTATGTTGCAACAAGGACTACTCCATTAAATACAGCTTAACTAACCAACTAGTTTAATGTAAGCCCTACCTTTAGGCCCAACAAATTGATAATCCCAAATAGAAGCCACTCTTGTCTCTTGGCAACTTGTGTATATGTGTTTTCTTCTGGTTTATTTTTCACTTGTCACATTTTCTCATTAATATCGCTAACATGTACATCAATTTTCTTTGTTTTTCTCATATATATAACATTTAACTAAGTTTGTTCTTTAATAGCTCATACTTTTTAAAAATTTTAATCCATTCTTTAAAGTAATCTTGCATTAATAATTCTGTTTTTTTCTTTTTGCGCGTTAGTAGTACACATATTTGTTTTTAATTTCGAATTGCTTTCGTTTACCAATTTTATCAATTACACTTTGAGTTTTAGCTAAGAGGTACATATAGACATCGAGTTTTAAGAACATTCGCAAAATCAAGAAAATAAAGGGTTTTTAGTACAAAAGTATAAAAGAAAACACATTGCAACAAAGGGGCAGCGAAATATACTATTCAAAGTTCACAAACTGAATGCTCTGCGCATTTATTTTACCAAACTTTTTGTCTTCAACACATTGTTATTGTTCATTTAATACAACAGCTCAGTTTTATTACAGATCTATTATGCTTAGGTTTAACAATTGGTTCCGCTACTCGTTTTTTTGACTTACACAAGTTAGGTTTGCTCATTGGTTTCATTATTAGGTATATGTATATTTAGCTACGTTATTAGTTATATGTATATGGTTTTGCTCATCTGAAACAAATCAACGCTACAATTACAATTACAATATTTTCGAATTTTCCATTTTCATTTACTCTTAATCGTTTTTCAGCATATGTAACCAACAATTAATGGGGGGTTTCCTTTTTTATTATATTGATATACCATTTGCATTTTCATTAGGCGCCTTTTCTCGAGTTGATCTCGTCGTACAAAATACTTACTAGTATTAAAAAATATTCAAATAGGGCTCGTTTTATACATGTGTGGTGTATATAAATACATACTTATGCATAGGAAAGGTACAAATCAGGCTCAGGCTGAGGCTCAGGCATATGAGAAAGTCTCTATAGGGGGCTGGGGCACCTCAAAATGCAGCTCTATATCGTACGATCATCGGTATCCTCCACTAATTATGTATTTTGATTTGAATAATACAAGTTATTTGATTTGTTTTCCCTCCCTTGGCTTTAGCTTTTCATAGAAAAATAGAGATGCGTAGGTGGGATGAGTTAGGAAATTGGTTTTAGATATATGTATTTATATTTTCTCAAATTGGTTTTCGATTTTATAACGCTATATTCTGACAACAACTCTATTATATTTCCAACAATTTCGTTTACGAACAGGCATGAGAACGGGGAAATGCGAAAATGTTTATGCAACTTTAGTCTAGCTACGCGTTAAAGACATTTAGGCATCTTTGGGTGGACCTTTCGAGGTCCTTAAGGTCTTCTGTCAGAGTACATTATGTTGCAAGGATGACTTGGATCTCGAGCTCGATCTCGATCCCGATCTCGATTTGTTGTGCAATCTATAAAATTTCTAAATTACAATACTTTAAGTATTTGGCTGCTGTTTAAGACACTAGAAGAGTTTTTTATTGAGAGACATTAGGGGATAGAAAGACTGACTGGCGGCTGGCGATATACCTATAGAAATATATAAACTTTTTCCCTTAGCTTGGCCGCATACAAATATATATACATATTCGCATGCTTGCACTTTCGATTTATAGGTAAAGTGTGAAAAATAAATCCGAGTATCACTACTTAACTTTTAGAGTTCTATTAACAATAATAGACAACAGTCTCTAAGTACGAATACGTTGTTGTTCATGTTACCCTCTGTGTTTTTTATGCCATTTCGATCATTAGAAGGCATGTACTACTGTAACTCCTTATGCCAGACCAACTAACTTATGTTTTGACTAAATGCGCTTAATCTAATCCTCCTTATCTAAGCCTAAATACTCGTCAATACTTGCGTTTCATAGTTCCGGCTCTGGAGCAACCCAGGAAGTTGGTTGCCAGACCATGCGACTAATGAAATTACAGTGAAAACTCCCTAGAACGATTGTATTTTTTTTCTCCTTTACATTTTTGTATATGTGACACAAAATGTGTTCAGTTTAAAGGTCTTCAAATGTAAGGTTTTCTGGCCAAGACAAGTTTGTGATTGGTGACCCCTAAACTTCACTTACTTCTGTGACATTTTCCAAACTTTGATGATATATTGCAAACTGAATTACATTGGTTAAGAATTTTTGGAAGTTTTATCGTAAACGTGGCTTTCCACTGGTAAGTTATTTGATTAGTGACCCTTTTATTTTATTAATTTTGATCACATTTTCCAAACCGTATTTCAAAGTGTCTTTTATTTTTTCCTAAAGTATTCTGAACTACAGTTTTAAAGAACCTTAGAATTTTGTATGCCCGCTGAGGAGTTTAGCAGTGTGATTGGTGACCCCAAGTGTTCATTAACTTTGGTGATATTCTTAAACTGAATTTAATTAGGGTTTTACCATTTCCAAACCGAATTTTAAAATGGTTTCTGAGTTCATTTTCTATGAACCTGAGTTATAATTTTTAAGGAATCTTAAAAGTTTTAGAGTAAGTTTTGATCATTTCTAAGGAGTGTTCACTGTAAACCCCAATAGCCTGCGTACAAAGTCAGTTGCTAAGCTCTTAATTAGTGGCCCGGCCCTGGGAACTGCCTGCGCTGGAGCAGTGGCAACCAGCTGGGCTAGAAGAGTGTCTCCTTGGACCATTTCCTGGAAGTGCCGGGCAGGCTGGGATCCCTTTTCTCGCCGCTGGCATCCGCAGGGTGCTGCTGCACCTGCTGGTCATCCGCCTGCTCGTTGGGCAGCCGGATCAGGGGAAGCTCTAGCATGACAGTCGTTGTTGGTGCACCACTAGCTCCATCTCCAGTTCCAGTTGCCGATCCACTCTCACAGCTCAGATTGGTGGCACTCCGGCTGATCCCGCTGGCAGGAGCCTTCCTCAGGATCAAATCCTTGAGGGAGGCGGGCACACAGATGCTGCTCTGCTGCGTGGCTATCACCGAATCGGAAACGGACGAGGCGCAGGGATCGTGGACCAGCCGGATGGCATTCGTTGGCAGTTGAGCAGTTGGCTGCTGGGGATTATTGTCCATCCGGCTGCTCACAACCGGAGCGGGTATGGAAATGGGATGGGGAATGGGACTAGGACTGGGCGTGGAACGGCCCAAGCTGATCACCGTGTTCAGGCTGCTGTATTGCGTATGGGTGGCGGACTCTCCTCCATCGCCTCCTCCGCCTCCTCCTCCTCCTCCTGCCAGAATCTGAGGATCAGCCAAGCCCAGTTCCGTATTTAGTGTAGAACAGGTATCCTCCTCTGTTGTAGTGGTCGTTGTGGTTGTCGTCGTCGTCTGCGGATCACTGTACTGCTGGAGCAGGGGTCCCCGCCTAGGAGGACTCTGGCTGATTACCGCTCCGAAGTGGGTTTCCAGCGGCGGAGCGACTGCCTCCGGCAAACCCATGTGGAACTGTTGCAGCTGCAGCGGTACCTGGTTGATCAAGGCCACCCGTTCACTGGTGGAGGTGGCGCTTATAGTGCGATGTCTTTGGAGGAGGGGCCTCCGCGGCCTGGCACCACCACCTATGGCCATGGGTAGCCTCTTCGCGGGCAGCTGGACAGGATTGGGCTTGGAAGCGGCCTGTGCCTGCGCCTGAGCCTGAGCCTGCGCCTGAGCAGCTGCCTCTTGCTCCTCACTGTCGCTGCTCAGCTGCTGCATATCATCGTCCGTGTCCGCCGGACTCTCCAGCCCAAAAACCGAATCCTCTTCCAGGGAGCGCAGCTCGGAGTCGGGATACTCCAGCGAGGATATCTTGAAGGAACTTAGTGAGGCCAATGGGGCACGCTTCTCCGGATTTGTGTTGCCCCCCGGGAGGGGTGGTAGTTTGTGGGACACTGAGACAGTGGCCAGACTGAGGCTGCCACCGTTCAGCCGCTCCAGACTCACCGGTGTGCTGTCCACACTGATGCTACTGGAGCTGGTTGTTCCTGGCACGGGAACCGGAACCGTAACCGGAACTGCTGCATTTGCCGTATAGGGAAAGCTATTGTTGTTGCTCTCATTCCGCTGCAGCTCCACCAGGGTGAGTTTGCGCCGGGGCAAGCTCACACCCAGACGCAGTTCCTCCGAGGGTGAGTCGCAGAAGTGGAACCCCTGATGCACACTGGTGGGCGGGGCCGATTGGATGGGCTTGGGCAGCGGCAGGGCCAAGTCCACAGTGCTCTCCTGGTTATACGGATAGACATCCACTGTATCCGCACTTATGGAGTGGATTTGCTGCTTCCGGCCCGCCTGAGCACTATCCGGATCGTAGGACACTATGCTGTGCTTTCGCTTGATGTTGCTGGCACTCAGATTGGAGGGTCTACTGCCATTTAACGATCCCGATGCGGATCCCTCGTGGACACTCCTCTCCGAGGGACATGGCGAAGCCTTGGGCGTCGGCTGAATCACCTGTATATCCGGATAGTAGTAGTCCCAGTTCTCGATGCTCGATGTCCGCGAGGCAGTCGATAGCTTCCTCTGCAGCGTGGGCGGCAGGTTGCCCATGCAGCCACCCATGTAAGCGGAGGTGCGCCGCTCCAGGTAGGAGCTATCCGTGCTGCAGCAGGTCATGGCACTGCTCCTCCGGGAATCCTGACCCTGCGCGGGATACACAAGGTAGTCAGATTTCAGAATGGATTTATTGGGGAAAGAATAAAAACATTTATACAAAAATAAAGTGGTAAAAATAAATATCTGTCTATTGAATTCAATATTTTATGTCTAAAACTAAAATATACAATCATAATTTTAAATACAAAGACCGTAAATATTAATTTTTAAATTTATTAACTTAATTAATGAATTATTTTTGTGTTTAGAAAAAAACTCTTAAAAGCTTACATTTAAAATGGGACCCATTTTATTTAAAAGCATTATATATGAGTTTAATACGGTTTCAACATAAATACAATTTTTAAATGTTTAAATCGGTTCCGAAAAATATAAAAATAAAATGACTTAAAATAATGTAAAATCAGAGCGAAAACTATTTGAATTGAGTATTAAATTCTTGGATTTACTACGTTTCTTCAGCAGTGCACTCACCGCCATTGGTACGGACAGAAATCCCGGCTTGCTGCGCGTGGAGTCCGTTCTCTGATGCTGATGGTGCACCGGTTCATCATCTGGGGCACCTGGCTGCATGTGGTACTCCTCCGCCTCCAGTTCGTCCTCCGTCTCCACGAAATAGTCATCGGTGCCGAAGCTGCCGCCCATTGGGTAATTGCTGAAGATGCGCGACGACTCGGATCCGCTCTTGCGGCGGCCCACATGACCGGATCCGGGTCCTCCTCCGCCGGACATGGAGGAGTAGGAGAAGCGACGCGGAGGCTCCAGCAGATAGCTGTATCCCACTGGCACGCCCACTCCCACGCCACCTGAAAGGTAATAAGATGGGGGTTTTATTTTATTAAGTTAATTAGATAAGAGAGAAGTAGAGTTAATTCTTGTAAAAAAAACAATTTCCCAAAAAAAATATGTATGATAAAACATTCTAATAAATTTTCATGAAGAATATTTAAAAATACAGCAATGGCAGCAATTATCTTGAAGATCCTCTAAAAAAAGTTAAATTTTAATGGACCTCATATATTAACCATTATATAATAAAAAATTAAAAGAAATTAGATTAATTTAAAAAAAACCTTATGAAGGGACACCGACCTTAAGTATATAAGTTCTATAAAAAGTGCGTTAAAGTATTGAGCACTAACAAATTCTACCTTAAATAGAGGTATAATAGAAAAATGCGACAGGTATGAAAAAAGCCATAACTTTGTAGGTTTTGCTCTGCTCGAATTAAAATTAAGGAATACCATTCTTTTTTTTTTAATTTTTAATGTTTTAAAAGCTATCAAACATTTTACATTGACTACTGCTTTAAATAGAAATATTCTAAAGTTATGAAAACTAAAATTTTTAAAACTTTTTACATTCATTAAAAATATTTTTAAAAAACATTTGCTTTTTAAGAACAATCCTCTTTTAAATGGACTCACCCATGGAACCGCAGCGATATCCCCGATTGAGCAGCGGCGGCGCACTGACATTGCCCAGTGAGAGCATGCGCTGCCGTCGGTAGACCATCGCATCGTACTCATCCGGATAGATGGACATCCCGGTGGCGACGATGGCGTCGTGGATCTCGCGCTCCTCCTCCTCCTGCATGCACACCGCTGCCACGGCTGCCATTTTGGGGTCCTTGAGGACCTTCAGGGTCTCGTTGCTGCTGCTGCGACTCTTCCACACGATCAGGAATACCATCAGGCCGAAGAAGCCGCCCAAAGTGGCGGCGATCCTGACGCCCGTCATCACGTCATATGTGGCAAAGAACTCCGCCCGAATTCTGGCCCGTTCCGCTGCATTTTCCGCATCTGTCAGATTTTGCTCGCCCGGCGGTAGGAGCGGCATGTAGGGCGTGGCCGTGACGTGGGCGTGGGCGGGTGCAGTGGGCGTGGCAGTGTGGCTGTGGTAGCTGCTGTTGTTGCTGTTGTTGCTGCTGTTGCTGTTGCTGTTGCTAATATGGTGATTTGAAAGCGCCGCCGGTGTCGGTGATGGCGACGCTGGATTCTCATGCAGGACATCAGGACTCGTGTCAATAAGAGCCGACACGTGTCGATTGCTGTTGCTGTTGATGTTGCTGTTGCTGGCGGCACGACGTGCAATGCGTTGCTGTTGCAGCTGATGATGTTGCTGCTGTTCCGGCTGATAATGTTGCTGATGCTTCTGCTGCAGGTGTGGTGACTTTTGCTGATGTTGCTCCTGTTGCTGTGGCCAAAGTTGCTCCTCTTGTTGCCGCGCGGCGCCAGAGGCATGACTAGGATCGACTGGTGTTGCTCCGGTATTTGCGGTTGCTGTTGCTGTTGTTGCTGTGGAGGGCGTTGCTGCAGACGACGAGGCACGTCGTGAAAGTTTGGCCATCTCTATTTAAACATTTTCTGCAAATAAATAAATTATATAAATTTAATAGTTTTGCATTACTGAATTTTAAATGCATAGAAATATTTTATTTCAAAAGCAAATAACTTTAAAGAGATATTAAAATGTTTTTTATTTAATAATATAAAAGAGATCTGAGAAAGATTTTCTCTTAATAGTAAAGACAAATATTAAAAATGTTTTCTTGTGCACAATAGGAAATTCAAATATTTTTATTGAAATTAATTACTTTAACATTAATATAGTTTAAATAAAATTAGCTTTTTTATTTAAAAGCAATTAACCTTAAAGTAATAAATAATCAATTTAATATTTTAAATTCAATATGTATAGCTATCGATAATGATACTAGTATAAAAAGTCTATAGCCTACACTATTATCTCATTTTAATGTAAAAATGGTTTATCTTATCGCTAAACCCACTTTTTTAACTAAAAAAATGTATACCTTTATCCATATTTTATTTTAAAAAAATAAAAATAAACTTAAATTTTTCAGCTTCCTGAATACATAAGTGCCTTATACTTTACGGCAACTTGCCACTTAGCCGCTTATTTGGGTGAGCAAACTGTGGCAGTTTTATGCTCCTCCACTGGACCTGGCTAACTGCCCATGAAAGTGTTAGTCACGAACAAATTGGCCATACAATATCGACGTGACTGCCATTCAAGCCAACCGTGTGATGCTGCTGCAAATGGTCCAATGAAATTAACGGATATCCACTTGCGGCGAAAGTGTGCCACATAAAATATATACTTAGTACAACTTTAAAAATAAAGTAATGAAGATTTTCAGCTTTAAACTGTATTATTTCCTGTTTACTGATTTAATAAATTGATTAAGAAAATGAAACTGAAACATTTAAAATGCAAGAAGACAAATGGCAAGCAAAACGTGCTCGAAATATATTTGATTTCCAAGGATACCCCTCTTAATTTTCACTACCACGTTTCAACACCTTTTGCTTCAAGCTGCGTTTTCAAGAAATGCCATTCCCATCCTTCGTCCTTGCACGTCCTTAACCCATTAAAACACCATCAAAAACCATCCACATTTCTTGGAGCATTCTTCAAACTTTTTAATTGTTTTCAGCGCTTTAGCTGATTTTCCAGTTTCTCTAGGCAAACATTCCCGTGGGGAAATACTTGGTACATTTTTAACATTTTGTTGAAATGAGTAAATTAATGTAGCTCACACACACACACAGATACAGACACACACACAGGGTCCCATTGCCTGTAGCATCTTCTTTGGCGGTATCCTTGGATTTTCAACAAGTTGCACGCTCAAAAATTCAGAAGGACACTGTATCCTGTTGCCGTTGTGTGTGGCCATTGTCTATTGTCATTGGCAGCTAGTTGGTCAGCTTTCCCAGCTTCCCCCTCGGCTTTTCCAGCCCCCTCCACGCCCCCTTGAAGCCACCATCTAATTGTTCGTTTTGTATTGACAGTCGCGCAATTGCGGAGCTCCGCTCTGCTGAATTTTCTATCTGAGCTGTTCTTTCCTTCCACCTATTTTGTATGTCCTTGCAAAGGGTATTTCAATTTTAGTGAAAAGTTTGTAAGGTATATACATTCTGGATCAGCATTACTGGGAGAGTCTGTCCGTTTCTACGCAAACTTGTGTTTTTAATTTATTTTTAAAATCTATATGAATGTAACTTTCACAAAAGAGCATATAAATTAATATAATATGGCTCCCTGGAATTAATTAATTATTTTAAGAGCAATTATTTTAACAGTTAGGGTATGAAAAATTCGGCTTGTTTCTTTCTTGTTCTATATATGTCCTGGCAAACGCTTTGTCCTGCCAAGGACGGCGCGACATTCAGTCAGTCAGGGAGCAAGATGATGATTATTGCAAAAGTTTTGGTCTAACACTCGTACTCGTACTCGTACTGTTCCATGCCACCTTAAACCTCCTACCTTGGCTTATTTCGGTTTTCCATTTCCTTTCCAACTTGGCCGGCAAACAAGAAAGTTTTAATGGCTATTATACATTGGCCATAATTCGTGTCCAACTTCCATGCAAATAACGAGGGCAGAAAAAAAATGTAAAACACAATTTGCAGTCTAAGCAATTCGGAGTGATTTTTAATGGGCCCCCACAGTTGGCGGATTCTTTTGCCGGGCAATTATTTTTGAATTCCACTAATGGCTGCGAAATTTGTCTACTTTTCCATACAGACTCGCGACTTGCGACTCGGTGAAAAGCGCAACTTTCCAAAGAACTTATTGGAATGGGAAAATAAAAATGAAAAGCTTTTTCAATAAGGTCATTACTTATTTCACTGGACAACGATCTTTTTTTAAACTATGGTATTAAATTTAACTATACTTATAATAATTATAATTATAATTTATTTGTAAAAAGCTATCACATCAGTTTTACTTAAAATATGATGAAAATTTAAATGCATTTTTTAAATGGTATCTATTTGTCACATTTAGTTAAATTAATAATTGTAAAATGAATTGTATCTCCTTAAAACTTGTTTTTTTTTCCAAAATTTATTTGAGTTTTTTTCAAGCTCTTGCAACTGTCTCTGAAGAATTATATTTTTTTTGCTCGAGAAAACAAAGTTATTGAACACTTGTAATAAGTTGCAGCTTCCGTTTCGTTTTCCGTATAGAACAAGAACAAATGCTTTAAAGAAGACAAAGTGTTGAAGCTACCGTTGAGTCCCATTGATGGATTAGCACATTTGGGGATTGGGTTTGCTGCTGGGCACGGATAATTGCCTTTGGCTCAGCTCACAAAACAAAAACAAAAACGAAAAAAAAGGACAAACAATATACGTACAAAACATTAACAATGTCCGCTCGATGAACGTGTGTATCAACGCCATATCGATGTCAAAGCGGCCGTTTTTTTTGGTGTGGTATTAGAACTGGGTAGAAAATGAGCGGAAAATAGGTGGCTCAAGCCAAGCTAAACAACAACAATGTGTTGCTTGTTGCACCCTGTTGTTGCAGCATGATGAATGATTGTGGTTTTGGGCCGTCGGAAAATTGGACAAATGGACAGGGAACAACGGAAAACGGACAAACATGCTGACAGGCGGCCTCGATTTGGATTTGAGTACACGGTGCGTATGCGTAATGCGTGAAAGGAGGAAAATATATACATTACATATATGCTATATATATATAAAGATATCTGCAGTATTTTGAGACTGTCGTATTTTTACTTTGGCAAATGAAATTGACGGCAAATCAATTGAAATTGTGTATATATATATATGTGTAAGCTTATACAAAAATGCTTTTGTCCGATTTTGGGGCCACCTCGAATTGACTTTGCCACCCAGCCAACAAACAATGAAATCAGTCATGTGAATTGAGGCGTGCTGCCATAAATACAGAATACATGATTTAAATAGAAACAGTTAAAGGAAAGTAAAAGTTTTTACTTTTTATTTTCATATGATATAAACAAAAACAGTTAAGGGAAAGGTAAAGTTTTTTTTTTTTATTTTAATATTAAATAAACAAAAAGTTCACCCTTAAATTGGTTTGATAGATTTATCTTTATCCCAAATAAATTTATTTCCCATAAAGATAAAAGAAAGTCCCTGCTCAGACAGCTTTGGTGATTTATTGAGCAACGATTTTCAATCCATTGATTTTTGTAACACCCAATGAATCCCTACTTAAATGTCCATCATTGTCATCACGCAGACACACACCCGTTTGAGCATCTTAAGTGTTCTACACACCCACACAAAGTACAAAAGAGACCACATATACGACCACCTAAGCGGCTTAAAGGAGCATTAGGCAAATGAAAATACTCAAGGGCAAAAATTGTAGGGCCTTTTTTCTTGCAATTCGATTTGCTGTCCTTCAACTTGGCTTGCATTTAATATTTTTTTTAATTAGCTAAACTGCTGACTTAGCTGGGGAATTGAATATTTTAAGGGCTTAAATGCAGCGAAGTGGAGGCTTTAAAATAGAGAATGGAAAGTATTGAGTGGCTTTCAGCGATTCTGCCTGCCTTATTAGTGTCTGCTTTGTCTTTGCTTTAACAGAAGAAGCACACAATGCCGCACAGTCGGGGCCAAATTATGAGAATAACGGCATTCCACAGCCGCGCCTACAGAAAGTCCTGCCTGTCCTTTAGTCCTCCGGTCCGTCTGTACTCCCGCCTGCATCCTTCCTCCACACAGCCGTGCGCCATTTAACAAACATTCCGTTAATCTGCTACACTCAGCAGCCCCATGGCCACGAGCCTGCCTCCCACATCCACATCCACATCCGCTCCTTTATCCTGATCCTGCGCCCGTACTTGTGCCGCTCCCAGCTCTGCCCTTTTGGCTATTTGTCCGAAAATACAGGAAAAATAAATAAAAGTGTATATTTAAATCCATCAAATGGTACAGTAAAAAGTTGTATCAACTGCAAGTACTTTTTGATTTAAGGCAAGTTATTAAAGGAACAATTTTGATTTCATTTAATTAATCTTGAAAAATTTATAAAAATGTTTTCAGCATTTTATTATATTGATTGGCAAATATCTTTTTCAAAAATGTTTTATGGTCTCCACAAGTCATTGAAATTGCTATTAAAAATGTATTTTAATTATAGCAGAAAGTATTATAAGTGATAAACGCAGAACAGGACAAATGTGTTTAAGTCTGAGGCCAAAATAATTAATATTATTTTAACTTTACTTCAAAAGTCTTAAATATCCAGCTTTATACTTAAATTGAAGTCTACTTAATTGGTGTGTACAAATTGAATTTAAGGCACACACTTTTAAAATGTACTGAAAAATAGAAACAATTGAATAAATTCTGTTTGGGCAAAAGCGCACGTACTACGAAACCTATTTGGATGATTGAATTTTGGTTTTGCCAAACATGCAAGGTACCCATTGCCAAATGCCTTCAGGTGTTTTAAATGTTTGATGTGGCTTGTTTTTTTGCATGTCAGCACTGGTGTTGTGTGTGTGTGTGTGTCTGTGTTACCTCATGCCGTAGAACTCGGCGATGTTGTCCTCGTTGTTACTGCTTATTGTTGTGCTTTTATTGTTATGGCCATGTTTTTTGCCCTCAGTACCGCGCCTGCTCTTTTTTGTTTGCTGTTTCATTTGGCGGCATTGTTGCTCCTGCCCCCGCCCCCGCCCCTGCCACGCCTCTACCGCCCCTAAATATATATGTGTTTTTGTGAGCTGCCTTTGTCTTTAGTGCTAAGCGTTTTACGTTTATGATCCCAACTCAGCCCCAGACAAACAGAAACAAAATACATACAGACAGACAGACAGAAACCCTGACTCCCGGGCTTATGTGTCGCTTACAAATGACTTTTGAATTGCATTCCGGTTATTGCCACTCATTCGAGCACAAATTATGCACTTAAAGGCCATTTTTTTGGCACCCACAAAACGAAAAAAGGCAAAATTCGATTGCTTTCTGTGTCACGTTTTGAATTTGTTCTACTTTTAATATTTGCTCAAATATTTACCAGGATTACGTGCCTGGCCTCGGCAAAAGATATTCGGGCAAGGATGCCCAGATAAGTGACTGAAAATGACGCCAGGTCGAGTTGGTTTCCCAAAGCTGTTTCTACTGCCCCATTTCTTCTGCCATTTGCCACCTTAATAATTTACTGTCAACTTGTATATTTATTGCTTAATCGCTCGGAAGACCACAGATAATGCAGTAATATGTGTGTGTGTGCTTGTGGTCTGTCCATAAATCAAATTCATTTCGGCAAATGAAGTCAATTTGTAGTCAAAAGTCAATGGTAATTGAATCAGGGCTGACATTTTGAAGACAATTTTGTTAATTTAGAACAATAAAAAGACCCTATTCGGAATTCTTTATTTTTTTCATAAAACTAAAAATATTTTTGTAAAGCAACGTTTACAAAACAAAATACATTTAATACCATTCATTAATGAATATTAAATATAAACCAAATTCGAGGGCCTAATCATTATGTGGAATAAAAAGTGAATTAATTTAGAAATATTTGTGCCATCACTGAATACAATATTTCATAAGCACAAACACAAAACCCATGATGTTTGTCGATATCAATGGGGATTAACTTGAATTAAAGCCTGAGAAATTGATTTGGAAATCAATGGTAGGGGAAATTTCCACACTTAGTTACATTTATTTTCATTTCACAAATTAATCAGTTAGCTTTTGAGTACCAATTAACTTGGGTATGCTTTTTTAAAGATCTAATGTTATTTAAATGGTAGATTATGATTACAAGAAATTACTTAGTGATTGGAATATTTTAGCAATGTAACTATAAAATAACGTTACTTAAGGATAGAATAGTTGAGCAATACTGAAAAAAAGCAGTCTTAAGATCTCAATATTTTTAAATGGTAGATTAAGATTTAAAGTCGTTACAGAAATTCATCGTAAGCTCTTAGTCGCTTTAAATTGCAGATTTAAATAAACCTAATTCTAATTTCACTTGCTTTTAAAACAAGCCTTGGTAATAAAACAGCTTTCTCATTTAGTACCAGCCAGGCCAATGATTATTTAAGTTCCTAGTAAACCTCCCTGGTGACCCCATAAAAAGTGCCATTAAATGTCTTCTATGGCCAATAGCTTTGGCAGCTGTTTTCTGGCCGAAAGCTTGGACGAGTAGTTAAATTAACAACTAATTTAAAACAATTTTTATGTGGCAGCCGGACAAATGGCTGCCCACGCTTCTCCAAAGGACAATGAGCCATGTCACTGGCTGTCCAAGGTCTGACACTCTGACATTCTGACATTTTGACTTTGGTGCCAGTTGTTGGTGGTGGTGGCCTGTCATGTGGGTGGACAAAGACGTCTAGACAAATTTATAACGACTGTTGTTATCCATTTGACGGCAGCAGCATCAGCATCAGAAACAGCAAAACATTCCACAGCGGACATTTAATTTTGACACCCATAGTCTTTTGGGTCAGCCAGAAAGTGGAGTCAAGTGTCAATTAAATGCTATTTTGCCAGCACTATTGCTATCGCCAACACATGGCGTATTCGTAATTTACTTCACCGCCACAACAAATGACATTAAGTTTGCCTCCTGCCAGCTTTTCCCGCTTTTCTTTCCACCGACTGACACTTGACTTGGGCTTCCTGTTTGTTTTGTTCGCATATGTACCATCTGTATCCTTTACAGCGGCGTTAAAGTGCCGAGCAAAGAAGTATAATGAACGCGCCACAAAGTATGCAGCAGAAACGCACACATGCACAGGAAATAAACGTCGCTTGAGTTAACAATTACTGACACCATTAAAGTTGTTGCCTGCCACGCCCACTGCCCCAACGAACACCGCCCTCAACCTTTTGTCTAGCAAAGGCTGTCGTTGTGCACTGGGAGAAAAAAAATGGGAATATAAAAGTATTTATGGGTGTTTTCTTAACTTCATTCTTCACAACTAATTTTTGTTTCGTCAATAAAATAATAAATATATATTCTTTATCTTTTCTCAGTAGATATTTAAAAATAAATACAAAGAAGTTCGGAAGAAGACTTTAAATTTTCATTGCTGTTGTCATTTAAATTAACATTTTTCTGAGTATAGTTTTCTTGCAGCTTCATCTCCATTAAAAAAATAATGTTTTGGGATCCATAATTTACTTATTGTTTATGCCATTTTCTAGAGATATAATATAATATAAAAAAATATACAAAACTAAAATATTTTTTTTTTGAGTATAGTTTTCTTGCAGCTTTGTCTCCATTATCCTGAGCTTGCCTCTTTGTTGCTCCTTGTCTTTTGTTTGGTGTGTGTGTGTGTGTTTGCGGGGGTGTCAACGTACAGCGTACGTGTCTGTCTCTGTGTGTGTTTGTGTGTGTTTGTGATGGTGACATGTGCCTGGCACAGATTGCACATTGTCTGCAGCAGGCAGCTCACATATTCTCAGCTGTGGTCCTGCAACTTTTTGTCCTCCAGCCGCCATTCGCCATTCGTTTTTCGCCATTCTCTATTCGCCACTCGCCATCGCAACGACAACTACGAAGGAACAAGTATTTTATGCAAACGACGACGGCAAACTTTTGCCACAATTGAGCAAATTGCTGTCCGGAAATGTGCTTTGATTCAATAGCCAGAGGCCAGGACAAAAAACTTTCGTCCAGTGCCGCTGCCGCTGCCGCATCAAGTAATTTAGAAGTCCATTCGCCGTCGAAGTTGCAGTTGGTTTCGCCCAAAAGTGAATTTATCATAATGGCAATGGCTCTCGCCACTCCGAACTGCAATTTTGAAAAGGGGTCTGAAGAGAGGGGCAGCAGCTGGCGCCATTAACCCATTAAAAGCCCACAACAAGGACCACAGCACGTAGCTTCCTAGCATTCTACACCTAACAAAAATGATCACATTTGAAAGTTTAATGTAAGCCTCTAATAATTATGAGAAAATATTAAATATTATATGTAATTATAAGATTGAACTGCATAGTTTGTAGAATTTTATTTATTTTACTTATTAATTTAATTTTAAGTATTGGTTTAACTTAAATGGCAAATAAATATGAGAAAATATAAAGTTCAACTGCAAAACTTGTACAATTTAATGTAATGAATTTAAGCTATCATTTATTTTAAATTTATTGTTTAATTTTAACACCAGAGAATATGAGAAATTATAAAATTTTACTATGAAAATTATTGAACTTCAAAAAATATATTAAAAATATAATTTAGATACTTTAAAGTGTCGCCCATTTAGTGTCTACTTTTTGGTCAGTGTATCGAACTGCATCAGGTAGCCGGATGGATCTCGAGCGCCGCAAACACAGCACGTAGCCACTTCTGATGAGCACGGCCAACCCGACAGATACACAAGGGTTGCGGGGGTAAAGGGGGCTACAAGGGGGCAGCAAGGGGTTAAAGGGGGCTGCGGGAAGAGGGCAGTTAAGAATGGTCGAGCACGCACACACACATACACACAAAAGCTTCAGGTTGTTGCAGGTACTGCATCGTGGTCATTAAATCAGAGTTAACAACTGCCTGTACCCCTGCGCACAATGGGTCAAATAAAAAAGAGATAAAGATCCGTGTTTATAAAGAAAAATGTTCATTTTTATAACAATACATAACCTTTGGAAATAAGGTCATAATACAACAAACAATAAAATAACTTAAAGCTACTTATATTTTACTTTTCTGTCGCTGATACTAGACTTAAAAAAAATATAGAAAATTAAAGTTGTTATGTAAAATATCCCATCATTTATTTTGCCAACTTTTCAGTCTAAAAGGGTTTACCTTATATAAAATAAACTATTAAAATAAAAAAATATTTGTTCATGAAAACGTTTTTTTGTTATTTTTGTTCAAAAATTTTCACTCACATTTATTTAATATTCCCACCATATTTTTATTCCTAAGCCCGCCTTGAAGAAACAGCCTCCGGGTGGAAATGGTTTCGAAGATCTGTCAGCTCAGCCTCTCCCCCACTGTAAGCTGTGCGCCTGACCTGTTTCCTTTAAGCCCGCTCTCCAGGAGCAGCTGCATCCGCATCAGCAATACCTGCAGCTGTTGAAATCACGACGACGAAAAAAGATTAAGCTACGGCAACAACTTTGGCTTTATTTGCAAAAAAGTGCAGCAGCCAAAAACAATTATTTGTATAAACGCAGGGGAAAAATGAGCTTGGTGGGTAGTGGCTCAGTGTATATTTATTCTAAGGCCAGAGGCAAAGGCCCACATCCTCCCACTACCGCCCACTTCCACCCACAAGGACGTGGAAAAGGAGGGGGAGAAAAAACAGTGACAGGCGAAATAAATTGAGGGGGGTAAAAATGCCATATGCAGGAGCCACCTGTTGTTGTAGTTATTGCTGCTATCGCTGCACTCCTCCCACACCACTTCCGTCCCTGTCTTTCACTTTTTCCCCCAGTTTTATTTAATTTCTCTTTTCCATTCGCCCCCTGCCTTGATTTTCCCCATTTTCCCAGCATAGTTTCATCTGCTGCGTTATTTTACAGTTTGTAATTAAATACTTTAAGTGATTTTTGCTTTGACTACTTGCTGGTTAATTGACAAAAAACAAAACGAGTCTAAGCTAAAACGAGGCATCAACTTATTTAGCTTTGAAAAGCGTCACTTAAGCGAGTTGAAGAGATTTATTTGCAAATCAAATGAGAAGGCACTCAAAAGACTAGGGGATAATTTCGGACCAGTGGGTTGTAAATCCGTAATTGGTGACATTGAATTGATTTATTCGTTGGCTGACAGGCACAAAAAAGTCAAATAAAATCCTAGAAATTAGAGTGAAAGAAACGAAACATATTCGAAGTAAATCAATTATACCTTGAATTGCTTAATTTGTCTGTGGGTTAAAGGTTAGAACGAAGAAAAAGGTGACTTCCAAATGATGTTCTATGGAAACCATAACTTGGTCAAGTTAGCTTAAGCTTTGAATATTTGTTATAAGTAATAAAATTAAGTATATAAACAATATGTTTAAAAAAAGGCAGGGACAAGCTGTATAAATAAGTAAAGTAAATTCCTAGAAATGAAATAAATTCTAAGTAAATAAATACAATTCCTTAAATAGCTTCTTTTGACTATAGGTTAAGGGTCAGAGCAGGAATAAGATGACTTCCTAATAAGACATATATTTAAAGCCTTGAAAGTTGGGTGTTAAATACAATTAATTAACAAATATTTATTAATTGATATTGAAATATATCTTAGATACAGCCCATTAATTTTCATAAACATATAAATTTAGTTCTTTGTTTATGTATTTCAAGTTTTTAAATTGCATGTTTACGAAAACTAAGAAAGTCAAAAACTGAACAAAAAAACATTGTTTTTCAGAAATAGTCTGTATAAAAAACCATGCTTTTTGTATGCTCAAAATTGAGAGGAAGCTGTGTACAAAATTGTTGAAAAAAAAAATTTGTCGAATTGACCCCGACGTGATTTGAACACGCAACCTTCCGATCTGGAGTCGGACGCGCTACCGTTGCGCCACGGAGTCTACATGGAAAACGGTACCCGATTCACTTATATAATGCTATATTGTTGATACTCGCGTGCCTAAAAATAATACACCACTATATAATGCGCCCGACTTTTCCGCTGCCGCAGTTGGCGTTGCCGTCGACGTCGACGTCATTACGTTCCGTTCACTTTTACCGCCCCCTCAAAATTGCCCACCCGCCCGCAAATTAGTTTATCTCGTTAAATTAGTGGCTTTTTGTGTGTTGCTTTCAGCAATAGTAATACTATTGAAGGCCTTGGAACATGTATACATTTGCATATTTCAGCAATAGGTATTTTTGGTTACCATAATGTAGACAAGTAATTTTAAAGCCTTAATAAATTTGCACATAATAATACTACTAAAATCTAATTTCATACTAAACCTTTATCCTAAAAAATTTAACCAATTTACTTTTTTTCAATTGTTAAGTAATATGTATTGGTAAACATAATTCATATATTTATTTATTCAAAAGGCATTTTTGCATTTTTTTAATAATTGCCTTTATAAGTTTGCACATAATAATATTTATATATTTTACCTTAATACAGAATAATCTTAATTATAATTTCCAATTGTTGTGCTAAATATATTGGTAAACATAGTTCATAAATTTAAAGGCAGAATCACGTTTGGCTTAGATTAGATAAGATTTAACGTTGACTGCGCAGTCAGCGTTTTTGCAGCAGAATTATCAGCTTAGTTGAGTTTAACCCACTGAGGCTGAATTTAAAAAACAGGTTCTGCAGAAATGCGAACTGCAGTTAGATCACTGGTAACTTGTTTAGAGCGGCAATAAGCGTATGGCAAACAGTAATCAATTGAGGTTATTGCTGATGGTTTAACCAAAGTACAGTGAGGTCCAAAATTTTATTACAATAAAATATGTTAATTATGTTAAGTTATGTTAAATTTTACTTGCAACTGATTATAATCGAACACAGAAAAATATGCCTCAACAAATTAACACACTTAAGTGTGAAATACTTTATCAAATTAAATTGAATTTTAAATATTTATAACCTGCATAAAAAAACATGTTCTTAATATGAATAAGCTGCCACATATTCGTATATTTTTGTTAGCCTATGGTTTCATTGCTTATTATGTTTGCTTAGGCTATGGTTCAGCTTATTATAGTTTGTTGTATTAGCCAAATCACCATGAGTAAGCATGCTAAGAAAACACATGCTCTTGAATTTTTAATTTACTCCAACATAAGCACGAAAGCAGATTGAGATCTCCAGTTCATAAAATACCAGAAAACACCTGAATTCATGGGAACTGAGCGACTATTTATAGGTTCTTGATTAGTTTGCCCCGAACTTTCCACTGCGCACTTGAATACATTCGCTATAATTGTATTCAAGCGCAAATCCCCTAGGGAGCCACACGAGCCAACCTCCTGACCCTCCTGACCCCTGACCTTTACCCACACACTCACACACAAAACCATTCATGCTAATGGAGCACACTAATAAATACTCAACAGTTGCACATTTGAAAATTTCTGTGGAAAATGAGCGGAAAAAAGGGTCTGTCGAAAACTGAAACTAAATAAAAAGCGAGATATTTGGTCGGCCTTCTGTTTTTTTTTTGTCAGTTTGTGAATACCCTTAATTTTTGAAGACTTTTAGAGACTTTTATTTTAACACAACATTTTTTTTATTTAAAAGAACGATTTATTATTTTCTAATTTAGACTTTTATTTGCAGTTTGCATATATTTCAGCACAACAAAAATGTTGTTCTTATTTAGAACTGTTTCTTACAATATTTTCATTAAGCTTTCTCTCAAGGGGAACAAAATAATTCTTTATAAGATTTTATTTTTGATTTAACTAAAACATATAATATTTGATAAGATTAAGCACAGAAAATATTTGTAAAAAATCAAATTAAATGTCTAAAAATTAATTTTAAAATAATTTTATAAATATATTTGCAAAGTCTGTAATATTTTGTAGTATATTCTTAGTTTCGACCCCGTTTTCTAGTACTTTCTTTCAGAATTTTTTCTCATTTCAGCCGCAAACTTTGCAGCTCGTCCTTTCACTGCGCTGTCTGTTATTGTGTGCTGCAGTAGGTTGGTGTCTGTGTGTGTGTGTGTTTGTGTGTGCGCCTGTGTGTATGTGTATGCCATCCAGGATGTTGGATGTTTGTATGTGAGGAGCGCACGGAATTGGCAGCCAGGCGCTCAGATAACTGCGTAGGCATCCTGGCGACTCCACGTGGTGATATCCTGGCGCAATGTGCAAATGCGGAGGACTGAGAGAGCACTCATTAATAAGTGAGCAGCAGCTTCACAAAGAGAGACACCCAAAACAGGACGAACGGGAGCAGGATATCAAGCAAAAAAAAAAAAAAAGAAAAACACATAAACGCACGGCACACACTGACAAAAAAGCTCTCATAAAATCCGAGAGTTAATGGCCACCCGAGTTTTTTGCTAACTTAAGTAGTTACTGCTGGGAGTTTCCCGGCATAAGCTCTACTTAATTCGTTTAAGGACTTTGTCCTCCTAGAAAGCAAGGATATCTCACTCAGCCAGAGCGTGACAACAAATGGGGAAATGTGGAAATATGGATGGGCAAAGAACCGGGGAACATTTGTGCAAATTCCCTCTTAGCAGGCAGACTTAAATGAAGTTACGATTTAGTTATCTTCCGGTTAGATATTTCAAATGCAAATTTCTGACTGCAGTATTGCTGGCAACAAAGAAGCTAAAATAAAAGTGAAGGATTCAAGTTGTTTCATCAAAAAAATTAGTAATATAAAATACTTTAAGCTTTAATTGCTCACTTGTAAAAGTTAAGCACGTTTAAATTAATGTAGTACTTCAGATTAAGTTTAAACAATTAATAAAGGTACTTAAAGTTACTATCAAAATTACTTTTGCATTAACATTGATTAAGTGTGACAATAAAGCTTGGTTAACAGTTAAGACAACAATTTATGGGCGAAAAAGGTTGTCGTAACTACCGATAAGATATGGCTGTGAATATCTATTAATATCCCCTTGGCAATAAATGCCATATTGGCAAGTAGTTTACTGATATTGTTATATGTACCCACTCGTTGATAAATAACTCATCGCTTTCTAGCCAATTTGTCTTTGATAATCCAAATCAAGTTACGATCCAAGTCAGGCACTCATAACTTTAGCCATTGGAAAGTTAATTTTAATTTAATTTTCCGTAACTTCGAAGGAATATTTCCCAAGGTGCCTGCCTGCCTCGATTTTATCCTTCTCTCATTTTGTTTGCACTTTCTGCTGCATGTGTGGATGTGTCAACAGTTCTTTTTAATTAACTTTACAGCATCGACGGCAGTTGCACAAACTTGTTTAATTAAATTTCGCCATTGAAGCAGCTAATTAGATTTTTAAAACGCCACCATTGTGTGTTTTTGTTGTTGTTCCTGCCGCCGATGTTAATGATGATGTTGTTATTTTGCCCTGGTTTTACTGCCCCGTTTCCGCTTAACATAATTTTTGGCGAGCTGGCCATAAAATAGTTGCAATTATGTGTGCTCAGTCGGCTGCGGGCCCTTTTTTTGTTGTTTGGTTTTATTCGTGGTCGAAGGACTCGTCGGTTCCTAGCCAGCATAAATTTGCATAAATTTCGGGGCTCATTTTGGGGCAGCGGAAGCTGAAAATCGATACGAGAAATTCACAAGCGAATGGCAACAAATTAATGTGATTAATTGGCACGTTGCTGGTGCGTGGAAACAACACAAGAAGGGGGAATTAAAAGGCAAAGCACAAAAATCGACGATTAAATGCTCTGGAAGTCCTTAGTTTTAAATTACTAAAATATGTTAGTAATAAAAAAAACTTTCTTAAATGGTTTTTTATTTTATTTATTTTTTTTACTCAACTTTAACGTCATTATCAATTATAAAAAAGGGTCTTAATCAGTCACTAATATATCTTAATGACAATAAACTTTATTAGCTATCAATGCGTATCCCTGAAAATTGTTTTAATTTATTAATTTTTATAAATTTTTAAATTACCAATTTATGCAGTATCAAATCTGACTCTAAAATATATTTATTATCAGAAACCACATAAGCAATTTTAAAAATTTAAATTAAATGGTTTATAACAGGTTTTTGTTAAATATACAATGATTTAAACATTTTTGAGATAAAAGGGGAAATGAGTAAGAGTTCTTAAAACTTAACTAGTTTCCATGGGCGTATATACCCTTGCAAAATCACTGTTACCCTAGCAGATTGTGGCTAGTGGCATTGGGAGTTAACTCGGCACTGGGATCGAACCCCAGACCCTTCGCACCACTCAGCAAACAAAATCACAACGAAAAGTGCGCTGACAGCGGGGTATCGAGTGGGGCTTCCACTGGGTGGGAGGTCAAAGGGCATTCGGTGGCAGATAAAGGGGGGCCTTTGAGGTTACGCGCGAACACTGAGTGGAATGAGGTGGGGCCACTGATTGACAGCACGTGTAAAAATTGATGTCGGAGGTCAGTTGGGGCAGGGGTCACTCGGAGGTCGAGGCAATTTGATAAAAACTGTGTTCGCTGAAAAAGGATTTTCATTGGCAGTTTAACTGGGTGTTAAATTGCCCAACAACTGCGGCTCTGCAAAAATATCGAGTATCGCAAATATTTAACACACCCCCTTTCGAGTAGGTGTGAAAACACTCGAGAGTACTTGTCCGAATGAGCGAACATACATAATTCAATAGGTGCGTTAAATTAAACAATTTCAATAATGGTTCAATGATGAATTGAGTAAATTGAATAAGCGTGTAATATATAAAAGCATCATTAAAAATTAAAGAAAATTGGTTCAATACGATCTTGTGAAGATAGAAAAATTAATTTTTTAGCAATAAGTAAATGACAAAATATTGTATCTTGTAATATTGTTTTCTTCTGAGACTTGAGCTTTGTTTGCCTGAATTGCTTATTTTGATCAAGGAAAATCATTATTTGGAAATGATTTGGTTCATACACAATTATTTGGGTACAGTGCTTTTTGGTAGCTCTGCTCAACGAGTTTTCAGCGAAAAACTCATTAAAAACAGTTCACAAACTATGATTGAATTTGCCTCAGTAAATCCGAAACCCGTAAAGTTCTCAAACTTTTTGTTGTCCTCGGAGTTCCAGTCAAAGTTTGCAGACGCATCCCAATCGGCCATTTATCTCGAAAAGTTCTCGACGAAATAAAACCAGTATTCGTGCATAACATTTCGAATTAATTCAAACCGAGCTTTTGGGCATAGTGAACTCAATAATTGAGCTTGTTAAATATTAAAAAGCCAAATGCACACAGCGGCTGGAGCGAAGAGTCAGCAACAGGCAGCAGGATATAGACGGGATTTTATACGAGGACGAGCAAGGACGGCTGGTTGGCAGGCGCAACTATAAAATTCATTGAGAGCAAAGTTAAGCGCAAACTAAAGCAACAAGTTATGCAATGTCACGGGGTGCGGGGAAATGAAGGTGGAAAGGTGGAAAATGGGGCCTTGATGTCGTGCCGTGTAAGCGTCATTTAAAATGAACCGAAGCCGTTGCTAAAACGTGCTCTGTGCGCACTTGAAACAAGAACAGATTTAAGTGCACGCCCTCCTACAATACGAAAACACCCACACAAGGCTGCTCCGATTTTTTGTCAATAAGCATTGCCACTGCCTCTATCTGACAAACACTCGGGCGTATACGTAATCTGGCTGCGAGGGCGGGCCAACGGGGCGTATGCGTGCGCGTGCTTTAATGAATGTGCGAGTGTGTGCGATAAGAAGTACAGGTCTTGGGTCTCCGATAATGATGAGTATCATTAACTGCCTGCTGTTGACATTAAGTTGCCTTTGTCCTTAAAGTCCCTCCATAACCCACACCCACACCCAAAGCTCTTGTTGTTCACTTTAAGGCGATTTTCTACAACCTTGATGGGCTTTTTGCAATTTTCTCCATTTTCCCTCTTTGCCAGCCATTTTGTGACATTTCCCGTTTTGGCTAAACGCATTTCGCGCGACCTTCGACGGCCAAATAAAAAAAAGCCATACGCAACCTTTGACACTTTCGCAATCAAGGCAACAAATAGGCTGTAAAAGCACATGTGTGTGGGTGTCATTGTGGCTGGTAAAAATAAAAAGAAATTGTATAAATATAAATGCATTATGCTGAGAATATACCATATTTTTTTCTATCTTAAGTTGTTTAACAAAATAAAGATATACTTTACAAATTTATAATAATTCTAGGCTTTTTAGATTATTCTCTGGGGCAATTTTAGCTGACACTCGAGTGGATTACAATTGTGGACTCACTCAAATACTAAGTGAAATGTTTAGTATTTTTCCCTTCTAAGAAGGGCTTATACTAGTCAGTGTTCAAAGAAGTAGTTGTTTTAAAACATCAAGAAAAACACTATATATTTTTTTAAACTAAACTTATATTTTATGTACAAATATAAAAATTAATAAAAGATGACGATTATGTTTTACATGACTAAAAAAATTGAAAGCTTTTGAAATTAATATTCAATTTTGTTTTATTGTTTTTCTTTATTAATATTATTGTGAACGAAACCATTAATATTTTATTTAAATCAGTAAAGTTTCCTTTTGGTTAATACGTAATGCACATAATGTGTTCATTTCAATTCTAATTGTTTTTTTATTTTATTAAGCTAATATAGTTACTTATTAATGGAATCTCATGTTAAATATTTAATTTGTAGGCCGACACATGCGATTTAGTTTGTTTTGCGTTAAGCCAAATCCAAATTGAATACAAAAGAAGGAGAAATTAAGCAGAAATGTGTGTGTGTGTGTGTGTGTGTGGTGAAAATGGCGAACAGGGAAAATCGACCAACTATCAACCGCATTTGTTGGCGTTGGCTTAACGCAGTTCTATCGATTTGCCATGGCAGTTATGCTTCACTCACACACACAGACATAAGCTGCAACCCATACATGCACACACTGCCATAGTTGATTGCTTTGCCACTTTTGCTCTATTTTTTCAGGCTTTCTCTACTTTTTTTTCAGCCATTTCTTTTCATTCTGCTATTCATTGATATGTGAGCCTGTGTGTCCTGCGTTTGCGTTTGTGCCGAATATCAAGGTAAAATTCCTGCCTCTGCAGGCTGCAATTGCTTGGCAGAGTTTACACGGTTATCTGATAGTTTAATTTGATTTGCTGCTCACACAGACACTCGCACCCAAAAAGGACTTGCACTTGCACTCAAACAATGCCTTATTCTCAGTCTATCACTGTCTCTCTCTATATATATCTCTCTCTCTCTCTGTGGTTTCCACGCTCGATTGGCGTTGCCTTTGATTTCTACGTGCAACAATTTTCGGTGCAATTTTTCATAGCATACTTTGGGGAGTATCGAGTACTTGGGTTCTGTGTTTGTATGCAAGTGATTTACAATTGATAAATGACCTGCTTGCAGTCCAATCATTGCATGATTGAATGCATTTTCATCTAGCCAGGCGGCCTACTACATGCATTTATCTGTAAATTATCTGTAAATTAGCTAGTTTGGGCACAGCTTATAGCATTCTTTAGTTAACTAGGTAATGTTTTCTTGCAATGTGTAGTAACAATGCAACTATTCGAATTACTTAAAATTATTTACTGGCATTTTACCTTGGTAAAGTCATAAATAACTTAAAATACATTTAAAATCATTAAAATTATTAAAATCATTAGAATTTTTAAATTAAGCTTCTCCTCCATGAGCCTATCATTTTTCTATATATAAGACCTTTATAATATACAACTTTATAAAACTTTCAGAAAATACATGTCATATATAGTAATTTCACCAAGAGTGTTAAAAAAATATTATTTAATAGCCTTTTACCTTTATAAAGTATTAAATGATTAAAACTAAATATGTGTCCTCAATTATGGTAATTTTTTTATGCGAGCTTATACAATTAGTCTATGCTTAAATCTTATATATCTTAAAACATTATCATTGCAAACTTAGTAAAACTTCCCAAAAATTACTCGTAATTGGCAAAGAGTTTATTATGAAAAAAATATATTTTATATATTTAATGTACAATGCTACCTCAGCTTCTTTTTTCAAGTAAGCATGCCAAGTTCACAGCTTCCATATTAACATTTTTAATTAAAAACAGAGAAGAAGAGACTGACAAAAAGACAGACAGGAGTGCGCTGCACGTGGCGTATGAGTGATGTGAGTTTGGGACCCAGTTCAGATGTGGGCGTCCATCACCTGGAGCATTTAGAGCCGCTGCTGGCGTTTCGCAAATTTTTCCTTGGCTATTAAGCGCGCATAAGAATTGGCAGATGCTTTTTAAGAACCATTTAAATTTGTTTCCCCTTATTGCTGTTTGGCATAAATTATTGAAATGGCATTTCCATCTGTTATTTCCAGCTGTCCTCCGGCACGTGTCCATAGCCCATTTTCGAGTCCGCCGTCGGCTGCATGCAGGCACACATCCGGTCAACGAACGTGCTCGTCCCCGTTTCCTTTACACGGCGATAATTTGGGTCCACAGCCTTGGGAATTTGACCCACAATGGGAATGGGATTGGGAATCGGAATCGCCAAGAAAAGATAATGGAGAGCCAGGGAAGGCCGATTAATTACTTCTTCGAGGTCTCCGAAAAAGTCCTTGTAATAAAAGAGCAGCAAGGGATCGAATAAAAAGCTGTCGAAGGTTAAGTATACATGTAAATTGTCTTAAATAACATAAAAAAAGTTAATACGAATAAAATGGAAAAGATTTTTAATTGGCTTATAAGAAAAGTCTTCTAATCTCAATACATGCCATTAAGTTTTAGGGCTGAAAAACATTATGGCATTAATATCCCTTTTAAGCTACTTAATATAAATTTGTTAAAGATACAGTAAAATATATTTGTAAAGGGAAACAGCTATGGGAAACATTATGTCAACATAATCTCCTTTACGCGACTTTAGATGGCTCTCTTTGAAACTGTAGGACTTAATTCAAATTAATTTAATTAAATAAATTCATCATTCATCATATGAAGGTATGAATAAAATTAATTTTTTTTTGCCGAATCTAATTTCTATGGGAACAAATTCTTAGCGTGTTATCATTTTTAATTTGCCTGTATTTTTAATTTAAGCATACTCTACTAAATGATTTAAATAAATGAGTTGAGTTACACTTAATAAAACTTTTAAGTGTCGTAAAAGTTGTCTGTACATGTTTGAAATGGCCTGCCAAATATTCGTTTTAAAATTCCAGCTCTTAATCGACATTTCTGTTCTCTTCGCTTTTTCAATATTTTTTTTAAATTTTCGTGTTTGCAAACTGCTGTTCCTTAGCTTCCTTTGCGCCGTGTTTTACATACATGTGGCCTCCCTACCCAACAAAATAAAGAACGGAAATATGTATAAAATATACATAAAGAATAAACATTACTTATGCTTGACACGTTGCCGTTGTACCGACGACGGGCTCTTGTCGCTGCATTCGAAGAGCCACGGGCGGCGTACGCAGTTCATTCGATTCACCTGGCTGTGTGTTACACCGAAAATAAAAAATTCAAGTGAAATTTTGATATTCACAAGCTAACAAACAAACGTGTATAATTCTTCATATTAAACAATGCAAAATTGATATTATATGTTATATTTTTCGCTTTTTTTTGCTATGGGAACATTTTAATAATTATTAATTTTATTTCAAAGTGCTTTCTAACGCTTATAATTTAAATTTATTGCTCTAGTCTCACAGGACAGGTTTTTAAAAAACAATATGTTTAGATTACTGATAAACATTTCAATTCTTCTTATAGTATAATTAAAGCTTGGGTAGTTACGTTTTTTTTTAGTTCAAATTGACACGGAATTTTATCAAATCGAGTATTATTTCTACATTTTGCTATCAGTGTAGTGTTATCGTTTGCCTGTCTATACAGGTGAAAACCTGCAGGCGGGAATCTCAGCGTCGATAGCGATAAAAGCACACACACACACACCCCGACCACGAGGACATTCAAATTGTTTGGGCTCTCTGGCATTGGCAATTTGCTATCACAGTGCTCTGTGGAAATCGCAAATTGAATACGAAATTGAACTTTCGCCTTTTGGGAGATGGGTGGTAAATGGGCGGAAATTTGCCATAATTGCGTTTGAATGTCGATGACATTGAGCACAGGAAACTGTTGCAGCCAGCTAGCCTAGCTCCAAAGAAAATGTGCCAATCAAATATTAGATTTGTGATTTAGAGCTGCCTGCGAAAGAATCATCGTCTCGCATTGGACACAATCAATAAACATTGCGTATACGCAACGTGTCCTGCGAACAAACAAACCCCTGGCACACAAGCACAATTCATAAATGCCACGCCTCGTTGGTAGCCCACCTGGCCAGCATTTTTTTTTTAAAGAAACGGATCAATATTTCCCAGTAGCAGAAGCAGCATCACACTAAAAAAAAATTGTCATAGAAACTTAGCTATTTTTACATGAATTTATAACTATTAGGTATGAAAAATCTATCAACTGGATGAGTTTTTGAATAATATTTTACTATTAATATTAAAAAGAATATTATTTATTGATATAATACTTATACTCTAATACTGTCTGTAAATTATTTTCAAGACACACTATTCAAACTAAACTTTCAGTTTTTTGGGTGTAGCAGTTCAGCCCTTGGCCAAGACGTTGACGTGGCAGCTGTGTGTCCTTGCAAGGACAATTGTGTCGCCTCCCCCCTCCTTGGCCCACATTGGTGCCCCGTGCGAATGTGTGAATTTAATTTTTTCTTACTTTTTGGGTGCCAAGGCCCGACAAAGGCTCGACTTTGACCCGGTCCCAGTTCTGGGATTCCATACTCAAGTGGCAATTAGTGGGATTCTGCCACGTGTCACACCACACGCCCAAAACGAAATTATCTCAAAAATACACAATGAACACGGTACAAAATATTGATTTTTAGCTTAAGAGATACCAATATTTGGCACTATTTTTGAATGAAGAAACAGAAAATACTTTTGATTTGGTTCCAAAAGGAATATTTTCTAAATGGGTAACATCATAAAAATAGGAATACAAAATTACAAACCAAGTTTTAAGCCTTGAGTTTAAGAGACTTAAGACCCAAGAGTTTAAAGATTTGACACTTCGAAATCGGATGCTTAAAAGAAAAGCTATAGAATTAACACTGTAGGTTTTTGGTCACATTTGTGGGACTATATTTTTCGGAAACTGATTAGGAGTTACATCGTAATAATAACAACTCAAAATTTAAAAACAAAATTTAAATGCAGAGTTTTAGAGACTTAAGCCACAAGACTTTAAAGATATATCACTTTGAAATCGGACGCCAGGAAAAAAAGTTATTGATTTAGAACTGCAGGTTTTTGGTCAGTTTTCTGCAAGGACAATTTTTTTGGAAATTAAGAAAGGGGTTACATCATAAAAATAGCAATAAATCGACCCGAAATTACAAAACAAGTTTTAAACGCAGATTTGTAGAGCACTAAGCCACAATACTTTAAAGACATACCACTTCAAAATCGGATGCTTAAAAGAAAAGTTATATAATTAACACTGTAGGTTTTTGGTCACATTTCTGGGACTATATTTTTCGGAAACTGATTAGGAGTTATATCGTAAAAATAAAAACTCAAAATTTAAAAACAAAATTTAAATGCAGAGTTTTAGAGACTTAATCCACAAGACTTTAAAGATATACCACTTTGAAATCGGAAGCCAGGAAGAAAAGTTATTGATTTAGAACTGCAGGTTTTTGGTCACTTTTCTGCAAGGACGATTTTTTCGGAAATTAAGAAAGGGGTTACATCATAAAAATAGCAAAAAATCGACCCGAAATTACAAAACAAGTTTTAAACGCAGATTTTTAGAGCACTAAGCCCCAATACTTTAAAGACATACCACTTTAAAATCGGATGCTTAAAAGAAAAGTTATAGAATTATCTCTGTAGGGTTTTGGTCACATTTCTGGGACTATATTTTTCGGAAACTGATTAGGAGTTATATCGTAATAATAACAACTCAAAATTTAAAAACAAAATTTAAATGCAGAGTTTTAGAGACTTAAGCCACAAGACTTTAAAGATATATCACTTTGAAATCGGACGCCAGGAAAAAAAGTTATTGATTTAGAACTGCAGGTTTTTGGTCAGTTTTCTACAAGGACAATTTTTTTGGAAATTAAGAAAGGGGTTACATCATAAAAATAGCAATAAATCGACCCGAAATTACAAAACAAGTTTTAAACGCAGATTTGTAGAGCACTAAGCCACAATACTTTAAAGACATACCACTTCAAAATCGGATGCTTAAAGAAAAGTTATATAATTAACACTGTAGGTTTTTGGTCACATTTCTGGGACTATATTTTCGGAAACTGATTAGGAGTTATATCGTAAAAATAAAACTCAAAATTTAAAAACAAAATTTAAATGCAGAGTTTTAGAGACTTAATCCACAAGACTTTAAAGATATACCACTTAAAAATCGGAAGCCAGGAAGAAAAGTTATTGATTTAGAACTGCAGGTTTTTGGTCACTTTTCTGCAAGGACGATTTTTTCGGAAATTAAGAAAGGGGTTACATCATAAAAATAGCAAAAAATCGACCCGAAATTACAAAACAAGTTTAAAACGCAGATTTTTAGAGCACTAAGCCCCAACACTTTAAAGACATACCACTTCAAAATCGAATGCTTAAAAGAATAGTTATAGAATTAACACTGTAGGTTTTTGGTCACATTTCTGAGACTATATTTTTCGGAAACTGATTAGGAGTTATATCGTAAAAATAACAACTCAAAATTTAAAAACAAAATTTAAATGCAGATTCTTAGAGACTTAAGCCACAATACTTTAAAGATATACTACTTAGAAATCGGATGCCTGAAAGGAAAGTTATGGATTCAGAACTGCAGGGTTTTGGTCACTTTTCTGCAAGGACGATTTTTTCGGAAATTAAGAAAGGGTTACATCATAAAATAGCAAAAAATCGACCCGAAATTACAAAACAAGTTTTAAACGCAGATTTTTAGAGCACTAAGCCCCAATACTTTAAAAACATACCACTTTAAAATCGGATGCTTAAAAGAAAAGTTATAGAATTATCTCTGTAGGGTTTTGGTCACATTTCTGGGACTATATTTTTCGGAAACTGATTAGGAGTTATATCGTAAAAATAAAAACTCAAATTTAAAAACAAAATTTAAATGCAGAATTTTAGAGACCTAAACTACAAGACTTTAAAGATATACCACTTAAAAATCGGAAGCCAGGAAGAAAAGTTATTGATTTAAAACTGCAGGTTTTGGGTCACTTTTCTGCAAAGACGAATGTTTCGGAAATTAAGAAAGGGGTTTCATCATAAAATTGCAGAAAATCGACCCGAAATTACAAACCAAGTTTTAAATGCAGTTTTTTAGAGGACTAAGCCACAAGAATTTTAAGACATGCCACTTCGAAATCTGAATCTTGAAAGAAGACTTATAGAATTAAGACTGTAGGTTTTTGGTCACTTTTCAGGGACTCTATTTTTCGGAAATTGATTAAGGAGATATCGTAAAAATAACAACTCAAAATTTCAAAACAAAATTTAAATGCAGAATTTTAGAGACCTAAACTACAAGACTTTAAAGATATACCACTTTGAAATCGGATACCGGAAAGAAAAGTTATGGATTTAGAACTGCAGGTTTTTGGTCACTTTTCTGCAAAGTCGATTTTTTCGGAAATTAAGAAAGGGGTTACATCGTAAAAACTGCAAAAAATCGACCCGAAATTACAAACTAAGTTTTAAACGCAGATTTTTAAAGCACTAAGCCACAAGACTTTAAAGACATACCACTTCGAGATCGGATGCTTAAAAGAAAAGTTATAAAATTAAGAGTGTAGGTTTTGTCACTTTTCTGGAATTCTATTTTTGGGAAATTGATTAAGGAGTTATATTGTAAAAACAACAATTCAAAATTTCAAAACAAAATTTAAATGCAGAGTTTAAGAGACCAAAGCCACAAACTTTAAAGATATACCACTTTGAAATCGGATACCGGAAGGAAAAGTTATGGATTTAGAACTGCAGGGTTTTGGTCACTTTTCTGCAAGGACGATTTTTTCGGAAATTAAGAAATTAATTAAGCAAAAAATCGACCCGAATTAACAAACCAAGGTTTAAACGCAGAGTTTTAGAGACTTAAGCTACAATACTTTTAAGATATGCCAATGCGTAAAAGAAAAGTTATAGAATTGACACTGTAGGTTTTTAATCACTTTTCCAGAAGGTCAGTTTTTTTACTAGCCGTAAAACAATCTTTAAATCAATAAAAAGTGTATGATTATGCCATTGAATTTTAAACCCCTTCTCTAGTTTTACAAAAACTCTTTTTTATTTTGATATTCAGAGTGCGGACTAGCCAAAAGTTATCTTGAACGCAACCGAACGAAAAACCAAAACAAAACAAATACATTCAATGAACACCAATGTAAATATCATCATCATCATAGGCGAACAGCTAGAACAACAGAGAACCATGCTAAAATAAGATAAATTGTTTACAAATTCGAAAAGTAATGGCGTTTAAATTACAAAAATTCGATTTATATCTAATGGCTGAAAATACCCAGCCCACACAAAATGCAAAAGAAAAATTTCCAAGGCGGAAAAGAGATGTCAATTGCTAGTTTTGTTATATATATTTAGATTCGAAAGGAAATCGAAATCAGAAAAACACAAGATAACTATAGGTAATAGGTACACCATATAACGAAAAATTATTGAATAAATTGCATTGCATTATAAAGCTTTTCTGCAGATGCATTTAACTTAGTCATGACCTTGGCTTCCCTTTTTCAAAAGTGCATTTCAAATGACCAGTCTATTTGAGGTAGGGAATCTAAAGCGGTAACCGCATCATTTCGCAGACCGCAATGTGGAAAACGTTTGGCAAAAATTGGCTCAGCTTTGATTAATTAACTTAAAACAGCCATTGACATACGTCTGAGCAAACACACACGCGTCCGTCCAGCTAAAAGCAAACACATACACAAACACACACGGATATTGGCATTGGCATAAATTTAATTGAATTGTGTGGCCTGGCACAAAAAGGGAGGTGTCGATGCAGTTTTGCTGCCCGTCCATTAATGAACTGGGCCACGAACGAATAACGACAGCCAGATATATCTTTTCTCTGGATTTTCCAAAGTATACCATTGTAAATTGACATGCCTTAATTCACATTGAATTCGTTTATCCTTTGGTTTATTCAACTTTTATGGCAAACAATTAATGAAAACAGCAAATATTTATACGATTCAATATGCGGTTGGGGAATGCCATTGCCATAGCCAGCTATAAAAATTCCATTATAAAAATATTTTTCAGTGATTTTAATTCATGTGCAGTTTTGAAATTCATTCAAAGATTGCAAATATTAATGGGGTGCTCCAAAAATTAAAGTGAAATGGAATATTAATATATATTTTTGTATATATTTAAATTTTTTTCAGCTGTTTGTAACCATATATGTATTAGGATATTTATAATATGCTCTGAATGGGCATGTTGGTATTCTTAAGCATTCATAGCTTTAACATTTTAAGTCCATTAAGAAACTACTTACAGTTTAGAGAGCCTATGGCGAGTAATTGTTTCGTTTCGCATTGTTTGAATTTGGTTTTGCTTTTGTTTTTTTCTTTTTGTTTTTTTGTGTGTGCAGGCGCCTAAAAATAACCAACAAATCGGCACGAGCACGTTGTCTATATAAATACATATGTACATGCCAAACAAACAGGCCAGATTGGTATATACTATATATATTGGGAAGGCATTTAGCTGATGACTACACACATAAAAGTGAAATTGACCAAAGGCGGCGAAAACTGAGCGAAACGAGCCATCAAAATTGAATGTGAATCAGAATCAGAAGCTGGCAAGCTGCTTGGTTTTCTCAGGGGTCTCGTATTGGATCTTCTGCTGACCTCCTGACTGGGTTTCTCCTGGTTATTTTTTTCCAGGGCGTTGATTGGACAGCCCACATGCAAAAGTCAATGGCAGACAAAGTTCCAAAGTTCCAGCCACCTTGGGGCTCTCTGTCCTTTACCAATCATTCGCAGGGCCACAACAAACAAAAAGAAAAGAAAAAAAGAAAATAAAATCCCACTGAAACCGAACTCGAAGCCCATTAACTGCGCTCGAGTGGATAACCTTTTTTTGTTGGAGGACTTCGAGTGAAATTTTTAATTGCGTGAAGGAAAGATGTTCGGCGGGGAAGGCTCGATATTTATTTCAAAGAAATCACTTCCCTCGAGAACTGTTCGAGGCCCAAAAATTATTACGCGTACATCGCCCACCCACTTGTTAGCCTTGCGCCTTCATGGCCAACAAAACGAAGCCAAGTCGACCTGCACTTGCCACAAATTTTGTTGGTAAAAAAGCTCAAGGTTATTGCTGTTCTCTATTCTATAACAATAATTATACTTTATTTATAATAATATTTTATTAATTTAGATTAATTTCCTTAAATTTCAATTTAAATTATTCCTATAAAAAAAACTATTATTATTATGCATGTGTAAGTAGAAAGAAACTCGAAATTTTTAGTTTCTTTACTGATTTTGTATTTTTGTCTATTAATTCTTGTTTGAGAATTAGCTTCAAAATATAGTAACAAAATATTAATTCAAAAAATGAGTATAGAATAATGACACAAAACTGGAAACATAACATTTGACCAAGTGTTTTCATTTATTTCCTTAGAATTGTTGCTAAACAAAATAACTATTATTTGAATGCATCAGTAAGAAAATAAAACTTTGACTATGTAATGTTATTAATTTTGTTTTTAATTTTGGTACAATTGCAAACAATTGGATATTATGTATACCAACTACTTTCAGTGTAGCCTGGCGGGGTGGAAGGGTAAGGCTGCGCGGGTGCCACCGAGCGCTGCTTTGCATTTAATTACGCTTAAAAATTAATTAATTTCTTTTTTGTGTGGAGTGACTGGGGTCGAGACTCGAGTGCCGAGACATAATCAAGCTGCCGCTGCCAAAGAGGACTTCAGTGGCGGCGACGCCTTAATGTATGCTACATTGCGGCCACTTTTATCTGCTTGGCATTATCCTTGTACTGGCTGTTTGGGTGGGTGAAAGTGGGTGGCTTTGGGTGGTGCGCACTTGTGTGCCTTAAATAATTCAACAAGCGCAGTTTCGCGGTTTCCAGCAGCAGCAGCAGCAACAGCAAAGGCAACAAAAACAGCAGTAAAACCAAGAGAGTGGCAGGGCAAGTCAAGCATTGTTAAATGCCAAGGATAAATTCCCGGGTCTGGGTTAATCCGAAATGCTCGGTGTAGCCACAAGTCCATTATCCTTCGACTTACAACCTTTTGATATCGCTTTGATCCTTGATAATAATTCCCTAAGACAATTATTAAGGGTAGAAGGTCATCATTTTTGCGGAATACATAAAATTAGTGTCATCAAAAGAGATAAAAAGGTTTGAATTTAAATTCGTTCTTCGTCCATTAGTTAAATGGAAAACTGGGCCACTTGGGAAATGATTGTTTAACAAGAAGGAAAGCAAACTTCGGCAAGCCGAAGTTCATATACCCTTGCAGCTATTGCATTAATTAAATACTTTTGAAAACATTTAAATTATGATTTACTTGAGTATGTGCTAAAAAAAAAAATTGAAACTATGATTATTTGCAGCTCAATTATTAGATAGTTATTTTATATATTTTTATTATTTCTATGGGAGCTATATGCTATAGACGTCCGATTTTGATAAAATTTATACCATAATTCTGAAATAATTAAACATTGCTATATGTCGAAGAACTAAACAAAAAATTAAAAAACAGAAAAGTTATAATTTTTTTCATTTATTTTTCCGATTGTTCCTATGGGAGCTATATGCTATAGTCGTCCGATTTTGATGAAATTGAAACCGTAATTCTGAAATATTAAACCATTACTATATCTCGAAGAACTAAACAAAAAATTAAAAAACAGCAAAGTTATAATTTTTTTTTCATTTATTTTTCCGATTGTTCCTATGGGAGCTATATGCTATAGTCGTCCGATTTTGATGAAATTTAAACCGTAAATCGGAAATATTTTACCATTACTATATGTCGAAGAACTAAACAAAAAATTAAAAAACAGCAAAGTTATAATTTTTTTTCATTTATTTTTCCGATTGTTCCTATGGGAGCTATATGCTATAGTCGTCCGATCCGGCTCGTTCCGACTTATATACTACCTGCAATAGAAAGACAACTTTTGGGAAAGTTTCATGCAGATAGCTTTAAAACTGAGAGACTAGTTTGCATATAAACGGACGGACAGACGGACAGACGGACAGACGGACATGGCTAGATCGACTCTCCTAGTGATGCTGATCAAGAATATATATACTTTATAGGGTCGGAAACGTCTCCTTCACTGCGTTGCAAGCTTCTGACTGAAATTATAATACCCTCTGCAAGGGTATAAAAAGGATTTCATTTAAATTAATCCCAAACGAATTTTAAACTAATAATTTCATAAATTAATTAATAATTAATTAATTAATGTTTACTTGCCCGAGAGTAACGACATTTTAAAAGCTTAATTACAGGTTATTAAAACAATATTTCATAAATATTATTTGATTGAATTAAACAAAAACAATAGACTTTATTTAAATCATTTTTTTTTTCATAGTATCTTAGCGTAATATATTTTTGTTTCCAAAAATTTCATCTCCAAACACATAATTATTTATAGCAGAAAAGTGCATTTCCATTCTCCCTTTTCACAGCACTCAAATTGTTTATAATTGGATTTTTCTCAGCTGTTGCACTTGCATTTTTCGGACACAAAACAGAGATCTTTTTTCGAGAGTATTTCGTTGCTCTAAGTGAAACAAAGGCTAAGCGGTTTATAGAATGCAATTGCAAAAGCAAATTTTAATAACTCACTGTGGTGCTGTCAAAAGCAATTGCAGCAACAATAACAAGGAGATCAAATAAACAAACAAACTGGTAAGCCACAGGCAATAGCAGCAACAATGGACTATATTTTAGGATTTTCAAGGTCGTTTGCAGTGGTTTTTGCTTTCGGTAAAACTATTAAAGATGTACACATTAAAATGTGCTATAAAACTATAATAAATAAGTAACATTTTGTTTATAATAAATGTAGACACATATTTATATATATAAGTATTTATTTATATTTTTTACTTAATCCCTTCTTTTAAAAACTACTCTCGATGTAAGCTTTAAAAGTAAATAGAAAATAGAAATATCGAGGGCAAGAACTAGTAAAAATTAACTAAGTTAAATAAAACAAGATTATGTTGTTCTCCAGCATAAATATCTCAATACGAATTTTTTGGTTTATTGCACTTTATTCACTCAGTGTGCGTGTGTGTGTATGAAAATGTTCATTGTTTTTCGTCAGTTTATTTTTGGGTCATGAATTATTCAGTGAAGCGTAACGCTATTGAATATTTCATTTTTGCAATGCAATTACATATATAAAACGGGTAACAGAGTGTAAAACCGGCCACATTTATTGATACATTGTATTATTCGGAATTGAACTGGGAAAACTGTGCGTATACTTAATATGAATGAAAATGCTTTTTCAATTTAAATTAATAGAGAAAATCTGGAACTTGGTTTGTATTAGGCCAAATATATTAAGTTAACTGAAATTGCTACAAAATTTCGTTTTATTTCTTTCGATTGAGGAATACATTTCTTTGGTTTTGTGTAGAGTAAAATTTTTTTATTTCAGATGAAAGCTAAAAGGAATCTTTTAAAAGTATAAAACATGCGCCTGACCTTCAGTCTACACATGCCCACGCTTCAGTAATATCTGTTTCCTCAACTATAAATAAGTGGAAAGCTAGAATTACAAATACGCAAAGATATGTATGCAGCCGTAAAAATATATGTGTGTTTGGATGAGTGACTTTGCTTAAAAGCATTCCTTGTATCGCATATACTATATACATATTTCTCGCCCTTTTTTTTTGGATTTCGCTGCCTGCCTGAACGTAAATAAATGCCGAATAAAACACATGGCCGTTGGCCTTTTAACGCAGACAAATTTCACTGGGAGACTGGGACAGGAAGCAATTTGTGTGTGCGGGTGTGTGCTCAGGTGAGCTGCTGAACAGGTGAACAGGTGAGTAGGTGAGCACCTGGGGTCACAGCCAGCACAGGCGTCAAAAAAATTAAAAGCTCCAAAAAATTCATTTCCTGCACTGGTAAAAAAAGCCAATATTTCATATTCAATATAAATATTTTTCGCTTTGATTTTCATCCAATAGGGTTTAAAGTTATATACTTTTAAAATGAAAATTTAAATTTTTTTCTTCCATTTCAATTGCTTGTTTTTGATTAAAACATATTAAATCTAATATTTTCACGGCCATTCATATATTTTAATATTTCATCATGCAATTCCATATATAATGTATTTAATATTATGATTATTTATTTTAAATATTCAATATTTACTCTTACTAATCCCTTTTTTATCAGTGTGTCAAAAGTCGAAAAAGTAGAGCAATAAAATAAAGCATTTCGCTTGTATCTCATTCACTTTGATATGGACTTTAATATCATTGAAATTATAATGACGTGTGTTTTTATGTGCGACCATAAAATAAAATAACGAAAACTCAGACAGAACTCTGAAGGCCGAGCCCAATCTCTGTGTTTTAGGCCTCAGGACACCCACAAAAAAAACTCAACGGTTGGTCACCTTTGAGAGCTCACAAAAAAATAGAGGATGCCAGGCCAAAAGTTGACCGGCATTTGACCCTTATTTGGACACCTCCATCGAACCCAATCCAACCTCACTCCCCAAAATGCGTTCACCTGGCCAATTTGTTATTTATGCCGCATATACGTGTTGATTCCTTATATATGCAAATACCCCATAGATATGCGTGTGTAGATAGCTCTATTGCTCCATCGATCGAAATTTATTTTGGCCTTTATTTATGCCAAAAGCGGAAACAGAAATTCGTTGGCCCAGGTGTTTGAGAATGGTATAAAAGAGTAGTGAAGAGAACAGCAAAAAAATATCGTATAATATATATAAATATTTTGGGTCTTAATTTTTTGGAAGACTTAATCAAAATATTTTAATTGTCGGCAACTATTTTTGGAACTTTATTTGATGACACGTATTTTTGGAACTGAAAATAAATGTATTAATTTATTTATTGAACAATCTGCGACAAGCCAAAATTTTTAATAAATTAATTTTTAGCGAATCTAAAAACTGGTTTATATATTACCAAATACGGCTTCATTCCAATTGGTCTTAGTTTATTTTAAGATGTATTGCTTTTTTCACGGAAACAAAATATATTATTGTTGGCAACAATTGTTAGAATTTCAATTAATTGTCGACCAGTCCATCCAAAGACAAATTTAATATAGGTTTCGATGTTTTTAAAATATTGAAACAATTATTTTTCAATTACTATACAATTTTTAGAAACTACCAAATAATAAAGGAAGCTGTCTTTGGCTGTGGTGCCTCGCAAATGGAGTAGTGAAGTTCCGCGCAGCGGTCATCATTCAGTCCTCCCAATCCGTTATTGATTTTTAAATTATCACAGTGCTCTTTATTGTGAAGATTATTTGGCTCTCCAGGCAGCCAAAGATCCGAAGATATGAGTTGTCCATTCGAAAACCACACATGTTTATCCTGCTCTGCGAAGTCAGTACCGGAAGACCAGAAAAGTGATAGATTTTGAGCAACAATCGTGTCTATCAGGTACTCTGTAATCTGATTCATTTCCACTAAGCTGTCAAACGTTATTAAGTCTGCATCCATTCTTCGACAAGATTCGTAGGCATCAAACCAGTTTTTTTTATTGGCACTTTCAACAAAATAATAGCCTGATCCGATCTTTACGAAAGGAGCAGTGGTTATATTGAGGAAACCAGGAACACCTTATTGGAATACAAAGTTAATTAAATTACGGAGATTTTTGTGTAGAGACACGTTTTCAATTCACCATCAATGACATTCGGTGTTATTACGTAGGCCGCAGAAAGGGCAATTATTCCCCAAATAGCGCAGAGTCCAGTAAACTTAAGAAACATTATGGCAAGACTGTAGGAATTATTGTTTAACTCGGCTGCTTTATAGGTTTCTAGCGATGAAAACACTTCAAATCGATAAGATAAGTTATATCAAAATTTTAACTACCGATGCAAATAAGTAAAACACAATATATAAAAAGTTAGGTCAGCGAACCTTTAATTAAATCATTTCTAACTTCTAGGCTTAGATCACTTTTCTGGAATGCACAACGTGTCTAGCCGCATATTCAAATCAAATTAATTTGCTAAAAGCGATAACAATCGCAATCTTATAAACAAGCAACCGATAATAATAATAAAAAACAACAAGCAAACTAATCAATGAGGCCAATTTTTTTTCCAATTAACTTTTCTTAGAAAACAGTACATAGTAGTTTTATTATTCAAAGTAAATCAGAAGACACAGCTTGTCCATTCGAAAACCAAACGTGTTTATCCTGTTCCGCTAAGTTAGTACCAGAAGTCCAATAGGATTTAATTACTATATTCTCATCTATAAGGTACTGAGATATCAGGTTCAACTCCTCTAAGCTTTCAAAAGCAATCAAGTCTGCTCTCATTTGTCGACAAGATGCAAAGGCAGTATACCAACTAACAGTTTTACTTGCAATATTATAGTAACTTGATCCAATCTTCCTGAATGGAGCTGTGGTTATATTTAGAATGTCAGGAACACCTAAATAAAATATTTTTATTTTTAGCAGTTTAAGTCTCACCTTCAAAAACATTCGGTGTTATTTTGTGGGCCAAGGAAATGGAAAGTATTCCCAAAAAGGAACAGAGTCCAGTAAGCTTTAGAAACATTTTGGCAAGACTGTTGATGTTATTGTTGAATCCGGCTTTTTTATAAGATTCCAGCGATAAAAACGCGACAAAACATTTTTAAGCGATAAGATATGTTGTTCCTGCCTCTTTTCTACCAACACAAATTAGTAAAATTTAATTTAGCTTCCAAATAACTGACTCAGTACTTAATCATAAGCCATCGTGCCTTCATATCAGCTGAAATTCGATACGGAGGTACCAATAAAATAGAAATGCTCACTTTTTCTATATTCGTAGAAATAAGGGAAAGAATCCTAAGAGATTGGAACCAATATTGAAAAATAAATTTACTGAATCGCATTATTTTTTTATTGGACACATACTAGTATGCATGCAATGAAGTTGTCATATTCTTCTCTACCAAATTATGAAGTAAACAGTCTTTGGCTGTAGTGCTTTGCAAATATAGTTATATTTATTAATGCAATTAACGTCATTCAGCCCAAGAATTACACCCTTTTCCATCCTGATAACATCACAATGCTCCACATTATTGGCGTTATTCGGTTCTCCCGGAGAAAACAGATCCGAAGATATGAGTTGTCCATTTGAAAACCAAATATGTTTATCCTGCTCCGCCAAGTCAGTGCCAGCAGTCCAATATAGAGTATGACCATTCGTAATTGGTTGTTCTGTTAGATATTCACTAATAAGTTTCAATTCCTCAAAGTCTTCTTTGTATCAATGTACTTTATTGTACGTTGTATTCAATAAAACTAATCTACCAGATTATAAAAGAAGCTGTCTTTGGCTGGGGAGCCTTGCAAATATATCCATTAAGTCTGATACAATTTCTGTCATTTAATCCCGCAACTTTCGAAAGGATTCCGAATTCAACGCAGCGCTCCACATTATCAGAGTTATTTGGCTCTCCCGGCAACCACAAATCCAAAGAAACGGGTTGTCCATTCGAAAACCATATGTGTTTACCCTGCTCAGTCAAGTCTGTTCCGGATGTCCAATACAATGCTACTTTATTGGCTTCGGTGACATACTTATATATCAAATTCAACTCCTCTGGGCTTTCAAACGCTATTAAGTCTGCTTCCATTTGTCGACAAGATTCAAAGGCTGAATACCAGGTAACGGCTTTACTTTCAAAATAGTAATAGCCTGATCCTATCTTCACAAAAGGAGCAGTTGTTACGTTAAGGAAACCAGGAACTCCTAATTGAAATATACAAAACAAAATATCAAGAACCATACTTGGTAGACACAAGCTTCATGCTTACCATCTATAACATTCGGTGTTATTTTGTAGCTCGCAGAAAGGGAAATTACTCCCAAAAAGGCGCCGAGTTGGGTAAACTTCAGAAACATTTTGGCAAGACTGTTAGACTTTTAATGAAATCCGGCTTTTTAATACAATTTCAGCGATTATAGTCGACAATGATTGTCTGGCGATAAGATAAGTTCTTCTTGAAATAATATTGGGAATGGAATCAAGAAGGCAACGAACCCTAATTTTACTGATAGTAACAAGCAGATATGCAAAGTAATAATCAATTTTATCAACTGGAACAACAGATATTGAAAAACGGAAGCCATAGGTTCACCTTAGTCTTTTAGGAAACCCAAAACATTTAATTTTTGTTTTTAATTTGTAAGATTGCTTATCTTTGACAAACTTAAGAAAAAAGCGTTCACTATATTTGTCATTTGCTGACTGTCGTCTTCCAAGCTTAAATCCATCTGGATTATCAATCGAACCGCACCTACAGGTAAATATATAGGTTTGCTATTTACAAAAATGTCAGTTTATAAACATTTATTTCAATAGTTGCATACATATACTTTGCATACTTTTAGTTGCTTAATTTTATTTTAAAAAAATTACAGGATTAAACTGTTGAGTAGCTTAAATAAGGCAATGTCTAACTTTCAAGCTGTGTCTTTGGTAGACAAACCAAAAAAGTGCTCGTCTAATATAGCCACTTCATCGCCCAATATCTACTGAACATCGAACGTGTTCAACATTTTATTTTCACTTGATTTAAGGCAGTCCAGGACCAGGTCCAGGTCAGTCCTTTGCTACACACTCTGCTGTGTTTATTTGAGCTTCGAGTGGGTCGGTTAATTAGCCATCCACTGGGGTCGAGATGAGTTCATTGAAGTGCATATTTCAGGCCCAGCTGAGGCCACTCGATTCAATTAATTTCAACTGGCGAACAATGGTGGTCGCTTTTGCTAATTGGCCAGCCATCCAGCCAGCCAGCCAGTCGGTCAGGCCAGAGGTAATCAAAACAACACACCCATCTAGAATCGCATTTACTTGGCTCAATAGTGAATAGTATGTGAGTGTATAGGACACAACGACATCAATTAGGTGGCCCACAAATTTGTTTGGGGCTTAATCCAAATGGATTGGGATGGATATGGAGCAACAATCACAATTTACAGAGGGCAGACACACAGACATACAGGCATATAAACCAACATTTCCATTGGCCTGCAGAAGGGGGCAACTATAATCGAATTATGCAACAACAACAACAAATGACACAAGGCGCATGCAGCTGCAAATAAGTGCATTAACATATTCGATAACTTCATCAGCATATCCCCCAGATGTCTGCCTGCATTTTAATTAAAATGCGCATATGGAATCAACATCGTGGCAGGCCTGGCTGCCACTTCACACACAGACAGCTCAGAAAATCGAATCTTTTAGTCAAATTTCCTGAAATACACAAGCGACAAAAACACAAACAGGATGCCGCAGTCCACAGTTTTCACTTTTCTGGCACTAATTATAATCATTCGCGGCGTTTTAGCAGCCAACATTCATTACGAAATATTTGCGGATAATGGTAAGGGGTATAGAACATGATTTGTATAAGGAAATTGATAATATATAAACAAAAAACATTTTAAAGTTATTTAATAAGAGTTTGTTTGGAGAAATGAATAAAAATTATAAGCACAAATAAATTATATTAAAAAAATACTTGAAAGTAATTTTTTTATATTTGTTCAAACACTTTTTTAGAAATAATAATAATATTTATTCGAGCACATTATAAAGTTATTTTAAATAGTTTTAAGATTTTTTAACTTTGTAAAATTGAAAAAAATTCATTTTTCCCCAGGCCATCCCAATAAATGCGTAGTTGAGGGACCCAAGGGAGAGGTGATCGTCGAGAGTGGCCAATCCATCCGCCATCCAACAAAATGCGCCCAAATTGACTGCGGCAAAGATGGTTGGGCCCTGGTCTTTTAGTAAACTTATCACATATATTTGCTAACATTTCAAAAAGTAAACTTTTTTCCAAACCCAGTTGTGAAGAAAAGAATCCTCCAAAAGGCTGCGAAAACGATGGTTACGAAAACATTAATGCTGACTTTCCCGAATGCTGTGAGATGAACTTAAAATGCAATTACGGTTAACGTTGATCACACTTTACTATGAAATTAAGATTTTTTCCTCAAAACTTAAAAAAAAAATCATAAATATTAAAAAACTATTGAACCGACCGAAAATAATTGTTTTTGGAATCTAAAAATCACCGTGAAGGAATTGGGCTTAAATAATTTTTAATACATAAAATTCTTGATATTTTTCCATGTCTTAAATCTAAAATAAAAAATGTAATTCCGATATTATAAACAAAATATTATCACAATCAAAAGATTGGTTTTATTTTGAGCCGAATAAAATTGTTTTTTTTTTTGATTGAATATAATCTATACTTTCGCTACAATCCAAAAATAATGATTTTTAAATAAAATAAAAATTATTATTGCTCGAAATCACAGAAGTTTTTTTAATTTTTGTTGAATTTTGAAAAAATATAACATTCTTGAAACAAATGTCAAACGGAACGAAACCTTTTTTTAATACATCCCTTTGAAAAACTCTCCGAAACGAAGGGAAATTTAAAATTGGGGGTTACCCATGGAAGCGTTTCATATTTTAGTTTCAGTCGCGCTTTTAGTAAGCCTTTTAAGCGCGGGTCAGACAGCCGAATGGGAAGGCAACTACAACGATCCGAGTGAGTGAAGACAAGCGCAGTTGGCAGCAGGCAACTGGCAACTGGCTCCAATTTCAATTTCACTTTCGCATTTCACCCGCAGGACACCCCGGTAAGTGCACCATCAGCCCGTCGCTCGTCCTGAATTCGGGGGTTAGCATCAAGGATCCCACGCACGAGTGCCGCAGAATAGTGTGCGGACACAGCGGACGGGCCCTGTTCCAGAGGTAAATTTACTGGAGTTTTATATTTTGGGAAACAAAAAAATGCAAATCTAATTGTCCTTGCGCAGCTGCGGAGTCAGCATCCTGTCGCCTCCTTGCCGCTACGGTGGCTACATCAATACGGATCTGCCGTATCCGGATTGCTGCCTTCGAACAGTGCTCTGCAACTAGGCAGGCCAATCGATCATACTTCAGTCTGCTGTTTTATTTTTCCATATCACAAACTGTACAGAATGGAAACTTTTATTCTCTTTGGACTCATCGGCAGCTTGTTCATTTGCCATGCCTCTGCTGATATTTCCCTCAACAACTACGGGGATTCAGGTGAGTATTATTCTTGGGGACTCAAACATTGGGTCGTTAACCCTAGAAAATCCAACGCAGCTTATCCCAATCGCTGTGTACTCGATGTTGGCTCTTCGACGGTGCTCCTCAAAATGGGACAGGCATTTCGTTTGACATCCCTACCCTGCACCACGATTTTCTGTACTGGTGATGGGTATGGCATGCTCTTAACGTGAGTACTTTTCAGATATTATGGTTAGAACAATGTCGCAAAAAGTTAGTTAATTACTACCTGTGAAAAAGTAGAAGCCTTTCTCATGAAAAGTAAGTTTAATTAAAATAAATACACTTTGTAACCATTTGAAACAAAAAACTTATGCTTACAAAACATTTTCAATAATTGTGTTATGTTATTTAAGTATAATTCATATTAAGATAAATTCAAATTAAATCCTTTTTTTTTTTCTATTCACTGCACAAAATAAATAAAAGCACTCTTCATTAACTTAACAATCAATATTCATATTAACTCTGTTCTTTTTATTTAAAAAGAAAACTAATTATAACCGTACATTTCGAATCACTAACAGTTTCAGTGCTTTTTCTGAAATAATTAAACCATATATTATAGATTTTTGTTAACAAAAGTCTATTTATTATTTTTATACTCCCTGCCCATAGGTGTGATAAAAAAGAACCGCCGGAGGATTGTCGCTACACGGAGTATTTAAACTGGGACGACGACTATCCAGATTGCTGCAACCGTAAAGTTGAGTGCAATTGAAATTTATAGTAGGAAAATGTTTATATTTAAGTGATTTAAGTGATTATGTCAAAATTGGACAAGCAGTTCAACGAAATAAATCGATAAAAATGCACTTGAATTATGTTAATTTTACAGCTTCGCAGTTTGTGGTTATAATGCATAAATTTGTTTCGTATTCAGTGCACTTGGGGGGTCATAATTTTGTGTTTGTGGGGTTTTCCTCTCTTCGTGCTGGCCCAGATTTATTGACCGCTGGCCAAGGATCCGGATGTGGCCTTCAAATGCTCCTCGATGGCTTTGGATTCCCAGGGGATGGGGCAGCAAAAGAGCCAGAAAGATAGAAGTACGGCGTGCTGAAATTGAAACCACAGCAGCAACAACACTAATTGACATTTGAATGCGACTGTGGCAGGGTAGGGATGCAGATGCAGATGCAGATTAAGCCCTGGCTGCATTGCGGGTCAAATGTGACGACCTCGACAGTTGCTCCAAATTCACAGCCATCTCGGTTTAAGGCCAATTGCCCTCTGACCGCTCTTATCCTCCCCTCCTCGACCAAAGGCCAGCATTTTAAGCCCCGGCCCTGTAATTTTGTAATTTTTCCACTGCGTGCGATGCAATCAAAGTCGCATCTCAATTATGTGATCGATGGCCGATGAACAGTTGTCGCCCGCCAAACTGTTTAATTATTCAATTCGATTTACAACCATTAAATCAACATTTACTGAAAGAGATGCGCAACTAGAAATAGGAATTTAATACAAATATTTTACAACACGATATGGACTTAAATAATAATAATAAATATATTGTGAAATAAATAATGTATATTTATCGACGAAAAACAAATGTTTTAAAATACATTGCTTAAAGGTGTAAAATATATATTTTATTTACAGCTTGATTTTATGCAACTTTTTAAGAATATTCTCAAATTTTTTAGAAATCAAGCTCTTTTTTAAATTTCTGAAAAATTAAATACCCTTTCTTAGAGCTGATTTCAGGAACAATAATCAATATATAACCCCATGGTGGCATCTCTTATCCCCATGCTTATTAGCTCTATAAGAGGTACTGCAGCTAATCCGCAAAACAGAAATTGATTTGTTGGCCGTGTTAAACGCATTTAACTGAAACTAATTAAAGTGTGTGTCGCTGGTGTATTGCCAGCGGATTTAATTCAAATTTACATGCAAACATGAATTTGTAAGCTTTCCCCTTTAAATTAGCGTTGGCTTATCAAAGGCCAGAAATATGCCTTGAATTGTGTTGTGGATTTGGCCGAGAAATGTGAAAGTGTGTGTGTGTGTATGTGTGTTGCCATTAACCCAAATACGAGTGGAGGACCAAAAAACACGCCACAAAAGTTCCGATTCGGCCAGGACTGGCAAAGAAATCGCACTTTCTTTGTTTGCCCAACCGAAACTTGACCATGGGGCTGCAAAAGTTTCGAAAAATGTACGAAAAGTGTACAGTGTACAGTGGTTTTTGGCCGCAATCGCATGCGAGAAGCGCCGGGCTCAGCATAAAAAGTGAATATTACACTTTTTGTGGGCTTGGACTGCGGGGCAGAAAGTTAAAGCCTTGCGAAAACACATGTACATACAGCATTTATAAATTGGGCGGGAAATGGGAAAATGGGGAATGCTTGTGACCTCTCGTGCCAGTCTGCACTCGAAAGGTGAAGGTGAGGAGATGTTGGCCAGGCCAGGCTACAAATGTGTACATAAACGGAAACAGAAACTGAAATAAAAGTCGGCACAGAAAAGGAAAAAGGCGAGCGGCCAAAACTCAAATTCGCCCGCCGCATGGCATATAAAATGTAAAAGGTGCAAAGGAGCAACTTAAAATATGCAAACGCACAAGCCCTCACACCTTTGTACATATCACATACACATCCATATATCCACGTGGGTTGGAAAGGCAAAAATCTTTAACTGCTCGGATGCGAGCTACAGCCAAATTTTATTTATTCATTACGTTTCACGCGCTGTCTCTGGCCTAAAAAAGAAAAAAGTACCTCGATTCACAATAGTCAGCTTTTGAAATTGAATTCTTGGCCTTATACTTCTGCTCTATTTTTAAAAGGGTTTAAAAATAAAAAGTAAACATATTCTGTTTATTAATTTATAAACAAAACATAGAAATATATAATTAAATAAAATATATACTAAAACATATTTTTACACATTCAAATACTCAAACACATTTATTATTCGGTCTTAAAAAAAGTCAAACTAACACCAAAATCATGTCCTATTAAATGACCACAATTTATACACATAGCCAAAAAAACGAATGTCAATCAATATTAGTTTATTTTAACGCCATAAATCAAACGTTTGTTTCCTTTTTATTTTGCTAAAAATATAACGCTTTTTATATTTTCAAAATAGTTGTCAAATTGCCACGGTTCTATGTCGTGAAATATTATTTCCTCACATTCATATATATTTTTCCTCTTCCAATCTAGTTTGAAGTTTGTCGGAACGAGTAAAGTATTTCTTATTTTTTTTCTCACTGCTGTTTTTCTTTTTTCGCAAAAAGTGGAGTATGTGGTCCCCCCCAAATATCCTCTGAAATTGAATTTTTCCCCTTCATAGCTCGTTTATGTGTGTTTGCGAGAAATGTATTCTTGTTTTCCGGCTTTGTTTCTCCAGTGCGTCTGAGTGTGTATGCAAAATAAATTATGAGAGCAAAGCACTACGGACTGTTGCTCTTGTTTTACGAGCTGTTGGCAAAGATGGTTGCCATAAAAATGTTTTTATTCGCCATGATTTGTAGTAGTCGCAACGTAATGTTTGCTATGAATTATGATGGGACATTCTCTAAGCCATTTGAACCACTCAATAGGAAAATACACATATTGTGAGAAATAACTACAGTTGAATACAATTTCATGCTTTAGTGCATTATATATTTTGTACTATTTTTTCTGGCCTTTGTAATGCCAATTTCACAGTCTTAACTTAGTCAAATTGTATGCTCCGCATAGTAAAGCAGATGAAGCTTCTCTGGCTGGTTTTACTTGGTAAAAAAATTTGTTTTAATTTTGATAGTTGATATATATTCACAATTAAAAGCTTGTGTGGCTGCGCAACATTGTGATAAGCCCTGTCCCATTAAGCAAAACCCCGGATGTGCCAGCAGGGACGGAAAATGCTTTTACACCGTTCGCAATCCATGTGTTTTGCAAGCAATCAACTGTTATCGGAAGTTGAAAAGCTTATCTGGTAAGTATCGATCGTTTTTGTGCCTAAATGCTGCTCAAACATTTTTGTTTCCAGCGCTAAAACCCATTTCTCGCAGCAAGTGCACCAAAAACCAAGTCCCAATGTGCGATAATATTGATACATCATAAATAAGTGTTTATTAAATAATGACATAAAAATCCCTGATGTTATTTGATTAAAAATAAATATTAATAGGTCTATTTGTTTGTATTAAAGTAATTGATACACAGCCTTTTCTAGATAGTTTCCATTATTCAACACTTCCCGTAAAACTTCTACTTATTATTATACTTGTTAAAAAATTCATTGCCACAAAAAATGTATCTAACTTTTGGTTTTATGACAGCCATTTCTAGATGGTTTCCACTTTATAATATTTCTCTTGAAAATTCAACTTATTAAACTCATTCGGAGAAGTCATTTAATATAGAAGCTTGTTTTCTCAAAAATCGCTGAGCAGTAAAAATAAGTTTGAAACATTGTTTGAAACGAAATAACGTATCCGCCCCATTGGCCATTTACAAAGCGCACAGAAGTAGGCAACATCATGGAGTTTAGCTAGTAACTAGTTAACTCTAATAGCCGGTCACTTTTGTCTAATTATAACACAAACTGTTACCATTACACGCCCATTGTGACACGCCCAGTCTGTGGAGGGTCTATGTTTAAGGGCGTGCAGGGGGTGTTAGCCATGTCAATCTCAGCGTTAGACGGTCGTTTATCCACGTACATTGCAACTCCGACGTGTCACAAATCGAAAAGTTTATTGACATTTTCCGCTGTTTGAAAGTAGCTTGCCTTCGTCATAGCTTTTTCTTATTCAAGAACATCAGAGAATATATGTGGAAAGGAGTTTGAAGAATATGTAACTTTAATATTTAAACTTAAAACACATATTTACAGCCATTAATCTTTATATTATTCCACATAATTACCTTATTTTAATACCTATAAAACTATAATTTAATATAACAGTTTACCACAATGTCAATCAGTCTTAAATAAAAGTTAATGAATTTTCCAACAAGAGCTGATTGAGTTTGCCCCTTGCTGTAAATAAAATAGTTTTGATTATTATTGTTTCTCGCCTCATTGTAAACATTATTATAAAAAAAAATCGATGCGCTATCTGACAAATTGATTTGGGCGGTTTATACGCTTCACAAGCAAATAAAAACTATTTATCTCTGGAGAATAAAAAATACATTTGTTGATGTGTGGGCGTTTCTATTTCAAATTTTAATTATGCGTTTTTATTTTTTCTGGCCCCCAAATGAGTATGAATTTCAGAATATCTAGCTTTTTATGCGATTTGATGGCTTATTTAAGTTGGCGCTCAGTTAGGAAATAATCGATTGAGCGAATGGTTGGGCGGGGGGAAGAAAATGCGAATGTTTGCACTCACCTTCAGAGTAGGCCACCAACTAGATTCTGCTGCGCCAAGGATTCACAAAAGATGAGGATGAACGTGTGGCCGCGGCGAGGAAAAAGCCAAGAACAACCACAATGGCCAAGTAGATGGATGCCTGGGTGCTTGGGTGCTTGGATGCTTGGATGCTTGGATGCTGCAGGATGTTTGGATGGTTTATTCTTGTGCAAGGTAAAAGGCAGACACACACGCGTGCTCCGGCAAGGCAAACGCAAACACAAACAAAAACGGCATCAACTCACTGAAAAACGACCACAAAATGTTGCCAATGTATAGTAGTTTTTTTTTTTTTTTTGTATTTACTATAGCTGTTGTTACGAAAATTCACGCATCACCACAAGGCAATCTTGGGGCCTTTGTTTCGCCTCGCTGCCCTCACTCTCTCTTTTTAGGCTTAATTAGGCTGAATACTACCTGGCATTATCTGCGTTCGTAATGATTATGGCCAGCATTGTTCGATCCATATTAATGCAAATCTCTGCTCGCGCGAATAAATATTATCTCAATGCCAGATTGCGTATACGCCGCGTCGGCGCACGAATTTCGCTAATGGCATTTCAATAAGCACGGCAGGAAAAGCTGGCTGACCACAGTGAAGCCTTTGCATGAATAATGCATGTATTTTATTGCACACAGCCCAAGCACAGACATCATGTGTGCGCTGAATAATACAAATTCTGGCGCTTAATAATGCATAGCAATGGTAGGGGCAAGGACTCGGAATCCTGCAGAGCGGGGGGAGAATCTGACAGGACCTGTTTTGCATAAAGGTCATCCAGCATACGACAAACTTCAACTCAATGTGCAACAGTAATGAAAAAGTTGGCAACTTTGAACCACTCCGCTGCCCTCTCCTTCGCCATTTAACTTTGGACATTCAAAAAGAGATTTAAATGGGACAAACTCTGGAACACCATGTGCCAGCCAAAGTTGTCCATTTCAAAATCAAGGATGTTCTCATATGATTTTACTTATAAACAAAGTTTTATTAATTATTTCATTGCTGTTTAAGTTAAAATAAATTTCGAGTTATATTTTTAAATAACCAAATTCTCAACAAAGATAAAAACTTGTAATGCTTTTATTGCGATTTTCATATGTAGACTAACTTTTTTTAAAAAAGAGCTCTTTCTAAAACATAGCTTGAATTTAATTTTGCTGATAAGGCTGTTTTAAATGGTACTCTATTATGACAGAAATTTTTTATACATTTTTTAGTGACATTTTAAAGAATCTAGCTTAGTTGCTTAAATAAAAAAATACTTTTACTCTTATATTCGTGTAAGCATTAACACAGTGAAATATGCAAATCTCCTTGTCATTAATTTTTCTTAGAGCAAATTTGAAGTAAAAAAATTTTTAATTGAAAAAAAAATTTTTTAAGGGTTCTTTAAATTAGGCTAATTATTGTAGTGATACTATATGTAACAAATTTAAACATTTTCTCCCCTTGACTTTTTGTTTGATCAGAATTCTCCTTGCATTTATTTCACTTAATGCGAACTTAACATCGTTTCATGACATTGAAACGGCTCTTTGTGGCAACTGTTGTTATTGACGGAACGAGTGTTACAGGACCTTCCGCAAAGGAGGCTCTCCGAGCGAAAGAGAGCGACGGAAATAGTGAGTGAGACAGGTGTCAACTGTGTTGTGTTACCTGTTACATGCCCTTGGCTATCTGTGTGTGTGGGTGATTGTGTGTTTGGGAGGGAGAAAACAGCTTCCTTGAGGACTTAACCCGCAGGATTGTCCGTTTTGGAGGCTACGTAAATCGTATGCAAATGCCCACGTATTGTCGTATTCGACGGCGACTGTCGCATAAAACTAAGTGACAAAGAAGGACATTAAAGTTTGTGAGCCGAGAGAGAACCTGCGAGACGCACTCGCACACACATAAACATTGTTATATTTTCACTCGGCATGAGAATGATGATGATGAGGATGATATTTTCTGATATTGTTCCTTACATTGTTGTGCTTTTACGACTGTTATCCTTGAGTGAAGAACTTGCCACAGGATGCTAGCACACACACACACACTCAAGCAGGCACCCACACTTACACACGCACACGCATGTGCGAAACGAGCGAGCTTTTACGGTACTTCTTCTAAAACCGTTAGTTTCCGCCAGAGAAAAAGAGAGAGCGCTTGATTGACAGAAAGAGAGTGAGCTAAATTTTCACCTTCGCACTTTATTTGAAAACTTTTTTTTAAACCTTTTCAAACTTTTATATTCCAAATGCTTTGGTTATGATTTACAATATTTTCGTTTTGCCACAAAACACGATTTTGGCTCTCGCACTGGTCACTTTGAAACCACTCATTCGAAATCACTTCGCTGCTGGAATTTCTCGCAGTGTTTTTGGCCTGGGCATATTTATGAATATGTTTTTTAATTTTTAAATATTTACAGACGCGCCTCGAGCGAGCACAGCACACGGCATATAATGTTGTTCCGTCGCCCGATGGATTAGAACTGAACCTGAACAAGCGGAATGCTAACAAGTTCGCGAGCACAGCCGCAAGTCCATCGAGCTTTCCATACGGACCTCGGCGTGGGTGGCGCAAGAGAGCCGAACAAGTGTAAAAGAAAGTAGGAAGAGAACCATAAGAGAGCCATAAGAGAGTTGATGGCATCTTAAGGGAGACACCACGTTAATAAGCATTTCATTAGGAGCACCACTTGTTATTAAAATTACAAGCACAAAAACTGATCAGACTCCCAATTTCCATCCCACACTATTTATTTATTGGAATTAATATAAAAAGATACGATGATAGGTTTCTTTGATGATGATATATAAAATCCTATATTTTTATCGATCATGACAAATTATCTCTTAAAAAGCTTATATTTATTTACCCAAATATATTTGTTATTTTTAAGAAAAAATGATGAAAGGTTTTTCTCCACACATACTTTGCATATACTTTAGTTTAAGTGTAAAAATCAAGATTGATTTTCTAAAAACTGTAACATATTAGAGGCAACTATCTTTGCAAGCTTGTTTTGAATTAAATAAAAATATTTTGTATATTCCTGCGTTTAAAGTTAGTTTATTGCTGTAAAGCATTTTTTATTTTAAAGACAGTCATAACCAGTCGTAAATGATTTACTTTTAAAAACAAAGAGACCGCCAAAAATTAAAATCAATATACGATGAGTATCGACAGCCAGAAAATAGCTGCTGAGGGCTGCTAACTTATTGCACAGAAAATGCAGCATTGGTCACATTTTTCTCGTTGATTTTCAAATTTAAATTTAAACAACTTTATTTTCTTAATATCACAAGCAATTAAAATACACAACACTTGATTTGTTCACAACAATGTTTGCTCCTCCTGGCCGGAAAAAGGCAGCAGCATAAGGGCTACTGAAGGCGCTAGAAAGAAAAAAGAAAATATTAATAGTACATATCGAAAAGAGCACTTATTCAGAAGAGCTTAAAGAAAGATAAATGGTTAAATTAAAGTTAAGCTTAAAGAAATTAAAGCAAGTCTTAATAATACTCAAGCTAGAAAACCGTTTGGTGTCAGTACAATGCTCGAATTGCCGCTTTTCAAAAGTCCCCGAATCAGCGCCAAGTCATCGGGCGTTAAGGACCAGCCTGTTAATTGACCCACGGACTGCAGTTCCGGGCAGCTGTCCATTAGTAACTAAAAAAAGATAGCCTCAGCTTAATATAAACATAGTAAATGGGTATTTAAGCAAAAGACTTACCTCCACAGACTGTACTGTAAGTTCTGGCGCCAAAGTAAACCAAACATCCTCCAGGACTTTAAAGTCGTGCTGCATAAACATGCTGCAAAATATTTGAACACAGTTTTCTTTTTTCATTATTATTATTTTTTTGAATATAAATAGGATGCAATTTATATTGCAATAGTTGGACTTAAAGTAATAAAGTTGGAGTAAAATAATATTTGCCATTAAATAATATTTTCAATGTTTCAAATGCCATTTTTAACTTGAATATAAAATTTTAATATCAAGTGCATTGCATAGTCAAATAAATGGCTTAATATAAAAAGATTTTAATTAATGTTAAAACATATGTTTAAAATCATTCCTTTTTATTTAATAAGCACTATTAATAATTAAAATATTTTTGAAAATAAAATACGAAAAGATTCAAATCAAATTATTAGAAACAAATTAAATACTTAATTAAATATTAATATGTAAAAACCGCAATGAATGATAATCAAAGTAAAAAATCTTTAAATTGAGTATGAAAAACTTGAATTTACTATATTTTGTATTGTTGTTTTATTGTTTTATTTATATTACTTGCCTTATTATATCCTCATCTGTAAACTCTACTGTGTCCACAGCCAACCTCTTGAGATCCGTGGAATTGCATAGAAAGACCTTCAAAGAACTGGTCATGATGGCGCTACTTAGGATCTCCAGACCCTCTAGCTGCTGGAACTTGGCTTGTCCTGGCCCGTAGGTTAGACTATCGATCATATAGCAGTCGAGATCGATCAGAGACGGACAGAGACGAGCCAACTTTCCTAAGTCGAGATTTCCCAAGCCCTTGATCATTGTAAGATGACGCAGGTTTCTGCCAATTGGTCGCTCTAGCAGAGGAAGTAACTCAGCCACCACGAATTTGTAGATTTTCAATTTTCTCAGATTCCGCGTGTGAAGAGCTCTCAAACTTCCAGTTTTTGGCGAATCCAAATAGAGGGTTTCCAACCGCGGACAAGTCTGCATTATCACCTGCAAAGTGGTTTCATCGGTGCCCGTGTCGTGAATATATTTCAAGCGACACTTAAACCGCTCATCGATATTGTCGTGAATAAACTTCAGAGAGGCCCCTACAAATGAGTATGTGGCAAGGGTCTCCACTTGGGGACAGTGCTCCAGGATCAGGGCAATATCCGAGTAGCAGATGTTCTCCTCACCCGGCATTCCCACATCCACAACAGTCAGCGATTGTGAGCAAACGCCTTTGGCCAGAAAATCGATGCCGATTTCCGTAATGTCAGTCTCGCCGGATATGTCCAAAATCTGCAGGCGTGTGCAGCACTTCCCGATCTCCTCCAGCAGCCGATCGTTGGCAATATAGGGCACATATAGCTTGACCAACTGCTTACATCGCCTCACAATGTCGTACATATAGTGCATGTGCTCCTCTTTCACCCAGATTCCCTTTATATTCAGCACCCGCAATCCCGCTCCTTGAGCTGCAATCACCTGGAATCAGATCAATAAAAGTTTATTAAAAGCAAAATCTAAAAATATATTCTTAAAAAACAAGCACATTTTCTCAGTTCTCTGCTTTATCATTCAGTATTTTTATAGGTCAGTTACTATTTTTCTTAAAGTCCTAAACCTTGCCCAATGGAAAAATTTAATAATAAACTTAAGGCTATTTTTTTTATTCAAGAACACAAATTAATAGTTGTAAACTAAACAGTGTTATACAAATATAACAGATATTTACAAATATGTTAAGTAAATTAAAATAGGAAATGATTAATTATTTAAATATTTAAAAAAATATTTTTTTTTTAAAATTTTTGTGACCAATCATGTTCAAAGAATAAATAATTCAATCAATAATATATTCTGGGTTTTTAGTTTGGTTTTCCTCTTTCACTCTTTAAACTGTTGGTTTAATTCTCTCAAAAATATTTTTTCAACCTCCTCGAAGACAATTCCCACATACCTGTAGAATCTTCTCGTAGTAGCTAAAGGGAAAGACTTCGGTCATCAGAAAAGTGACTCCGCAGTTGAGCAGCATCTGCAGGCAGGTGAACCGCATATTGGCGTCCAGATAATCCGAGCTGAGGATCACCCTGAGTAGATCCTGATAGATATTCGAGGTGGCTCCCAGCTGGGCCAGATACTCGTTCAGCTCCACCATCACGATATTGATGTCCAGATGAACGTCCGGGGCATATTGCACATAGCTGATGGTGGACACAAGCAGATTGGCCAATTCCGCCAAGGCACTGTCGCTCAGCGATCGCACAGTGCACTTTTTCGACATGTCTCTGTTTTGGTTTTTAGCTTAAGAAGTAAACAAAATGCGACGCAGAAGGCGCTGGGAGAAGAGAGCAGGAGAGGATTCGTATTCCTCGTGGTTACATCACTTGAAGAACTGAACAATATTTAGTTACTTTAGCTGACAGTTTTCTTAGCTCTTGGTAACTGGTAACTATTTGCAAGTATCAGCTTTGAGTGCACACATACATATATACATAAGTACTTTATATTTATAAACAAAAATAGATTCTAAAATTATATAGGCGATGGAAGTCGTTTTTGCACGCTGCGGGCAAACCAGCGAGCCAAACTAGTCAACAGCGCGATGTGAACTGAGAGCCATTGGACGCCGAAAAGTTTGTTTTCCTCCGATTTTATATGCTTTAGATTGGCGACATGTTTTGGGATCTACCAAATATACAGTCAAACTTCACTTACTGAAACTTTACAGCTTAAGCTATCACATTTTCTGTCATGACTTTAAATATAAACATTCTTTTAAATTATTTGAGTTGGTAAATATGATAGTAGTATATTTCTGATTATTTGAAGAACAAAGATATTATAGGGATAACCAAAACTGATGCTTAATTGGATGATATTCTATACAAGTACGAAAGTTATTATAATATGTTTAAAATAACTTATTCGTATAAAAATAAACATATTTAATACCACAATCAGATTCAGGAATGCTTTTGATCGTTTTTTTCCGTAGCTTAAAGGCTTTGAAACTTTGAAATTCTTATGAAAGCAGTTCGATTTAACGATTTTCGCCTGTTCAGAGACAAGAGAATACTAAGAGAGCGTTGATCTGTCCGTTTTTAGTAGAGATTCTAGGGCTGCAGGTAGCTGGGCAGCTTCATGCGCATGAAGAGCCAGGTGGTGAAGAACGAGACCAGAATGAAAATGAATCCCATGGCGGTCAGGAGTAGGCGATTGAGATTCGTCTTTCCCGGGGAGTGGGTTTGGTCCATTATAATAAAGCCTAGTCCTCCAACGGTGAACAGGAAGCTGCTGGCCAGACCCTCCATGATGTATTGTCCATTCACGCGGTATGGCATAAAGGCCACCGGACGCGAGTGTCCATGTTCGTCCACAGTGGCTCCCACACTGGGTGGCTCCACAATCACGTCGTAGATGATTCCTGCGGAAAAACAGATTTTATAAATAAAGAACTTAGTATCTCTATACTAAATTGCCTTCCATATTTACATATATATTCAAAGCATTTAAAAGTCAGCTTAGATTTTTCAAGGCATTTAATTATTTGCAAATTAATTATTAATATTTCAACAGATATTTCGCCTACTCATCATTAAAAGTGTTATCTGTAATTAAGTAAAGGGTAATAATTTATTAAATAACTTACCACCAGTAACCAGAAAATAGGAAAACAATATCACACTGAAAACAGCCATGGGCGATGGCATAGGAATGCTGAATTTTCGAACTTTTATGTTTGGCGGCACCAGGATGTGGAAGGGCAGATTATATAGTGTCTCGATCATGTTGTGTATATGTTTTTATAGCTTTATCCCAAGAGATTGTATTTTTTTCCAATTTTCACGGTAAGTTGCCGGCGTAGGCGGTGTTTGTTGTCATCTATCGATAAGGGATGGGATTTGTGTACAATTAACGATGAATCGCATTGCTTCTGTAAAAACCAATTCACACTATCGGCTTTTCTGCAATAGCGACCAAATTAAGCACATATATTTTTAAAAAAATATACAATAAATTTTATGTATGATAAGCTTTTATAAGCTTTTATTCTGTAGCTTATTTTTGGTCTTACAACTGCTGTCATAAATGTATAATTTAAACCTAGTTAAGTTAGTAAGCTACATATTTATTCGATTACCTTCAATCTGAATATGGAATATACATATTTACCGTCGTGGTTAATATATTTATAAACACTTTAGTAAACTTTTTGGCGAGGCTTATGAGCCCAGATTATTATAAGGTAATAATTCTTAAATCTAAATAAATATTTTTGGCGCCACTGTTAAACGGTCATACTTAGTGATGTCACTATCGGGATCTCTTCGTTTAACAGATCTCTGTTACCATCACCAACTTTTAACTGTTGCAATTCAGCAAAAAAAGAAGATGCAGCCAAAATAACAAACAAAACGTAACTCCTGAACAAAATAACTTTAAATTGAAGTGAAATAAAGATTTTACAAGCATGGCGGATGCAAATACGCAATCAGCAGGTGCCCTAGATGAATTAACAAAAAAGTAAAAGAGGATTAATCAAAGTTTATTCTAGGTAAACTGCCGGCAATTACGAAGCGGGTGCAAAATCTGGGCGACTTGGGAATTTGGCAAAGATCCCGCGCCTACCACGATTTAATAGGCTTTATAAATGGCACCAGTTCGGCGATTCAGGGAATCAAGACGACGGATGAAATGCACGAGTCGGAAATGCTGACAAAACTGGTGCGCCTCTTTGATTCCCTGGAGAAACTTGTGGAGCAACATCCTCCACTGGAGCAACCTCAGCGTTTCGGGAACAAGGCCTACAGGGACTGGGCCCAGGAAATGCGGGAACAGTTGCCGGAATTGATGGACCAGCTGCTGCCCGCCGCCAAAAAAAGGTACCAGGGCGAACTGGAGCAATACCTCATGGAGTCCTTTGGCAATGCCACCAGGATTGACTATGGCACCGGTCACGAGCTGTCCTTCCTGTTCTTTCTCTGCTCACTCTTCAAAGCTGAGATCCTGCAGGAAGAGGACATTGTGGCAGCCGCCCTAAGGCTGTTCAATCGATATCTGGAGTTCGTCAGGCAACTGCAGCGTACCTACAACATGGAACCCGCTGGCAGTCAAGGAGTTTGGTCCCTGGACGACTTTCAGTTCGTGCCCTTCATCTGGGGCAGTGCGCAGCTAGCTGGTGAACTATTAAACATATGTTTGCCCAGGAATTACCCCTTAAAGTGTATATCATCTTTCAGTAAAAAGCCCCTTTGATCCGTCGAAGTTTGTGGACGAGCAGATCATCAGCGACTTCAAGGATCAGTTCATGTTCATCAGCTGCATCGACTACATCTGCAAGGTCAAGACTGGACACTTTGGCGAGCACTCAAACCAGCTGTGGAGCATCACGGATGTGCCATCGTGGATTAAAATCAACGCGGGACTGGTTAAAATGTACCAAAAGGAGGTGAGGAGTTTAAGGAGTTTAATTTTTGGTAAAGCCTATTAATGCTAAAAGATTTTAGGGTATTTGTTAGGTTTGATTATACGAGGATAATAGTTTGTGGGCCTATTTATATTTTAAGTCATTAGGCGCTTCGGTAGCTTTGCTTAGAGAAGGATTTTATTATATATATTTTTATAATAGACCCAATTAACTCTTTCTGTACAATCCGCAGATCCTCTCCAAGTTTCCCGTTATCCAGCACGTCTACTTCGGAGAACTGATGGCTTTTGAGGCCGTCTCGCCTGGCACAACCATCTCCAATGCCAGACTGGGTCATGTGGCACCGCCGCCCTCGAAACGCATCTGCATAGGGACTCCAAGTTTGGTGCCACCAGTTCCGGTGACCGTCGCTCCTCCTCCTCCGCCCGCCGAATCTCTAAACAGCGACCTAAATGTGGGCGATTCAAGCAGTGAGAGCAGCGACAGTAGCGTTGTCCTACGTGCATCGACATCGTCGGCTTCTCTGGTGGCCGCCGGCGAAGGTTCCGGCGATAAGTCCAATATTCAAGCGGCCGACGGACAAGTCTCAAAGGAGCACGCGGTAGATTAAACGAAAAAAGGCGATGATCTAACCTGTGTTACAAATTTCTTATTAATAGCGTTGACCCTCGGTCCAGTAAAAATTGTTTACACAAGTTTAAATGCAGTTTTTATTGGGTAAACTATAACTATTACTTTAAATATTTAATAAATATTGTTCAAAAAAGATATATCTTCTTTTAAAATATTGCTCTTTTATACATGCTTTAATTTAAATTATTTGTAAACATCTAAAAAATATTGTATATATAAAATATGTAGATAGACAATTTGAAGTTCTCGGCTTAAAATAGCCCCTAACAGCATTTTCCTGGCCAACAAATTTCACTCCATTTAATCCCAATTTTTCATCCCCAAAAACCAAAACAAAAATGTAAATCTTAAGCCGAATTTGATGGAAACAAATGTACATTATCCCCGTCCACCTTGTCCGTTTCAAGCAGAACGAACAAATCTGAAAAGTAAAAGAAAGGAAAAAAATAAACAAAATCAATATGGCAAATGAGGCATGCAAATATCTAGATGAACTTATAGTACATCAATTTTTGCGGAGTGAACAGCTTAAAATAAGAGGAAATTATAACAAAAAAGAGGGAGAAGTAAAATGTAAAACAAAAAAAGTTTTTTGTTTGTGGGGAGTCCCTTGAAAGCATAATCATTTATTTTCGACACATCATTTATCAAACTGTGCGGCAGGAGCCAGCTTGCCACGCCCACTCATTTCGTCACTTAAAAACTTTCTCCGCTATATAGTAGTTTTTTTACAATTTTATTTTTTTGTTCTCTTCTTTTAGAGGCAGGCAGGCAGGCAGCGCATGCATTAAAACTTTGCCGACGCATTTTGATTGAAGACTTTCGAAAAACATGAAAATGTTAGCTTTTCTTCCCATTGTTTCGGTGCAAAAAGTAGCAAAGAGCGGCCAACTTCGGTCATGTTCATCAATTTGACCCAGCCCACACTCCTGTTTTCCGAGAATGATTCCAGTTTCCAGTTCAGTTTCAGTTTCAGTTCGGTGTCGGTTTTGTGTTTTTGCAAATTGAATGAAATTTGTGGGCGAGCTGTCAGCAGGCGTTCGAACAAGGACCAAAACATGATTGAAGGGCGATGGATGGAGTGGATTGGGTGGGCTTTTCTGAGTTGCCTGATGGATGGAGGCCATGGTGGAGGGACCTTCCAACCTGGCCATCTGTAAAATGTGGCCCCCAAAGGCAGTGTCAAAGCTTAAACCGAGATTTCGGTGTCTCTGACCTCTGACCTTTGGCATTAGCAGTTACCTTGGGCATTCCGGGAAATCAGGAGTAACTTGTATTAATATTGCTTTAGTGCTTCTATTGTTAGATAGTTAATAGCCTGGAAGATTTAAAAAAAAGGAATAACAAGAAGGTTGAAGTAAACATTTATTGGTTTTAATGAGAAAAGGTTCAATATACATTTCAGAAATTCATAATATAATTGTTTGTTTAAAAAAGCTTAAACAATAAACTTGGTTAAACTCATGGATATATATAAATTGTTTTAAAAAAGCTTAAATTAAAGCTTATTATTTTTGGTGAAGTTCTGATGCTTTAATTGTTTTTGGAAAAAAAACTAAAAGTGGTAAATATTTGTATGTATGATACTGTTTTTAAAAAATATGGAAAAGTATATAGATATAATTTCTTACTCTTAAAAAGACTGAACAGTAAACATTTATTTAAGTCAAATTCTTATGTTTTACCTTTTATTCGTAAAATATTTCAGAAACTCACAGATATATTTATTTAATTTGAAACAGCCCAAGCATTAACCCTTTGTAATATTTTCTCAATTTTCGATTCATTCCTTGATTGCTTTTATAAACCTTGTAGTCTGCTCTCGGCTCAATTTTCCCCCAACTTCCCCGCAACTAATTACGTGTGCAGCCCATTGCCATCTTGACTTCTTGCAAAGAATGCAATTTGCGAAAGTTCAAGCTTTGCCCAGGTAGTCGAGAAGTGGCAGAAGAAGCCTCGCAGGACTAAAAGGATTCTGCAAAGTGGCTCTCAAACTGCAGCCAATACACATAACTAGCACAAAATTGTCGCAAAAACTTCAAGCCGCTCGAACGGAAACTTAAAACGGAGATGGAGCAACTTTGACGTGTGCCGGGCGAAAATTAGTTATTATCTATGAAGAGTGCGAGGAAAAATAGTGTCACTTGGAAAATATTCTATTACATTACAAATGTGTATAATTTTTAATAATTTTTAAGCTATTCATTCAATATAAATTATATGATAAACAGTCTAAAATCACAACATGGTTTAATCACTTAAATAACATTACTTTAAAAAACCAAAAAACATTTATGGGGTTTTCAATTTCGAACTATAATGCATTTTAAAATGGTTTTAAATGTTATATAAATATTTAAAAATTGTTTAGTGTATATTTGCAAAATGATTTGTTTATTTATTTTAAAATTGGTTTTATAAATATATTTTAAAATTGCTTTTGTACATGCAATTTTAAGTTATATCCCATATATTTTTTTATCACTTTTCTGTACTATTTTATTTGTTCATCATTTTTCTGAGTGCCAAAGTGGGGATGGGAAAAATTCATTGTTGCAGCACCTCGATGAGGTAAAGTTCTTGATCAACTTTCGTGTTTTCTTGGCCAGAGAGCTCGACCGGATGGGGGCGGAGTTCAACTTGGCAACTTTGTGTGCGACATTGACCAGAGTCCGACACAACTTCCCCTAGTTTTTCATCATCACGTCCTGCAGTCCCAAGATTCAGCCGCTCCCCAAATTAACTCGAGCCAAAATATGCGAGTGGCTTTTGGGGTTCTCTGTTTCTGTTTCTGGTTCTTCGGGTTGCACAATGTTTTCCTTCTGTTTTGTGACTCCGTTCACCATTTGTGTGTTTAACCAGCTGACGCCAAAAAACACCCACACAGCCCACTTTAACTTCCCTTATCCTCGACAAGGACCCGTTTCCAAAAAAGTACACAAGCCCAAATAATGAATGCCATCACAAGGTTTTTATGCTGTTGGACTAGTTTGGTATCCTTTAGGTTTTAACTATTTAACATTAAATGCCCCGATTTTTTTGATTCAATTCAATTAATAATAGGCAAAAATATAAAATGTAAAAATTTTTAGGTAAAATCTCTATGTTTAATATCTTAATTTTCTTTACCTTTGAAATGTATGAGAAAGTCATGCTTATATTCAATAAAATGGCTCTAGGTAAAATGTCTATGTTCAACAACTAACTTACATATCTTAATCCTCAAAAACCCCATCATACCCTTGTAGACTACATATACCCTTTTGCTAAAACGGATAACCAAAGAGTTAAAACTCCCTGAGCCGAAGGCTTTTTTGGTGGTGCAGAAGTGACCAAGAGGAGATGGAAATGGGATATTCCAAGTAAGGAGCCTTCTGTGTGGTCCCATGTGCAAGGCGCCAATAGGCAGGCAAATGGGAAAATATGGAGTGGCAGGGAGGCAAATGCCGTGTCCAGTTTTTCATTGAAGAAGCGGAACAGAAGGCGATTGCGATTGAAACACTGAATTGTGAATTATGTTTTTTAGCTGCTGTTGCTTTAGTTATACGATGGCGGAAATTTGACTTGTCCATCTAAAAAATGTTTATGTTTAATTGCAGTGTTATGACCAAAATATTGTTTTTTTTTTTATTGAAATAAAAAATTTGTAAATTAACAGTACATTAGTTGCTTTGTTATGGCCAAAATTCCTAATTGTTTAATTTCCTGTTTTGAACAGGAGACAACCATTGTTTTTTGACTAATTAAAAATAGCATTTAAACTTTGCTAAAAATTTTCAAAAACAAGTTTATACATAAATACAAAGAAATAAGTGACAAAAATAAATGGAGTAACAAAAGTTTTCTCAACTTTTTACCCAAGGCAATCAAGAAAATTTAAATCAACTAAAACTTGCGATAGAAAACTGCATTGCTAATATTCTAATTTAATTATAGCAATAACTTACACAAATAAATATAAAACAATTTAAAAAAAAGATACATTTACCATGAATGCATTGGATGGGATCAGCTAATAAAATATATGAAAGATTCAATTTTGGATAAAAAATAACCTACATATTTTGATTATATTTTTATTTTCTTATCTTTTTCGTATTTTATTAATAGAATAAATGCAAATAAATCAATTAATAAGCAATGTTTAAAATAATAATTAAAATTATTTTGCAAGTGAATTTTAAGCCCAAGTGAACTTCATCTTTTTACATAATTTTGACTAAAACTCTTAATTTAAGTCAAGCGGGGATTGAGTAAGCTTTAAGTGACTGAAATTGGCAGCTCAGCTCTTTTAACAATTATTCCAGTTTTTCCCCTATTCCTAACCACTTGAGAGCCATCCTTAATACTGTTGGAATTACAAAGATTAGCGCTAATTTCCGACTACCAACTGCGGCTCCTTTTGGCTCCAGCTCCAGCTCCAGCTTAACCCCTGTTTTCCACCCTGCCTCAGCAGTTCGCTTAACCCGCCAACTCATCAAAGGTTACAAATCACTGGCAGCTTCGCCCCAACTTAAAATATTAGCCCAAATGGTTTGAGGAAAACTTCGTCATGCAAACATGACTTGGCAGGCTTCAGGCATTAGAGCGGGTTTTCGGGGGGTGTGTGTGGTGTATAGTGGGCGGATGGACAAAGTGGGCGGAGTGGGTGGTCGCTGTGGGAAATTCCTGAGCGGCGGATGCGAACGCATCTGAAATGTGCGCTGAAAATTGCAGCTTCTTCTTCCACCTTGGGGCTTTTTATTTCAAATGCTTTTCTTGCTTCCTGTTTGGGAATAGACAGCTGCTATGCAATCCATCCAGAGTCGTGTTTGGTTAAATTCTCCCCTTTTAAATCTGTCCAGATACTTAACTTTGCAATAGGGACATTTTCTCTACGACAGAGAAAAGATATAAAAGATATTTTGACCATATTTTTGTCATTTAAAATTAACCCAATTGATAAGAACACTTATTGAAATTCCAAAAAAGTGAATTGCCTGGATCTCTATAATCATTGCGATCTTGATTTAAATATAAACAAAAATATTATATCAATTTATTGTAAATAGTATATATGTACGTTTGTCAAATTAGAAATAGCAATTTATATGTCTTAAAAAAATAGGTTTATTATAAATATTATTATATAGGTTAATTATAAAAACATTTTTGTGTTCTTAATCAGCGAAGTCTTGTTTTAAATAAATAGACAATACAAATATAAATACGACAACGAATTAGTTTTCTATAAAATATATAAATGTTAGTATTTTATTTATTTGATTATTTTTAAATAAAATTTTTTTAAAAAATTATAATAATTAGTTTAAAGTGGCTTCAATTTCGATAAAGTATTAGTTTGTCGTCAAATATATATAATATATTTATTCATTAAAGTCAATTTTAAATATAAACGCAAATATATATAGTTAATAGTATTTGCCAAATAATTTGTTCGGCTTACTATTTCGATAAACTTTTGATTGCAAAGTATTTAAAAATATTGTTCTAATTTACAAAAACCCCTTTTTCTTCAACAGAAACTTCCTTGCGCTCCTTAATCCCACCGAACCCTTGTCCATCCTCCAGATTTTCCCGTGGCTCCAAGAGATTATACCCCATTGATGTGTGTTTTGGCCGCTGGCCAAAATGTGGGCAAAAACGGCTAAGTCTTTCGTCCTTCGTGCTTCGTTTTATTTCCCTTCGAATGGTGGGCCATAAAAAGTGCGCGTGTGCGTAGTTTTTGCCTTTGTTCCACCTTCAGAGTGTTTGTTTTTAATAACTTTCGCAATTTCTTTATGTGCTTTACGTGCGTGTCCTTAGGGGCTCGTCCTTCGACCTGGTCAGGTGCCTGCCTTATTAATTAGGCCACAAGTGTCCTGAAATGAGTTCATTTCGAAAAAGGCACATTTGAAGGCAAGAGCAATTAGAGGAAACATTATCAACACAACAGTGAAAGTGTCGGAATTTGTGTTGACCAGACTACCCTTTTTTTTTTAATCGTACCTACAAACAATTTGATATGTAAAAAAAAATACAATCTTATTATAAGCCTTTTAAATGATCACAAAATAAATATTTATATAAATAATCTACGAACATTAATTAGTTCGTCACGAATACCAAACTTCTTGAAAACTTAAAACTTCTAAGAAAAAGCTAATTTTAATTAAAGAAATTATCTATTGTTTTTACTTATTCTGACATACATACTGACAAACTTCTTGAAAAGTTTTTTTCTAATGTTTTTATTTCTACAAAACGTTGCTTAGAAAATGCAGTTTTTTCCTAGTCCCAGTTATCGTGAAATGTTCTCTATTTAAGGCCACATTTTCCACAATTTTTGGCACCAGTGAAGTCTGAAAATTCAGAAACCACAGCAGCTCCCTTAGCGGATCTGAATGTGTTGACATTTTTATGTGTGCTTCTGTTTTCTTGTTTTGTTTTTTTTTTTTTGCTTCCTAGCATAGTTTTGTTTTCGAACTTTTTTTCGGAGGATGTCTAGCACAAGCCCACATCGAAATATGCCATCTTCAACGAGGGCTCCGAACGGCATTCAAATGCACAATTGTTGTCGCCTCGACGGCGTTTGGACTTCCTTTTCGTCCTGGCCACCCATTCCTCTGATGCCGCCTCAACAGCTCGCCAGCTGTTGTATGGTGTGTGTGCACTTTGTTGTCCTTGTTTTCGGTGATGTTCACTGGGAGCTTGTGCTGATGCACTTCGAAAAAAGGGGGTATTCGTTCAAATATACAAAAGTATAAATAAAATATTTGCTTTAAAATATTTCTATGTTCTAGAACAGCTACAAATGAATAAATTGTAGACTTTAACATCAATTCAATTTTAAATTTGTTTATATTTATAAGTTAGTTGAGATATTAAGAATGTTATTTGGTCAATTATATAAAAGAATAAATAAACAAGAAGGAAAGCAAACTTCGGCAAGCCGAAGTTCATATACCCTTGCAGCTATTGCATTAATTAAATACTTTTGAAAACATTTAAATTATGATTTACTTGAGTATGTGCTAAAAAAAAACATTGAAACTATGATTATTTGCAGCTCAATTATTAGATAGTTATTTTATATATTTTTATTATTTCTATGGGAGCTATATGCTATAGACGTCCGATTTTGATAAAATTTATACCATAATTCTGAAATAATTAAACATTGCTATATGTCGAAGAACTAAACAAAAAATTAAAAAACAGAAAAGTTATAATTTTTTTCATTTATTTTTCCGATTGTTCCTATGGGAGCTATATGCTATAGTCGTCCGATTTTGATGAAATTGAAACCGTAATTCTGAAATATTAAACCATTACTATATCTCGAAGAACTAAACAAAAAATTAAAAAACAGCAAAGTTATAATTTTTTTTCATTTATTTTTCCGATTGTTCCTATGGGAGCTATATGCTATAGTCGTCCGATTTTGATGAAATTTAAACCGTAAATCGGAAATATTTTACCATTACTATATGTCGAAGAACTAAACAAAAAATTAAAAAACAGCAAAGTTATAATTTTTTTTCATTTATTTTTCCGATTGTTCCTATGGGAGCTATATGCTATAGTCGTCCGATCCGGCTCGTTCCGACTTATATACTACCTGCAATAGAAAGACAACTTTTGGGAAAGTTTCATGCAGATAGCTTTAAAACTGAGAGACTAGTTTGCATATAAACGGACGGACAGACGGACAGACGGACAGACGGACATGGCTAGATCGACTCTCCTAGTGATGCTGATCAAGAATATATATACTTTATAGGGTCGGAAACGTCTCCTTCACTGCGTTGCAAACTTCTGACTGAAATTATAATACCCTCTGCAAGGGTATAAATATTTGCATTTAAATTTGTTTATATTCCGGAGTGCAGAACTGCTATAAAAAGAATAAAAGCCTATGAGTGTTTGAAGTTTAAAATTTAGATTTGTTTGTCAAATAAAATCGCCATAAGTGATATATGCTTTTTCTAATGAACAACTGTTAATTAATTAATAAAATTAATAAGGACTATGATAAAACAGCAATATAGTTTTCATAAAGGGCAGTTAAAAAAAAAGTGAAAACTCTAATATTTTATTTATTTTTGGTCCTTATGGTAAACTAAAAAAAAATTTCTCAGCTTAAAACGTTTTTCTAGCTATCCCCGGTGGATATTTTTTTCACTTAAGGACTCAGGTTGCAAACCTTTTTTTATCTGAGTGCATGCTAAACATCCGGTGGCTGTTTCTGATTCCGCAGTGGGTACTTTCTACTTTCTCCTTTCTGCTTGCTGTTGAGCTGCTTGACGCTTCTGCCGTCGCTGCTTTTTGGGCGTGCTGCTGTCGCTCAACTTCCGCTCGAATAGAGTGAAAAATAGCATTTTAGTGGGCAAAATCCGCCAGGGGCCAACCTGGTCGTGCTTCCTTCCGCATCCCTTATTCCTTTTCCCATTTCCCATTTTCTTTTTCCAGATTGACGATACACAGGAAGTGGGGGAAGGGGTGCTAGAAAAGAATGAGCTCTCTCTCCCAAATAGCAGCCATCTTGATCTGAGCCATCATTTGTCGAAGGCTCGCCAGCCAGCTCGTTCTAACCAAATTAAATAGTACAATTTAGCATGTGTCTGAGTGCCTGCATGTGTGTGAGTTTAGTAATTGCTAAAGTTGCCTGCGAAGTTTGTCAGTTATAAAGGGAATTCATATGAACACACATAAACGCTTTTTACACAGAGGAAAAATACGCAATGAAAGAAATATATATGTCGGGGTGCAACAAAAATCACTGAGTCTTGAAATTACTTTAAGGTGTCTAAAAATAAGCAGCAAAAAATATTTGAAACGAACTCTGAACGCAAATTATTATATTTTTAGACATATTTTCTTAGTGATTTCAAAGCCCCTTTATAAATATTAATTATATTTATATATTAAATGGACTTGAAAAAACATTAAAGTTAATTTTGGTTAATTGTTTTCTGTAAAATATATAATTTGTATATCTAGAATATGGTTTGCTTGTGAATTTTTTTATATATTTCTATTATGTTCCTTGATCAATAAGATACGTTTTTAACTTTCTTAAGAATATTAAAATATTCAAAAACAAAATTTTTTACTTGTGTAGAAAGTGGAGCTGCATTTCTGTGTTATTTTTTATGCGTTGACTGTGCAAAGAAAAGTGCAGAAATTGCAAATGACTTAAATAAGTAAACAGAAGCGAAAGCACACACACACACACTCACACACACACATGGAAGCTTACCCACTCCCACATATGCAAATACACGGGGGAGGAATCCCTTACGACCTCCATCCTTAAAAAAAAAACACATTTTTCGCGCTTTGCTACTTAAATAAACTACTTTTTACTACTGACTGACTTTTACAGCCCTTGTTGCTGTTTCGTTCCTACGTTTTTACTGATATTTTTATGTGTCGGCATAAATTGCAGGCATTGCTGCTAGTTCTTTTTTAAGATTGTCACTGTCAAGTTAAGCATTACTTTTAGATGGCGAAACTGTTGCTAGGTGGCTAATAAATGAGTGCTCACACTGCCTTTCAAGAATTTTAGTTACAAACTGTACTTTTCAATTTATTTTCAAAGAAATCGATTAAAGAAAATGGATTAGTAAATGTGCCATGATCGATATAAAGCCAAAACTTTGTAAACTATATAACAACAGAATAATTATAGAATATGACAAAAATAAATAGTTTCCCAATAATTTTAAGACTTCAGTCCAAAACTATAACTATCTTTGCAAGCCAATTGGGGCTTTTAAAAGTCGTCATAACTGTTTGATAAAATTGCTCATACGCCACGATAACCAAATTGAAATTCTTTTATCGAAATCCTGCGCTATTGTGTTCATTTAAATTTTTCAAAAGCTGCACCCCATGTGCAATTTTAATTCCGCTGGTCTCACAGGTAGAAAAAGAGAATTAAACTAGTAACCGCATTTTTTTCCCAAAACTTTTTTTTGGCGACTTTTAACAAAACGATTCGCTTCGAACAGCGACAAACCAAAGTGCACTTCAATGAATTTTTCATTGTTTTTGCCATTGGTACAACTTTAAAGTTTAAACTGCCCCCCCGGGTGTACATCTAATCAGTCAAAGAGTTGGACCAACTATGGTCCACTGCATCCCCATACAGTCGCCGCCTGCATTTGTAACTTTGTGCCCGGAGTTTTCTCCGATTGCGTAACTTTACGGAGCAGTTAAAACAAAAAAAAACAGCCAAACAACTGGCGGCTTTCCAACTCGACTTCCAAGTGCGTTTGACAGTCGTTACGAGGCTGAAAGGCCGTAGCAATTTTCACATTTGTCCAGTAACAAAGGCAAAGAGCAGCTTTTCCACTCGCCGAGGGGTCGAAGTGATTGCTGCCAAAGCCCAGATACGAAGGATATGCACATGCACATGGGCTAACTTTCAAGCGGGTGAAAAAACTGGGGTTAAAAAATCTTGGTTCACTTAAAAGTTCGAGAGAAGTACGAATCAAGTTCATGGTCCAGTTGTGAAAACTCCTTTGTTGGTAAAAGCTTATAGTGAATGCATGTTGCTTTAAGTTTCGTTAATTTTTTTTATAATTATATATAAAAAAAATATAACGAATATTAAAAATGTTCTTGACATGGTATTATATTATTAAAACTTATTACACAACTTATTTGTTATACGAATCATTTGTTTAACAAATCATTTATTTTACAAATCAGGTTTTTACAAATTATTGTTTATTTACTGCTTATTTATTTAAAATCTTTATATTTATGAACGTCAGATCTGGCCAACGAGTCGTGTACGTAATATGTTCACACCCTTAATTTAAATTCGCTAAGCTTAAACTAAATTCTCTTAGCATAAAAATTTTTCCGTAGACTAAGAACTTATTTTTTTCTATTTACTGAAAAAATAAGTTACCTTTAAAATTTTTAATAACATTATTCTATTTGTTTTCTATTTTATTTAAACCAAAAAGTGGAATATAATAAAGAAAAGGTTAGAATCGGTTTTACTTTTTTAGAAGAAATCAAAGTAAAAATCTTTTTTTAAGAATGTGGTATCCGTTTACAATCTTACGCTTTAACTTAAGTGGCTTAGCAACAAATATCTGATGTACACTAACAACTTGTTGTTTTTATGTACTTATAAAAAACTTATCAGTAAAATTGCAATCCTATTAAGACTAGTGTTTGCCGTTAGAAAAGCTATTTAATCACTCGTAATTAAGCTGACCACACTTCCAACCGAACGCCTACAAATTGGAAAACCCCCAAAAGCGTGAGCGACACTTGCGGCTGCCCCATTAAGCTCAGGCCGGGAAATCCGGGGAAAAGCGGGTGGAAAGCGGGGGGAAAGCGGCGAGAAAAGCGGGAAAATTAGTGCGGGTAGGAAAAGCTTTTACAGTTACCCAGCGCACTTAATTGGAATGCACTTGAAGTGCTCAAATGCTCAAATGCAGTTGAAACAGAGAGAGACTGCTGCACCAAAAAAAATTGAAGTACTCGCCAGCGAATTGGCTGCCGATTTTATTTCCTTTCCTTTCCCCACAGGGCCAATTACCAAAGATCGGAATTACCACAATTCCAGCACTTGGCCAGTAACGTTGGGAAGGAAGATGAAGATGAAGTTGGGGAAAACCACTCTGGCCATAATCCGTTTCAATCACAGAGCCCTGAAACTCGCATCAAATTCGATTTGATTTCGTATTTATATTCAATTTATTCTAGATATTTGCTGCTCTATGCAGCATTTTCCACATCGATTTGCTTTGCTTTGGCTTGCGCTTTTTGGCCTTTGCCAAAGCAGCAAGATGAAATCAAGCAAAACTTGTGCATTTCTATTTTATTTTATTTTACTCAATGCCAAATTGAATTGAATTCGATTGGGGACTTGCAAAGGGGAGTTTCATAGTTTTTAGAGTTTTTTCCGCAGCTGTAGCTGTAGCGCTAATGTGATGTAACAAAGGGAAAATTGCCGCATTCTGATCCCATAATTTATGGATGCGGCTTAACCAACCCACAGCCATTTTAAAAATCGCTTAGCGTTTTGCCTCGAATGAAACATCAAAGATTTACGAGCCATGATTAAGGCACCCTAACAACAAAAACGGCCGAAAACAAAAAGCCTGGATTTCGTCCTTTTCGAAAGGAGTACAAGTGTTTCTTGGAAAAGTGTTTGGCTAAAAATGAAATTCCCCCTCTTATTTATTGAATGTGGTGGGCATGAAGGGGAAAGTCAGCGACTTTATACAAGGACTTTACTCCACTGTTTCGGCCTTCAGATAAATATTAAGAAAATAAAAAGCTTTAAATTTTTATAATTTTTATTTTCCTTGAAAACTCATAATCGATTGAACTAGAGAGTCATTTTTAAAGCTTGGCTCAAGCAACCATTTTATATGCACTACATATAAATATTATTTTTGATTTGACTTTAAACTTTGAAATAAAAAAAAATTATTACCCGTGTAAAACATCTCAGATTCCTACATTATGCATAGTATGTGTTTTAGAAATACTCACGAGCTGGGGGATAACAAAAACAATACATAAAATTAAGTAACTTTGAAGTACAACTTTTTGGTTTGGTTGATTTAAAGCGATTAAATTTAGTTATCAATTGGAGAAATGTTTTTTAAGTTTTAGATAATTTATTGTAATGCATATGCACAATCTTTTTTCACAAGAAGTCTGTAGTAATTTCGTTTGTGTTACCACGATTTAGCAAAGAAACCAATTAGTTGTTCCTGAACAAAAATAGGACGTATTTTGTAATTAACATGAGCTTTCCCGCGGGGCATTGCTTATGCTGACCAGAGATTTTCCCCGTACAGCTTCCAGGCACTCAATCCAGTTGAAAATGCTGCCTATAACATGGCTATATCCTTTTTCTCGGTGTGAGAACCCAGTTAAGAGCAACTCCAGAGTCGATCCCAAACAGCCGATAGCGGACAATTTGTGTGGGCATCTCTGGGGGATTCCCCCTCGTTTTGTTTTTCCCCCCCTTTTAACTCCTGGACTGGATTTGCATTTTTTGTTTATTTGCGGCCCGAATCCTTTTGGGGGCTTATAGTTTTGTAATTGTTTCGGGACGAACCCCCGCCGCTGTTTTTGCTATTTTCGGACTGATTTCGAATGCTTTATCCCTGCGCGGGCACTGCTTTAAATTGCTCGGTGCTCGCTCTACCGATTTTACTCTGTATTTTTCCGTGTTGTTTGGGCTAGTGCGCAATTTGCATTTCGGGAAATGGCGGAAAATTGCGCGCCTCGAAGCGTGTGAATAATGTGTGAGCTTACCGAGCTTACTCGCTCCGAAATGCGGAGGTTGTCACTCGGGTGCCGTTCCAAAATGATTTGTAGGCATTTTAATCTAATTAATGTTGTCGCAATGGAACCTTCACAACACAGGCAATATACTCGAAAAAAAACTTACTGATTTAATCGAGAAAGTCATACAATAAAATACTTGACGCGTCTGACTAAAAAAAAAGTTCTAGCAATTAAGACATCTTAGTGTGAATGTATTTTTCTTTGATTTTTTTGTGGGTTACAATTGCTATCGATTTCATTTTACGAAAACTATTGAATTCCTTCAGCTCAGGCGTAAAGACTAACACACAGCACATATGGGTAAGAGGTTTTTATAGAACTTTTTGCATAACCGTTGCTAATAAAATTGGTTCTAGTCATTACGTTAATTGATTCTGCAAAATTATGATTAGTTCTTATATAAGACCACTTTTAGTGTTTCTTAAGAATGTATGTAACCTTTTTTGACGAACTATACTAATTAATAAGAAAGCTCAATACAATAATACTCGCTTTTGAGATAAACAATTAATTTAATTTAGAATGGCAACTACACCCAAGACAAAACTAACAAGATGAGTGCTAAATTAAAAGCACAAAAGTATAAAAATAAAATGTATGTGGCTTAAAACTCACCCCGTAGACTATAGTTCTACTTCGGTATAGAAATAAAACTTAAAAATAAATGGTTTATGTTATTTAGAATTGAATAATTAATACTTATACTTTTGTACTGTATGTTGTTTATTTTCCAGACACACGTTTTAAAACTAAACTTTCAGTGTATTTTCTTTGGGTGTAGTTAACATTTTTTTCTGAACAGGATAACTTAATTTATTTTAAGCCTGACTGTTTACGATGGTTTGTTATTTCTTGCACTTTGCTTCGCATGCAGCGATATCCTTGTAAAAATTGTTGCCTTTAGTTTTTAGCGTACATATTTCTTTTTTTTCACATTTATTTGCTGATTCGTCATATGTAAATCCTCGGCGAACGGGATCAGAAGGTTTGCATTTCCTCCTAGGCTCAATAAGGGGTTCGCAGTCAGCTTAATAATGTTATTAGTTAATAAAGTCCAACCCAAAAAATAATACAAAAACTCACAGTTTTCTAGGCCCATTACAAAAACAAGTAGGGTTATTAATAAAAGAGTAATAAGAATCACTTTCATTTTACGAAAATTGTTCAGCTCTGGTGAAAAAACTAACACTCGCTCCTATGGATTCGAGGTTTTATAGACCTTTTTGCAGAACCGTTGTTTATAAAATTGGTTCTAGTCATTACGTAAATCGATTCTGGAAAATTGTGACCAATTATTTTATACTTCTTAGACATCTAGTGTTTCTTACGATGTGGCATTGTTTGAGGAACTATATAAAATAATTATAAAACTCAAAACAATTATCCTCGCAGATAAACATTAATACTATTTTACAACTATCGATATTCATTACCCCTTTATTAAAGCTTGTTCGATCTTTTTTCTTGTGAGAACATATTTTAGTTTTTAGCTTTTTAAAAACTAATAAATTTTAAAACTATTAGTATTCAACTTTTCTCTCTCGGTTTCGATGAAAATCGAGACGGGAATCCTAAAAATCCATTGCTAATTGTCTAGCAAGTCTTATTCCCTTTTTTCATGATGATTCCATTCTTCAACTTTGTTCTGATGCAGCCATTACGCGCACTTGTCGTCGGCGTTGTCATTATGCTTTCATGGCTTTAGTTTTGCCCTGGGCATAAGTTTTATAAAAAAAAGAAGAAATATGAATACAAGAAGGGCTAAACGAGTGCTTGGAGCGGTGGAAAAGGGAAAAGTACCAACAGGAGCCAAGTTGTTGATGTCTTAACGACTTGCCGGCAAATAGGAAAAGTTTTTGGCAAACTCTTTCAATCACTTTTCGTTGATTGCTAAATTAAAAAATAAATACATGAAATTACCTTAAAGACAAATTTCGTATTTTAATAATTTCTTTTGAAAAAAGAAAAAAAATAGAATATAATTTTGTATTTTTAGTAAGTTTTTGTATACATTTAAAACAAGTTGCAATTAAATTTATTTATAATTTATTCCATTTTAGGTTTATATTATCGCATAAAAGACAAAGACATCTTCAATTGTAACATGAAAAGTTTTCCTTTATATTTTATTTCGTGTCAATGTTTTTTATACCAAAATTTGTAGACATGTTTAACCATTATAAATGGAATATTTTAATTTTACCAATAGTATTACTTTTTGCACTTATCTTCGCATTCTTTTATGCTTTTGAAAAAAGTTCCTACTGTTTCACAGCCTGCAAAGGTTCTCGATCCACACGAATTTCCACGAATTCTATAACTTATTCGCTCAATTAAAGCATTACACGACCCGATGCCATATACCTCATCATCGCAGATTGCTAAAATTTATGGGAATATTAATATAAATAAAGCCTCGGATTGCTCAAAATATATTAATCTAGTTTTCTTCATTACACTTACGATCTTTTAGAGGCGAAACAGAACCAAATATGAAACAAATAAGGCAAAGAATTAAAAGTAGATGCATTTTAAGAAGAATAAACTCTTTCCTTTAAATAACATGAAACGACTAAAATACCATTGCACTAAAGAATTATTCATTAATATTGATTAATTTCCGCGACTAATAAAATTAAACCACGTAAAACCATTTAAAAATTGAGTGTAGTTTTTTTTATTTTAAACAATGTGAAATATTGTGAATAATATTATTTTTTGCATTTAGCTTCGCAAGCTTTTACGCTGCTGAAGAAAGTTCCTGTAGCTGAACATCCAGTTATGTGCACGACCCTACACTTGTTTTCAATAGGTATATAAACAATTTTTGTAATTAACATTTTGCATAGTCCGACGCCACGATAACTAAAACCGCAGGTTGCTATATGATATAAAAAAGGACTTTATTAACAAGATTCGATTCGGTTGCCCAATAAAATAACTCTAGTACCATCTTTTAATGCCGAATCACAACCGAATGGGATAAATATTAAGCAGATAATAAAAATAATTTGCATTTTGAGTTTTCTTGAAGAGGACTGGCTTGACTTTGACTGACTTGGGATGACTAAATGTCAAGAGCTGGTTACGACTTAATTAATAAAATACCTGGGAACAATGAATTGTTTTATTACAATCAAGAGCATAATATAAGCTTTCGCAAATCTATAAGTTCAACGACTTATTGTATTTGAGCTTATTTATATTGCACCACAAACAAAACACTTGTTTAAATTTTTTAATTGGGAATTTGTATTGTGTTTTTTGTATTACCTGTTAAATGCATTGTTTCCAGCAATTAGCTTCGCAATTACCTTTTCGCAAATACCCTTTTTTGTTTTTAATTTTAAACGTATTTTTTAAGAACAAATATTAGCTTATGTTTTAAATGTTATGTTTTTAGCTTTTGCAAAGTTCCAAGCCGCGATAAGTTTTTTACTTAAGATTTTTCTTTAAATTTATGTGATGTTTTTCATTTTCATTCTTTGTTTGTTTTCTAGAATCAGGATCCAACAAAATGCCGTTTCAATTGAAAACGAACATTTGATACGCAATTTCAATAAACAGATGATAACAACACTTAAGCCCCGGCAGTTCTAAGCACCCCAGCCACTCCTTTGACGCTCGATAACCAGGTGATTGTCTTTTTCTCATATTTCGCCGGTAAGTCCTCCTCAAGGACAACTCAAGTCGAGGACAAACGGCACAAAGCAAATATAAATATGCTAAAGGGGAACAACATTTGAGAAGAAAATATATTTTTATTTGTTTTTCGTATCTATTTTTTTTCCCTTTTTAGCCCAATAATTATTATTTGATGCACACAAAGACCAAAAAGTTGTATTATTTTGCTTTTGGCATATATTTGCAAAGGATACGAATTCTAAAAAGAAAATCTAGAAAAGGAAAACGATAAATGGAAAATGTCCATGAATGTTTTCTGTTAAAGTCAAGTCTGGGCAATGAGCCAAAATTCAATTAAAAACTTCAAAAGCCGCCTAACAATTTCCAACTGCAATTAGATGAGAGAAAACACACACAGAAAGTCCTGATTGCAACACTGAGAACCAGATACAAATGCGATATATACAGAAACATGGAAGCAGCTAAGATACAAAAACTTCGCTTTTCCAAAGTTTTAGCTGTTATGTTAAAAAACCAGCTAAGGGCTGCAAAACTGCAGTTCATACGTCCTTTTCGCTTTCTTTTATTGTCGATGTCCCAAACTTGAAAAAGGAAAATCATTGGCTACACAAAACTAAAGTTTGTTGTAATGGAAATTTTAGAAATATTAAAAAAAAAATTACCATACAATTTTTCCTAAAACCAGATGGTATTTACTATACATTTTAAATGATCTTATGGAACATTTTTAAGATTTGGTTTTAGCTTGGAACATTTTTAACTTAACGAAAAGATAAACAAATATAAGCATGGTAAAATTACTAGTTTCTTTAAAAATTTAAAACAGCACAGTTATAATTTAAAACCTATACCTTTATAAGTTAAGGGAAAATTCTTTTTAAATTTCAATTCATTATTAATTTTTAAATTTGTATGTCAATAAGTCTTGCTAACCCTCTTGACTCTTATTTCACATAAGAGTTTTTAAGTTAATTTTAAAAATTTAAGCCAATAATTTTAATCTGATAAATTATTTAGTTTTATAGTCGCATAAACTTTAATACGCCCATAGAAATTTTTGCATTATTTATTTTCAATTGGTCATTGACAAGCTGTTGCCATACAATTTTTCTGTATGTTTTTATTTTTTATGTCGATTTGATGGCTTCAAAGTGATAAACAATAACATCACCAAGCCGCCAATTTCAGTTCGTAAATGTTTTTAAGTCCCAAAAAGGGAAATTTGTTGTGAGAGAGCCTGGTTTATTTATCCCTTTGTTCGATTTGTTTGCCTTTCAACTCTTCATTTATCATTTGTTATATATGCCAGAACGGATTTATGTTGCCGCTGTCAAGGGTTTCATTATTATTTGTTTTCCGAGCCCCAACGCTCATTCGCATTCGCAACTTTGCGGCATTTGACATTTGCATTTTTATGGCAACACTTTCAGGGGCCGCAATTATTTCCCCATCTCGAGTCCTGCGAATCGAAAATTTTATTGCTCCTGCATCCGCAGCCTCGTATGTGTGTGTGTGGACCTTTATCTCCCTTCGTTTTTGTTTTTGTACAGGGAATTTGGGTGGCAAGTCGAGGCATCAACAGTCATTTGGCAAATATATTGCAGTCACAACATAGCATATAACACATCAATATCCGGCGCGGCCACGCCCACCCACACAATCCTCCCACTCCAACGATTTGCACATAAACAGTAAAAGAAGCAATAAGCGAACGAGGGACGAGGGACGCAGGACGAAGGACGAGAGCAAATTGAAAACGACAAAACAAAACTGAAATGTTGCGAAAATACAAGAGTGGCAAGGGAAGTTGTGGGAAAATATAGGTTTTTGATGCTCTGTAACAAGAAGGAGAATGTATACTATTCGAAAATCCGTTGAATTTTTCATATTATATTAACAACAAAGTTATTCAACAAAATTTACGAGAATTAATGTTTCGGATATATTTTAGTTCATTTTGAAATTCGGTGTTTCAGCCTCAGCCAAAAAGCATGCAATTTTTATGAAATTTTAATATGTTTCATTAGTGACTTGAAATTCATAAAACTGTTAGTATGTTTGTTATACCATTCTTACTTGAATGTTTAAAAAATTTAAATATTTGGAATTTAAAATTTTATTATTATAGTATTAATCTCCAAACTATTCTATCTGAATTTTTAGTTACTCAAAAATATGGCAGGTGTTTTTTTGGATTTTAAATGTTCTTTTTGGAATTTAATTGCTTCTTAAGTTACTGATATACCCTCAAATCCTTGTGCACCCCTTAACTGAAGTACAAAACGAGTACAACAAAAATTTGTTGTACCGGATATCCGCTTTTCAGCATGTGACGGAAGTTTTTGTCCTGCTCGCACCCTTTAAGAAATCGAGTTGGAGCTCTGATAACTTCCCTTTCATTTTGGAGCTTGCTTTTTGCCCTGTTTTCATTTTTGTTTGTATTTTTCACTGGCAAAGTGTTGTGCGGCCTCTGCAAGATCTTAATTTCGATATTGATGTCAAATTGTCGCTTGGTTTAATTAAAAAAATCCACAGAATGCAGCAAAAGTGAGGCAGGAAAGCAGAATCCAGAGACAAGGCAACAGAATTGGGCCCAGTTGTTGAAGGCCGATGTTGTGGGTTTTTCGTTTTGCTCTTCTTTTTGTTTTTGTGCCCTTTTGCAGTGTGTTTTTGTTCCATAATTCCCGAGTGGCTCGATTTGGAGACCAACACGTCGTCGAATGGTCCACATGGTCTGGACTCCGGAGTTTCATTGTGGCCACAGACTTTCAAAAGTGAGCATTTGTACTGCATGAGGAAAACACTTTACAGCCTAAGGATGCTGAATATAAAAGATTTAAATTGCAGGAGAATCAATTCAATTTACTCCTTTGCAAGATTGAAAAGATATTTATTTATAAGGCAAATTATGATTGTCACACTTATCTCAATTAACTAATCGTTAGTGTCAATAATTGCAGTACTTATATTTTGTTACACGAAAACTTAATTAAGTGGTTTGCCTAATTATCGAATTTATAGGTCTTAAAACGAAAAATATCCTATTAATCTTATCCTTATATTATTTTATACAAAAAATAACTTTTTAAATTGGCATATATTGAATTTATAAATTGGCCCTATTAAATTTTTCAACGTTTTTAATTTGACTTAAATAAAAAATAAAAAGAAATATGAAAGCGGTCTATAAATTATTTAAGCTTGAAAAATGTTCTGCACTTAAATTATTTAATCCACGTTTTAGTACTTTTTTTTATTCGCAAAAAAATATATATTTTATTCACGGGGACATGTGTTTCCCATAATTTGAATTATGTCTGATGGTTTACCACAAAACTTCTCTCTGCAAATGTCTGACCCACATATGTTACTTGTATTTATAAATTAATCCACGCGAAAATTGTCCATTTCATCAATGCCATTTGAGTTCATCCACAGCAATGCAGCAATCGATGGTCGAGGAGATTTTTGCACTTGTGATTTGTGCTACCCAAAAGTTTCATATTCATTATTTATTATAATTTAAAATTTATTTTGCTTGCATGTCATGACAACGATGATGCCAATTTCCACTGCGCGTATTGTTATTGACTGCTGTTCTTTTGGAAACTCTCTGCTCTACTTTCCATTCTGGCCGACATTTTCAACGCCAATTCGCTTTGATGGGTCATGAAAGATGCAATAGTTCGACTGTCGATGATATCAACAATTTATGAATTAAATGGAAAATCATCAAATTGAATAAACCCACCATTGATGGGCTGTAATGGAGCGATCCTTTGATTGTTTGCCACCACATAAGCAAATGGAAACTATGGTTCAATGGTAGACCGCTTGAAATGATTTAATATAATTGTGGTTAGAGAGTATAGCTTTTGATGGTTAATCAAAACATTTTTTAAAAATTTCGCATTCGGGCTATAAATGTATAATATAGTATATAACCAATTATGTATTGATTTGGTTATTTTCAACCTATCAACTAATTTTGTTTCAAAATTCTTATTTGATTTGGACCTCTGAATTTCCTACTTTAATCCAAAATAATGATTTTTTGTTTCCGCTCGACAATGTATTTGGAAAACAGCTATAAACTTATCTGGAGATTGCGAAATATAATTAAGCGAGTGCAAATTGAAATACACAACGTGCAGTCAGCGAGGTAGTATCCAAAATAGTCCCACAAAAATATTCACACAAACTGCAAAACTCGGTGCAAACTTTGTAAGTATCCCAGCGAAAAGGACTTGTGCTGTGCGATTCTTAGAGCTTTGCAGGCAGCAGGATGCTGGCTTGTTGGTATTGGCCTTAGTTGGTTTAACTGGTAATTGCAGTTTGGAGGGGGGGGCAAAGTGAGAATTACCCCAAAAATGGGCAAGAAAATGCGTTCGCGGAGGGATACCGACGGAATTATAGCCCCTGACCTCGGCGGCAAAACTCAATTTTATTTTGTTACTTTCGCAGAGCAATTAAATTGCTTGGATTAAGTGCAGGGAGTTTCAAAAAATTGTATTTAAGTACCTTTCAAAATGATATGTGAAGGAAAAGTATTTACCATTTTTTTAAAGCGGCGTATTTTTACCCTTAATTTGAAATTGCAGGTAGTGAACAATATGTGAAGCTTTCAAAATAGTAATTTTTAAATTGATCATATTTAAAATTCTTAAAAGTCATTCTTTAATCAATTTAAATGGTAAGGCAAGTTGGGCTAGTTTGGCACATGTATGTAAACTTTTACTTAGAGTTAGATGTTCAAGTATATTTTGACAGAGAATTTTCCCATATTTCATATTTACAATCCCTTTCAAACAATTGATTCAATTGCATATTTCTGGCTCGTAAAACGCTTTGGCAAAACAACACGAAGCTGGATTGTCTCTCAGAAAAGTTTTGAGCTGTAAATAAAACATAACCATTTGGCACACTAACAGTATGTGGAATGGAAATCGTGCCAAGCGGGGTCAAATCTGACTTTCTCTGTAGTTTTTCTCTCATTTTGCCCTGCAGTCGCTGTATCTCAAAGCAGCGTACGTGAACCAGAACCAGAAAACGGAAAAAACAATTTCCTCGCTCGGAACTCCAGCTTTAGTTGTGACCCAATAATGGCACAACAAAATGGAATCCCTTTACCAATTCCCCTTATTTTTGTTTTCTATTTTTTTTTCTACTTGGCTCTCAACCTTTGACCATGTTTTGCGATGAGAGTTGCCGTTGATAGCATGTGGCCTGTGTCATTAAAATCATATGCTGCGCTGGTCAAAAACTGGCGATTTTTGCTGGGAATCAGATACTGTTGACTTGCAGCCAACCATGAAAGAAAGTGAAACACTCACGCCAACTCTTGGCCGGAAAATGGTGATTTTTGTGTTTTTGGGCTTTTAAATACCTGGCAGAATTTGGTAATTAATATAAACTTTATTTAGCAAAATAACATATAACACCTTAAATGTTTATTCCCAGATATGTTAAATTTTAAAGAATTTGTTCCTTATTTAAATGTGTGGAGATTGGCAACTATTAAAGTATAGTTACTTTGCTGAACATACGATAAAAATTGTGCCTAGGAAAGTATCACTGCTCTCCCCTTTGATTTTTATTATATATTTGAATTGTATTTTTGTGATAAGTTTTTTTTTTATATTTTGACAAATGTAGAATTTTTTTGCTGAGTAAAATAATTAAATTTTCTTGACTGTTATCTTGTAAAAATTCGAACCCATATTTAAGCCGCCTTCCAGCCCAATCGACCTCACTTATTTGTGGAGCCTAGTAAAGAAGCGTTTATTGTAATAGATGGGCTTTGTTGGAAACTTTTCAATATCTGTTTGGGGGGAGGAGTGAATTCCGCTGGAATGTGTTCACTGCAAGTTGAGGCCGACGTAATGTTGTGTGCCCCATTTTGCGGCCAGAGCTTGAATTTCTCCTATACCACCGCCCCCTTTGTTCGCCATCATGAGTGGGCGGTGGTGATGGTGGTGGTGTGCATTGAGTTTCATGACGTCATTAGCGTTAATGGCTGTCCATGTGCATTATGCACAAGTTTAAATATTCATTTTAAATTCTTTTTTTGTTTAATGAAAACTTACACGAGCTGCAAATGAGCAAAGACTTGCATTGAAAATAACGAGCCATAAAGTGTTCGCCATTAAAGTGGCGTTCTGATGACGAGGTAATGAGGTGGGTTGGTTGGGTGGCTTTTTTGGGCTTGGGCTTGGGTTACCCCCTCTTTCATCGCCTTTCATCGAATAGTTGAAAGAATTTGGCCCGTTGTCATGGCGACCTTTGTTTCCACTTTGTAAGCCAAGTCAAGATAAAGGATTAAGTTCCACGTGGCTTCTGTAAGTCTCTCGACATTCCACCGAACTGCTGGATTTTGGTTAGTCATTAATGAGGTGATAACACGAGTGTGTGTGTGTGTGTGTGGGTGTGGGGAGGTGTGGGAGGTTGTGGGGGGTGTGTATCCACGAAGTTGCCCTGGCATTATCCGATTTCATAATGAATTTAAGCCAAGCAATCTGTTAAGCTTGTGGAATTACATTCAAGGCACTCATTTTAAATGGGAGAAGGGCTTACAGGTGAGTCTAATTTGGGTTAACTTTTATGGTTTACCTGCGAAATAATGGTTCTTCATTTGCAAGTTAATTTTACGAACGATGGAAAAATATTTTATTTCTTAAATATTAAAATATAATGCCAATTTTAAAGCATTTTATCCATAAACGGGATAATGCTGTCATTAAATTGAAATCATTATATAAATTGGGAATATTTTAGATGCATTTTTTATATACTTCTAATAAACTAAAAAAAAACTCTTTTTCTTAAGAAAAAGGATTAAGAATTAGGAAATATTTTATATATATTTCAATATGTTTTTAATTATAAACCATTTTATTTAATTATTTTACACATTTCTCTTTTTAATCAAGGTTTTATGTCAATTTGGCATCAATCATTATATAAATTGGGAATATTTTAGATGCATTTTTTATATACTTCTAATACAATAAAAAAAACACTTTTTCTTAAGAAGGATTAAGAATTAGGAAATATTTTGTATATTTTATTTATTATTTTTATTTTACACATTTCTCTTGTTAATCAAGGTTTTATGTCATTTTGTTTTGATGATCGGATCAAAACATATTTTTCATAGCAAAAGAAAAACACTTAACCATAAAAATACAGGAATAAGTGCAATTTTTACTTCATATAGACATGAAGTATCTTCTCCCTTATTTTTTTTTTGCTTACCATGGTTTTTTATAGCCTTTTAGGCTTGCCACGTTTTCCACACTGGATGTTGCAGTTGAATATGGGTGCAATACCCCTCTTTAAAACCTTTATATGGCCCACTTATATTCTGCACAGAAAACCAACTGGCATGAGTTGGCTTAGTCAGCGCTTACACGCAAAACTTGCACACACATCAGGCAGTCGTAGAAAAACAGCATATATCTATATGTATATTTTCTGCGCATATAGGTTTTTATTTTTTTTTTTGTTGGACTACATTCAACGAGGCATGCAAAATGCCACCGAAATGAAATGTGCAAACAACAACAGTGAAACAGGAGCAACAACTAGTTTGGTCTGGCTGCTGGCTTTACTTTTAAATTATTCTGCACAATTTTATTTCGTTTTGACCATGGTTTCCCAAAAGGTGTTAATCAAACGGTCAGCATGTCCCACATGATAAAGGTCTGGGGAGTGGCAAAAATCCCCGAGGATTCTCCCGCTCTGAATGAGCTGGCCCTTAGCTAGGTGATTTTAAAATTTTGTATCTTGTTATTCAGGTCAAAAAGTGTACAAATTGAATTACATTTTAAAAAATAGTTATATTTATTAATTAGAAGTCTACACCCAAAAAAAAAAAGCTATGTAAGTTAAGAACATCTGTTTTCCTAAAGATGTAACTAAGTTTTCAAGCTATTTAAGCAAATATTTTTTATCTTAGCTTAAAATGATAAAATAGATGACTTTCCAAAACCTCTTTTTGGTTTTAGAAGGTATGTTCCTTAAAAATATGAAATAATCTCTAGTAATAACAATTTATTTTACCTAAGTTAATTGCAGATTTTAGTTTTCTTGTGCAACATTTACTTTAAAGTTTTACTTAGTTAAGCACTTGGACAGTATAACCATTCCCTCCCTCTTAAATATACTTCTAGAATTTTGGAATGTTGCCTGCGTTTCAATTGTTCATCGGCAATTGAACTAGTTCCCCAAATCGCACTCGATTGCCCATGCACCTCGTATTATAAGTTCCGGCTTGGCCTTGTTTTGCGGTTAAGTCCCTTATGCCACATGCCCCGAAAAGTATGCCACATTGTTGCCGTTGCAAATATCACTTTTTACGCTTTTTGTGCTGCCTGCATTTTATGACTTTGCTGCAGTGTGTGTGTGTGAGAACAGAGTAATTGTTACATGCATTCAAGTTGACTTGCTGCGGTTTATCTGCAATACCCCTCCCCCCCTGCCCCATTCCTTTCCCTTTTGGACCCATACAATTGGCAATTTAATGCCACGACAATGCCGTATTATTAGTTATCCTTGCCATGCCCCCCAGCCCTTTGGCCCCTCCCCCCTCCACTTTTTGCCACGCCCCCTGTGAAACCGAGCTGTGCATAATAAATTAACCGCATGGCCGGTTCGAGTTTTGCTCATTAAAGCGCATTTGTATTTAGTTGTGCATAAAACATTAAGCGAAAATGAGCCAACGTGACCAGAACAAAGCCCATGTCCTTCCGATTTGCATAAATCTGTATGTGTGTGTGAGTGTGTGCATATTTGTTTGGGTGTGCGTGCGTTTGCGTAATTACACATGTATTCCGACGACTGCCCCCACAAAAACGAATTCATTTCCATTCATATTTATACTGCAAAGTGAGAAGATTGCCATCAAACAAGGCATTTCACTCCGCTCCTGTGGGATCCCCTGTAATTATGTGATTAAAACGCTCTCGACTGGTGGGCCTCGTATTGATTTTAAATTGAATAAACTTATAATTAAGTGAACAGCCTTACACTGGACTTACATCAATGTGGGTTGTGTTTTTTTTTTGGCGGACTTTGCATTGCAAGCAGCAAAAAGAATTATATATTTTTGTCTTTCGTTAAAGCTCAATTTATTATTTTTTTGCAATTATTTAAAATGAGTGCAGTTAACATTAAACTAAGAGTTTAATTACTCGTAGTGCTAGGATGAAAAATAAATAAATAAATAAGTAAAAAAATTAAAAATTACTCTAAATTTCTAAGAATACATAATTGTCTCGAAAGCAACACAAAAATTTAATTATATATCGAAAGTAAATATTTCCGGAACAAAGGCAAAAGTTTGCCTTTCGATAAAGTTTAAAATGATTCTTCTTAGTTGAATACATGCCACTCAAAGAATTATCACAAACTAAATATCTTATTAAAATTCGTTTATACCTATCGTTTGGGATATTTTTCCTTTCCACAGCACAAATAGTCTTAAATTCAACAATAACCATTACCATAAGTTATTTCCTATTTACATATTCCATTCACGGACACAAAAAAAAAAACCCCGCCCATATAGGAAAGGAAAACCCAAAACGTTATGATAAACTTTATTACACGAGTCCGCAGTATTATATGCATGAATTGCAATTTATTTGCTAAATACCGAAGGGCAGGAGCATGACCTTAGGAAAAGCCACAACATCTTTTTTTTTGTGCCCTGTCACATTTGCTTAGGCATTCAGTGGGAAAAACAATTTAAACTTTCATTACACTCAACACATTATGCCATCCTTCGTGGCCGTCACACATTTGGCCACTTGGGCGACACTCATTCATAAATGCGAATGCGAGCGTCTCAGTCTCTATGGGAGTGCGAGTGGGGCAATTTTCCAGCTGCTTCACATCCTTGAGCTCGACTTCTTCCTGGGTTTCCGCTCTCCAACTTTTCATTCTTGCGCACCCTTGGAAAGGGTATATGATATTTCAAGAATTTTTATTTGATGGGTTAATTAAATTACAGGGATTCATTACAAAAATAAATGGAATAGTTGTTGAGTAAATTGAACTTTGTTTCCTTAAAAAATATATTTACTTATGTTTAAATTAAAAAAAAAAAACAATTTTTATTGCAAATTCTAATCACTCTTCAATGTTTCCACATTTCTATATGAAATTAAGAGGGTTAAGGGAAAAACTTGTTGATTTTTCATTTTTCCCAAAAATGGATTTTTGTCGAAAAATTAACTAAGCCTAGTTCCTTTAACTGCATACAAATTTTTCTTTTAGACAAAAATAGGCAAACTTGCTAAGGTTTGTGGTGTATGCTCTAAGATGCTCCATTACAAATTACAAATTTAAATTAAAAAAAGGCTTTGCAGAAAAGCGAAACAAAACCTGCACATTTGTTTCCATAACTTTTTCCCAAATATGGATGTTTATCGAAAATGACCTAAGCCCAGTTCCTTTAATTGCATAACTTTTCTCTCAGATATCCGATTTTGAAAAGGCATACCTCCTAAGGTTTGTGGTTTAGTGTTCTTCGATTCTGCATTTAAATTACAGTCTTGTATTTTGTGTTGATTTTCTAAGCGATTTAATTAAATTTAAATTAAACAAAAGGCTTTGCAGAAAACTGACTTAAATCCATCACATTTAATTCCATAACTTTTCTTACAGATATCCGATTTGGAAAAGACTTAGTTCTGACGGTTTTTGGATTAGTTTTCCATAAATCTGCGTTTAAATGTTGGTTTGTAATTTCGGGTCGATTTTCTTGAAATTTTGATGATGGTACCCCTTTCAATTTTTCCCAAATATGGATGTTTGTCGAAAAATGACCTAAACCCAGTTCCTTTAATTGCATAACTTTTCTCTCAGATATCCGATTTTGAAAAGGCATACCTCCTAAGGTTTGTGGTTTAGTGTTCTTCGATTCTGCATTCAAATTACAGTCTTGTATTTTGTGTTGATTTTTTAAGCGATTTAATGAAATTTAAATTAAAAAAAGGCTTTGCAGAAAACTGACTTAAATCCATCACAATTAATTCCATAACTTTTCTTACAGATATCCGATTTGGAAAAGACTTAGTTCTGACGGTTTTGGATTAGTTTCCCATAAATCTGCGTTTAAATGTTGGTTTGTAATTTCGGGTAGATTTTCTTGAAATTTTGATGATGGTACCCCTTTCAATTTTTCCCAAATATGGATGTTTGTCGAAAAATGACCTAAACCCAGTTCCTTTAATTGCATAACTTTTCTCTCAGATATCCGATTTTGAAAATGCATGCCTCCTAGGGTTTGTGGTTTAGTGTTCTAAGAATCTGCATTCAAATTTCACTCTTGTATTTTGTGTTGATTTTTAAAGCGATTTAATGAAATTTAAATTTAAAAAAATGCCTTGCAGAAAAGTGAACCAAAACCAGCACATTTAATTCCATAACTTTTCTTACAAATATCCGATTTGGAAAAGTCTTAATTCTGAAGGATTTTGGATTAGTTTCCAATAAATCTGCGTTTAAATGTTGGTTTGTAATTTCGGGTCGATTTTCTTGAAATTTTTATGATGGTACCCCTTTCAATTTTTCCCAAATATGGATGTTTGTCGAAAAATGACCTAAACCCAGTTCCTTTAATTGCATAACTTTTCTCTCAGATATCCGATTTTGAAAAGGCATACCTCCTAAGGTTTGTGGTTTAGTGTTCTTCGATTCTGCATTCAAATTACAGTCTTGTATTTTGTGTTGATTTTTTAAGCGATTTAATGAAATTTAAATTAAACAAAAGGCTTTGCAGAAAACTGACTTAAATCCATCACAATTAATTCCATAACTTTTCTTACAGATATCCGATTTGGAAAAGACGTAGTTCTGACGGTTTTTGATTAGTTTCCCATAAATCTGCGTTTAAATATTGGTTTGTAATTTCAGGTCGATTTTCTTGAAATTTTTATGATGGTACCCCTTTCAATTTTTCCCAAATATGGATGTTTGTCGAAAAATGACCTAAACCCAGTTCCTTTAATTGCATAACTTTTCTCTCAGATATCCGATTTTGAAAAGGCATACCTCCTAAGGTTTGTGGTTTAGTGTTCTTCGATTCTGCATTCAAATTACAGTCTTGTATTTTGTGTTGATTTTTTAAGCGATTTAATGAAATTTAAATTAAACAAAAGGCTTTGCAGAAAACTGACTTAAATCCATCACAATTAATTCCATAACTTTTCTTACAGATATCCGATTTGGAAAAGACTTAGTTCTGACGGTTTTTGGATTAGTTTCCCATAAATCTGCGTTTAAATATTGGTTTGTAATTTCAGGTCGATTTTCTTGAAATTTTTATGATGGTACCCCTTTCAATTTTTCCCAAATATGGATGTTTGTCGAAAAATGACCTAAACCCAGTTCCTTTAATTGCATAACTTTTCTCTCAGATATCCGATTTTGAAAAGGCATACCTCCTAAGGTTTGTGGTTTAGTGTTCTTCGATTCTGCATTCAAATTACAGTCTTGTATTTTGTGTTGATTTTTTAAGCGATTTAATGAAATTTAAATTAAACAAAAAGCTTTGCAGAAAAGTGACTTAAATCCATCACAATTAATTCCATAACTTTTCTTACAGATATCCGATTTGGAAAAGACTTAGTTCTGACGGTTTTTGGATTAGTTTCCCATAAATCTGCGTTTAAATGTTGGTTTGTAATTTCGGGTCGATTTTCTTGAAATTTTTATGATGGTACCCCTTTCAATTTTTCCCAAATATGGATGTTTGTCGAAAAATGACCTAAACCAAGCACTTTTAATTGCATAACTTTAAAAATGGGTTACCTCTAAGGATTTGTGCTTTCACTATCTATGAATCTGTATTCAAATTTTGGTCTTAATTTTTGTGGGTATTTTCTGTGCGATATATTAAAATTTCAATTCTTCCAGAAAAGTGTTTAAAACCGGCAGTCCCAAGCCTGTAACTTTTCTTACAGATATCCGATTTTAAAAAGGCATACCTCTACAGTTTTTTTAGAGTAAATTGATTTTTTTTCAGATTTTATTTAAGTGTATTTTAGTTGTCAAAAAACTTAAACAAATGTTAAAATTTTAAAATAAATTTTAGTTGTATTGAAGTGTATTTAAAAAGCAGTTCTTTCAAACAGCGTTTCTTTCATCTTCTTGTGTGAAATTTTCAGGATTTTTGCGGCATTTAGGGTAGTTGTAGTGGCAGTTGAGTAATTTCCAGCAACATCTGTGGGCAGCCGTCGCGTTTCCGCTTCCCTTACACCCTTCTGCGACTTCCGTTTCCGCTCCTTACCCCTCTCCACCCGCCCTTATCATTATTGCTCATCAAGCGTTTCTAATGAAGTCGTATAAATTGAAAACTTTCAAAGCATGTGAGCGTGTCCTTTATCTCCTTTCCCGCCCATCACTTTGTCCTTTTTGTGGCGTTGCGGCTTATGTGTTTTGCTTTATAGCCTTCTCGGCTCCATTTTTTCCGCTCGTCATTTTAGCCAGTGTTTTTTTTATATCTCTCCCCACCATTAAATGTTTATTTTCCTGCGGTTTTTGCACGCTTTCTTTGGATTTTGTTGATGTGTATTTTTCGGACTTTTTGTGCAAACTCACATAATCAGCTTTAAGCTCTCTATGCCTGCAGCTTTGTAAGCTGGCACACACCAGTAAATATTTACCAGCAAACTCGGTTTGTTTGTTCGGTCTCGACCGCTCTCGATTTAATGCTAATTTGGTGTTTCAGGCTCGTAAATAATTACAACTGCCCAAGGACAGACACGAGCCTTAGGTATAGTTTAGTTTTAATGATTACAAATGATTAAATAAATATATTTAAATGTACATTTGATTTGTATATGTAAATGATTTTGTATAACAAAATGTTAAAGAAAATAGTAAAAACAGAATATTATTTTTAAAATACATACACCAATCTTAACTATATTATTTTAATACCAATATAATATTTTGCAATGGAAATGTGCAAATTCATGACCTTAAATAAATTTTAGGTAGTTGTTTTCTCCAAACTATTCACTTGGGATAATTTGGGACAAAAGTCTAAAGTTTCTTTTATAAAATGTTTTCAAATTTTAAATGCTATGTATCTTTATATAACGTCAAGATTTTGTATATATTTTTGAAATTATTATTATAACCCACTTAAGTATTTTATTATTTCCCTGCGTAAATTTGGGACAAAGCTATCAAATTCCTTTTCCTTTTTTAACCCTCATATATATTATTATGTATCCACTTTAGCATTTTCTGTCATGAAAATGTCACTTTTTGGTTAAAACTATTGAAAACTTACAAATTTTGAACATCTAAATTTTAGTTTTCTGAGCTGGGGCATTTTTCTTTCTTGCCTTTATAATGGTGTGCCGCTTTAATCCCTTTTATATAGGACCAGTGCCGCCAAGCTGCTGTACGGATCTGAATCCTGATTGTAATTGCCCAGCCTGTTCGCCAGATACTGGGTATCAGGAGCCTCGACCCGTTAATGAGGACTGCAAGGGAGTATCCAAAAAGGAGACCAAGGAAAGCAAATGTAATCCACCATGCAAAGAAGCCCCCAAGAAAGAAAAGTCTAAGAAGCCCAAAAAGAAAGATACTAAAAACACAAAATAAAAAGAGTTTTTGCCAATACTTAAGCAATTTAAAAATTCCAAGTGTTTATGGGAATTACTCATAAGATTCTTTAGCATTCACATGCCTTGGAAAGCTAAAAAATCAAATTATGGTGCAGATCAAAACCTCCCTTAACTTGGCTTTATTAAATTCAATTACACGCAGCTCATACATATACACCTAAATCCATATATACCTCACATCGAATCAAAGTCAACCACCACAAATATTTTTTCAAATTTAATTTTCCTATAAGAAAAAAGGCAAAAACATGAAGATACGGTCATAAGAACGTAATAAAAGGCAATAAAATTCGTATATAGAAAAATATGGCAGAGCTGCAGACAACAAACAATTTGTTCAAGTTAACGTTTTCTCTCCAACAGAAGTTTTCTTTTCCTTCATCTTTATTTTCCCGACCTTTCCCGCTCTTCCACGCTTTTCCTTTGGCTCCTTGAGGCGCTCTAATTTCATTTGCTCCCTGGAGGTGGAAAAGGGCGGGAGGGCTTGTAATTGATTTCATTAAATCATTTGCCTAGCGAAGGAGAACGCAAATTGTTAGACAATAGGAAATTACTGAATTAGAGCCATTTTTCCAAAACTCCTTTTCCATTTTGGACAAGGGAAAATCAGCTATGACATGTTGTCCAACAAGTTATTGCATGTGTAGCAGACTTTGCTTATTTTTTCATTTCCCATTTGCATTTTTCTTTTGCGTTTACTCAGTTATTTGCTTGCGGCTACTGAGTCATAAACATTTTTCTTTTCCAATTTCCTTTGGAAAATGCATGAGCGGGAAATCGATGTTCAAAGTTTAGAGTTTTAGTTGCTTAGTGATGTTTAGTTAGTTCTTAGGTTAAGATCGATTTCCTAAGATATTTCTTAGTAAGAATATTTGTAAACTAGTAAGAATATTTTTGTTGACACTTAATAACCTTTTTCTAAAGTTCCAAAATATCATTATTTAAATAAATAATGTAGACGGCTTTAAACTAAAGCATAAAGTATGATAATTGAAGAACAAAATTCTATGCATCATATGATAATTAAATAAGTATTGTAGACTTACAAGGAAGTTTTAATATTTGTTAACTTTTAAATTATATATATAGAAATAAACCAGTAACTTTTCTTTTTTAAAGTCAACCACAATTTAACAAACATTACTAGAGTACATTACTCATTTCAATAGTTTGTTATGCTTTAAAATTTTATTATTGAGTTTTGAAAATATTTATATAAGTACCTAACTTTTGAGAATTTTATTTTTCCACAATCTGCATTTTTTCTGTTTCCTTAAATTGCAGCTCCCTTTTTTCAGCTCATGTGTCACCGAAATTGTTATCCTTTCGCTCGGTGGCTTACTCCTGTCGCTTCGCAAATGGAATACGTATTTTTCTTGGCTCATCTTTGAAATCTCTGCAGCTCCGCTAAAGCCAAAGCTAAAAGAATCTTCTTCTATTTCCGCCCGTCGGAGCTCTTGGCCTCATCCACATCCACTTGGCCCGCTTTCCGCCGTCGTCTTGCCCATTATATATGCATACCGATGCAAATTTCTGGCCGGGCTTCATTTATCATTGACGCTCTGACTTTTATTCAAGCCATAACTTTCGGATGCGTCTGGGCCGGACGTTGATTTGACTGGCGAATCGGAGGTTTTGAATTCCGATTTTGATTGGCCCGGATTGATGACTTCTGTCTGCTTTCCTCGCCCCTTTGAATTCAATTAATTAGTCTTGTAATCGGCATCAGGTGTCGTTTTTGCTTCCTTCCGCCTTTCCCCATTGTGTTGATCCTTGAATTCGCCCTCTATTTACTGGCAATTGCGGCTAACGATTTATTTGCATACAATCATGCAATTTGCTGGTGCTGCTGAACTGAGGGGGATTTTCATTCACCCAAGTGTTTGCTCTCCAAGTAGCTAATTAGTTGAGCAAATTTTGCATCGCTTGATTGGGCGAAAGAGTAGATTTCATGGTTCAGGGGTTAAGGTTTATGGTTTTTGGAGCACTTTCAATCAATAATTGTGGCTGCTTTGTAATACGGTTGGCTGCAAGTATTGGCAATTTTGATGCAAATATTTAATATGGCAGCTTGACTATTTTCTATAGCTGATTATGAATAAAATTCATATCATTAATCCAGACAAGTTTTTTAAAAAAAAATTATATATTTTGTTCGATTGTAAGAATCAATTAATTTGCCCTTATAATATTAAGGGTTTGTTTTTTCCGATGTTGCGTAATTTTTTTGATCGTTTATGCAACTATTATTATTTATATAATAATTATTTTAAATTATTTAATAAAAGCTTACTGTTGCTTAAGTATTTCTCCTAATCGGGATAGTTTTTATTGCTATCGTTATTTATGCATATGGCCGTCAGCAGAACATGTGTGTGTGGGTAAATAATATGAAATATTAAATGCCACTATAAATTTGCTTGTCTCCAACTATAAATAGCTGTCGAGCCACTTGAAGCAACACTCGCAAATTATGTATACGCGGCGTTGGCCTTCGTAGGGCGTTTAGTAAGTGTGGGTGGTGTGGATTTGGTGGGTGGGTGTTGTGTGGTGTGGTGTGGGATATGCTGTGGCAGCTGTGGCTTGGACCAAGGACAAACATTTTTGGTAGTGCCTTGTTATTCCTGCTCGTGCGTGTGTTAATGCCAACACGTCGCGCTGTGTTTGCGTCTTCATGCTTTCCAATTAAGTCGAGGAGATAAAACAAAAGCTGGAACAAAGGTAAAAAGCCAGCCGAAAGTTTCGGGACAATGGCGTTGACTGGCTTGCTTTTGCTCTGCTTTTGTGTTTGTTGTCCTTTGCTATTTGTTGCCTGTCAAAACAACTTTAGTTGGGGCCATCATTCATGTCGAATAGAGGAAAAACATTGCCAGCTATTGGGCGCATTCCGAATAGTTAACATTTGGAAAGGAGATTGTGAATTGCGAATGCGAGATGGAAATCGATTGAATGGCAGTTTGTATCGTACCGCATTGTTACCACATACACACATAATTAGGCCGTTTATGTAAGAGATTGTTAATCATGGCAAAGAATGAGTGAAGCGAAACCAAAGTTCGGCTGTAACTCCGACCATAAATTGATGGAGCTCTTAGAAAGCAAACAATAATTATGGATTCAGGAAATTGTAAAGGAGAAACATATTTACATGCAACATTAATTAATACTTGCAATAATCAAACCACAATTTTCGATAATTAAAGGAAGAAAACTGTCATTTTTATAGCAGTGCGTCCTACTTTGGACGCTTTAAAAAATTTGTTTTTGTATAAAAACCCTAGGAAGTAAAGGTCAAATCTCATACCTACTATTTTCCTGCCGATTATGTCCTCATTCTCGACGAATTTTGATCCCAATTAGCTCCCCTATATGTGCCAGCCACTCACTTTACTTAATTATGCGAAAAATATTATTTTTCCACAACCTACGCACTCATTTAATGCCCATTAAGTATTAATGAATTTTGCTGATAGGGGGAATATTGTTTTTCATGCGATTTTTCCATTGATGAGTTTTTGTCCTTGGAAAAGTTCAACGATGTTTAACATTCAAAATCGAAAAGTAAATGATGCACTCAAAAACTAAGTAATTGTATAAAATGTAACAATTGGTAATTTTTTAATAAGAAATACAAGTTTAATCAATCAATTAAAATAAAAAAAAGAACCTTCTTATTGTAATTTGACTTCTGATGGGCCATTATTAATAAACAAATAAAAGGAGCAAATTAAGCTAAGCGGATTTTGATATCGATTACGCATTCATACACACACACACACATAAAGGAAGTGAAAGTGAGAGGAAAGTAGAGAAAGCGAGCTATGAAGTACTGATTGACATCTTTTTGTGCAAACTTCACGTTTAAACTGACTTATAAATTGTTTTTTCTTTGCATACACCAAGAAAAAATTATGGTTTATTGAGAATTTATATCTTTTTATTTTCAGAGTATCTACAACATACAATTTTATTGCAAAAGGGACACTATTTATCTTTGGCGCTATTTAGCATTTAATCTACATTTTATAAGCTCTATATGTTGGTAATTCATTTTCGTTTTGACAAAATTCTTACCATGTCATGATGTCAGGCAAAGCTGACTTAGTAATCCGCTTATGTGTGCAAATTTGGTGCGAACATTGAATAATCAGTCACGCCGTCAACAGACAACAATAATAAATAAGTCATTTGCATTTGTGCCCAGGATGAAAAGGAGAGATTAGGAAAAGCCCTGTTTATTTTGAAGAAATTAGGCCAGTGTAAGGGCAATGAGGTTATTAAATCTTAAAAAGAGCCAAAATGTATTTGACTTTTGTATTTAACTGGCATATAACCAAATTATTTTGTTGTAATCTTATGATTAGGTAAACTTTATTTAAACAACTAAAACTATGTTAGCTTTGTAAGTTTTAGTTGTTTTATTTTTGCTACTTTTCACCTACAAGAATAACACTTATCGCTGTTATGCACTCGACTCCCTAACGTGTTGTTAATTATGTTTCCGGCGGCACTCTGGAAACGACAGACTCATTACTTAGGCAGGACCATGTGCATGAGGTTAACAGCATAAGAACCAAAAATGATTAATGCATGAACTCAGTAGGCAGTGAAAAAATACAAGTAAGTAACTTTAAAAGTTAAAAAGTACAATTTTGATTACACTTCCTATATACTTTTTCGATATACTATTAAAAACATTTAAAACATGGATGTAAGTTTGGTTTAACATGTAATTGAATAACACAAATTATAGTTTAAAGTGTTATAAAACTGCCATTCGTCATTTAGAGCAAGTTTTAAAATTTGATGTTGGCTTAGTTTAATTTTTATATGTATTTAATGTATAATGAGCTTGTTTTACATCGTAGTCGTAGACATTTATTCATGTTCATATACTTCTTTTAAACCCCTATCTAAAATAAACTTTTAAAAATTTGATTTTCGTTTGGTTTAAGGTTTAAAAGTATTTATAAGACAGACTTTCATGCGAAGTGGCTAAGAATTATTTTGTTTTTGAGCACTGGTCATAAAGAACTTTTAATGTTCATACACTCCTTTTAGTAAGCCCAAGTATGAAAGGGTATGAAAAGCCAAGAACTTTAACCACCCGACTCTACCACTTTTCCAGCCCATTGTGATGGCCTGTAAACCTGCAAACCTGTGTTGCAAAATGTCAGCTGATTACCAGAGGAGGGCAGATAGGGAAGAAATGTGTGCTCGTTGGTTATTAACACGCCACGTAAACCGACAGTGACGTAAGACCGACTACGTAACGAAGCAAATACAAATACCCCAGGACTAGACTTCAGGACATCAGGTCGTGTGTGAGTGTGTGGAAGCGGCAGATACTGTTGGGAAAATCAGGAGACTAAGAGCACTGTCGACACCCTGCAGGCAGCGGAAAAGCGGAACGAACTTTCCACGGAAAAGCAACCGGAGAGAAGTATTAACTGCAAGTGGTATTTAAACTAGTTAGGCAACTAATAGCAGGGACAGTAGGTAAAACGGTTGGGCGCAAAGTTGGGCAACTACTTGAGGGTAATTGAAAAAATAATTGCCAATTAATTGCAATTGGTATTAGATTACTGATTGTTATAAATTGTTACCAAGACTTGTAATATTAAAAATACTAAAAAAAAATAGTTTTTAAAGCAGAAGCTATTTGTTTTCCATAGTAAAAACCAACTGATTGGACTAATAACCCCCGGAATACCCTCTAATACTTGGGGGAGTTTAGGGGCAAAAGTTGATGCCCCGTGATAAAACTGCGGAAGCGGAAAAAATGCCGATAGCATCTGCTTGGGGAAAGTGGAAAAGGGAAAGGCAAGCGAACGAGGCTACAAAGGAAGCTGCAGAATGTTTGCCAAGTCAGTTTGGGCCCAACTCTCGGCCTGGAGTTGGCTTCTTGCGTATGCTCGACACACGACACTGTCTTAAATAAGAAAAGCTGGCGGAATAGGGAAAAACTGTTATTCACCTGTCTGCCCACGCAAAAGTACACACACACAGTGCCGCCTCGACAATTTCCCGCCAAATGTGGCAGGGTTTGAGTTTGAGTTTGAGGGGCTTTTTACTTGGCTGGCAGACATAAACGATTTGGAGGGTTAACCTTGTCGCCTGCATTTGCGAGCTGGATGCTAGATGCTGGAGCATCTGAGCCCTCTGCTGTCGAGTTGAGCTTCCGTTCTGAGGCTTCTCGCAAGGATATCGGCTTGTCTTCCGGCTGCGACATCCTTTTGCTCCTGCATTTCTATGATTTTCAGCCAAGTCAAAGGCGAGCAAAGGTTGCGCGTTGTTCTGGTTAACGAGCTGAATGGAGTATCACCAGGTCGGGGAATGTTCTTTGGCATGCTGAGGTATGAAAAGACTTGCTTTCAGAACATTTTTATATATATTTACTGTAGGAAAAAGAGAGCAGAAACTGTGAGGTTCTTGGCACACAATATAGGTAATCCTCTTAATAAGCAATCTGAAGATTTTAAAAGAAAAATAAAACTATTTTTACTTTTCTGCAGCAGAAATATAAAACCTTCTTTATGTAAAAGGTTCTAAATTCCAATTAAATTTTATTTATTTACCATTAACTTTATCCCAATTCACAATATTTCAAGTAGCAGAAAATCCATTAAAAATTTCATCAAGCTACCAGCTCAAATATTTTTCTAGAGAAACCTGCAACCCCAAACAATTTGGCTTATCTCCTCGGGAATCGCTAGAGAAGAGGACACTTTATTTTATGTTATTCTTTATGCAGGGCATGTTTACCTCATCGTAGGCCCTTCGCCATTTTTCTCTGGCCAGAAATAGAAGAAAACCCTCGTTGCCCTGGATTAAAATGTCTTGTGATTTTAGCATTGCTGTGTCATTTTTTAAGCACGACCAAATTAGCGCAACGAACTCGCCCGTAAGTATGCACATGTATATTTTCACGTTTTACGTGACGTATGCGTAATGTGCCAAGTTTTCATCTTGGTCGCCGCTTTTTGTAGTCGTGCCCTGGATGGCAGGCATTTCGGAGTTGAAAGTTAAGTCGTTTAACCTGCATGTGAGGGAAAGCCCAAGTACTTAGCCAGATTTGATGACAGCTGTGCCCCATTTGTTGCCTTCCCGCAGCATGTAAGCAATCACATTAAGCATACGCACTGTTAGCCCCCGATAAAGAACACACTTTGCATTTTGTTTTTAAATGTTTCCATTTATTGTTTTCCTTTTTATGTGTTGCCTCTCTAGTTGATTTAAATTAAAATTTCACTTTTAATCATTAATTTTTTTGTAGTTGTCGAGTATACAAACAAATATACAATATTTGGTTTGTTTTTCCATCTCAATATGTATTTCAAATCATTCGCGTTTTGCCAGCCATTCTAATAAAAAGGAATTTAAGTCACAAAAAAAGGCTCACAATTCAATTCGTTTTTCTGTCTGCGATAAAAAGCAAATAAATGTCTCTTTGAAAACCTAGATGATTTATGCATTCGAAATAACCAATTGGTGGCATTCCACTTTTTTTCTTTTTTCCACTTTGCCTATAATATTTAAATATTTAATACATTTAATCGAAATGTTCACCTTGTTTTTGGCCATCAATAAACATTTAAATAATATTTGTTTCTCAATATATACACATACATATTTCATATATAGTTGTCAATCAATGATTTTAAATGATTTTCACTTAGGTGTATAATTAGAACTAATGATAACATTTCATGTTTAATTTTAAGTACAAGGTTGAGAAGACTCTGAGCTTGGGTATTTAGGTATTTGAAACGGACCATATGTGAATACTAATTTGTGGCATTTTCGTATAGGTCTTAATTGACTTAAATTAATGTGTGTGTGCTGTGTGAGAATGCAAATTAATTACAGTTCGGTTTGTTTGTTTTTTCGTTTTTTTTTCAGCTGCCAAAGTTTTTATATATTATAGTATTATTTCATTTTCATATACGTTTTTATACATATACAAAAAATTAATCAGTCTAAGTACATTTTTTGTATGCCCCTAATGTTGGTTTTTGTTGATTTGAGTTTAAACTAAGGTTGAACTTATTTCATATATATATGCAGTTAATATATAATGTGTGTTTGAGTGTGTGTTTTGTTTTCCGTTCAGCAACAAATCAACATGGATAAATCATTACAAGTACACAGTACAGTACACATACAATCCGCATCGCGTTAGGTTAGCTTTTCTCTCCCATCAACTTGCACATATATCACGACCGATCTGCATTATCCTTCTCTAGTTTAGTTTGCTTAGTCCAAAACCAAGACCTCTTTCTCACGCGTATTTACCAAAGGACCAGCGCTGAGTTCCCAGTGCCGAGTTGCAGTGCTGGGCACTCACGCCCTGCTGCGATTGATCCCTGGAGTCCAGGCACACGTTGATCTTGTAGTGCCGCACCAGACCGCCCTCCCGCATGATCCAGCGCTGATTTTCGGAATCGTCGCACGCCTTCAGCACCACCTGTGACCCCCGGGCAAAGGTCACCAGGGTCAGGCAGAGGTCGTCGTGCTTGATCTCGCCGCGCTTCGAGAAGGCCCACTCCTGATTGCCGCCCGTGTTGTGGCACGGAAAGATTCCTAATAATAAAGAAAATACAAAACAAAATATATCATTTAAATAAAAATATATTTTTGTGTTGGTAAAAAAAACTTTCGTTAAGCATAAAATAAATAAAATAAAATTTTCCTGATTTAATTTTCTTTCTTGTGTTTCTTTCCTCTTTTTCTCTGTTTCGCCTTAATATAAACTTGAGTAACAATATGGTGTTGTACTCACCCACAGTGCCGTCGATTAAGTGGCCCATCGTGTCCAGGCACTCGGTGCTATCCTGTCGGAATTGGCCAACCTCCTGTGGGTCGGGGGCCTGCAGGTCGGGATAGACATTCTCCAGATACCATTTGAAAGGCTTGCAATGCAATTTCTCCTTCAAAGCCAGACGGTCATCAATGCTAAGCGAGGGAAAAGGAAAAACGCACGAGCGTAAGCAATGTAAAATAAATAACTTGGCTAAAGTGTTTTGTGCACTAGAAGAAGAATTTATTTTAAAAGTAAAAATTTATATAATAATTATAACCCTTTATATGAATAGAAATTAATAGAAAATATGCAAAAGTAATTATTAAAAATGATGTTTAAACAAAAAAATTATATATAAACAATCTTAGTTGCCAACAATATATTTTAACCTGTTTATGAGAATAATGATAAAAGTCAAATTCAGGCTTAAAATATTTGTTTAACAATAACAATAAACAATGCTTAAAAAAATATTTCCGATAACACAACTAAAAAATAATATTTAAAGTATATTTGCGAATGTATTTATCAAGAAAATAATACCAATTTAAAATAAATAAATAAAAATAGTAGTAGTAAACGAATATCTTCACTTAGATATACATAGCTTTGTAAATTGTCTTTAAATAATTAATTCCTTGTGTAAACTATTTTAAAGATAACCCATGTTAGATTGTGGATTGTTTCGTGATTTTCTGAATAAATTTACAAAAAAAAATGAATAAAATCTAAACGTTTTTTAGTGTAAGTACTATTAGTGTACTTACTTGCCGAAGGGAATGTTCTTGGCGAGGGGCACGGCGTTGTAGTAGTGCTGCTTGTAGTCATCCATCCAGACCTCCGCGGCACGTCGCGTATTCCGGGCGAAGACGTTGCCGCTTCCGCCGGGGAAGGTGTACGGATGGCGTTTGCGGAAGACGTGACCCACGCGGCTGCAGGGAATGATTTCCAGGCTGCCTCCGCACTGCCAGACGCGGAACGAGATCTCCAGATTCTCGCCGCCCCACACGTCCATTTTCATGTCGTATTTGCCAAGTTTGTTGAAATAGGCCTTGTCGATGACGAACAGCCCGCCGGCAATCATCGGCGTCCTTATGGCCGTGGTGGGGTCATTGTGGCGCATCGCCCGCTCCGATGGACTGAGGTACTCCCACTTGAAGATCAGATTCCAATCGAAACCGCCACGCAAATCGGCCGAGGCTCCGATATACTGGAAGTTGTCCATGCTGATCACATCAATGACGGGACAAACCACTCGACTGGGATCCTCGCGAACGCGTTCCAGCAGCGGTTCCAGCCACATCTCGTTGCACTCTACGTGGCTGTCGAGGAAGGTCAGCACACTGCTCACCGCCGCATCCGCTCCCTTGACCCTTGACCTCACCAAACCCTCGCGCTTGTCGTTGCGAATTATACGCACCTTGTCGATCTTCGCCAGCTCCAGACCATCCTCAGCTGAAATATGCGTTTAAGAAATATTTTAGAATTTGTAAATAAAAAAAATGAATTTATTTTAAGGCGTAAAAGTTAGTTAATTAGTTAGTATCATGGTAATAGAAATACAAAATTTAAAAACTGTTAAAGGAAACGTCTTAATAATTTCAGATTTAAGATGAAATAACAATCAGCATTTTAAGCATAGTTTTTAGCTTAACTTATAGCCTATCATAAACTATATTATGTAAGCCATGGAACATCCTTTAAAAGTATTTCAAGTATTCAAGATGGTTCTTAAATATTTCTGATTTAAGTTAAATTAATTTTCTGTCTAAGATCATATTTTCTTACAAATGGTTATTCTCAAAAATATTAGAACTACTTACGATGATCACTGTAGTCATCAACGAGGACAATTTCGCGTATCAAGTGCTCGGGACTGCGATTAAGGACACTGACAATGGTTCGAAGCAATGTAGATCTGGCCTCATTGTGGAAGGTGATGATGACACTCGTTTCGGGCAGATCTTCGCGATATTTTTTGGTTCGGCACCTGATTTATTAAAACAAAAACCAAAAAATTTATATATCCCATTCCAAAAAGGATGTTTAATAAACCTACATGGGATTTCTAGTGTCGGGTATGTCCCGATTACTGGGCAGAGCATCGCTGGCCTCCTGATTGAATCGATTTCTGATATAGGGATCTTCGCCATTGCGCAGGGCTCCCGCTCGAATGTAGCCCGCCTCATTGAAGTACTCCACTTCGGTGCCACGCCCACTGGGAGCCACTGGTACTCGACCACCAGGTCCACCTGTTCCCCCAGTGAGACCCTGAAAAAAAAGGAATAAGAATTTTTGACATCAGGCTTAAATGTTTATTCCTTTATTCAAAGTTTGTTTCGAACATAATATTTTTTATACTTTTCACTTGGAAAAAGCCTTATAAGTATACATTTGTTTCAAGAACATTAAAAGTTTATTAATACATTTTACTGAAACTAAAAGTTAAATGTTTTATATTTAAATGGTATGAAAATATTCAATCTGCTTATCAAATAAAAGCTTTACTTTCTGAAATATGATATTACTTACAGATTAGAACTTGTTGCAGGAAAAGAATCAAAAAACCTATTTAACATATTAACATATTTTTTAAAGATAATAACTTGTAAATTAAAAAGACCAAAAAAACTGCATTAATTGAATGAATTAAGTTTTTTGAAACACTATGAGCATATTAGTTTATCAGTTTTTTGAAATAAATGGAATTATTTTGGGCTCTAATTTCAGTTTTAATAGATTGGTTTGCCAATCTTTTAAGTTTTCCGACCGTTAATTTAATAGTCAATAAGGCAGTAATCCAAATCAAACCACGTTTCCCTAAAATCCTTACCTGCGATGTCTCCTCCAGAGCCACAATGCCGTGCAACTTGAGGCCGTGGACGGCGTTGCGTTCAAAGTCCTTGACAGACCCGATAAGAATGACATTGCCGCCGGGATCGTCTGCTCCGCTGCCAGCTGCTCCTGCCACCGCTCCCGCTCCCCCACCCCCTCCGCCAGCTGGCGGCCACTGGCGGGCGGTAGAGGCTGCGGCCGCCGAGGAGGAGTCATCCTGGTACTGCTGCATGGCGGTGGCCACCTCACGTAGCCGCAGCGCTCGATTTTCCACCTAAAAGGACACAGAGTGCACGCGGGGTTAGACAATTCTTTTAATTTATTTCTTTAATCTGCGCCACACTGGCGACGTTGACGCCCGTTCGGGGCAATAACTCAACTCAACTGCGAACCATTCGACTGCACTTAGAGAAATACAAAACTTTCATAAATATATACGAACAAAATGAAGAAACATGTAGATAACAAAACTTAAAAAAACGAAAATATATCTTTTAAATTGGACTAGGATAAACCTTAAGTTATTAAAAACTTTGAAAAATAAACAAATAAAGTATCACATTAAATAACAAAAACATTAAGCTACAAAAACTCAAAACTTTTAAGATAAATACAATTGAGCAATCTAATAGTTAAAAATATATTTTTTAAATGAAACCGCATTGCACTTCAAAATTATTATACTTTAAGACTTTAAAAAATAAACAAATCAAAATCTAAAGAAATTGCAAAAAACATTAAGCTTAAATTGGTACAAATTTTGAATGGGACTTGTATTTATACTTGCTTATATAAAAAGTTTAAGCTCAACACATATTTATTTCAAGTGCAAAGGAGAAATCCAAAGGTTTTGGGTTTCGTGCAAGGTTTATGGCAAAGTTTTGCCAAAGTTTTGGCTCGAAACACAACAGAACAGAGCAGAATAGAAACAGAACCGAGAGGCAAAGTATTGTGAACAGTTTTCGTGTTTGCTCCAAGATTAATAATCTATAAATTGCAAATGTTGCCAGCAACGGGAAACCAGAAGCCCAGGCCACGACCACGACCACGACCCAGTTTAAACAATGACCAAGATTCCTCAGCGACACTTGTGCTGAAATAACACGGAAAACCTCTTAGGAGAAAGGCCTGAAACATTGGCGTCGAGTGGCAAATTTAGAAAGTTCTTTAAGACATGAAGATGATAGCCTCTTTAAATTTCGTAAGCATTCAAAATCAAGAAACTCAATAATTTTCATTTATTAGCTTAAGCTTTAATATAAAACCCCTCCCATAAGTAAATCACAAAACCCAGACCTGACAACTTTCGATAAGCAAACGAATAACAAAGTGTCTGGCTCTTTTAAAAATACAGACAATGCAAGGACAACAATGTCACTCAGCAGACACCGAAATAACCTTGAGACCACTCCTAACTCAACCCCACTTAACATGAAGACAATAGATGGGAGTGCATATTTCGGAGATTTTAAGTAAATAATTTATAAGTGCAAACACATTGAGGGATGAAATATTTTAAATAAAAAGGCTGTCGGGTGAAATCTTGCATGTCAAATTAAGCTAGGCATTAAAAGCATATAGAAAAAAATACTTAACGTTCAAAATTGTTGCTAAAGGGCAACATGTTTCAAGCGTAACGAGTGGAAGTGAGAAAGATCCAAAAAAGCAGGCAACAAAGAGCTCTTCTTAAAATTAAAATCACGCATACGCAGCGTGCAACACAAAGTGCCAAAGTCAGCTGAAAAAGAAATCGCTTTCAATACGTTTGCCACACATAAATCAGAGTTAGCAGAGCTCACCCGATAAAAGGGCTCCTGACAAAACTCTTGACAAATAGATTCAACACGAGAGGGCAATTAATAACCGAACCCAAATGAACTAGGGAATGGAACCCTCTTTCAGAGTTCTGAGAAAATTGGGTCACTGTTTGGCGGAGTGAAATGATTCATTTGTCAATTTAGTTGGGTCAGTTAGCCAGCCAAGTAGTCAGTAATAGCGTCATTGAATTGAGTTGGAGAAGCTTTGCTACTTAAATGGAAGCAGATGTTGAATACTCGTCATATTGATTGAGTTGGATTTGGTTTCGAATTGGTTGAAAGCCTTTTTTAGATTTCAATGACTAGTGGTATTATTTGAAATTAGTTGTATTTTTAGTTCTTAATTTAGGTTATGAAATTTGGTTCTCTTTTGTTAAATTGAACTTCAGATTCGGTTGAAATTGATTTTAAAAATGATTTAAAATGTGTTTTGCAGCATCATTTGAAATGACAGCCAATATTCAGAGAAAACAGTCTGAAGATGAAAGTCAAGAGTTCAATTGCAATTACCTCCAGTCAATATGGGTTTTACTTCAAGACCATCCACTGCAATTTCTGAGCTTCACATTACAAACACCTAGAGGCTGGCAGAAACAATCCAACTGGTACCTAAACTGTTCCATAAACAAATCGGATTACGTATACGCAGCGTAAACACAATGAAGCGTGGACCAAGAAGTAAGCCTCGAAGTCAAATGCATTGTGGCAGAACCCCTTCATTGAAGTTAAGCGAACTGTGTGTGTGTGTGTAGTTTCAATTCAAATTTCAATAGTGTCTTAATTAGTTTCATTGTTTGAAGTGGAAACTGGGGACACTGATTGGCCAAACTTTACATGCTAGCTCTAATAACGCACTCCATTTTCAGAGCTTTTTTTTATCCCAAGATGGTAGAAAATAAAAATGCAAACTTTCCTCTCCATTTGCAAATTTATTTGTCCTTTGGGTCCAGTTTACTCCCATTGCAAACCGAATCTATTTATGGATATTCCCGGCAGACCAATGTCTGAAAAATTATACCACTGACGTCAAGGGAAAGACGAAACTTTTTGCCCACGCAAAAAGTTCAAAGTCAAGACTCCATATCATCTACTTCTCGAGCTCATCAGATTCTAGTTTGTCATTAACTTTTTGGCAAAAAACTATCATCAACTTTTGGCGACAAGCTTAACCAGGGCAACAAGTTGCCATAAATGTTTGTCTTTTTTTGGTCATCTCTGCGTTCATTGCTCGAGTTCAATGTTTTGCAGCCAAATGAAAGAGAAATAGCAAAGAAAAGCAAATTGTTTTGAATTGAGTTCAGAGCCATTTGATGGCATTGATTGTTTTTTTGTTTGGGGTCACAGAGAATATATGATTTTTATTGCGAAATGGGGGGAAGATTTTGTTTATTTTTCCATTTTAATGATTTATGCGCAGAGCTAGGATGAAAAGCCACAGAAGCTAAACTCAATTAACTATGATAAACAACTGAAAGCTTAAAATAATAGTATTAATAGCTTTTTGTTTTTGATTTATCTGAACTTTGTTGGATAATATTATGTTTCTAAATAATTTTATTATGAAATTGTAGATATCTTGACTGTTGTTTTGAGTTAAGGGTTTTTAAGTTGTTTCTTTTTTTATTATTATAATTATCTAAATTAAGCTATAATAAATAACTGAAAGCCTAAAATATTTACTTATGAAATTATTTATATCTTAACTGTTGTTTCTGAGTTAAAAGTTTTTAAAATATTTATTTTTTTAAATATGTTAATTTAAAAAAGTATTTAAACCCCAGAAAGCCTTGGAAACGAACTCTAGGAGTTTTTAATAAAATACCTTACAATATAACAATCATCAGGCAGTGCAAATACAAAAAATATCCAAAATTTGATAAGCTGTTACCATTTTGCAATGGCCAACAATCGGAAGGAATCGCAAGAAGAGTTCATGGTAGATTCCCTAATTTTGGATACAACCGAAAACGAGGACCTCAAGACAAATTTCTCCACCGCTTCAGTTATTGATGATATCATCTCCAGATCCCTGGAATCCCAGGCAGTTCCGGTAATGAAGAAGCCATCATCACGCATCTCATTTCGGTCTCTATCTCACATAATAATGATGCTGAATAAGACTTTCAAGAAGGCATCATCATCCGAAAATCAACTTTTGTACGTTCAACCGGAGGATATTGATTACAGGCGTTACCCAGAGGCAATCAAATACTACCAATGGGTCGTCGGTATCCAAGCTAAACGCATCAAAACTTTGGAGCATGACCTTCGAACCCTGGTAAATTTGGCCCGCGAAACCCAAAAAATGCTGGCCGACATTGCAGCCGAGAAGAGGGTCACCGAGGAACGTGGTCATGGCGAGCCTGCCATTTAGCTTTTGCATCATTCCTACTTTTGAACTTTCAGTAGAATCTTGCTTAAGTCAAGAGTTATTATAATCTGGTTATGGCTTTAAAATTGCGTTTTAATGGCTCCAATGGGTTTGCAATGGATTGCAGTTAAGCATCGATTTCTTTAAATTTTTCATAGTAAGATCAACGTTTAGCCCTTGCCTCGGAAATGTATATTGCTAATTAATGTTTTTTTTCACAGTACAGAATTACCATTTTCTAATTAGTGACAATTTTCCGTGTTCCCCAATTTTCTTTTATTGCCATTTTCTTTACAAAATTTTAATTTGCTTCTTTAAGCTGACAGTGCATTGGTTTCTCCCCCTAAATCACTCAACCTTGGCCACTATTTGGTTTTATTTTGCTGTCTGTTTGTTTGAACGAGAGTAGAGCCGAGATTTCTTTAATCTTGGCTGGGGCTTCGTGTTTTTCCCACTTCTCCATGGTCTGGGTATCTGAGTATTTGAGTCTCTGACTCTGAGCGTGTGCACTCTTCCAGCTGAATGATTTTCACATCGAAAGAGCTCCTAACTGCATAATTTAGTAATTGGAACGTATCAAATTTAGTTTTCACCCAAACAAGAAAATGGGAAGAAACGAAACAGGCGAAGTTTTATCATTTATTGCAATCTGTTTCGGGTTTTCCGTTTCTTTTTTCTTTTTTTTTGCATTACATTACAGCTTTTATTGGGGGGAGCCACACCCAAAAAAAAAAAACCAAGAAACAACAGAATTCAATTAAAAGTCTATGCACGCCATTTGGAACCGAAAATATTGACAAATGCTCCTTCTGTCGGCAGGCAGAAAAACAAGCATTGAACTCGAACTCTGATAGAAATTGTTTATGCCACATGTCATGGGCCCAGAAATCTTGTTATTCAGTTGGTTTGTTGGCCAGACATTTTTTGGGCCAAAAAGGGTTGCATTGGCATAATCATAAAAGTTGTCCCACAAAGTTTTATTGAACACCGAATTTTGTGGTGAATATAAATTAAAAGGTTTGTCACATGTTATAAAAAGGCTATATTATTATTTTAAGATAAAACATATTTACTCTTCTGCGTTATGAAGTTCAACTTTCGACAGTTTTACTGGCAGGCATTTCCTCTTTTATATTAAGCAACTATTAATGATTGATTATAAAATCAGTTTATGGCTAATTTCCCCAAGAACAACAAGAAATGGCATTGAATTTAAATTAAGTGGTTCAGGAAACCATAAAGTTACAATGCTTTAAATTGTTTCAAAATTCAAAGTTATAAAATCAATCTTACACTGACAACAAATTTAATAATATTAATGTATATTATTTAAAATATTATTAAATGCAAAACAAATTAAATAGCATGATTTAATAATAAAATATTTAAATTCATTTGAAAAATATAAGTTCTAAAATAGTTAAAATTTAATTTGAATGCATTTTATTTATTTTAACTATGGTTTAAATTTTAATTTATTTCTCAGATAGAACGTTTTAAGAAATTTTAATACAATACTTTAATATTTTAAACCGCAATGAAAAAAAAAATGTTTAAATTGAGTAAAAAATATTTGGATTTACTACCTTTTTTTTACAAGTATTTGAATAACTTTGGTTCATAAAACAATATTTACAAAAAGTTAAACTTTCGAGAGTTTCACTTTCAAGCATTTCATACTTTTTATTATCCAAACGTTTTTCACCAACTTTACTCAAATCTTTAACGATTGAATGTAAAACAAAGGTTTGTCTATGTTTAATTTCCTAGATCATCAAAAGAAAAAAGATTTCTATCTACTTTAAATGACATTTTGCGGACCAGCAACAGCCATCAGTTTAATGTCAACAAGAAGATGGCTGGTGATGAGTCAATGGCTAGACAAAGTGGTAAATTTGGAAGAAGTGAGCTCAACGAACCGTGAAAGCGGCTCGAATCCTCTGAGCAAACAGAAACATAATTATCTGTTATGTTTGGCCCACACCAGCGATGGATTGACCCAACAAGTTAATGGGAAAACTCACATGTGCCACCCGGTCTACCGTTTTCCACATTTGCCACATTTGCCACACCTCCCCGATTTTCAGTTGATGGGCGATTGTGTGTGGTGGCAAACTGCAGTTGCGTTATGCAATATGCAACTCTTCTGTGGCATGGAAAACCAAATTGTGTGCCATGCCAACCAAATTGCGGCCGCATCAGCAGCAGCAGCAACAATTGCAAATTGTTTTGGTAGCTAAATTTGTGTGGCATCTTCGTTGTCTTTCGGTTTTTTGTTTTTTATTTTTTATTTGTTGTTATTTGGTTAGCTTCCTCATGACAGCAAACTGCAGCGGGCTTGCAAAACTCAATTAAATACCAAATATATAGTTATTTGTTTTTGTGGCCAGGCTTTGATCTTCCTTTTTATTTCTGCTAAGGTCAGGCCGTAAATCAGTCAACAAAACGAGCTAACGTAGTTATTGTTATTGGTATTATTCGAATGGAGCATATTATATGGTTGCCAATTACAGAGATTGTCTTGAAGATGGATAATGTTTACTATCTGTTTGTGGGAAAAACGATGTATGTCTTTGACCATTATTATTGTTTTTGTTTGGTTTTCTTAGGGTGGTATTTATTGCGATATGCTTTATAAAAACTCAGCACTTTTAAAATATAAAGTCACTTATGTTTACTATCTGTTTTTGGAAAAACCAATTTAGGTTTATGTATTTATTATTATTATTACTTTACAAGCCAATAACAATGGTTTACAATTTGAAATCTGTCTGCTAAGCCAGCTTTTTCCTACCAATTTCTGCAAATGATTTAAAAATACAAGTTCAATTTAGTTTAAAGATGAAGTAATTAATTCTTAAAACTCCCTGCTGTCAACAGAAGTCATTTGCACACTTTTATTAACGCATAAAAATATATATTCCATTTAAAATATAAATTCAATTTAGTTCAAAGATGAAGCAATTTCTTCGTACACTTTTAAAATCACTTTCAGGCAAATTCGGTATTTTTCAATAAGTTAAAGCTATGCCTTTTTCGATAAACGATATTTATTTCTGCACTTCATTATTATTTGTGTTTAAATAACCAATAATAAATAGATTACTTAGGCTAAGAATCTTTTTGCTAAGCCTGCATTTTCTCACCGTTTTCTGCAGCTGTTTTAAAAATATAAATTCACTCTAGTTTTAGGAACAAGTAATCGTTTCGCGGCGGGCCACCGAAGTCATTTCAACACTTTTATTACCATTTTCAGAAAATTCAGTTATTTCCAATTAAAGTTAAAGCTTTCTCAAAAATTGTTTTCCTTTTGTTTGTTAATATTTAATTATGCATTTTATTATTATTACCAATAACAAATGGGTTTCTTAGGCTATAAACCAATTGCTAAGCCTTCTTTTTACCACCGTTTTCTGTAAACTATTTAAAATATAAACTCACTTTAGTTTTAGGATGAAACAATCATTTCGCGGCGGGCCACAGAAGTCATTTCAACACTTTTTATTAACACTTTCAGGCAAGTTTTGTATTTTCCAATTAAAATTAAAGCTTTGTCAAGAGAGTGTTTGCCGTTTGTGTGCCTCGGAGGCCTCTAGATCCGCATAATAGCCGTAGGGGCCACAAACATTTTGGGGAGCATCATTTGCAGTTAGTGGTCCAAGCAGATGAGGCTGCAATAAATTGCAAGTTGCAGCCGGGTGGCAGCTGTTGCATGTTTGAGGTTTTTGGGGCCTGTGTGTTTGTGGATGTTTTTGGCTACGAACTGCCACTGTGAGCGACTTTGTCTAAGTGCCTCACATCCAAGCCCCTGCCATAAAACCCACAAGACAAGGGGCTGCGACAAGAGATCTCTTCATAAAATATATTGAAGTGTTTTACATAAACTGTGTCGGTCGTCGGTCTTCTGGGTAACCAGACAATGGCTTACTGCATTTCGCCACGCCTTCGAGTTTAACCTTTGACTTTTCCGAAAAGAGAAATGAGAGAAGAAAATCAATTAAGGCCAACTCAGAAATTAGCCCGAGAAATTCACGCCTTACATCCATTAATGCATTTTATAATCAACTGGTGGCCACAAATTTGGGTCATCCATTAAAGCGGACTTGAACCGTAGTCATTTGAACAACTATCACAAATTGTGGGCTCTGATATTGCTCTTTTTCCCTTGCTTTTCCTATTATGTCAGTTTCTGGCTGTCTCTGTTTGATTGTTTTCCATTTGGTCTGGCTTTGCCTCCGAATCGGAATGGGTGACTCAGATGTAGACTTTTCAATGATTAAGCACAAATAGAAGTCCGGCAGCTGGTAACGCCCTCGAAAAAAGACAGATAAAGAAGATATTCAGATAGACACAGTGGCACAATTACCCTCATAAATATGATATCTTATATAAAAAAAATGTGTACCTACTGACTTGCTTAACATATACATATATACATATATAAGTAAGTTTCAGTATAAGAAGTGAATAAAACATTTGTTTTTTTGAGGTTTAAATTTAAGCATTAATTTATTGGCAATAAGAACTTATATAAACAGAACACTTTAAAGTATTTAAAATTTTAATGTATACTTCTTTTTTTATACAAAACCTTTGACAAAAATACCTTTTTTAACTTTTAATGAGTATTAAATCGTTAATATATTCATATATTCATATATTATATATTCAGCCACTTCTGTAACTTGTAAATTAGAATGTGTTATAATAATAATAATAATATAAAACCATTCAAGTGAGTAACATATTTGTTTTGTTACCACTTTTTAAGTAATCAAAAGCTTAGCAGATGTGATTAGCCACTCCATTTTATTTTACGCACTCAAAATTTAAACTTCATAAATAACTTTGGCAACTAAAATTGGTATTTATAGCTCAAATAATAATATTGTTTAATATTTTTTATATAGTTTAAGTTCAGTGTGCGATTTGGGAGGCCGGCACATGTCATCAGTCAGGCCACAGTGAGCTCACTCATGGCTCATGGTCTGCTCTGGGATATACAATCGCATGCAAAGAGATACATTTGAGACAGTTCAACAATCGGTTGATGGATGCACTGTTTGCAGAGTGGAGGACAAATTGCCAGCTACTGGCGACAATCGGAGCAAAAAAAAAATACATATAGAAAATAGAAACGACAAATGTGTGGACACATTAATATATAGAACTTTATCTCGCTTCTTGTTGCAGTGCCATTTGTTCCATTCTAACTAGAAACTATTTGCCTCGGGTGAAATTTATACAAAATATAATACAGTTGATCACAAAAACCATCGAACGTGGTCATTGCGGTAGTTATTTGCACTCGAAATTGGTGTTCATTCAATTCATTTGGCAATGTTTTAATTAGTTTATTAGCAATCTCGATGCGGCTGAATACTTAACCGCTTTTCGATAAATGAGCCAATGATTGAGCGATAATGAAGCGGATTAAACATTTAAATTGGCGCATTGCTGGTCTTTTGTGAACGAGGTTTATTTGCCAATCAAAAAAGTATAATGCATTATTTCCCCAAGTAGGTTCAATAGAATCAGTTGTGAATTTTTAAAATCTTAATATCCCATTTTAATTAACTTTTGCCAAGCTTAAATTGAATGATTGATTTAAGTACAGGAATTAGCGAGGGATAAACAAGTAATTATATGTAATGATAATGTAATTTACAAGAGGAGTTAAACATACGTTTCCAAAAGGTGGTTTAAAATTTAATTTATATTTTGTATGAGATTTATAAAATTCGTGCGGTTAAACATACAATATCAAAAGGTGTTTTTAAATTTTATATGATTTTTTTAACAGAGATAAATGTTATTAATGATACTCATTTATATTTTTCAAGAGGTGTTTCTTAAGTTTATTTAAATTGTTTGTCAGAGATAAAAAATTAGCGGGGTAAACAATTTATTAAATATTATAATATTGTAATTTATAGCAGCAGATAAACAAGAGGAGTTTCTAAATTTCTTAAAATTTATTTTTGGAGATAAATATTTAAATGGCTACAAGTTCAACCGCAGACAAAAGCAATCACTGCTAAATGTTCGATGTTTGCCCTTTTCCCCTCGGATCAAACAAGCCAAACAACAGAAAGTCAACATCTACAACTGTTGGCCATAAAAAAAGGAGAAGCAAACCAGAAAAAGCCAACAGCTGAACACAAAGCGGAGGTGAATGCCACTACTTAAGTGGCTGAAAATGTCCGAAAATCGCAATGTGCAATGTACAATGTACAATGTACAGCAAAAATTAAGAAAGAAAAGCCCGCCAGGCAGTTTTCGTATTCAACTGGCTTCGAGGAGATAAAATAAAATAAAAAAAAACGAACGGAATACGAACGGTTGCCCGACAATTGGCGACAGTATTACATGCATTTGAAATGTCTTCGGTTGGACTTTCTCGACTTGTTCAATTGTCATTGTCTGCATTTGCCGTTCAAAACTGGTACTTTCACTTGCTTTTGGCCTGCGCTTTAAAGTCGCATTCAAATGATCATCTTTAAATTGACATTTAAATGTATTTCGATCATGAGTCACGAAAGAAGGTCTCGTCGGAATTAAAATGTCAAAGTGGTTTTTGAGTTGGTTTTAAATGAGCCGCGAGAAAGCCGGGTAATAAACGGTTGTGTAGGAATCGAAAGGCATGGGAACTTTATAAAAAATATGTCAAGAGGGCGTTTTTTGAATAATAAAATAATCCATTTATAAAAATTTGTTAGCCACGTGAAATTTAAATTAATTTTTATTGATTAACTTGCTACTTGAAAATATATTTTTAATGAATATGTCTATAATATTTTCTAATATAAAATATACAATAAAAGTTCCCAAAAAAAAAACAGTATAAAGCACTAAAAATCATTTATAAAGTAGGTAATCCTTTTCCAATTTTTTAACTTTTCTATTTGTTAAGCTAGTAATATTTCCCCCAATCTTAGAATTAAAATGCAAAGAAATTGAAAACACAAAGTTGGAATATCCGATGAAATATATCATGTATACCATTGCTGTAGCTCCATAAACTCATTTTAGTTGGCAGTTTTAAATAATAATAGAAATACCATGATTCCAATACATAGGTGTTATTAATTTAATAATTGTAATGAAGTTTTTACTGCATCATTTGAAGGTCATAACATACTTTATAAAATGTATATGGGTTGCTTTCTGACCCACTTTCAAGCAGCATCCATTTCCCCCAACATTCCCACGCCCCTCACCCTTTTTTTTTTGGTTTCCTAACTCTGGCATCTGCCCATTATTAAATAATAATTATTTAATACCCAAAAAAAAAGACATACAATTATGATGGCAGTGTTTTTTTTTTTTTTTGGTCGTGTTTGTTTCTGTAATCGCCGGCAAGTAGCACTTAGCCAGAGTGTTGTTACTTTTTGCCTTTGTTTTCCTTTTCGGTGGCTTGTGGGCGCCACTGGACTCCCTCATCATGCGAGTTGTTAACTGGTTGTTATTTTGTTGCTTTTGTTATTTTTTTTTGTTATTTTGCCGGCATTGCAGGTCTTCTCCTTTTCGTTGGCATAATGAACTTGAACTTTATGACGCAAAACACGTTAAGTTGACGTACCCAAGTGACGAGTGTTGGGCAAACAACACGGTGTCCCCTTCGCCAAATACATCTCTTGTGGCGTTTTATGCTTATTTTTGTAACATTATTTTTGAGACGAGCCTCGGTTAAGTGATGTTAGGTCACTTGGTTGGAGATTCATGAGGTTTGCGTGTTAGTTGGCCAAGTGGGTAAAGGTCAAACATTTGGGTTTTTAAGATTTTGTTTAATGGTTTGGGATCATTGCTTAAGGAGATATGTTAAGACCTTGGTTTGAACTTTATTATTGGCTTTGGCTTTAAGATATCTTTTGAAGCTTATTTAAAATGTATTTTAAAAACACACATGTAATTTAAATCTATCTTTGTTTCTTTCCTTTAACTCTTAAACATATCTCTATATTTATCACCTGACTTCTTTCCTTAAACTCTTGCTTTTTGTCTTGCTCATGTGAACATTTTTATTGGTAGTTCAAAGTTCTTCGTGTTCGAAATCCACAAAAGAAATTACTTCCTTGGCCACATTTATCATTGTTGAGCCATTTTTGGGTCTCTGCTGCTGGCCGCAATAGGAAGCAGACCAAACAAGTTGTAAAATAACAATAAAAATCAGCCAAACGAAATTGAAAGTGGTCCGGAGGCAACTACCAAAAGTATTGGCAATAGCGATGACAGCGTGACCGGTTGGTATTCAAGAAAAAAAATATTTGGAAATTCACAAAATAGCTATACAAAATAATTAAGAATATTTTATTGGAAATATGTCGTTAGATTTAATAAAAATTTAGAAAATTTCTTTACTGATGATATTATAGATATATATATTTATTATGTATTATGTATTATGTATTATCCCATTTTGAAAAGGCATAACTCTTAAGGTTTCTAGTTTAATTTTTTTAAGCAGTTAAAGAAACGTCTTCCCACAGAACATACTATTCCAAAAAAGCACTCTTATTTATATATAAAAAATACAGACTGAGCCCCAGGCGTCAAAGTCAAATATATCTGCTAGCATAAACTAATATGAAATTCAATACATTTTTTTACTGTGTATTTCGACACCAGCAGATCAGCGATTAAGGTGGTGCTGGAGACCACAAGCGAAACCAGACGACCTTGTGCCGATGCGTTGGGTTGCGGTTAAGTTGCGTAATGGATGAGAGCAAGAAAAAAGCTGGAGAAGCGGCAGCAGCTGCCAAAGTAGCTGCGGTCTTGGCTGCACAGGCGGCCAAGGCAAAAGCGGCCACAGCCGCAGAAGCGGCCAAGGAAAAGGCATCCACAACGGCAACATTGGCCAAAGAAAAGTCCACGGAGTTGGCCAAAAAATAATGAAACTGGCAGTTGCAGCAGCCATAACAGCGAAATAAAATGTTGCAACACCGAGAAAAGGAACAAAACTAGCTGCAACATACAGCTCATTGGCAAAATGTATTTCGGCAAACAATTTAGCACTTTTCGCAGCTACAATAAAAGCTGCAAGGAATAAAGCAACATTCAACATTATTACACTGGTAAAACCTACTTGTTAAACATCTTATTAAGAATGAAAAAAATACATTTTTCCTTAAAGTCTCAATTGCTTTTTTTAGAATTGATTTAATATGCGTAAACTCAAATTAAATTAAACCATATTCAACTTAATTACAACACATTTAAGAATAGTGGTACAAGATTTTAATATTAATATTTTTCTCGGTAATTAAAATATTTTAACATTAAATCAAGTCATTTTGTATGCATTGTATTTTCTGTTATGCTTTTATATTTTATTAATATATGCAACCAAAAACTATATTTTATATTATAATTTTATATTTCATTTATATATAAAATTTAACATTTATAATTCTTTACCCAGATATTTATTTTTACTATTTCATTATAATCTATTTTATCAGTTTATCAGCTGGAAAACGACAGCAGCAACTGCGACAACATCAGCGAACACAGCAGCAACATCAGCGAACACAGCAGCAACATCAGCAACATCCCCCGCAGCAACACAAAGCCGGCAGCAATACAAAAAACAACAGCAGCAGCAGATGGTCCAATGAAAAACAAGGGGTCAGAGGCAAAAATGTAGGGATAGATAACTGGTTTAGCCCAGGCCCATTCAAAAATTGATATCCATAGCCGGTTGAGCGAGAAGATTGTCATTTACGTGGACTGTGACCCCTAGTCTGGCAGCCGGAACCCCCTTCTCCTCTCAAATTAGTCAAACAAAATCAAAAGTCAGGCATGTCTGCAGATAAACATCGTTAATTATTCATAGTAAATCAAAGCGCTCACCAAATGCCAAAGAAGCAACTGAACTTTGTAAATACAACTGGGCGGCTTTGGATTGGGCAGTCTTGAGTTGTTCTGAGCAGGCCAGTTGTCATTGACAGCCGAAACTTAAAAAGTACAAGACGAGTTTTGCGATAAAATGCTAATTTGCCGATTGGCGAAGAGAACTGTCATTAAATGGAAATGGATAGATAAATTGGTACAGGCTTTTGAGTGACCTGGTGTTCTAGGAAATATGTTGTTTAAATGTTTTAAATATGTAAAAATGTATTAAATTTAGAACTGTCATTAAATGTAGATGGGAAGGCGACTAAATGACCTGGTGTTCTTAGAAATTGATAATTACACACGAATAAAATACTCAAATCAGCGTAAAATGTGAAAAATTGGGCTTAAAATATGTATATTGGATTTTTTTTAATTTAATAATTGATAGGTTCATTTCTAACGAAGTAAAGATTTTCAATTTAAAGTTCTCAAGGTTCTGGCATGCAAAATATCGTAATGTGTACACCAGAACGTTTAGAGTATTTTATTTTGGATTTTTTTCATTTTAATTTATATTATGGTTTGGAATTCTAAGCCTATTGACAGCATATATATAAAAATTAATGAGATTATATACCTATTTTTTACTATATAATCCAAGTGACAGCATAAAATTGAAATGGGATGATATTAAATACACTTTTTTCTGTGTAGATTATTTAGAGCAGTCGGTTCCCAGAAAACTTCAAAAAAATTTCCAACGAAGTCCACATTTTCAAATTAAACTTATCAAAGCTCTTTTATCACTCCGCTTTCGTCATTTTGTTTCACACTAATTATTATCCAGCATAAAAACCAGTTCGATTTCAGAGTTCGATTCACAGCCTTCTATTGAACTTAATTGAAATTAATTTCGAGCGTTTTCAAGAGCAAATTACTTTTTTGCTGGATCTTTGGCATTCTTTTGCAATGAGTTTTTTTAGTTTTTTTGTTCTCAGCTGGCTGGTAATGCGATGTAGATTGTCAACCAGAGCGTAACTTGCTCTGTCACGCAAATTTAAAGTTGACTTTTTTCTCCGCTGCCATTCAGATTGAGTTTTTTGTATATGGTGTATAGTGGTGTTTTTTATGGTCCACTCTGTGAAAATTCCGAGCTATAAATCGAATTCATGAGGCGTTAAGGTCTTCGAAAGTATTTTATTTTGAACTTGAAATATTTATAACACTTTTGGGTACTCTTTCCCCCCCCCATTTTTCAGCAAGGCCATTAAAGTTAAATGACTGTCGTTATAATAGATTTTTCGGAGTGCTAGTGCTGCATGTGAGCAAATCGAAAAGTAAACTTCTGAGAAAAGTTTCTAGCTGAATTTGCATATATAAAGGCTTCGTTTGCATATGAGCAACGATGCTGGAGCATCGTCGAATGTCAAGCAGGTGGAAATTATAGCGATGTACAGGCAATACACATGCTTAAAGTGCGTTGCAAAACTATAGCGTAGGAAATAGTTTCCCAGGGCACAAAAGAAGCTTTAAGATATAAATTTATATAAACCTGGATAAAACAAAGTTACTTCTTAACATTAAATGCAAATTAAGTACATTGCATTTTCTTGTAAATCACGTTTCTTCACTGTTCTTTAATTAAATCTCTTTAAAACATGAGTAAACCCATTCGTGACCTCGATGAAAGTGGACAACTTTGCCAACAAAAGAGAAAGTTTAATTTTGAACTCTATTTTGAGAAGCTGCGGGAATTCCAAACGGTTAACCAAAGTAATTAACGCACGTAAAGAAAGAAGGCCAACAGAAGAAAAGGCAAAAACTAATCAATCGGTTATGTAACCAACACCCCGCTGTTAACAATTAAATGAAATTAAATGTGTGATTGACTTGTGTGCACGTTTTTTGTGATTTATTTCCCATTCAAAATCATTTGAAGCCCTCGTTTTGAGACGGGCGTGAGATGGCATAAAACTTGGATATGTTTTTTATGAATGAAATGTCATTGAATCGCAAGACTGTAGATGAAAGATGTAAGCCATCGATCGGATGACTCTAAAAATGGAAGTCATTGGCCAACTGGATAAGAGTGCTGTGAGCTAAAGATGGCTTTTAATGATATAATTCACTCAATAACTTAATAAAAAACTGTACTTTATATAATGCATTTGGTGATGACAATTTTCGCTTGTGCGTAGACAAATTCATCTTTCTCTTTGAAAAATCTAATGATAACCTAACACTAAAAGGTATCTTTATCAATAAAATTATAAATATTTCCACTTAACTGGTTCAGTATGACTTTAATCCACAAACAAAAACAACTGCAATCTTTTTAAAAAGTCAAGAATCTATTATTATTATACAAAATTCGTAATCTATCTTTTGATAATGTCAAATCTTACACACTCGACAGATCAGCATGCAAGCATTATCTTATCGTAAAAGTTTGTAGGTTTAATTTGGTCTGAAATAAATAAACGAAGCACGGGTAGTGGACAGCTTATCAAAAGTGGGAAATACAACTAAAAATAAAATTATTAAAAAACCAATGACCAGTGAGTGCAGTGAGTGGACTGTGGCTGCATTTCCTGCCTTTCATTCGCAGCGCAAAAAAATAAGGAAAATAAATCAAGTTTACATGAAAAATTATTTCGGTGTGGTGGCAAAAAGAAGATGATTGCTATGGGGGGTTTAACAAAACGAGGGAAAAACGAGGACCACAAGTGGCTGGAACTCCGCTTTTGAGCATGTCATCATGATGATGATGATGATGTCGAGGCGAGCGCAATGTTCGCATTTGCACCATAATCGGCTTCATTTGTGCAGATTTACGTTTCAATATTTAAACACTCTACTTTGCTGCTGCCTTCTCCCTTAATTATCATTTTCCACTATTTAACAATTGTAAGTGATCAAAAGTGTAATTAACAGAGCTTTATTGAATTGGTTTTTCACACTTGTTAAACTGTGTGTACATAGATACAGTTCAATGAAAATGGTTTCACCAGCAAAAACAACAATTTTCTCCATTCTTGGGCGATTTTTGTAATTCAAAAAATTCAATGAAAATGGTTTCACCAGCCAAAACTACAATCAAATAAAGATTTTTCCCTGGCCAATTCCATATAAGTAATTCCTATTTTGCATATCATATAATAGTGCATCTTTAAATTGTTATTCCTCAAAAACTCACGTTTAAATCTGATAACTCCATTTCCAATTTATCGGTTGTCTCAAAAAGCTTTTAATATAATTTAATACTTTTTTGGGTTGTTTTAAAAAATGTTTACGCTTTTTTAATAGCATAAAAAATTGTTGCAGATAACAGCAAAGGCTATGAATGGCAGAACATCTCTCACAGTGGTCAATAAATTTAAAGGCTTTTTTGCTTAACACATTTAAAACGTTATAGAAAAAATGTGCTGCATGCTATGTTTTTGCCACCCACTATTACTTTGCGATGCCTCTTGTTTTATTTATTTTATGTTTGTAATTTTATGTATGTAATTTCCCTACTCTCCACACGCTAACAAAAAACAAAAAAAATATATATTTGAAATTTCTGAAATAAATTGACATTTCGCCTCGTGTGAGGGTGCATTTCTTCCTTGTCGTGCTGAAATATATATTTATTTTTTCTGCAGAAAAAAAGACAAAAGACAAAATAAAAACAAAACAAAAATTGCCGTTGCTCTTGCTGGTTGGATAAAAAAATAAACACAAAAAAACCAAATTCAATTGAAGTACACGTGTGTCGGAGACAAATACAATTTTCAGCAACCACATAATAAAGTAAGTATAAATTCCAGACATAAACGGAATAGGTTGAAAAGTAAAATAGATAGAAAATGAAATGGATTTTTGTAGTGGTATATTATTGGGTGTAAGAAACTTGAGAAAAGGTGGAACGTAATGGTATTGTTTTGACTCAATTCATGTGTCCTCCAGAATGTAAAATAGTATTACGCATAGAGATAATTTTTATTTGTGTACTTTATTCCGCAACTTTTGATAAGTATATGATATACACAAATATACCTTTTTGCAACCCAAGCCGAATTTCTTAATGAAATTTTATAAGGTGTAAGAAACTTGAGAAATGTTTAAAAATAACACGCATTATTATTTGTACTAAATAATGTAAAGGGGTATCACGCATAAAGATAATTTTTATTTGTTTACTTTTGTGACACCCAAAAATAGTATTTTATTTTATGCTCTAAAAACTCATCTTCTGATAAGAAGACTCCCACAAAAATACCTTTTTGCCACCCCAAAACTGTCACACTTTCCCTAATAAATAACCAGAAAATGCTAACAATAGTATATGCGTTTTATTATATGACTGGAAACTGACAAGCCGAAAAAACTTAATTAAAACTTGTAAAGTAAGCGACAAAAATACAGGTGGGCAAGTGATGGTGATGGTGGCACCTGGCGATACGTGGGGCTAATTACGAGGTGGGTGAGAGGGTGTGAATGAAGAAAAAAGAGAAAACAATGGGTTATCCAGCTGGTGGCAGGCTACTATATACGGTGGCAATCCAATAATTACTATGCAGAGCGGCATACGCAACGGACCTCTGCGATGCCATCATCGAAATATTCGTTAAAAAGATGATAATGACGATGACTCGAACGGAAGAGGAAGGAAGCTCTACTGAAGGGTGGGTCCGTTTTAAAGTTGGAGTAACTTTTTTTTTCCAGGTATTGCATGATCCGAAAAGCAAGCTTAAAAAAGTGCTAGCCATTCACCATGTTATAAAGACAAAAAAAGGAAAGAACACCTGATGGATAAAAGTAAGACAAAAAGAAAATGAAAGTGAAGCAGTAGAAGAATGTGGGAGATGTGAATAAAAGAGATAAAGTGCACCCTCTCTACAATAGAGTTACAAATACAAAGAAAACAATATATTAATGACTATAATGATTATAATATAATATAGTATAATATAGTATATTCAATCGATTTGTATCTTAATGATAGACTTTCCCACTTTCGGAGTAAATACAAAACATTTTAAACAGTCGATTCCTAAACAGCTAAAAACGAATTTGTTCACAAAAGTTTTTCCAAATAATACAATGTCTAATTTTTAAGTTCCGTCAAGTTGAGTTATTACCCTTAAAAAAAACTAAATACTAAAAAAACTTACCTTTTCCGTACTGGTCTGGAAATAGTAGACCATCACGAACATCCAAATGATGCTCACGAAAACGATCAATTTAATGTTGCGACGCATTTTTGGACAGCTTCTATTTATATATTTTAAACTCCTAATTGGGTTGAGGACGTATCACGTTCACTTCGATTTATTATTTATTTACTTTTTGGTGTATGTTGTTTTGGCAAATGAATTATGCGGTATTTACTGCAGGCAGAACAAAAGCATTGAGATGAGTGCAAACAATATATGTGTTTAATTTTCGTATCTGTTTCAATTGTGTTTACATTTCAATTTTTCTTTGCACTTTTTTCAATCACTTCCATCATCACTCGATTCATTTGGTTTAATTGTGTTTGCATTTTAATTGTTCAACTCTGTTCAGCTTAATTAAATTGAATTTAATTAGGCCTCTTCGTTGAATGCAAACCGATTATCTGGAGCTTTAAATGGTTTTCCCATTTAATTCTCTCTTTTTCACAAATAAATTGATCACAGCAAATGCTGTGTTTTTGTACTTTGATATTGAAAGGATGCCGGATGTAATTATTATTTAATAAGCAGTTAGTTTTAATATATCAAAATAAGCATTTCAACTGAATTTTAACAACTGTTTTGCTTAAATAATTTATCTAATCCAAGACGTTTATCGAAGGGGAAAACCTTGGCAACTGATAAGACAACAACTAACAACATGTTAAAATCTATTTCCAAACGTTAAGCGATTCTCAGACCCACCAAATATTACATCAGACACTTTTAATGGGTGCTAATTAAACACTTCAAAATTAAAAATAAACGGTAACGATTCAATGTGGTTTATTGCTGGGCAAATGGTGGGAAAAGGGAAAGTGAAGCGCAGCTGTTGGCCAACGTTGATTTAAGCGTTTTTTCAATTTGGGTCTCCCCAGACCACTGCAAATCATTACGCATACGCAGCGTGTTACCATCGTTGAGATAAGATAACATTTCTTTTTCTGCTATTCAGTATAATGTTATGGTGTGTAAATCACAAGAATAAACCACAATTGACCACTGTCTTTTTCACAACCATTATCGGTATTGTTTTATCGTTCTACCGTTCATTCGCCATTCACTTGTTCTCATTATTTATTATTGCATTTACCGTTTTGTCGATTATAACGACTGTTGCTAACACGATTTGTTTTTGTTTTTTTTTTTTTTCAAACGCTGCCCGTGGCAGCCGCGTTTTGCCACCAAAAAAGCGTTTTTTGGGCCAGGTTTAGACGGAAATTGGGAGTTTTTTGGGAGACGACACGCGGCAATCGGCGTCACATCGACAAATGGCCAAAAAGCGCAGCGGTCGCCTATATTTTATGCTGCCGCTTTGAATTGGGTGTGAGCCGTATAAGAGTTGCGTTCGAGGCGGTTCGAGGTGGTTCGAGTTGGTTTGACCGCGACATGTTCGACGTTCATCTTCTATATCTTGGCTGGGGCTTGATTAAATTACTTGTTTTGTTTTTGTTTGCCAAGAAGAGGGCTTTTGGCCGCCAAGTATTAGGCAGCTTTTGCATTGTTGTACACAGAAACAAATTTTATTTAATAATTATCAATCAACTTCTTAAAACAATCAAAGACATTAATTACTTTTTATAATATTATTGATTACATTTGGTAGCAAACATGTCACATTGATGTACACAGAACAACAGTTGAATAGTTATCAACTTTAAGTAAAGTTTAAAAAATAAATGAAGAATATTTGATACCTGGAATTGCATCCTAGGCAAAGAAAAATAATTTTCTTGAACCACTTTGGATTTTTGTTTTTATTTAATCTTAATTTTTTCAGTGGATTTCTTCCGTTTGAATGGAGGTATAAGTAAAGTTGATCGAAAGCAAGCTAAAATACGCGGTCTGCGGTTGCCTTCAGTTTTATGAATTCAAATTAGCATTCTTTGGATATCAAGTGTTTGCTTGTTGTGCATTATATTCATCAATTCATAGTAGCATATTTTTCTGCAACAAAAATAGCTACGCTACTTGACCATCAGAAAAGTCTTTAAATAAAATATTAAGAAGTCAACCTTTTTCAGATCTCAAAACTAAAATAAATATTAATGATATGTAAAAATTAAACTTATTAATTGCCGAAAAGGTTAAATGAAATCTTTTTATAATCTTTGTTTCCGAATATGCCCAATTTACTTACTTATTGATTTAATTGATAATATTAAAGTAAATTTTAAACTTCTTTCAACTTCTTTTAAAAAGACTAAGCCATACTGAGTAAATAAATTGCACAACATAAACTTTAACACCTGGCTATTAAAAGCAAAGTACTTTGGCTTTATGCTTTTTTCAATGCTTTTATACTTTTATTAGCATTTTTCTATAATTTTTCAGTAATTAATATTTCAAAAGTTTCAATTGGACTACGTTTGTTTTATGTTTGTTTTAGCATAAAAGAAATATTTTCGCAGAGTCTAATTTATTGTGGGCTGGCTCACTCTCACTGTACATTTACATTTAGCAAAGTTAAATTGTTGGTTATTAATGCAATTCTCTCGGATTTTTAAATGCATCTAATGAAATATTCATTTGAATTGCAAGAACAAATTTCAATTATGCAGATTTGAGTGAACTGCAAAAAAGGGAAGGGAAACGTTTCCCCAGCAACAATGGTCAGTTGTTGATGTTGTCTTTTATTTTTTCAGCTCTCTCACATACGCTAGCTGTACAAAAAAAATGTGCTTTATTTATAAATAGCGTATGTGGGGCAATCCAAAAAAGGAATGTCGGGGAATAGGAAGGATGGACAAGTGGATTCTTCCACTTCCGACCACTCCGCCCATTTAAATTGGCTTAAAAACTCAACGAACAGGCAACAAAGTCATGAATATGCACACATTCATCGGGAAAACGGGGAAAAATAGGGGAAAAGTAAAGGCAACAAGACAGCAAAGCTGAAGAATTCTCGAATAATTACACAAATACAAATGCACAAACACACACTCACACAATGAAAGCGCATATACGTGCGGGCTTTCCATTAGGCGTAATTAGAGCATTTAGCATCGGGGAAAAAGCTAAGAAAAGCCAACAGCAGAAACTGACAGATTGGACTGCATATGTATGTGCTCAGATACCGTTAGTCGAAGTTGCATGCCACACACATAGATACTATACCTCACACAGTTGTACTTTATTTGCACACACGCATGATTGCTCTTTTACCACTCAGACAATTAACTTAAAGTTGGCAAAAGCTGCAGACGGCAGCTGGAGCTGAGTTGGGCGCATTTTCCGTTGGATCCACTTCATAAGGTTATATATCCCAAATTTTATAACCCGTTCTATAAAATAAAATTTGTAATACAATTTGTTTTAACGTTACATTTTTTTTGGTTATATAATCGTTTTCCCTTTAAAAGTCTAAAACTAAAAACAAATCCTTTTCTGTTGAGATTTTTATTTTGTAGAGTATCAGGTTTTTGAATTTTGAGCTAAAAATTAGAAGAAAAACCCTGACTGTTTTGTTTTTTAGTGATGCAATTTAAATTATCCTATTTTTATTGCACATCTAATCGCTTTTCATCTTGGAATACAAATATTGCGTATTCGCCTAGTCGTACACATTCTAAAAATACGTGTTTACTGGGAATTATATGATTGACTTAAGGTTTGTGGACTTACAAAATGTTATGGTATGAAAAAAAGTATTTTTTAACCTATTTTATTGTTCTGAGAACACCAAAACATTTGTATTTTCTAAAAGTACCAGTTCCAATTGGTTGCGCTCAGCACTTAGTGTATTTTGTCTCGCGTCGACTTTCGGCTCAAGAACGATAATTAAAAGTTGGCTAAATGTTGCATGAGTTGCAGCTTCCTTGAGGTATTTCTAGTTCGCCCCACGACCCCTCTGCCACACAACCAGCTACTGATTCTGCTCCTTTTGCTCCTGTTGCCTGCCTGCCTCTTGCTTTTCCTCGTTTTTATGGCTGCCACAACCATTTGATTGCACACCATTTGCCACTGGAGTGTGTGTGTGTCTGTATGTGGGTGTGGGTGTGTGGGAGTCTCACCTTAGTGTTGAAAGCAGCTGAATCTCAACTGGTTTGCACATTTTACTGTCATCTCGTTTCCTTCAGTCGATATATCTGTGTATGTGGGTATGTGGTGTACTTAGAAAAAGTAGTAGTGCGTTAAAAAAAATAAAAAAAAAATATTTAAAATATATTTTTAAAAAATTTTGCAATACGGCATTCACACATTTTTAGAAACTCTACAGAGTCAAACTTCGAATGCAGCGCTAGTAATAATATATTTTTTTAATTTGCCTTATACCTTTTGTTTTTCTTTTTGTATAAAACAAAGTTTACTAATCATTATAAGTTAAGATATTTAAATAATGTAAGTCTAATTACTTTTTCACCTATAAGATCGACTCAAATGAACTTTTCTTTCAGTTCTAACTTCTCAATTCCTTTTTTTTTCTACATCATTCTATCCCACGGAAATCAAAGTGTAAATGTATTTTGTCAAATGCTGGCGCAAAAGTTTCCTGTCCTCGCTGTCAGTTTCCTTTCCCTTATCGCACCCCTTTTGTCATCCTGCGGAAATGTTGAAAATATTGTAAGGAGGCGTGATGCTGCCGCAAATTAATGCATAATTGCATTAGGCACTTCATTTGTGGCAAGTGCTGCCGGAAGTCTTCCTTGCAAACGCCGAAATTCGTTGCAATTTATATCAAGTGGAGGAGAGACGAAGGCAGGTGGAAATCTGAGTGCGTGCGTTTTAGGTCCTTATGACAGACGATTTCGAAAGGAGCTGATCACCGGCATTAAGTAATATGTTTTGTGTGGGTGTGCAAGAGCAGATTTATTGCACTTTGAAAAGTACTTAAGTATGTGATGGCTCAGTTAAAATGGTTTCTCCCATGATAGTGAGCAAAATATGCTAATGTTCCACACTTGAGATTTAACACATTTCGAATATCAAGGGATTTGTGTAAGCTGATTAATTGGTATTTTCTGGAAGGAGTGCTTGTTTCAGAGAATGCTTTAAGATTTTCTAAGACTGTGCTTTGTACAAAAAAAAAACCTTTTTCGTAATTTTGTAAGACATTAATTTGATAGAGAAAATTTTAAAATTTAATTAAATTTTGTTTATAATTTTAAATGCCATTTGTCATCTGTTTAAATGCCATACTAAGAAAAATGTAATTAAGTTTTCTAAAATAAAAACATTATAATTAATTTATATATATAGATATATTTTACTTAAAGAACAAATATTTAGATTCTTATTCTCTTAGCCACAAAGCTTAAAGCAATGAATGTGATTTATTTTAATTTTAATTTTAATAATATTTAAATGTGATGATATTTTTGTCAGTTTCACAGAAAGGACTTTTAATATTTTTCTTTGGGGGTAAGCCTTAACGCTCTCTCACCCTCTCACTTTCTTTCTCTTTGGGTTTGTTGCACTGCATTGCCGGCCTTGGTGCTCTCTCTTTTAAATTTTTCTACTGTAACACCCTTTCTCTCGAAATTTCTCTTTTTCTAAGGTAGGGGTGGCGCTCTCTCGCGATTAACGGTTTCCAAACTTTTGATATTTAACCCCGGCACTCTCTCTCTCTTACTCTCTTTTTCTCATGGGGCTTCATAACAAGCTGTCCATCAGCTGCTCCAGCCGCTGTTTAAATTTATCTACATATATATGTTTATATATATACAGCTCCGGTCAAAAAAATAGTGGGCTAATATATGGACTTTGAATTGAAATAAAAATGATTTTGTTATCCGACATTTGTTTTTATGTTACAAATTTATTATATTTTTTAATTTTTTAGAAATATTTTTACATATATCTATTATTGATGAGGGATTTTATATTTGCCTCGTTTGTTTAATAATACATACTTCACGAAAAAACAAAAAAATTTAAAGGGTAGCTTTTAAACTTATTTTTATTTCTATTTCCATAAGCTACAAAGCAACTTAAATTTTGACCGCAGCTGTATATAGCATAATGGTTTTTTTTGGCACGCGCCTCTTTCGACTTTGTTTGTCTGCCTTCGATTTTTAACCAACAAACTGCAAGTGCATAATGCTGAATGCTAAATGCAATAGCTAACACAAACACAAACAAATGCAAATGACTTAACATTGATTAGTTGCAATTTTTGCTTACACTCAAAATGCGATGTGAACACGTTATTTTATCACTTCTTTTATGAGTAATGGATTTATGATTTTTTACTATTGCTTGCGTTTTCACAAAATATTATTTGTTGTCGGTATTAAATGCACTTTGGTGTTTTGCTGTTTGCTAGACTATTTTGTACAAGGCGTGTGTACAAAAATATACGTTTAACTATTGGTTATATGTTAACATCGAGTGGTTTTATTTATTAATTTAACATTTATTTAGTTGCTACAACGCGGCGACTTTCGTTTCCCGTTTCCTTCGACAGACTAAACTTTTTTATCTCGCTGTCTGTTTTGTGTCTGTTTCGGGTTGTTTTCTTCCCCTCTTTCTGTGTTTTCTTTTTTTTTATTTGGATGAAGTAACTTTTCTGCTTCTTTTTGTCGCGCATTTCCGTATTTTGTTACCCTTTGCTTCCTACTCTTGGGCTCTCGTTCACTTTAAGGGTGCGATTTAAAAAGAAGAGAGAGAACTCTCTTTTATATTCTCAGCCCTTTTGCGCATGCGTGAACCTTGTTTTGGTGATTTTAAAAAATGCAAATACCGTTACAAGTGACATTCCAACCTTTGACAATTGAAATGCAGTTGGTAAGCATTTTATTTTATTTATAAATATACGACTCACCAAAAAGTTTTGAGTTCGAGAGAATATTTTTTTAAAAACTGCATTCTGAGAGATATAAGTCTTACTTTTATCCGATTAAAATTATTTAAAACATTTTTACTATATAATATGTGTTATGACATAGAAATTTATATTTATAGAGTTTTTTAAATAAATTTTTTTATTACTTTGTTGAAAAAAAATAACTTAATTATTTAGTAAGATTGTTTTAACATTTATTTAAAGCACTTTATTTAAAATATGGTTCTTAAAACGAAAAAGAAATGTTAATGTGGATGTATAATTCATGTTCAATGTATTCTTTACTTAATTTCTTAACTTCAGTTTAGAGATATTTGTATATTTCGCCAATGTAAGACCCCAGGCAGACCCAAAACTGTCAGAAATCTGTGATTCACGTTTCACTCTCGATGGAACTTTCAAATCGGCAGATTAAAATCATTCAAACCCACGCGTCGGATGACTGCCAATAAGGCGAACGACATAAATTCATATTAGCATGCATATATTTACACAAAAACACGCAGAACAGAAGACACAGAAATAACCGAACACAAATATATACATATCTCGAATACATATTGTCTATTGAAATTAATCGCTTAACCCTTTTGCATATGTCACGTTCTATTTCCATTCCCCATCCGAAAAATCCTAAAATCCACGAAAGTCAAAAGACAATGGCAGTTGGGTGGAAAATTCGGAAAAGTCTGTGTACTCTCGCGAAAGAACTGAACCGAACTGACATTAAGCTCAAGGACAACATTTTCCACCCGCTGCTGTGCCATTTGTATGGATTATACATGGGTAAGTCATTAATATTTTTGTTTTTCTTAGCATTTTGAGTTTCTAATGCCTCACAGAAATTTACATAAAATGGGGTTTTGTCGCCTGCAAACAGAAGTGTGTGAGTGCTATGAAAATTAATAAGGGAGGAAGGACCCTTGGGTTTTTATTTCCACCTTATCCTTTGTTGTTTATCCCCACCAGTCGAAAGCCGTCTGGGGACATTTGATAAGATTTTGCCATCCTTCTACTTATTTTCTGGGTCAGAGTCCCCTGTTGATTGTGCTGTATATCCTGACGATGAGTTTGTATTTATTTTGCTGTGCATTTTTGCTATCCAAAAAGAGGTAATTTCTCGAGTCATCTTAATTGGTGTTGAACGTTTACAAAAGTTTCTAAAACGCAAGGAGATGTTATTAATTATTTTGGGAATTAGTCTAATAATAATAGTAATGAAAATGAATTCATTACTCAAAAAGTATGCTACAAAACGTGGGTAGCCAATTAAAAGTAAAATTCTTTTAACAGGGAATTAAATTGGTATAAAGAAATATATATAATAACACAAAGGTCTAGATGTTGTACTCCCCCTTTAAATAGTTTCGCAACAATTTCCCTCATAAAATTCTATTGCCAAGCGGAAACCAGACACCTGAAAAACATATGTATATTCCCCTGTCCATTCACTTTCCACATTCCGAGTGGCCCAACTTTCGAAGCCATCCCCGTGAAATGAGTGAACTCTAATGGCCGAGTGCATCTTAGTGGCGTCGCTTCCTCGAGCGGGTAAATTGCAATATTATGCTAGACAGCGACCGGCGACGTAATCGCCCTGAGAAACTAGGAAAACGGGTTAATAATGCCATAAACAAAAAGCGCGCAAAAAAAAAGAGCAAAAGTAAAGACGACACTTTCGTGACTGGCCAGCCAGAGCCAGTCAGCAATGTTTGTTTGTTTGTTTGATTGTTTGTCGGCTGCTGGTTGGTTTGTTGGTTGGCCTGCGAGCCGAGCGGAAAGTGAAAGGCAGCCAACTCGGATGGCTTAGGCCAGAAAAAAAAAAATAGAGGAGTAGACAGGCAGCTGGCTTAGCCATGTGGCAAACACACAATGCCCCCATCTCATGTGCCTTTGTTGCTTTTTTATTGTAGCGGGGCATGCCGAGGAATTAGTGTCTGCCTTATCACAAGGTGGCACGCCTACACTGCAAACAAAACAGATCCATATTACTTATCAATTGGCTTTTATTGAAGGTTTAGTATTTCTTCAATTCTGAAATTAATTAGCAGTACATTCTTATGAATTTTGAAAGAATAATAAAAGCAGTGGTGTATTTGTAATACGAGATGAACAAAGTACAATAACTTAATTTCATTTAACAAAAATTACAGGAATAATATGACCAGTGGACAGTAATCACAAAAGTCCTTAAATGCAAGAAGAAATATTAAAATTTATAAATATTTGCATAGCTTTAAGAATATTGATTCTTATATCAAAATTTCCTAATTGTTAATAATAAAAATATTGCTTTAATTGGCTTTCTCTGATTAATTACATTTTTTAAGAGACTCAGTCAAACAAACATTCGGATTTTAGTTTAAAAAACAAAATCTAAGCCTTTATTTGGAAGCAAATCAAAATAGATAATAATGAAATTTATATTTTTTTCGGTGTACAATGACTGCTGTAATACTTCCCAAGTTGCGGGTTCAATGACATAAGCAACTTCAACGGCAGCAGCATCATTATCATTAACATTATTATTATCATCGTTGCAGTGTGGAATGCGCTCGCAGAAACATATGCTAATAAATTTCTCATAAAAAGCTCTTTACAATGCGAACGCAACACGCTAGACAAAAAGTAAATAAGTCGGCTCCAGTTAAGACAAGAAGACCATTTGATACCGTCGTTACCTTTTGACATTATAATTAGATCAAATCAAGCTGTGTTTCCCAACAAGAAAATTGATTTTTTAATAATTTATATTTAATTATTTGACACTGCACAAGGGTCTCGTTCGTTTTTTATATGGTTCTTTAATTTATCAATGAATAGCCAACAGAAAATATATACACCCCACATTTCTGGTTAAAGTAAAAGGGAATAAGCCTTGGATCATCTTCTCGTATATCCATCATCTCACTTCTTCATTGCAATCGTATATTTCATGTCACAATCGCCTCTCAAGTTATCCATCAAGCTCACCTTCAAACACATTCCCCTCGTATATTATAGTATTCGCCCATTTCATTTTTCTGTTGTGCATTTTCCGCACGCATCGAAGAGGAGGGGAAAATAATAAACATAAATATTTTACAGCTGATTTTCCATCATTTCGTTCGGCTGTTGACACAATGTGCAGCCGGAAATAATTGCACTGTAATGGCTTAATTGGTATTTATGATTGCAGCTCCCTGTACGGGATGATGTATTTCTGCACGTGAGATATCGAGATAATTGTGATTTCATTTGTTGTCCGTGCACTTGAGGCGCCATGGGAGATTTAATTTAATATGTTCACTGCGTATACGTAATATTTCCTCTTTGTCTGTGAGAAGGCAAAGGGAAAAAAGGGAAATGTAAATAAAGGATTATTAAAATGGTAATGTATTCAAAAGACTTTAATTGAAAGGTGTTTAAATATTTTAATTACGCTGATTAAAATAATATTCAAGAGCTTGTCGTGCCAAATGTAAATAGGGATTATTGAATTGGATATACAAATAAAATGTTTTAATTGAAATTTTTTGAAAATTATATTAATCAACTAAAATATAATGAAGTTATTTATTAGGCACTTCTACAATAATTTTCAGTACGTTTTTTATTTACATATTAGTCAAAAACCTTTAATTTTATAAAGGAGGAAAAAGGCTACATGTAATTGAAATGGTAATAAATTCATAAAATTTTAAGTTCTTATGCAAGAACTTTAATTAAGAAAAATATTACTTCTAGTGCAATTCTAAATATATATATATATTAAATATGCAGAGATACACAACTATATTGAGCATAACTCTTATTAGTATTGATTTCTAAGTTTTAACCAAAGTTGCTTGTTGTCCTCAAAACTTATTTTGAAAGCCACCTGCAACTATAATTTGTCGAATGGCTCTTATTCGGCTTTTGTTATAAATTTTCTATGAAAAGTGGCAGCATTTGCAAATGCAATTTGTCGTCATTATAGCCGCGCAGCTCGAAGTTGCCGGCTTTTGCTACTTTATTGGCAACAAATGGGCTGCCGTCGTTAGTTGGGCTCGTTAGCAGTGAAGGTGCACAGCTTATAAATACGTACAAAAGTGCAGAATATTGCATTCCATAATGGCCAAGAGAGGCAGCGAAGCGAATTGATTTACGCCCTGTCACGTAGTCACGGTTGGAGGTCCTGAAAACTTCGCGATGATGGAACTGAAGTCCTGGCCTGGACACTTAATATCCTCTTTATCCCCAGCGCTCCTTTAGTTCGAGCTGCGAAAAATAGTAATCTGTCTTTAAGCTCCAGACCCCCGAGGCCATTAGCATAATCGATGCCACTTTGTTTTCCCAATCCTTTGCCAGTCTTTTCTGTTGATGTTTCCGTTCCCATTCTTCTCGGCATATGCCCCAGAAAGTAAATGAATTAATTAACCATGTCACGAGCGTGAAATTTCAACAAAAGGCAGCATCAACCAAAAAGTGGGAACAATTGCAATGCGAAAATTTAATTAAGTTGCAGCCATCGCAGAAGTAACTTTTCTGCCTGGGGGTATTTCAAAAGGAGGTCTTAATGGGTTCTACCAACGTTCCGTACTATGTATTGTACATATAGATAGAGTTAATATTGCAATTAAGTTTTTCCGTGCAAAAAGTTTACCCTGCTTGATTGTTAAACAGTTGTTAATTAGATTTATCGGGGCTGTCTGGCCAAAACGAAGTTCGCGCGGCTTCTTTAATTAGGTATTCTTCGCTTAAACGAAAAACATTTAACGGAGGAAAATTTCAATGAGGAAATGGAAAACCAAAGTGGCCAAAATAAAATCTAGTAACTATCTGAATTGATTTTTAGGATTAATTAACCGAAGCTTTCAAATAACAAGTTTCTAAAAATAAAATGTATTATTATTTGAAATATAAAACTATAAAAATGTATTAGTACCTAACCACTTAAAAAGTTAGTTTCCAGAGTTTTTAATACAGAAAATCTTAATTTAAACTGAAGTGTGTCTTTTTTATAGTTCACGAGGATATGCAAGCAAGTTGGGTTAAAATAATATAGTTAATATCAGGATTTACTTTAAAGAAGAAACAAGTTAGGTAAAAATTGTTTGTAATATAGTAAATATCAGGATTTCAAAAATAAACAAAGAAGAGCTATCAATTAAAATTTTAAATGAAAATAATTCATTTCCACTGAACAACTTAATAAGTTGTAAAGTCTTAAATTGAAAATATGTTTTAAGCTTGATTTGGGTAATTTGCTGTAGCACTTTGTTTTTAAGTAGTTCGTTCAAGAGGATACGCAAAAAAGTTGGTTGAACATTTTCGCTAAAACAGAATTCCGCTGGCACATCATAACTTGGTCAGCATTTTTGCGTTTCAAACTTTACGTCGCTGCCTGTTGCTATGAAAATGTTTATTTCATATTTCTGATGCCACGCCCACACCAGGACCACGCCCCCTCCCCCCTAACCGCCCTTGCGTATCACCACTGACATGACAGCGTTCTCACAAAATGGATTGTACTTAATTTAACGAACAGAAACTTTAATTGCTCGTGCGATAGATTCAAATTTCCGCTTAAAATGAAAAACAAGTGTTTGCCTTTCTCGTACTTTCCGCTTGTTGTACTAGAAAATGTTATGCAAATTATAAGTTTCACAATTGTGCAGATGGAAACGGATTTATTGAAATTATTTTCAAGTTTCCTGCAAGGAAATTCAGTTGTTTTGCATATCTGCGGATTTCCTGCACAATGTTTTGCATAAGTAATAAGGATTAATTTGAATAAACAAATATTTCAAATAGAAAATTCATATTCAAAAATATTTTTATTAAAGTTTAGACAAGATTTAATTCTATAATACAAATGATAAGGTATATTTTGAGGCTTTAAAGTACCACCATTTTGGTATTTAGAAAACACTCACACAATTTTGCATATGGAATACATTTCTTGTTCAATTTCATGCGCAAAATTCGAATTTTCGGTGACCAGAAGCGAAATGATATTTGTACATTGCATTGATGGTTTGTGGCCAAAAGACCGGCCCCAAACCAATTTGTCACGAACGCAATTAACTATCACTCTGCATGAACGTTGACCGCATATTTCGGGGCTTCGATTTCATTTGTGGCACAGACCGGAAAATTAATTGTGTTCAAAGAATGGAATTCGGAAAGTGCAATTCAATATCCATGGTGAATTTTAAAGCATCATAAGTTTGCAAGGCAAACAAACGGAAAGGACGAACATTGAAAAGCACTGAGTGCGTGACCTTTTCCCTTTGCTTGTTTAATAGATTTCCTTTATACTCTTTGGTTTTACATATATAGTGCTTTCGGTATGCCTCCTTTCTGTTGGCCTATGCTTACATTAGGTTTTATTTATAAGGTTAAATATTTGCATAGTCCTTATACATTTTATGAGTGTCACCAAGTGCAAAAATAATTAAAAATAAAAGAAAAAAATTCATTATTGATTAATTAATTAATGTTTTATAAAACCACTTTAGCTTATTATTATTTTGTTAAATTTTATTTGAAAATTAAAAAAAAAAACGGTTTTTATGTTTAAATTAATTTTTTTAATTGCATATTGCATATATTTCAAATTTTTAACACTTTTAAGGTAGCAATTTTGAAGTATTTTTTTGTACATTATTAAAAACCTTATATATCCTTAAAGTAAAAACATTGAACTTAGGATTTTTTGCTTAGTTAACTTTATAAAATGCATATGGCAAATATAAAAGAGGCTTGATAGATTTTTTCTTATTTTCTAAAAGCTCTGTGCCACCCATTGGATTGACACTTGAGCGGCAGCTAACTCAAACACGTAGACGTTAAACGATCCTGGCCGTATATTATGGCCCGGCAAGGACATCAATTTCATCCGCGTGTCTATGGGTGCGTGCACATCGCAAACAAATAAAATGTAGGAGCTAGGAGCTAGGATGCCCTGGGTTCAAGGACAACTGTGCAATTGTTTGGCCTGCTCTGGGCCACCCACGTGCATAATTTGCGGTCAACACATATATAAACAGAGGGAGTGGTAGAGAGGTACCCACTTCTCTAGGGATGAGATAACGAAAAGAATTCCTGCAAGTGAAGTGAGTTTGGAAGGAGCCTGCGGCTCTATGGACGACCACATGCCAACCGCCAGGGTCATTATTCAAGACCCTTAGCCAAGTCTGTTTGGGGGGGTCTGTTCTGGGGCAAAAAGTGGAGGAAATGGAGACTTGCACAATGCCAACGTCACGTATAAAGTGGAAAAACAGAGTGTGTGAGGTGATAGTCTTTGGGGTCTGAGCACCACCCCATTTTCAACCAAGATTGCCCTACTTTCACTGGTATTTTTGCATTTCCATAAATAAGCTGACCCAATTAACAGTTTTGGTACGTAAATCATAATTTCATAGTTTAAACAAAAGTTTACTATTGAATAAACTGAACTTGATTTTAAAAGATTTTGAATTAAACTTTAGTATTTAATTAAATAATTCTTTTCTTTTCTTTTGACAGAAAAATATATGTGGCACAGTTTGTAATTGACAAATCATTTCCCAAAAAAAAACTAATTAAAAAGAATTTAAATAAAATTATTTTAGCATTAAACAAATTTGTATTTTATTTTAAAGTTGTTCAAAAAATCTCGTAAGTAAAATCATTTGTAACATATCACGAAAAAGTTTATTAAATATAGAAAATAAAATGGTTAGCATTTTAAAAGCTATGTATATACCAATTCAAACTATATTTTAGTTGTTCCAAAAATCTGTTAAAGCTACAATACCATTACATCCAAACCAATTTAATTTGTAATATATACTCGAAGCACTTATATGGTTGCCCGTCAACAATGTAATCAAATGCTGAACAATTTTATTAATATTATTTACTTTTGTTATTGCCATGGCCATTTCACGTCCGTCTGTGACACAAATCGCCAACTGTCTGGGCATAAATAAGGCAATAAATCAGTGAAATACAATACATCACCTGAGACCCAGGCCACAACACCCAACTCAACCTTTTGCACATTCTTGTAAGCATTTGAGAAAAGGAGCAAAAATGTGCTCATAAATTATGCCAGCTTTAGTCGCCATACGAATATGACATATTTTCGACTTGGACTTTGACACTGACCAGGGGTTTTATTTCTGCTCGAATTTATTAGTTGAACATTCCTCCTTTGTTAACCAACAAAAAATTAATTAAAGTTCAATTTGGCTTGTCAAAAGAGCTTTTTAATATTAAATATTATTTAAGCATTCCCTTTTTTTGAGTCGAGCTTTGTGGCCCCATTTTTTTTTAGTTGACAGGACATCAAAAGGAAAGCCAATCAAGTTAGTGGAAAAGCCGCTGAAAGGAATAGTGCTAAAATGGCAAAGGGAATATTAATATGAATACTAAAAGGAAAGAAAGGAAAGGTTATTTTAATTTTAAAAGTATCTTGATTCATTCATTGCTAATAAAGTGAAAAGATTGAGCTATAAACATATGACTACTTGTATTAATAGCCAATGGGGAATTTAATAAATAATGCTCCGACTTTAGTTTGTCTATATATACTTCAAATGCAATGCAGTAACTTTAAGACATGGCGCAAAACTAAATTTAAAGTCTTACTTTTAAATTTTACCTATCTTTACTTTTCTTTAGTTAAAATTTCCCTGGATTTCGGGGAACTTTATAATACGTGCAATACATTTTAAGAATTCTCCCAGCTTCTTTCGCAAAAGTCTTAAATCTTGCCATGTTTTATTAAGCCATAAAACTATTTTTAAGTTAAAAGGCATCGTGCACCCCCATCTGCATAAAACGTATGTGAAAGGGCCCCTGAAAATCATCCATAAATAGCCTTGAAAGGTCCTTCCACGCTGCACTTCTTCAAAAGCTTTCAGCTACCTAAGCCGAAAATGGAAATTTTTATATACATTTTTAGTGCGCCTTTCCAGCGAAATGAGGATAAATAGCCACTTGAGCGGGCGTGAGTATCCTTCGAGCATCTTTTTGCCAAAAGGATGGTGCCTTGTATTCGAAATGATTTGCTTCGCTTAAATTTCTGCTTAGAATGCACGTAGAAAACAATAAATCCTCGGCACACACTTGCCCATACGTGATAACTGCAAAAGTAATGCACTAAAACTGCGGCTAAACGAGGGCAAAAATGAAAAGATGGGAAAATGGGAGGAGGCGTGGCAGAAAAGTAGGGGATTCCCCAGTTAAACGCTATCTCAAGCGCAAACAAAACTTAGCGGAACAAAATGCAAACATTTTCGCTCCCTTTTCGCTTTTCTTTTCCCATTTTGTTTGCTCCAAAAAAATAGAAAGAAAAGAAAATCGTGGGCTGGGCTGGAAAATGGGGTCGGAAAATGGGGTATATTTGCACTGCCCGCTGGCATTCGCTTGCGGTCTGCTTCACACATTTACCTATCGCGTGCATTTTCCTCTCCCAAAGTTGCTGTGTTTTTTATTCAAATGCGCTGCATTTTTATGATGGCAAATAAGTGAAGCAGAAAGGAATTGCTTACAAGCTCAAAAAAATACCACAGATGATAAGAAAGTGTTGCATTAATTATGGTCATAAATATTAATGTGCTTGGCAATTGTACTTTAAGGATTTCAAATCTTTTCCAAAGTAAATTTAAATCTGGTGCATTAAATATGGTCATAAATATTTAAAATTATAATAAAAATAATTATTGGCACTTCTATTTTTTAAAGGCTGTCATTTTATTTTTAAATCATTTAAGTAGTGCGCAATTGAACCTTTACAGAGAACTTTTTTTTAAGTATATTTAAATCCAATTGATAAGAAAAATTAGCATTAATTATGGCCATAAATATTTAAAATCTCAGACATTTTGTTTACTTAATGAATGCCATTTTATTTGTAAGACATGTAAAGAACATTTTAATGTAAATTTTAATCCAGTGGATATGAAAGTGTTGCAATAATTATGATCATAAATATTTTATATTCTTGGACACTTTAATTATTTTAAGAGTACCTTTTTTAGTTATTTTTTTTTTAGTTTTAGTGTTCAATTCTGGTAGCCATACCTTAAAGTGTGCAAGTAAATTTCTAAATTGAATCCAAGGCCCATTTCTGCCATTCACATGCATTGCAATTGACCACCAGCTGGAAATTAAGTTTCAGTTCTGAAATTTCATCCTGTCGACCCAAAACAAACCCAAAGGTAAATTTACTTATCACACTTAAAACGCATGGCCTTTGAATGTGAAATAGTAGTAGCTGGTAGTTGGTATTTGGTAGCTGAGAAAAAATACGAAACTCTGGCAATTCACTTATCCGAAAGGCAGAGGAAACGCATTGCATTTAGCCAGCAATCCCCTTACTCCCCTCAATAACCCCGATCCTCGCCAGCTTGCATCCAGCATACATTTGGCTGTCCTGCAATATCCAATTGCAAGCAATTTCTATTGCCCCCCTTATGGCCACGCCCCCACCCCTCTCAGGTTCGACGCCCACTTCTCCAGTGACCCAATTTCTCACGTTTGGCTTTCATGTTCTGCACCCTCCAACCCATTGCCATTGGAAGGGGTGTGCGTGTACACTGAAAACAAATTCATAACCCATTATTAATCATCAAGGAGGCAACAAAACGTGTGTCTTGAAAAAATATACGAGTGCAAAAAGAATTCTTTATGATATGAAAAGCATTTTATATTTTTTAAATGTAGACTAAAAATAATACAACAAGTAAAAAAAAAAATTAATGTATCTTTAGATTTTAGATTCTTAATATTTTTTTATTTTTTTTATTGGTTTTTTCTATCGTAGTTATTATACAAAAATTAGAAACAAATATTCATGTATCTTGAGATTTCAGTTTCTCAATTAATGTAATTTATTATCTACCATTTTTTTATTAATTTTATTTGTTGTTCATATTCTTGGTTAAGTTTTATGGCTAAAGTTTTAAAATGTAGATTATCAAAACATGAATGCAAAAACAAACAAAAAGCATTAAGATAAATTTATGTTTTGTTAAGACAAACAAGTAATAATGCTCCTGGTAAAAAAAACCGAAATCATTTGTGGATATTTCTCGAACATTTTGTTCAGTGTACCCGCTGAAGCCAGCTGCCTGGCAACCCCCCACCACCTTCCCCTTATATCACCACCATGGTTGTGGCCTGTGTTACATTTAACGACTTTCGAGTTCAAATTGTACAAAATTTACGACGCCCGGCTATCTTCGCACACACTCACTGCTCACTTCCCAAAAAATTGCTTTTCCCCTGACCATTTCCCAATGCTGTTGTTGTTGTTATTTCCCCTCTGGCTGTTATTTCCTTTTGCTGCCGTTAATTGAGGCGCAAAATGAACGCGAAAAGGGGGCGGGGAAGTGGGGATTTTCGGGGAGCAATCGCCATGAACAATCATTGCGCGGCTGGCATTTAATTCAATTGGCAACAGCAGCAGCATAATTAATTTTAGCTTTTGATAAATCATATCAGCCACCGTAACAATAATCGGTATTATAATAATCATAATGATAATGGTATCTCTATTTTAAAAGGCATTCCTCCGCTTTCGATACTTTCTGGCACTTAACACATTTGGGTTTAATTACAATGTTTGATGATATGAAATAGTAAGGACAGAGCTTTGTTTCGGAGATTATTGTATTTGAATTTGAACTGAAAATTCACAGAACAAATTTAAACAAAATACAATATCTCAATGCAACGAATTCAAATTTAAATTATTTTAGTTGTGAGTACGGTACTCTATTATAATTTTAATACTTTATTTATAGTTTAATGGAAACATCACAAAACCGAGCAAATCATTTCTTAAACACCGATATAACCAACAACGAAATATAATTTATTTACGTATACGGGATTTTTATTTCGATTATATATTTATTTAAGTTATTTAACTTATTTTAATGTATATAATGAACACTTTATTAGAACTTGGCTTACAATAATTACTTAGACTATCAACTTCGATGAGTACGAAAACAAAAAACACTTTTATCAAATCACGATATTCATTTAAAAATAATTAAAATTTCATTTTTGGATCAAAAGTAGTTCAAATTCATTAAGTAGCATTATTTACGCACAAAAACAGTTTCGCTTGAAGTGCATTCGACACTTTAATTACAATCTTCTCCCTCACCTTTCCAGCTAAACAATTTCAATAATAACAATCCCAGTAACCTCAAAAACATTCAATGTCATGCAGACTGAGTCTGAATGGTCCAATGCATTTGGTTTTGCCTTTGCCTGATAACAATTTGCCCCGGTTACTTTGCGTTTATTTGTGTTTGCACTTGTAATTGCTGCACGTTGCAGCAACCGATTTGCCGGACAAAAGGCTTATAAAAAAGCCGCAACCTAGGTCTCCATCTCCATCTACATTTTCAACTTCAACTTGGGGTCCAACAAAAGAGGCCCATAAAGTTGCCGGCTTCATTCATCTGGCGGCCTCAGCCCTCAAGTTCATTGTAGCCATCTGTCCATTCAGTTAATGCACATTGGTCATAATGGCACAAAAATTATTATTAAAAATAATATTAGAAAAAAAAACACAATTAATGTATTTAAAACAATGATCTATCTTAGTGATCTATTGATTATATACCATAAAGCAAAAAAAAATTAAGTAAACATACTTCAAGGCCAATACAATTCAATTTTGAGTATGTTAAAAAAGTGAAGAATAAATTCTTGCTACCTTGAGTCATCGAAAATATGTTTATTTTGTTAAATTAATTGGGCTAGCCTTTTTATTCTTCACTGCACATAGAAAAAACCCAATGTGCACTGGATAAATGGGGTCCCAGCTGAGTTTGGACTTTGCTATTTCTTTTTTGGGTCCTCTCCTTTGGCATTTTTTCACCAACTTTATCTCTGGATTTTAGTTTTGCTTGTTTTTCTTTATGCTGGCATAGTTAGAAGGCGTTTGGCGTTTGGTTCGTTTGCACAATCTGGTCTCGGTCGTCAAGGTCGTCAAAGATGCAGTAGCCAAAATGGCAGAAGCGAAAAAAAACCACATCTCTTTACGTAATTTAAAAGCGTCACCAGCACCAGCAGTCGAGCGACCAAGTTGGCCAAGACTGAAGCTCACTTGAGTCGAATACAACGAGTCGGGGCAATCGCAATTGCATAAGGCTAAGGTGCGCGTGCAAACACGATTTGGCGTTGGGGCCACTTTTTTGTCTCACTCCCCGAACAACATCTTCTTCATCTGCTTCGAGCCAACTTAAATGCAGTGAGTTTATGGCTAGAAATTAAGACATTCATATTGGGACATTTAAATAAAGTTTTTCCTTTTAATTAATCAAGATTTACAAAGTTCAGCTTAACAAAGCCTAAGCCTACATTTTTCTGACTTTAAGAAGTTCCTATTTATTTAAAAAATTTATTACAATAGATCTTAGTTATTTTTAAATTAAATTTTGTATTCCCAATATTTTTATTTTTTAACCTTTAAAATGAAAACTATATTCTAATAACTGCAACACATGAACATTGTCCGTGTCATATTAATATTCATACCGCAGACTAAAAACATTCGTGCGAGCATAAATCATCAACGAGTATGCATGCCGCTTGCAGATATATTTCAACCTTTTTTGGATCGGGGACTAAATGCAATAGCTCAAACAAAAGATGATAAAAGACAATGGTTAAACTGAAAAACAATAACGTGAGTCAGAAATTGCAGCAAAAGTTAAAGTTATTACAAAAGAATAAGGCTACTAGCCAAAGATAACATCTACAATGACCATTTTTGTTTGTCAAATGTAACTTTTTTTTCGGAATTCAATATTGCCTCTCTCTCTTTGCATTGATATGAAAACTATTTAAATAAATGCAATTCAATATTGTCCAAAATCAATCAAAATATTCAAGCAAATAAAACAAAATGAATTGCTTCAAAAGAGCTAAATATATTTTTATCAAAGAAAGCTAAAATGATTAAGTTTTATTGCAGATTATTAAAACAAAAAAAATATATCTTGGCAGAAACGTATTTGAAATTCAATATTTTTATTATTCTAAAAGGCCAGTTTGCAGTTTTTGTTTGCAATTTTCAGTCAAAAAGCAAAAAAACAAAGAGAAAAGGAATTCTTTATCTTTTTTAGTAAATCCAATAAGCACTTTAATCAAAGCCAAACAAAATAGTCTCCTGGCTTTATTTCACCTTTTTCAGCGAAACAGAGGAAAGCTCCACAGGGCTTAGAAAAACAAAAAACAGCACAATAATAAAGGGAAAAATGGCAATAAAAAAATTGTCAACTTTTGGCCAGCCGAACACCGTCTATTCCCCAGGGGGCTTACAACCCCACGAAATTTAATTTGAGTGCACTGGGTACATAGCCATTCCTTTTTTGTTGTACCTGCGGCTAAGCGAATATAAGAATAAAAACACAAATGGATTATGAATGAAGACCAAGCCGAAGGCATTGAACCCAGGAAAAAGCGAAAAAATGCATTGACAATGGATTGTAAGGGAGATAAGCAAGTTAAGCTACCAAAAATTGGCTTTAAATTTATTACAGGTAATTGATTATTTTTTAGTTTAATGTTGATACAAGTTGTATAATAATACAATTTAATTCTGAATACAGCTTTATGATAAGAATTTTAAATTTTTTAAATTAACTCATATTGCCAAATAATTAATTTAATCCGTTTGTCACCTTCTCTAAACTCATAGTCTAATAAAATTCAACTGCCATTAGCAGTTTAGTGGGGGATATTCGCGTAGCAATTAAATTGCAGTTTACGCCATCGGTAATCAACAATTAAAATTCACTTAGGCCGCGAGAAATGGGGTGATGCCATTGACTTTCAAAAGCCAGAAATTGCATGATTTATGGCCATTGTGAGCCTTGGCCATATACTGCGATGATTATAATGATAACAATGCTGTCATTATGATTTTAATGACTTACAAACGAAAGTGTTTCTTGAGGGTCTCCGACTTCGGCCTTTTAAAATGGTTTCACTCGCGATTTTATCTCTCTATTATTATTTCCCTGCTTTGGCATCTTTATCTGCTGACAACGCGGCTTGCGATTTCCTGAATTATTATGCCTAATTTATGGTATAATGCCGGAGTTCAGAGTTATTTCCTTTGTTGCTTAGGTAAAATCCAAATATGGCGTGGCCGAAACTGAAAGAAACCCAAATAAAATATAATAAATAATAATAGAGTGTGAGGGAGACCCGTAATTCCGCCATGTTACAATATTTATTTGCATGCTGCCATTGCATAACTTATCTAATTGAATATTTAAGCTTTTCGCATTGCCAAATTTATCGCACAAATTATTTATTATATGCAAGCTCATTAATACATAGTAAAAACGGCTGTTAGCTCATTAGTTTTGCGGCAGGCCAAAAGCCAAATTTATTGTTTAATATTTAAATTGATTAAAACATAGCCATTTATAAGCCAATGTAATATTTATTGGCACAAAGCTTTTAAACTATGCATGCTTGATTTTTCTACTGCATTTTATAGTAGGCAAAGTGGCTGAATCGTTTTGGGTTTTTTAAATACATAAGAGTTCATTTACCTCCTGCAATTTTCCATTTTTATTTACACGTTGGGTTCATCTAACCCACATTAACATAGCCCTAAAATAAATTTGCATATCGGTGGCAGGGATCCGACTAATTATGACGCAGCATTAACCTGTTTGCAATCTTAATTTCGATCAATATTAGCCTTGAGTTTCTTAAACCCAGCTTTTCCTTCTTCGCTTTTTCTTTTGTGTTTCTTAATATTCTGTCTGCCCTTTTTATATAATTTTCTTTCATTCTCCATGCCCCGCTTATTTCATATTAAAATCAATAAAAAAGTGTTTCCAAAATCATCTAAAATGCAGCAAACTGGTTGTTTGCCCTCTCCATTTCGGCACTTCGGAGCCAAGTTCAACCTGTGAGCCATTTTAATATTCTTCTCCTATACAAATGCCCGTTCTGTGTGCACTCTTGTTCTCATTCAGTATTCATTAAATATTTCCATCTACTGCATACTACATTTTATACCCTTTGAGAAGGGAGTTTGACTTTTGAAAATAACTTTTCTCAAATATTATTAATTCTGCATATACTGATTTAACTAAGAGTCTTATAAGAAATATTTTAATATTTTAAATTAAATCTAAATTAAATTTATTATCCAATAAATAAATATTTTATTTTCCTTTAAGATTGAATATTTTATTTAATCTTTTACACAATATATTCATGTTTATTTTATGGTATTTCTTTATATAAACCTAGACAACCCATTTTGGCTTCTGATTATTTTGTTGTACATTTTATTTTCTTTTTCTATCTTTCTCCACGTTTGTGTGTGTGTGTGGTGTTTGGTCATTTAGTTTGCCCATTTTATTGTCTTTTCCAGAGGTGGGTACAATCAACTTTCGAGTTTCTTCCACCAGTCCCCCTTTTACCATCCAAAATTTCTTCCATCCCGCCGTGGGTTCTATGTTACACACACCTAGTGAGTTGGTGAGTTGAAACAAAATGCATATTGAATTTGAATTTGATTAGGAATGTCGGTTGACGGTGACACACATTTTGGCATTGTTAATTTATGCACATGGTGAGCGGTCGTCAGCTGATTGGCTCCCAGGTGGGGTGGGCTGTTTGGCGAAAGGGGCACAGGTACACCTTTAAATGGAGTAATTACCACTGAAAGGTGGCTCCCCTCCCCAAATCCCTCACTCGATTGCTGTTCGCACAAGAAAGGGGTGAATGGCTCAAAGTGGGCAGTGGCCAAGAGTGAGTTGCGTTCGAAATGCGGGTGTTTCGGTTTTGTCTGTTTGCTTACACTGGCAAAAATTAGGTAGAGATATAGAATAAAGTATGTATGTATAAAGATAACTCTTTCTATTTAGATTTTTACTTGTAGGTTTCTTTCTATTCAGTATGGCGGTAACAATTCATTATTTTAAATTAAAAATAAATATAATAATACCCAATTTGTTTTAGCTGCGTATAGGTAGTCAACTCTTTGATCGGGCTGAGTAACTTTTCTATTTTAAATCTAAGCAGTTCCTTTACCAATTAAAAAGATCATCAATAGGTATTTATAAACATAAATATGAGGAATATAATTAGTAAGTCTTAAATATATTAAACATTGTGAAAGACACTAAAAAAGATTTTAGCTTTTCTGCTAGTGTAGCGGTGGGTAAACGTGTTTGGCATGAGCCAAAACCGTCCATCCGAAGCATCACAAGTGCCAAAGTAAGTACTGCCCAGTTGGAAGTCCCTCCATCTCTACTCCCCTCCAAAATTACACCCTCACCCGTAGAGCTGCAGTCGTAACGCTTGGGTTAAGTCGGTCGGTAAATTATAATGCGAAACTCTTTTGCTCAGCCGGGCATATCAACAGTTGGCTCCCCAACTCAGCGGCATTATAGAGTCTGTGGACCCAAGCGATCCGACTTCTGGGGTTTAGCTATACATATAACACCCAGCAGGGTACATTGACTAACGTGGTATATAACCAGCCTATTATGTTACCATTGACAACTCGATCCCCGGGCTAATCACTGTATTGTCAAATTGCTTTCACCAGCTGTAAATTACTCAATTGAAATCAATTTCAAAGGCAGTCAGCTGACTACTATATGTTTATCCATGAATTGCTTACATTCTTTTTAATCATACTTAATAGATTTCCACTGTCATCCAATTATTATTGTTTACTTTTTTTTAACCATTTCCAGCATGATTTCCATTATTGAGCAGCTTGGTTCACTGCCACTCTTAATTAAACAGTCAGGCGCAACAGCTGAGAAGAAGTTATTTAACTGCGATATCCTTGTCACTCTTCGCCGATTATCCTTTTGATGCTGTAATTTCTGCCTGCATTTATCCTTAATGGATTGTGCATGTCGTCTGCCTTCACTTATGTCTTGCCACTCTTATACTCGCCGGTGCATGACCGTTACGCCCGTATAAGAGTGAGCCGAGCTCGAGCAACTTGTTCGACGCTCAATGGGCAACGACTTTTAACCAGGCCTTAAGATTTCAAAGCTGATAACATATTAATGTGATTGAGATATCTAAAAGGTTATATTTGTTTATTTAATATCTAACAGATATTATAGTGTTCGTAAAAGGTAAAGTATAAGCATAAGAAAATTTAAAGGAATTTTTCACTTCTATTAACTACTATGTTTTCAAATTGTTTTTTACTTTTTACCTACTTGCAAAAGTCTCTTAAAACGTGTTCTATAATTTTTATAAAAGGCTTTTCAACACTTCGCAATTACTGAAATTTTCAAAACTTGTTTATACATTTTCCTTCCTTTTTTTATAAATAACTTAAGCTGAAGTTGTTCCCGCCTTGGCCTATTTTTAAGAGCTCCTCTGCTCTGAAATAATGGCACTTATTCCACGGAACGCTTCCGCCATTACAGCCAACACACTCTGAAGCACTCGGCCAACAATTAGTAAGCGTTTGTAAATTGCTCAACACTGGCCCAACATCTTGAGGTGCCAAGAAGTTTGAGTTTTGCAAAAAGTCAGTCAAGCTGAAGCAATCAGCAAAACTACACAGAACCAATTTAATGTATAGTGAAATATTTAAAATTTAAATAAATACAAATTTAAAAACTGGTACTTTTTAAGTTTAAATAAATACAATAGAACAATAGATCAAATTATGCTAGAATAATTAAGATGGCCCAGATTCATTTTCCATAGGTAGGCAAACAAAGCGTTGTACATGATTTGATTTTAACTTTTACAAATATATAACGACAATTTATTATTTTATCAAGATAGGTAAAGATTTTATTTACCACAATCCACACTGTTTTTCTGTGTGTACCAGCAACTACCACTTGAGATGCAATGCATGAGCAGATCTTTCCGTTAATGAGCAGATGAGAGTTGGCCAAGAAGCGGCTTCGAGATGGCAGATTATTAAAAATCAGCAGAAACCAAAAAGTGCAGCAAAACCCGAAAGAAAAACCAACTCGAAAAGTGATACATTTTCCCAGCTGCATTTATCGCCCAAATCGTTTACGGGGCAGACACTCACACATCCCAGAAAATAAAACCCATCGTACGGTTGCAATAATTAAAACTTGGTTAAAATACAACGGCCAGAGGGGCGGGAGCGGTGGAGGGGGGTGTGGCACAATGCATCATCGTGTTGATGTTGCGATGCGAAACGACCGCACCTAATTGGTTTTGCATGAGTTAGTTGCTGCTGTTTAAATGATGGAGTGGGTGGAATGGGCGGTAGAGTGGAGGGGGTGTGGCTTGAGTTGGCAACACATTTGCGGCATAAGTGGCAAAACCAAAAAATCATGGAATAAAAACGAGAAAAGTAATGCCAATTTGACCTGTGTCAATTTGTACACAACATAGATAAGCAAATTAACTAATACGTGTTATATTGTAACAAGAGAGTTGGTTTTATTTTTAATTCACTTGTTACAGACAATTTAATTTTTGTACTAATAACACACCTGTTTAACTTCACCTTAAAGTTAAACAAAGTTATTTAATCCTAAGCTAACAAATGCTTAAGTAACTAAGAGCTCGATTTTAATTTTAATATTATTTATAAATTTTAAAAAATTTGGAATTGGTTTGTTGAACTTACTTTGATTGATATTTATATTAAAAGCTATCTGTTTGAAAGATTTTTGTTTCAAAAAAATATACAGTCTTCTATAGAATTAAATACTGTTAGCTTGCACATTTTAAGACAACAGCTTTTGTTTCTTAAATAAAATCATTTTATTTACAAACTAATCATTTAAGTTGTTATAAAATAGCTGCTGTGTACGACAAAATTGAATTAGGCATTGCAAAAGGGTCTTGGAAACCCCATACCATTTTATAATATCACGCCAAATAAATCGATTGCCATCGGGAGAAGCAGAAAGATAAACAAAGAATTATATAGTGCCTTTCGGTTGTTGCACATATGCAAATCGAATAATTTCGCATGTTTTTCAAACAAACATGCCTTATCATGTTTTGGCACCTTGGCATCCCTTCACCTCCCTCCCGCTAATGTTATGACATAATTAAAGCCCGACACATGTTTGGCTTAATTTTCTCGCTGTGGTCACCTGTCCACATGTCCAGTTTTTCACCCTACCACCTGTTCACCTGCTCACCTGTCCACCCCTGGCTGACATATCATGACACCTCGTGGGAAACTGATGATGGGACATCAGGAATGGTTGGAGTGTGCACATTTTTAAATGCAATTTAATGTGTGCAAAAATTTAGTGTACTTTTGAAAGCAATTTTGTACATTAGGCTGGCCCAAATGATACTTTTACCCACTTATAGTATACACACCTAAATAATTTGTCTAAATAAAATGTCTTTAAGGAGTTGTGCATTCTATTCAAAGTATATTACTCATACGTACTGTTGCCTTTGAACTACTTGCCGTGTGAGTAATTTTTACAAAAACTTTGACACCATTGCACAACGCCTTAAACTTTATATAAAATTTTTTGGTTTTCCAATACATTTATTGTACACCAAAATCTTTTAAGCCAAACGCTTAGAGTAGAGTTGTTTTTGGACCACCCTACTAAGTGCATATAAAAAATCATTCTCTAAAATAAAAAAAAAAAAAAACCGGGTCAAAAAAAAACAAATTTTCAATTGCAATTTATCTTTAAAATGGATGCCCCCTTGTTAAGTTAGTTTTCTGAATTTATGTATTCGATATACTCTATACTCAACCGTAATAGAACTCATAATGTATTTTAAAAAGTTGAAAAAAAGGAATAGATTTTTTGTTTTTATTTCATTTGATCAAAAATGTATGGCTTTAAATCTTTGCATAGTTTTGTTTGCAATTTTTTATGTTTATACATGGCTTTCAGTGCAATTTATGTTAACAAAAATGTTTCGAGCGTTTTAATATCCAATATCTAACTTTTAATGGTCGTAAACAACATTCTCATTTTAAATATTTATACATCAGTTTTAGTGCAATTTATTTCAATATTAAATATTTTAGTAATCATTAAAGATGTTCTGTCAATTTTCATACATTCAAATTTGTAGTTCAAAGTTCAATTTATTTTGTATAAATGTTCAAGAGTATTTTAACATTATTTTCTATTCTGTTTTTGTTTTTTTTAGAGCTATTAAAATTTAAATTGTTGTAAATGTTAATGTTCAACCTTGTTTATACCTAGGCTATAACATGGCTGTTGAAAGATGTCTAGGCTATTGGTTTGTCTGCAAGAGTATAAAGAGCTGGTATACAAAAGTTGATTTCTTCTTATTGTAGTGCATATATTTATTTTTTTTTTGTTCACACTCCCGCTCATAGCTACATTTTAATATTTCTCCCAGATGAGGAGTATCCTGTAGGAAGATGAACATATAAGCTGGCAAAGGCAACGGAACAGCCATATTTCACAATTTATTGTGCTTGTCAATTGCAAGCAGGCAAAAAAGAATGAATGCCATGCCATTTGCACACTGCACTCGTTTCTGAATTCTTAGAGTTCAGGGGGAAAGTTCTCAAATTTATTCTACTGGATATATTGCATTTTGATATTTCACATAGAACATCGAAGATGCAAGAGGTTCGCTTTTGTGTCAATTTGCTTTAGGCCATGCCATCAAAAATGTTAACCGAATGTCCCCAAATGCACCAATTAGAATTTATTGGCATTTAGCTAGGTTTAAATATTTAAAATTTCATATAAAATAATCTGCAAAAAAAAAGTCTCAAAGGCACAAAAACGGCAATTATTTATTAGAAATTAAGCTTAGCTTTTGAATTGGTTTTAAGTGGCTCAAGTGGAAAATTTCTACACCAATAAAAATATGAGTAAATTTTGAAATTTGGAACTTTATTTATTCCATTTAAATGTTATATATAAAATGTGGAATTTACTCTCATATTTATTTTTACTATTCAATTTCATATTAGTGTAAGCTTATTGGTTGTAACTGTCTGTCACCTCCCTATTGATATCTATTTCGTTTTCCTTTTATCTGCTATTATTTTAACAAAAAGGTGTCTCATCCAAAACGACATAATGTTTTTATGACATAATCGTAGACAAATGATGGTAAATCTATATGCATATGTACAAACTTGACATTCAACTCTGACATGACCCTAGACAAAATCGAAAAAATAGAGGAGGAGATATAAAAACAACTTTAAGGGCACGATGAGTAGACTTGGCAGATGGCTTGTAAGTGGCTTTTTGACTTGGCCATTAACGCAAACTTGACACATTGATGACAATGTTGTTATTGGCGCTATTGCCACGGTTATTGTTTTTTTTTTATGCAATCACTGGTGTCTGTCACCTAACAACTTGGCTATATCTATATCTATGTCTATGGATTTTATGCGGATCGACTTGGCACAGCGTCAGCTTAGATTTATGATAAGTCACGTTTCCATCTGGTGGCTGGAAAATTGTTTCAAAGCTTTAGGAAAAAAGGCAAGCAAATACGAATTTTATGCAATCGAAATGCATTTTGGCAGACAGTTGGTGCTCATCAGGCAGCCAATTAAGTTGTTTAATTAAATTTCCAGTAGAAAGTGCCGAGCAAGCCGATGAAACAAGATGAAGAAGACACCGCAAAACAATTTAGCAAACGAGCAGCAAAAAGGCAACGAATAATCGTCCAGCAATTGCAATTTTCTATAGAAATATATAGAGATACCACAGTTTTCACTGAATCAAATTCTTTGGTATTTTAAAGTTTTTCTTAAAAGCTTGAGCACCAAATTAAAAATGTTTATCAATTGCCCTCCACAAATAATTGCCATCACATTGGATTTCATAAGAATTTTTCCGCCAAAGGTTTTAACCATAATCTTCTTACTTTTTCCATTCTTGATTGTGCACCAATTAAATAATGTTTACAACGTATTCATTGCAAGCCACAAGTATATAAAAAAAATACGTTCTTTTAATATATTTTTACCTCAATTAATTGCCATCCTATTACACATTGTATTTCTTTCTCCATTGTTGTTGAATATTTTGCTGCTTGCATTTCCCGAAAAATATATTTCCATTTGTTCTGTCTAGCACAACTTTTCGCTTTTCCCCCTGACTTTTCCAGGGAAACTCCCTGCACTTCACATAATTTCAATGGACCGCATTTTCGTTTGGTTCGGTTTATCTCTCTTTTCCTCTGAATATCCGACGGCGCCGACATTGCCGTGGCAATGCCGAACTCATATTCACACATATCACCCGTAGACAGGAGGACCTAGAGAGCCTGCACTGCAAGAAAAATATATAGCAAACCGGTTAATAAATTTAATGAAGTATTTCTTAAGAATTCTTAACCTTAAATTGGTTTTAACAAAATCATAACACAACCAAATTATAATTTGTCAAATCAAAATAAGCATATCCAAAAATAATTTAAGCTACATTATTCTTTATTAACTTTAATATAATATTTCATATTTATAGTCACATCAAATAACGCGAATGACTCTGGCTTATATATTTATAATTATATTTATATTTCCTTACCCTCAAATTTATTTATTTTTTAAAAATGCCTTTTCGAAATCAAATTGCTCTAAGAAAAGTAATGGCCTAGTCACAAGTTTTTTTTTTTTGTGTAGTAAGAGTTGGGAGTTGCTCGTGGAGAACGACCGTCATCGATGCTCGCAATTTGTGGCTTTCGCCACGCTTAATGCCAATCTCAGTGAGGCGTTCCACCGCCCAGTCACCACCCAGTCACCACCCAGTCACCACCCAGTCACCACCCAATCACCACTCCGGGGAAAGCCCCACCTACTCTCCCCTCAGCCATTCTTGTGCTATCTTGCCGCATTACAATCGACTGACATAATGCAAAAATCGCAGCAAGTCAGGCGCAATTCGTTGATAGGCGTGTACTGCAATTTCAGTCTGATTGGGAAAAAAGGACTTGGGAGGGGGGGACTATTGTGTTGTGCCACAAAAGGATTCGAGGAATTTGGTGAATAGTGTTAAGCCCCAAATGGTGAGGCGGCTAATTAAAGTTTGCCTTTTGAGTCCCAAAATAAATTTTTAATACCTTGCAATTCCTTTTTTACGGCACTTTTAATTATAGTTTTAATTTATGACTAGTTAAATTCACCAAATAAACAGGTTTAAAGTAATTACTATCTGTCCAAGACTATAAATACTCCTATCAAGCTCTGCTGAAATTAAGCCATTAATATTTATGGCTAGAAAATGATGGCTATAACTATTGTTAATGATAGCATTACAAGCCTTAAACATTTGTATGGCATTAAAAAGGCTTGCATGCTGTTTTATATACACATATTGTAAACAATGCTTTTATTTTCTTTTAAAGTTCGGTCAAGACATGAGTACTTAGTAATCGTATTAAGTTTATGGCTATTAAAACCCATAAAATAATTAAACTCAACCCCCTTGGACTAGCTTATCGATTCGCGATAATCGCCTTGAACAATTCAAATGGCCCGAGCGAAGTATATAAATCTTGGATTTACGCGACGCTTTTCTGGTATCAAGGAAACTCTAATAAATAGCCCCACTCGACTTTCAATCGATAGATTAGATTGAACTTAAAACTGATTAATAGGTATTTGCGCAAGTACTTAGTCGTACGACCGATCTCGAACGTTAAAGTTCAGCCAGAAATGCTGAAAGGAGTGCTAACTATTTTGGCCATTGTGGCTGTAGCCGTGGCTATCGAAGATTTTGATCCTTTCATTGATATACCCTTCAAAAGGATCAAGACTTCGGTGGGTTAAAAAATATTTCGCTTAAAAATGAGAAAATATAATAAGTGAAAAATAAATTAAATTGGTGTTATATTTATAATTACCACAATAATAATTAGTAAACTTTATTCAAAGTGTGCTTAAAAAATGTAAATAGCAATCAAGAGAACAATAAGGATTATGTTAAAAAAATATGTATTCTGTTCTCGGAAATTTTAATCACTTTAACTTTAATATAGTAATAATTTCCAAAATATTTTCAATATTTTAAAATAATATAATGCAATTTAATTTGATGGTGATTCAATATCCAGACATTTTTAATCAGTTTAGACACGAGATAACCTTAATAGAAATTCAATATGAATGCTATATTTCATACATTATTGAATTTAATACCCATTTGAAGAGCAGATTTAAATTTGAATTCTGGCTTGCAGGCGGAGCGCATTGAGGACCATGGCTACCCGGCCGAATCGCATTTTGCTGAGACCCCCGACGGCTATGTGCTGAATCTGTTCCGCATTCCCCACTCGCCGAAGCTAAACAATGCAGGAGGGGAATCCCCGCCACGTCCGGTGGTGCTCATCATGCACGGGCTGTTCAGCTGCTCCGATTGCTTCCTACTCAATGGTCCGGAATCGGCCATCCCGTTCAACTACGCAGATGCTGGCTACGATGTCTGGCTGGGCAATGCCCGTGGCAACATCTACTCGAGGAACAACACCCGGCTGGATGTGAAGCATCCGTATTTCTGGAAGTTCAGCTGGCACGAGATTGGCTCCATCGATCTGCCCACCACGATTGATTATATACTGGATCTAACGGGGCAGCAGTCGCTCCATTATGTTGGCCATTCCCAAGGATGCACTTCCTTTTTCGTGATGGGCTCCTATAGACCCGAGTATAATGCCAAAATCAAGACGGCTCATATGCTGGCACCCCCGGTGTTTATGGGTAACACCACAGAGGGTCTCATTGTCGGCACGGCTCCATTATTCGGACATCATGGCATTGGGTCTACACTTTTGGAAAACCAGGTCCTGCTGCCCCAGAATGCCTTCATCCAGAGGATATTGGACACCACTTGCAGCAATCAGCCAATTATGCTCAGCTACTGCAAGACTTTGGCCATGCTCTGGGGAGGTCCTGAAATTGGAAACCTCAATCAGGTGGGTGTTTTATGACATATGAAAAAAACATATTTTTTTATAGTCTTTTTGCTGTAATTATGCTAAAACAAGACACACAGACAAAAGGGTGACTTTTTTGAGCAGCTTGGATTATGAAAAATTATTTTTTGTCTAATTTTTTGCATTTTTGACAAGGGGTTACATCATGATTTTATACGAAAATTTGCAAAAATTCAACATTTCAAGCTGTGAATGCCATTCGATTGCAAATTTTATGACGAACTCAAAGATATATGACATTCCAACATAACCCTTTAACTTAAAACTTTTAAGCATTAAATTCAGAGGCTTCATAGAAAAACCGAAGTGTTTTTTTTAATAATTGCCAAATGCATTAATTTTTTTTTAAATTAATAAATGTGTTTTCTAGTAAATGTATAATAGGTTGTAACTGGTTTTAGCTGTTATAATTAAAATGTAGTATTGCCTACTATACTTTGCATTTAACCTAGTTTTCATTATATTTTTATTCCCAATTAATTATATTTTATTCCCTTTCTAGACTCTCCTCCCACAAATCGCTGAAACGCATCCCGCTGGAGTCTCCTCCAATCAGGCCATTCACTACATTCAGTCCTTCGTCCTCGAATGAGTTCCGTTTGTACGATTGGGGAAGCCGCAAGAATCTGGAGTATTACGGAGTGGCAGAACCTCCGGCATATGATCTTACCAAAATAACCTCTAAGCTTTATCTGTACTATGGTTTGGCTGATGGTTCGGCCAACAAACAGGATATCTCTCGACTGCCCGAATTTTTACCCAATTTGGCCCTACTCCATGAAGTTCCTGAGCCCACATGGGGACATTTGGACTTTATTTTTGCCACGGAGGTCAAGAAGGTTATCAACGATATGGTGTTGGATTATAGCATAGCTTACGATACGGAAGAAGCTAATAATTAATGGTATAACAAATTAAAGTCTTATATAGAAGGGAATTTTATTGAGTTTTTATTGATTCATTCTTCATTCATTATTTTGAATGGCAAAATTAAAAAGTTCCTATATTTTGAGATATTCTGTTAATCATCTTAATCTTAAATCTTAATCAGTTAAATAGAGTTTTGGCCAGAATGACAAGTAATAAAAAAAATAAGTGAAATGGTTAAGTCGCTTAAGAAATGGATATTTAATGGAATTAGGTTTTTTTGCATGTGACAAACAAAAGTATACTTGACGTTTGTTAAATAATAAAAACGTTTACCAAATTTAGTCTTTATCTTTGGGAAATACCCCCAATTGAGTGACCTTTTGAGACAGTTTTGGCCAGAATGGCAAGTGTGCCGAGCTAATTACCAGTTAACAAGTGCCTGTTGGTTGGGTTATCTCGTCCCTAGTCTGCCCCATTCTCTGAACTTGGTTTTGGTCACGCCTCTGTGACGTCCAAGTTTTTTCCTCCCGGTTTGTTGACAAACATTATCGCTGGCTGGATAACGTGGTTTTCCTCACCCTTTTCACTTTTCCTAAAATACAGTAATTAGCAGTGGGTTTGTTTGGCGGTTTAGAGGGGGAGCACTTGCAAATATGCTTATAATGATGATTTATGTGGGTGGTCATCACTTTGCGGGATTGCTGCACAGGCAACTAGAAAAATGCATTGATAACACAAATTTACAGGGGAATAAAATTGTTATATATTTAAATAAGTTTTATTTATTTTTCTTTTGATGAGACTGCAGCAGCAACTAGAAAAATTAATTGGTGGGAAACATTTTTAGGGGAACAAAATTAGTTTCTCATTAAAATTGCCATATATTCCACTGAGATAACGTTATTTATCTTTTATATGGTTTAATTTTTTATTTGCCGTGATTTAAACTGAGTTGATGAATCATCACAATGAAAATAATATATTGAATTTTAATTTGAGACTAGGAATTGGATGCATGCAGTCAAAAAAATGCTTATATATTTTAGTTTCCTTGTTTTTAACTAATTTAAGGTCTTATAAATGTTTTATTTGATGAATCATTACAGATAAAAATACATTTATTATCGTTTTTCCTGTTAAAATCAGCTATAGAATTCTGAATTAAGACTACAAATTTGATGCCAAACGAATTTCTTATCGCAGGTGCTATCAGCTCACACTTGTTAGATTAAGAGTTAGATTTAAATCGCGCTAAGCACATAACTCGGCCCCCTTGGTGTGCAGTGAACCACGTAGATAATTAATTGACTCTAAGTAATTCGCAAAGTGCTTCGCACTTCGGTCGGCTTTACATTTTACCCCTTTTTCCTTTCGGCCATTAACCATTGAAGCCAGGCTGTTGGCAATTAAACCGCAGCTCTTTATTAATCGCGGTCCGCTGATGTGGAAGAGGATAATGCCGGTGACGAGGCTCAAGTGCGTCAGCAGACGGAAAAATAATGCGCAAAAATTCACAAAAAGTTTTTAAAAAGTAAGGGAAAATTGCAGATCATCAAAGGCGAACGCAGGGGAATAAAATTAATACAGTGTAAAAGGATTTTTTTTTTGAGGGGAATGCTCCACAGACATCTGCGGGGTTATAAATCTGCCGGTCTGCTAGCCCCTCAGCTCAAAACCTGACCCCATAATCCTTTATTTTCGTTTTCAATTTGTTGGAAAAGGCAAACAGAAAGTGTTAAAAGTATTTCTCATGCGGAAAATCCACAGTGACTGGCCAAGCGCTGACAAACTTTTCTCACCCAAAACTCCTTCTTTTCCTGTCTTTTCCTAAGTGGCTGCGACACTTTTGTATGCATAATTTAAGCAAAAGTCGCCAAAAAACTGCTGCAGAACATTGGGTAGCTGAAAAACAAGCAGCAGCAGCAGTAGCAGCAACCGGAAAAGTTGCAATTGCAGAAATTGAAAAATTTTCCGCATAAAAATATGCGCCTGGCATGAAAAGTCGCAGGGAAAAACAAGAGGAAAATCAGTAGAGCCCCCAAAAGTAGTAGGAAATCTTACTCTCAGCCAAGATGTCGACAAAGTGTCGTGCATGTTGTTGGCCAAATGTTTATTGCCGAAAAGTTAAGCAGAATGCAGAATGCAGATTGCCAGGGTAAGGGAGTAAGGAATCACCAAAAAACAACAGCCCTTTTTTTTGATTTTTTGTAGTGGCTTAAGGTTTTTACTAATAAACTACTTAGTTTTGGCATATCATATAATTCATACTTATTTGTTTGTTTTATTACATTTCAGTCTAACATTGTAGTATTTTTACTTGCACATAACTCTTACTAATTTATTTACCCATTTGCATTTTAATTTACATATTTTCCCTGCAGTTAGAAACTTTGAAAAACAAGGCCCCACAACAAAGTTTGCGCCAAAAAGTTTCTGGTTTGAGAGTAATTAAATCTGCATTTAATTAATCAAAAAGAATTCACAAATTATGATGTTATTTTGGCAACCTTTTTTGATTTATTTAGGCCAAAGTTTTCAAGAATTTTAAGCTTAGACTGTTTGCAAAGAAAGCTCTAACACTTTCTCAGTAGAAAGTAAGTTAAAATGGATAAGACTTTACATTGGTTTTTGAATAAACTTTAGTATACTGTAAATATAACAATTTTATATGGTAATAATCCGAATTATTTTCTTACTTTAAGATTTTTTCTTTCTATTGGAAAAAAATAGATAAATTACAATGTAGATACGGGTTTTTAAAAGCAATTAAAATAAAAGGACTTTATATATCAGAAATAAAGTTGGAATTATTTTAAAAGGTTTAAATTAAACAGATTTGCTACCCTAATACCCTTGTAAACATGTAATTATTTAAAAATGTGTTTAAATGATGTATACGGTTTGGTTAAAATAAATAAACATTCTTGTAACGGATTTTATTTTTCAAATTAAACAGTGACCAAGTCACGAAATGTGGTATTTTTATCTCTGCGTTAAATACTGAAAGCTTTAAGTCAGCTTTTCTGCTTATAATGCGTTTTGCACTCTGGTCACATTGCTGAGGCGACCGAAAAGAGAGAAAGAAATTAGCTCCCGATAATTGCAATTAATTATTATTAAAACTAGCAACATAGTATATCAAAAATGGAGGTTGAAAGCCCGGAACACACGCGAGATTTCGCCGAGGTGGACATCAACAATGGGGCGCCATCGGGTTCGGAGGACGAGGAGGAGGAGGTTCCAGCGCCGGGAAGTGTAACTCTGGACAGGAATGAAAGTGATCTATTTGTGTCGGCACTAAGTCCCAGCAGTATCGGAGATATACACGTAAGTCGGGGGAATACACAGGCTATATCCGCATGCAACCTCCACCCGGAGCCCTATTTAATTAGCTCCAATTTCGGGGCGTCGCTCGCTTTATCAACATTGGCTTTGTTTGGGCTTTGTTGGCCACAGCTGCGGGCAAAAAAATAGTAGTGGAGCAATGTAAAGTGCTAAGTAATATATTATACAAAAATATATGTATAAATAGACCAAGTCTTATTTTAATTTATCACAATTTATCAACGAACTGAGTTTTAAAAACCTTTCATATTGTTTTATTTAGTTAAAATTCCTTTAAAATGATTTTATAACAATTTAAAATTTTACTTTGTATTGGAATACAAAAGTTTTTGATATCTGACCTATTTATAAATTAAAAATTTTAAAACATATCTATTTATTTATTTTTTCTTAATATTTCAAAATATTATTCCTATGATAAATGTGAACTTTTATATTTGCCCCATTTAGTATGTTGCAACAGCTTCTCCAAAACAGAAATCTTCAGAAGTTGCTTCCTGACTATTTCTGATAGCTATTTCCATAGGTTAAAAAGCTACTCTCATTTTGATCGCCACTGTACGACTTTAGTGCCGCCCACCACCAAACTGCTTGTTGCTTTTCATATCTTCTAAAACCCTTATTTCTTCCCTACCAATCCCCTCCAGCCGCTGCAAGAGGTGCTCACCGACGACGGGGACTACTTCATCAGCATTGTCATCTCGGATCCTCAGAAAATTGGCGATGGCATGGGCTCATATTTGGCGTACAAGTGAGTCATCCCTATTCCTTATCATAGAAAGCATAGTCAAATCACATTTCAAACCTTATCTCGGGCAGGGTGACGACCAAAACGAATATTCCCAAGTTCAAGCGCAGCGAGTTCAGCACTCTGCGTCGCTTCAGCGATTTCCTGGGCATCCATGATCTGCTGGTGGGCAAGTACATGCGGCTGGGTCGCATCATACCCCCAGCGCCCTCGAAGAACATTATTGGGAGCACCAAGGTGAAGATAAGCCCGCAGCAGAGTGAACCGGGCACTCCGATGAATCAGGAGTGGGTTGAAATACGCCGGGCTGCTTTGGAGCGATTTGTCCACCGCACAGCCCAACATCCAGTGCTACGCGTCGACCTGGACTTCATGAACTTCCTGGAGAGCGATCAGGAATTGCCGCGTTCCGTGAACACCTCTGCTCTCAGCGGAGCCGGCGTCATTCGGCTGTTCAACAAAGTGGGCGAGACAGTGAACAAGATCACCTACAAAATGGACGAGAATGACCCGTGGTTCGATGACAAGATCACCGAGGTGGAGAGCCTGGACGCCCATCTGCAGAAGCTGCACAATGCCATGAAATCGTTGGTCACCGTCGCGGCGAGAGTTGTCGCTACTCACTGGCTTAGTGGCCAAATCGGCGGCCATGCTGAGCACCTGCGAAGAGCACACTGGACTTTCGAGGGCTCTATCCAACCTGGCGGATGTGGAGGAAAAGATCGAGCTGCTCCGCTCCGAGCAGGCCAACTCGGACTTCTTCATTCTGGCCGAGTTTATCAAGGACTATCTGGGCCTGTTCGGGGCCATCAAGTGCATTTTCCATGAGCGTGTCAAGGCCTTTCAGAACTGGCAGTATGCACAAATGCAGTTGTCGAAGCGTAGGGAGAATCGCGGACGCTTTGAGCTGGCCAACAGGGCGGATAAGCTGGATCAGGCCCAGCAGGAAGTAGATGAGGTGGGTCTAGCATAACTTATAGTTATACTTTCTTGTCTTAGTAATCCCTTTATATTTATTTTAGTGGCAGGGCAAAGTGCAGCGCTGTCAGCAGCAGTTCGACGACATTTCGGCGGAAATCAAACGTGAAATGGAGCGTTTCGAATTGACCAGAGTTAAAGACTTTAAAGTGAACATTATCAAGTATATAGAAGACCAAATGGCGCATCAGCAACAGGTGCGTATAAATACCATTTATATACAAACACAGAGAATGAACGTTTTTGTCTGATTTTCAGATCGTCAGCTATTGGGAGGCCTTTGCTCCGTTTGCCCGCGAAATCGTTTAACTTTTATTCCGATTTAATGCATTTCCAGAAACTTTTTGAATAACCAACAGCTACGCGCGCTACGATCTTATTCAGCGGGACCAAATTCGTTCTTGATCCATCATTTGTGGAGCTACAATTTCGCCTTCGCCGCCGCAGCTTTTTTTTTATGAAACTGCTTTCGTCGATTTCTCTCAAGCATAGAAAAGTTCAACTTTATCGTTGCATTCACAAAGCCTATTTATCTCCTTATTCGTACACAGTAATTATTATCAAGGCTTGTATACATTCACAGAAGCTGAAAGGTTTTCGCAGTACTCTCGTTCTAAGTATGCATTCGGTATTATCTAAAACACGGCAATGTGGATCTAGTTGTTAGATGAATGTGAAGAAGACTCATTGGCCATTTCCAAATTGAAGTTTATACCATTATTTATGTATTTATATATATATATATATATATATATATATATATATATTCCTATTAAAACATTTTGTAACATGACAAAGAGAGCATTTCAACAAATAAATTTGTAAATATGTATAGATGTAAATAGTTTTTGTGTCGTTTTGTAAACATCAGTATGCTTTGGTTCAAAATTGCAAAGTGCGAACTTGGTAATAAGTTTACGTGCTAATTATGTTTAAGTTCTTTGATGTTTCAGGAAAGTAATTTGCTTTATGGAATGTGCATATAAATCAAGCGAGAGTTAATTTACAGATTCGCAACAAAATCACGGTATTTTGAATTTTGAAAAAAACGCGCGCCAAATCACTAATATTTGTTATATTTTCGTTAATCTAACACGGTCACACTGTTTAACACAATCCAAAAGAAGAAGAAGTGTTTAGTCATTTTCAACTTTGTTTCTCGAAGTTTTCCAAAATAACAGCCATATAAGAGGCCTTTCAGAACGGTTTCAGTGAATAGTTTCAAGGAAAAAAGCAACTTAACAAGTACAGCATGGAGTTTCCTCACTTGGGTCAGCATTGCAGCGAGGAAACTTGCAACAGATTGGGTGAGACGCAAAAAGTGGACAACCAACCAGAAAAAGCAGAAACTAATTGAATTAATGTCGATCTACAAACAGATTTTCTGCCTGTAAAGTGTGATTCGTGTGACAAGGTCTTCTGCGCCTCGCACTACAACTACGAGCGGCACCATTGTCCGGGTGCCCACAAGAAGAACGTCCAGGTGCCCATCTGTCCACTGTGCCGTGAACCCGTGCCCACGCCACCCGGAGTGGAACCGGATGTCACCGTGGGCCAGCACATCGACCAGCAGTGCAAGTCGGAGAGCAAGAAGATCTACACCAATCGCTGCCACGCCAAGGGATGCAAACGCAAGGAGCTCATCCCGGTGACCTGCTCCCAGTGTCATTTGAACTTTTGCCTGCGTCATCGCCACACCAGCGATCACGATTGCCAGCCATCTAGTGCCAAGCCAGCGGCGGCGTCATCATCATCATCTTCTACAGCCATTGGAGGAGGATGGCAGTCCATATTCAAGACCTCTTCGGACTCACGATCCATGGCTGCCCAGGCGGCCGAGCGACGCAGGCAGAGTAAACCAACCAGCAGTTCCAATTCCAATCCCAGACCAAGAGCTGTGCAGGCCACACAAGTACAAAACATACAGGGCAATATGGTGAGTTGGCAAGTTTTGTATGTTATACATACAATTTTTAGAACCTTTAAATCATTTGGAATTTTATAGAATTTCCCTAATTTCATAATTTAATTACTTTCAGAGCGAGGACGAGGCACTCGCGCGGGCCCTGGCCTTATCAATCATGGAGCAGGATGACGCGGCGGAACGCAACCGCCAAGCACCAGGCCCAAACAACGCCCCCCAGGTTTCAGTGGGCGGGGCTGGCAACCAGCAGGGAAGCGCCAAGGACAAGTGCCTGCTGTCCTAGTTCAAACGGAAGCCAAGCAACTCTCAACATATCCACATTACTTGACCAAACAGCAAGGAATCTGCCCAACTACTAGCTCTTAATCAATCAAATTTCGTTATCGTAATATTTTGTTGGTAATTTACTTCGACTTCGTCACATTCTACGTGGTTTAGCAAAAATAAATCAATGTTAATTCTACATTTTGTGGAAAGTATGGATTGGAGTTGTTTAACACACGGATCTTTAAAAAAGGGAAATTGCAAACCGATCTTACGCAACTCTAAACAGATAAATATATGATACAAGGCTTAGCTACATAAATAGATACACGTAGTTATACAAGATAGATTGCAAATTATTGACAATTGGCCTGATCACCGATCCTCTCCGTTGAAGGTCCCTCCGCGGGAACCAATTCTTTCTGGGCAGCGGCTTCCTCGGCCTTTGGCTCCTCGACCAATTCGGATTTATTGGACAGCGTGCTCAGCTTTCTGCCCACAGTGGAACCTCCTTCCACCGACGATGAAGTGCTGATTTTGCGGGCTGCTGCAGCAAAACTGGCCACTCCCTCGGCGGCCAAAATACTGGCACTGGACAGGAGTATCGAAACTTGCTCCGCCGACGGACAACTCGTGATGATCATATCATCGGTGGAGTAGCCATTGGTGGTCAGCAGTTGTTCCAGCTTCACGAACGATTGAATTATGTTGTTCTAAGAGGAATGTCTATTATATAAATAACTCATTTTAACATAGGTAATGTAAAAGCTTACACGAATCGGTCGAAAAATAATGAACTCCGTATCACGATTGCTCAAGTAGAGCTGCATGGAACGCTGGAGCACCGCCAGTTTGGCTTTAATCAAGCGCTGTGTCTCCTGTATGATGCTACTTATCTGCTGCGGACTGGCCCAGGGACTTTGCCTCAGAACGTAGTTGACTTTGGCGGAATCCGTGGCTTGTGGCGCTGCCAACAGACTTTGCGCCTTTTCCAGGAATGTAACAAGCGGACCCACAAGCATGTGCACTGCATCCTTGATATACTTCTCACACACCGACTTCAGTTGACGGTCCACTTCCTTTCGCGAGTCCAGCAAATGCTCTTTTATCTGCGGCGTGCCCTCCAGCAGGAATTCCAGCAGAGCATTGTTGCTGCCCATGGAGAAGAGCTGCTTGCGCTTCTGCAAAAGACCAAAGGCAGCGGTCTTCACCTTGCTAAAGTCCAGCGAGGTTTCCTTCACTGTGAAATCCACTCGAAATGGGGCTATTTGTTCCCGCAGAATTAGCAGATGCTTGATTTCGAAAAGCTCTCCATCGATGGGCGTTTTGCTAGCGGAAATCTTGCCAGCCGCTTGCGAAACACTCTGGATGCAGAGTTTCAAAGCCTCCTGCGAGAGTCCCTGGAAAATGGGTCTATCCACGCAGCGATAAAGTCGAGACAGGCACACTAAAGTCCTACGCACTGTAGGATACCACATGCCATGCAGATCAGCAGGGGAATCTAAACAAATCTCTTTTTAAACTCTTTTCTTAGGAAAGTTTTTATTATAGACTCACTCATCTGCTTCACCCTGTAGGCAGTGTCCACGCTTTCGGTTTCCACAACACTCGAAACACTTGAAATCATGGAGGCGCGAGAATCCGAGCGACGCAAAGTAGGAGGTTCTTGTAGCGACAAGGCAATGCTCTGAAATATATGTATTCTAATTAAAATCAATTAATTTAAATCTCTTAACTCAACTTACCTCCATCATTTCCAACTTCTCCGGGTAAGCCAAATCCCCAGATGAAGGATTAAAGTTCTGAATATCCGACTGAAGGTATAAATGCGCTCGGAAAACCAAACGCTCTTGCACATCCTGCAGCAGTTGATGAGCAATGATGCCGAAGGCCTCCAGGGCAGCAGCTTGTTAACAACAATAACTTATTAAAATGTGTTTTAAATATATTAAAAACTACACAAACTTACGGTTTTGTTGGACATGCTCCTCCAGCATTTCAATACGCAGAATTGAGCAGATCTCGGCCAGAGTTTCCAAATGATTGATGTGTATGATAAAGGGTCGCATGGTGTCGTAAAGTATAGTGCACAAGCCCTCTAGGTAAACTCTGTAATAATAAGATACAATCAATTTAAAGTTTAAAGAGATGTCTAGATAAACCTACGTCAAATGTGCAGCTCCCGTGCTGAAGAACTGGTAAAACAAACGCTGTTCATCCTGGCAAACATGCACCAAAAAGGCACAGGCACTCCGGGTTAAAGAGCAATGATCTCCCTTGTGGGCTAGTTTCACATTTTGTATGGACGAATTGACTGCCGGCGACATGACGCTGGCCCTTTGCGCCAAATAATGCTGCTGCAGATCGGCCATAAGCTGTCCATAGTCCTGGCTGTGCTCAGAACGCGCCTCTATCAACTGAGCCACACGCTTTACCTTTGCCGCTGCCGTCTGATATTTGCCATAGTACAGGGCAAAGGCGGCGTCTGGCGCTTTGAGGGCACTGGAGGCATCTGGTACATTGTTTTTGGGATGCAGTGTGGCCTCGGTGGCTTGGTTGATCACGCTGGTCACATAGTTGCGCACCAAACCGGAGGCTTTGGCCAGGCACTGCCTGTATTTGACATTGTAGGTGGCGGCATCTTTAAATTTGGGCTGCAATGAAGGGTAATTTGTAAGTGGGATAACTAAAATTAGGGATCCAAGCTCACATTCTCTTCGATATAGTTGAGGCATTCGTCGATCTTGTTGAGGCATTCCCGGAAAGCTTCGCTGGCCACCGAAAGCGTGGGACTCTGCAGTCGCTGATTGAGCAGCTCCACCTGGCTGAAGTAGTGCAGTCGTCGCTGGATTTCGTGGCTCAGCTCCTGGAGCTTCTCCTGTTCCTCGATCAACTGCTCACTGGCCGTGTTTAGGGCACTCGTCTTCTGGGACACAAAGTCATACTCATCGCAGAGGGCGCCCAGGCGCTCCATGGCCCCCGCGATCTGGTCCAGCATGTGCGAGCACTCCGCCTTGCGCTGCTCCAGCTGCTGCAGGTATTTGTGGTAGTCCGCATCGCCACGTTGCTCGATCTCGGCGCTGACGTCCGCAAACCAGAGCAGGAAATCATTGGTGTTCTGTAACCCCTCCGATGGCAGTTCAATGTTGTCCCCACTTTGGGGATGACTTGCTGTCAGGATGGAGTCCGGTAGACCTGCCTGAGTGGGCGTACCCGGAACCGATGCCTGTAAACAAAAAAAGGAAGGGCTTAAAAACGCTTTCTTTTGCCGGAGGAGCACCCCAACTTACCGATGATCCACTGTCCCGCCACAGATTGGTCAGCATGTCCAGATGCTCCTCCTGCTGGACACTCAGCGCCGCCAGTGGATCCGTCTTGGACTCCCATTGCATCAGGCGGTTCCGAATCTTGCGGAGATTTTCATTCTCGCTCTGGGCAGAGGCGACGTCATCCATTTTTCTGCGGCCGATTTGGAAACAATCAATCAGCTGTTCAGCGCTGGCAGTTCTAGGCTCGCCAGTGATGCGCAGTTGGGGCAGGCAACACTAGCCAGAACTGAGAAAATAGCCAAATGTGAGTGAGTTCGGGAAATGCAAGAGACATTTGTGGGAACAACCCAAAATATATATTTTGGGTATTCCCGAAACGTCTTAATCTCTGAATTGCTGAAAATTGAGCAGAAATATACTGAAATTCGGTCAGCTGTTCGTCAGCTGTTGCATACAAAATTCAACTTGCTGAAAATTCAGCAGTTCTGCAACCCAGTAGATTCTGCAAATTTGTAGTATATTTTTCCTGAATTACCCAAATACCCAAAGTATATTTCGGAAGAATTTACAGCAATTAAGAGATTTAGGTTTTTCGGAAATACCCTAAAAATAAATTTTAATAAAGTATACAACTATTGCCTATTAACTTCTAATTGTTGATTGTGTCTTTTTGACGTTGTAAAATTCTCGAAAAATTACTGTTATTCGGCATTGTCCTAATTACTGTTATAATATGTTAAAGATACTAAAGTCTGAGTAAATCAGTAACAGTATTATATGATTAACATATAGTTTTATATACCAGCACTTAGTTTCTACCTTTCCAGTTAAAAAAAAGTTAAATTTTTCAGTAAAACAGCTAGGCTGGCAGCACTGTCTTATAAACTTGCGCTAACCAACACTGCGGCATCAAAACCAAGTTCAGTTCTGTTTTTATTGAATTTTTAATCGGTTTTTTATTTGGGATAATACGGATCACGATGGCCCCGCAGCCGGTGGTAACGGGGCTCTCCCCCAAGGAGGGCCCACCTGGCACCCGCGTCATCATCCGCGGCGAGTTCCTGGGCACCCGTGTCCAGGATTTAATTGGTAGGCGTAGTCCACCGCACAATCTGCTCCACTTTTCTGATGACTCTTCCCCAATTTCCAATTTTAAGGCCTGAAGATCTGCGGCTCCGATTGCCTGCTGTCGGCGGAATGGAAGTCACCCAACAAGATCATAGCCAGGACTGGTCCGGCGAAGGGAAAAGGCGACATTATAGTGACCACTTTGAGCGGCGGAGTGGGCACTTCCACGGTGCAGTTCCGTGCCTACCATGAAACTATAGGTCCGCTCAAGGAATCCGCCGTCTGGATCGAGGAGTCACCCTCGCAGAACTTTGCCTGGGGTCGTCGCACTTTGGCCCAATCCGGATTGACGCAGGAGGATCCCCTTGGCCTGTCCATCGAGGGCAATGAGCAGAAGATTCCCGAGGACTTGCGTGACCTGTTCCCCGAAGCATGTGGCGATCTCTCCCAGGAGCACTTCTCCCCATCCTGGTTTCTCCTGGAGAATCACCTGGCCACCTCCTTTGAAGATCTCAAGGCGGGCTTGTCCTATTTAAAGCGCAAGGTGGAAAGCCAGAAGGAGGGTCAGTTATCCTTCCTGAAGTCTAATGCTGGTTCGGTGATAGATCAGTTGGACACCCTGATGAACATTCGGGATAAGCTGCAAGAGGATGTGAAGCTCCATGGCAATGAGACCCTGAATATCCTAGAGACATCAATTGAGAGTAGGTAAGGCTTTTGTTTAAAGGAATTCTATAGTAACACCTTCTCCTGTTTGCAGACTCCATCAGTGAATCGCAGAAGATCTTCACGGATGTCCTGGTGCGCAAGGAGAAGGCGGACTCCACCCGATCCGTCCTGTTTGCCCTTTCGCGCCACAAGTTCCTCTTCTGTCTGCCCAATGCGGTGGATAGGCGGGCCAAGGCTGGCGAATACGACATTGTGGTCAATGACTATTCGCGCGCCAAGAATCTCTTTGGCAAGACGGAGATTCCCATTTTCCGCAAGGTGCTAGAGGAGGTGGACCACAGGATACTTTCCATCCGGAAGCAGCTGCACGAGAAAGTGGTCAAGATGCCGCAGAGTGTGGAGCAGCAAAAGAAATTGATCAAGGCGCTGACCAGTCTGGAAGTGCAGCAGAGTGGCACGCCCATAGGCGATAAGCTGCGCAACATCGATCCCGCCTGGGATGCCATCGAGGCCAGGGCCAAGTATTTGGAGGGCACCTTTCGCCAAACCTTCGATCAGCATGCCAACAAAGATGCCCAGGGTGGGCAGGAGAAGGCCAAGGGCAGGGATCCCAGCCAGGCCCCAAGTCGGGTGAACTTTTGCGAGGAACTGTGCGACATTGCCGCCTCTCAGTTGCCGGATTTGTGGCGTCTGGGTCAGCTGTACTTCACCGGCGAGCTGAGGGGTCCACACGATCCCAAGCCAGGAGACTTCAAGCGCATGATCCTAAACGCCATTGAAAAGTTTTGTGTCTACCTGAGGCTGGCCATACTCATAGCCACGGACCAGCGTGCTCTAAGGCAATCCAGCGGCTTGGCTTGGCCCATTGGCTCCGCCTCGGCCACTCATGCGTTTCTGCCCTGGATTCCGCAGTGCCTGCGCTACACGAGGATTGCCTATGCCACGCTCATCAGCCTGGACCTGCCCTCGGAGGCTTTGGACATCATACAGAAGCTCATTGACGAGGTGCGTCTCTTCTGCTTTTCGATTATCTTCAAGCGCGCCACGGATCGCTGCAAGAAGTTGGGCGCCCAGGAGACCTGGGAGCTGGGCGTGGAGGAGTATCCGGGTGCCACTTTGCTGCCGGCCGCCCTCGAAGCTCTGCTCATCGAAACCTTGGACGAAGTGCAGTCCGTTTGCATGCAAAGGGAGACGAGGGAGGGCAATCTGCTAGAGCCACAATCGGATGGACAAAGGGAGGTGACGACGAGACTACAGGAATTCCTATCCACCTTCAGTGGTGTCATCGAGGAGCTGGCCTTTCACTCGCACGACGAGGAGACGCCCACGCACAATGTGTCCCAGCTGCTGGGATTTCCCAATGCCCAGCAGCCGGATTCGGTGGCCGGAAGTGCTGCAGCTGGAGCAGCTGTCACCTGGGAGCAGCGCATGCTGTGCTGCCTGGCCAACTATGCCTACTGCAACAAGAGCTTCTTCCCGCATCTAGGTGAGATCTTCGTGCGCTATGGCTATCCATTGCCCACGTTGGCCATCGAAACTGCCCGATACACGGTGAACCAATTGTTCACAAATCTTCTGGAGGAATATGTGGAGCACAAGGGTGATCCCCTGGTGGGCACCATTGAGCCATCCATGTACCTGGGTCGCTTTCAGTGGGATCACGAGATGGAGATCGGCCAGTTGCGTCCCTACGCCCACGAATGCTGCGACAACCTAGTTGGTGTCTACTCCGAGATCTACAGCATATCGCCAGCGCTGCTGAGACCCATTCTGGAGTCAATTGTGCAGACCATCTCAGAGGAACTGGCCCGTCTGATGAGCTGTGTCCAGCGGTTTAGCTTCACGGGTGCCATTCAGGCGCATGTGGATATCCGGCTGCTAAGGGACTCCTTGGAGGGTTATGTCAATGAGACGGCCAAGTAAGTTGTTTAATTTAAAAGCTATTTTATAAGATGTCATGGTTAATACCCAATCTTTCATAGAAACTACTTCATGGAGGCCTTGGAGGCCATCAATCCTCCCCTGAGTGGCGAGCAAAAGCGCAAGGCGGATGACATACTGGAGCGTGTGAAGCGGAACATGCGACTGCAGTTGCTCTGCTTCAGTGTCAAGGATCCCTAAGGACATTCCACTGATAGATAACTATAACTATAACTCTAACTACTAGCTTGTGATTCCCCGTAGGGATAAACCTTTATTCGATTGCAAAAACTCTCTCTTATTTACTATGTCCTTACAAACCCAATAGTTTTGGGTCAAATTGAAAGTCATTCTGGGCCATAGTCTTGATGACCTGCTCCACATCGATGGCATTGAACTTCTCCTGGACGCGCTGCTTGATGGGATTCTCGATGGCGTCCATGATCTGGTAGCGCAACAGGTTGGGAATCACGTTCACAGCAAACTCCATGACGTAGTCCAGAGTGCCGGCTCCATCGCAACGCACCTGGATGTTGCCCATGTCAAACTGCAGATCGGTGATTTGCGCACGCTTCCTGGTGTCCAGCGATTGGCTCACGCCCACAGTGGCGCGTATATGCTGCACAGTGAACTGGACATGCCCGACGCGGGTCATCATGCCCAGACCCACCTCCCACTGGCCAGCTCCCGTCACCTGGCCAGTGCCCACTTGCAGCACCACCGACACCGTTTTGTTTGCCATTCCGGCGGTTATGTTGCCCACCCGGTAGAAGCTAGAGATGCCATTGATCCAGGTGTGTGCCAGCTGGACACTGAACACTCCCATCGTCCGGTTCACATCGGGCAAATGGTACGGATCGTAGCCCTTCTGGCGCACCAACTTCCTGGCCATGGCTATGGCGCTATCCAGCGGGGTGATGGAGTTCGGCAGCCGCCGTTCACCCAGCGTGTTCTTGATCATGGTGTCGATCTCGCTGCGCAGCTTCTTGTCCGCCTCCTGCAACATAAACGGCTTCATGGCGTCGAACACCAGATTGGGCGCCCCATTGATCACGCTCTGGAAGACGCTGCCCACCAGGCCGAGATTCTGGAAGTCCATGGTCATGTCCGAGAAGGTGATGTCGATCTTTATGCGGTCCGTGGCCAGGTGGCCATCGCGTTCGACGGCCAAAAAGGCCGTTGCCTCGGCATACACGTTCTTTAGGATCACAGTAAAAGGTCCATTGGCCCGCGAAAAGAAGGAGCTGAGGGTATACTGACCCTTGACCAGCATCTGATCCAGCTGGAGGCCACCATTGAACTGGAAAGCAGGAGGTTTTAATAATTAAGAAAACTCCTCATTAGTATAAAACTTAGCTAAACAATTATTAAAATAATATTCCTCTGAAGAACTGGGTTTTGGTGGCGCCATCTGCCATACTGCAATGGCAACTCTCTTTGCCGCTCTCTTAAATATGTGAGCTCTCTTTCTAAAAAACTTCTAAGCCACAGGTTCGATTTGAAAGATTTTTGGCAAGTTAGTAGATATTGACCGAATACACATATACCTTTCAATAACTAATTCAGAGAGATATAACAAATGTATAAATACAGGCTTAGCTAAAATCAGCATGTTAACTCCCAAATCTCTGGATTGTATAGCTTCCGCCTTGGACTTATATACTTAATAGGCATACAAAAAGGGTATATTATCTACAAATAAGCGGTATTAAAACCCACCTTCATCTCCTTCAAGTCTAGATTCATTTTGTCCACGCGGAACTTGGACAATCCGTGGGCCTTCACTTGCTTCATGTCCAGATTGACCATGCCCAGGCTCTTCTTGACATTGGGCACCTCCAGGGGATCGGGAACGGGCACGCCGGGCAGACCCTGTGGATCCTCTTGCTTGAAGTGCTCCAGCATGGCCTCCACCTGGGCAGCTATGCTGGCCTGACTTTGCTTGAGTGCGTCATCTTCCTGCTCCACGACTGCTGCTCAAAGGTCGAAAGCGTTGAGTGGTTGAGATGGGAAACTAGGATTCCAGGGGCTCACCTTCTCCAGCTGCCTGGGAGTGGACAATGTGGCAGCTAGTTGCCAGCAGACCCACGACGAGCACCACCACTATCAGCGGCTTCATCTTTCGGGGATTAGCTTGAACTTCTCTGCTTATCAGTTCGGGAAAAACAAGTGAAACGCGGCTAGCCTCCGTTCTCGTTCTCGTTCTCGACTTCTCGGCACAAATACGCACTGCCGACTGACTGGCGCGTTAATCAGACGATAATGATGAGCCAGACGATCAGTAGTTCTTATCTAAGGGCGACTCTTCTCGCGGAGCCGCTGATTAAACTCAAGAACTGAGAACGAGCGACTTAAGTGAGCGGAAGCAGCCACACATGTTCCTTTAGAGAGATAGTGTTCCTGAAACCGTCTTTTCTATTAAAGAATTTATTTTTGGTTTCTTAATGACTTCCTCAAGTTTTGCAACATTTTGGTTTACCCTTTAGGAAACCTCTTAAATCACTAGGTATTTCGTATTTGCAAAGCTTATATTTATTTTCCTTTTTTAAATAGTTTGTATCTCTGGAACTCGGTAGACCAAGAACTAAAGAACTCGCGTTTCTTAAGCCATGAACGAAGATTATTTTACAGCTGGTGTTGAGAATAACTTTTTAAGTAACAACCCATTTCATAATTGCAATGCTCATATTTATTTGTCTTTGTTAAATATTTTTAAATTTTACACTCGCACTTTTCAGATTATTTCACAGCTTATGCTAAGAATAACCTTTTTGAGTAACCTACATAAATAAATCAAAATATTTCATAATTGCAATGCTCATATTTATTTGCCTTTGTTAAATATTTGTCGTATTTATATATTCGCATATATATTAATGGCTATATATGGCTTAGATTGTATTACTGTTTCTTAAAACTAAGTTCTCGTGCTCAAAAAAATTCATGCTCAAAAAAATGTCTTAGCCTATTCAAAAAATTGTCTTAGTTTAGGAAAAAAAATTGAGTTTGTTTGTTATTTTTTTGTTTTTGGCTCACAGCAACCGCATTTTGAGCAAAGCATACAAAAGATATTTTATAATTCGCTGTTCGTTAAACGAACTAAATTTCCTTTAGCTATGACTATTGCTTTGCTCTTAAATATATATCATTTTCCTGCGGCAGCTGCAGAATTGCTTTACATATTTATATGTAAACATACACACATTGCTTAATACTAGACGACTAATTGGTTGCTTAATACATATTCAAAAAAATTGAGTTTTGGAAACATTTGCTGGATGATTAAAAAAGTCTGGGAAATCCTCAGGATGTAGAGTGCTCCTAAAAGATATTTGGGAGTTGATTTGAGTGCTTGTGGCGTTGATTAGAGAGGAACTAAATATGTTAATGAAATAAGAAGATCAGTGAGCATGATGCCCAGAGATATTCTATTTGAAGAAACATTTCTGGGCATCACAAAATACATAACACAACCAAAAAAAAAAAAAAAAAAAAAAGAAGAATCAATGTAAGGGTAATACAACATCTATGGGTGAGTCGTTGCCTTGCTTACAAGTCATCCGAGCCGGACATGATCTCCTCGAACAGTGAGTGGGCATTGTCAGTGGCCGACAATCTGTCGCCGGCGGCAGAATTGCTCCTCGATCCGCCACTGACAAGCTCGTCCACCGTGTCGAGGGCCGAGAAGTTGGCCCTGCCGCGTCGTGTTCTGCTGGTGGTCCTGAATTTCTTGGTTGGCGACGCCTCGATCACTTTCCTTTCGGGAGCCGGCGGCGGTGGTGGTGGCGACAGGGATGGCGGTGGAAGTGGTGGCTCTGCAGGCAGCGCAGGAGGTGGCATCACATAGGCGTACTGCGGTATGGAACCGTTGCCATCGTTGTTCTGCAGCTGGACGCGCATGAAACCAACTGTGGCCGGATCCACGGGCTTGTTGCCCTGGAAGATGTTAAAACCTGGAGAAAAGGAAGACAATTAGAGAGGATTCAAATCTGCTATGCAACAGCTTACCCTGGTATTCGCCATTCTCGTTCTGCACCAGAACCAAGGGATGCTGTGACTGCTGCAGATTGCTCAAGGGCACTAAACTGATGCCATCGCCTGAACTTTCTGGCTGCACAGCCTCCCCACTGTTCTCCTCCTCCTGCTTGGCCGCCTCTGCTGGGTTCTCTGTTTGCTCCAGCACCACTGGCTCTTGGCTCAGTTCTTCTTCGTTGTCACTCTCCACAAAGTCCTCTTTGTGGGGATTCTTGCAGCTCACACAATTGCAGCCAGCGCAACTATTGCCAGAGTTATAGCACTGACAGCGGGAGTTGCGGCAGGTGGTCAGGGTATTGGCCGAACCAGAGATTCCACAGCGGCACTTGGGCTTCGTCGGCTTGGCCTTCTCCTCCTTTTCCTTGCCGCGAATCTTGCGGAAGGCACTCTTGCCGCTCTGCAACTTGACAGGCTCTAGTTTGGCCGCTTGCGAGGCCTTCAGACTGCGGGTTCTCTTGCGTTTGAGTGGTGGCTCTTCCTCATCCTGCAGCTCCACATTGGGGGATTGCAAGTGCTCTTCGGCTGCCTCTTCAGCTACTGCTTGTAGCTCTTCCAAATCCTTATCAACCACCTCCTCCTCGTTGACATGTTCTTCTGCCTGCAGTTCGGATAGTTTCCTTTTGTGGGAGGAAACTACCTCTGCTTGGGGCTCTTCTAAATCAGCTAGCAACGGTGACTGGGCAGTTGGCAGGGCCAACTCCTCTTCTTGCTCTACTATTTCCGCGGGAACCTCCAATTCCCTTGTCTCTTCTTGATCTCTTATAGCCGCCAGAGGCTCCTCCACAGGGAGCTCTTCCAATTGAGCAGAGATTTCAACGGATTGCTCAACAGCCAACTGATCGGGCTCTTCAACAGCCAACTGGTCGGAGGTTTCAATGGTCTCCAGCACTTCCAGTTGCGTGGAGTCTGCCATTTGCACTACCTGACCGATTTGCAGCTCCTGCGATTCAAACGGAGTGGATGCTGCGGTGGGCATAACATAGGAAACGGCAAAGTTAGTGCTGTTGCTGGGGAAACTGGCCACAGAGACGGCTCCGGAAAGGTCCACCTGATCCGTCCAGGCGTGCTCTATGAAGCCAGACTCCGTGGCGATAACCATCTGACCGCCATGGGTGAGCAGACCCATCCGAGATCCCGTAGGCAGGAGAGGAAGTGGCGAGAAGTGACCCTGCTCAGCGGTGGCCGCCGCCTCCGCCTCGATATCGCTGATGTTGAGATGCTGGTCGTAGGGCAGCTCCGGAGTGGTGGCTGCCGTCGTTGGCGGCGTCTCCGCGGGCAGGGATGTAGGCAAATCCTTGAGGAAGGGCAAATCTGGCTGCGGCAGGAAGGTGTCCCCAGTGTCCGAGATATTAGAGCCCTCGCGTATGAACTCCTGGGTGGTCATGGGCGGCAGCTTGATGCGCGGCACCAACTCCCTGCCCACCTGGGGCCGCAAGCCAGCCAACTGGCCGAACAACGAGGATTGCAGCAGATGGACGCACAGCGTCTTGTAGCACAGCAACTGGATGCCCATCAGGCGGTTCTCCTCGTAGGTCTTGAAGTCGGAGCACCCCTCGCACTGGGAGCAGTTGGGAAAGAGATGCTTCTTGCCGCGCAGGCACAGCCGGCACACATTGTGCTGGCATCGCTTGCCCTTGGGGGAGTAGGGATCCACCAGGAGCTGGCAGCAGACCACGCAGGAGAGCAGCTGCCGGAGCTCTCCAATGCCCGAGTTGAGCTCATCCACGCGGCGCTTGGACAGATTGGAGGCGGAGCGCAGCGAGAGGCGTGTCACCTTCAGGTAGACCGTCTGGGCCAGCATGGTCGCGATATATTTCTATGGCAGGTACTGTACGAAACGCCGGTGTCTTGTGTTTTTTTGTTTACCAACCACAAACCAAAAAGTGAGACTCCGCTGGTCAAGCTGCCAGCTACCTGTTTAATCCGCCGAATTACCTGCAATTCCTATGCTCACCACGCCGTAGTTGCACAAAATTGAACCTTAATCCATGGTTTTTTCATTAAATGGATAATTTCACAGGATTCACAGGCCAGCCTTTTTTCACTTGGTCGATGCTGTGTATGATCCTACACACTATGTTTCACGTGCAAAAAAAAAAAAAAAATATGGGTTTATGTTTGAGATAACTCAAGTCATTGTAAATGGTTATGTACTGTACAGTGTACAGTGTAAATAATAACTAAATTTAACAACTTAAAAAAAAATTACCCGAGCAACGAGCTGAGCGTAGCAAGTGTGACCGCAGTGTGGTAGTGTAAATAAGCCACATCAGTCTGCCCAGCAGTGTGACCGTTTTCCTGAGGGCTGTTGAACAGCTGATTTGGGGCAACCCAGTAGATTTTTTGCCTAACCAAACTGCGGTCCTACTTCCGAATTTTGCATTAAGACTTTTAAGTAATTAAGGTTTTTTAAAGAATTTCCTGTCAAACAAAGTCAGAAACCAATGGACCTATAAACTAATATAGCTTACGCTTGTTCTAGGGGAGACGAAAGCCAGAAAATGCCGGAACCGCGCAGTCCAATGGCCAGTTTCGCCGAATCGGTGCTCAATGTCATCGATGGACCCATTACCTGGTTCCGTGGTACGTAATCCTTAAGGATTGGATACAATATGATCCTAGGAGTATCCAGACTCAGTTCAGATGAGTTTCCTATGGTCAGGAACTGGAAATAGTGGAAAAACTCCAGGCAATTACATAATGACATAACCTCAATACCCAGGGCATTTGTTTTTGTTTACACTCCATTTGTTTTAACCAAAATAAGGTTTGTGTTTTGAAGAAGTTTCGGTACAACCAAAGAATTATAAATAATCTTCCTCAATCTGTTAAAAACTGAGACGCTACCTTGTGGATATTATAGAAAATACCGGGTTATTAAGTCCCTAAGTAATTATATCCAAAAGGGAGTAATGTTTTTTGTTTCAAAGATGCCACATACCAAATTTCATATCGATTCGACATTATTATGATCAGAAGAGCGAGTTTAGTTGGTTTGTCATTTTAAAAACGTTGGGTTTATATGATTTATTTGAATAGTTCTCCAGTTAAACTTATAAAATATGTTTTCTTTAGGAATTCTTAATAAGATTTTCTGGGTAAACTATAAACTTACTTATGCCCTCCCCACAGAGAGCATTGTGGAGCCGAACCAGGAGAAGCAGAACTGGTACCACCAGCGTTTCCGCCGAGTGCCGACCATCGATCAGTGCTACACGGACGATGCCGTCTGCCGCTTCGAGGCCGATCAGCAGTTCCGTCGGGATCGCATGGTGGACAACGAGATTGTGAACATTCTGCGCCAGCGCTTCGAGGACTGCACCCTCTACGAGGCACCCGACCACATCGTCAAGTGCAAGCCGCTGCTGGAACAGTACGAGAAGGCCACCGAGAATTGGTTCATCAAGTGTGAGTATAAAATGTGCAGAGCAATAGATGTTTTCCGCACAATATTACCAACAAAAGAGGCTTATATTTAAGGGCACCTGAATGTAAAGCATTTTTTTTGCATATTTCTTCATATTAATAACTTGTGAAAACAATTAAAATACTATAATACCCTATAAAAATGTCTTTTTGAGTGTATGTAAATCTTGAATACTCTCAATAACAAACATCATACAAACACAAAGAAAATATTTTCAAAGATCTATTCTTTTAAAATATAAAAAATCTATATTTTGAAAATTATAGTATATACCCTTATTATAGTAATATACCCTTAACCATTCAGTGACCACCTTCTTATTAATACCCTTCTATTTCAGATGGCGACTTGGGTGGCTATGCCAATGCCAAGACCGCATACATGAAGCAGAAGCATCGCCTGATTTGGGAGCGTCGTCATGGACCCGTGGGCAGTGGCATGAAGGAGGAGGCCGCCCACTAAACTCCGATCCCTGAGTGCCCAACGACACGAGCCAATCTGAGCTGATGTTGTTTTCTAGTTTCATTATCCGTTATAACTAAATATACGCGCCCTGAAATGGTAAACCCTAAAAACCATCTTTTAAAATTAAGTGTAACTGAGAAAAGGTTTTGAGAAAAGGGCGTTTATAGTTTCGTCTGCTACTTACCCTGCCTAAAGCGAAATATCTTTAAATTGGCTGAATGTTTTGACTTATATTTATTTAGACAAAGCATATATGAGATAAGAATAACAATGTCTTAAAGGGTAAATTTGTTAAATTTATTTTCAAACAATTTGTATTCAAGACTTATTTTGGCCTTATCATCATTATAATAGATCTCAGCATAGTTTGGCCCCAAGGAAACCCAGAAGCATAGTATTTAGCATTGAGATTTCTGTAATTTTAAGTTATTAAATGAAATCGTGTTAATAAGTTTATGGGTTAGTATATATACATACTTGTCCATGCATCCATTGTACCAATAACCACCGTTTCCGTCTCTAGCGCAATTCAAATTGTAATTAGCATCATTATTTTTGTCAAGAGTGGTGAACTTTTTGTGCAGTTGATGGGAAAGGAAGTCTCCAGCTAAGCCAGAATATTTCCCCAAGGATTTCAGCGCGTATCCTTCGTTTTCTCTGCCAATTTGGAAATTTTCGTACAAAGCATGGGCGCTCTGCCCATTAATATCCGTAATGCTAATGAGCAGTTCGTGTTGATGTCGTTCAGTAATTCTATTTATCGCTTCCAGCCCGATGAAAAACTCCGACTGTATGTGACCAAAACCTATCTTATAATCCTCCCACTTTCGATCGAAGGACAGGGATCCATCAAATCTTTTTTGAATAGTCATCCAGCCTTCTGCGTCGCACAAAACGTTGAGTTCATTTAATCCTTGCAGATTAATTGTGTACGTGCCACTGGGACCTCTTCTTGGACATTGGTCCAGATTTGAATTTACTGATGGATTGTTTGGTGTATTCCTGCTACGAATGAGTTCGTTTAGATCCCTTATTTCCTTATCTTTGCCAAATATGATATCATCCTTCTGCCTTAACTTATTGATTTCAAAGCTATCAATATCCAATAGTCTTTGCGCAATATTTTTCAGGCTTGGAAAGTAATTGATTTCGTTGCTTTGGGCATTCCTTTTGCCCTGTCGTTGATGACCTTGGATTGTGTTTGCCCGGGCAACAGATAGCTCCTCCAGAAACAGAAGCGAAAGAACAATTACTATGGATCCCGATTTCATTTCGTTTGAGTTTGCAAAAGCAACGTCGAATTTGAACTAATTTAAAATTGAGTTGAGCACAGTTTATATACACAGGCCTTACTTGCGATAAGAACGCGTTTTATGATTATGTCGTGTCAATTCGCCGAAAATCTATCCGTTTCTAAATGTTTCTGAACTGGGGTCAATTCGCCAAATGTATTTTTGGGGAAATTCAGCATTGTCATACCAGCAAAAAAAAAATGAGAAAAAATGTGTGAACAATATTAATCATAATTATTCCTAGAAACCTTATGAATTCCAAATCTTCCAAAGTCAATTCATAATTAAATTTAGCTTTTGCTACCAGAATATATATTTCCACAAAACTTTCAATTTTTACGTTGGGAATTATCCTTTTATTTTGGTAATTTATAGGTAAAAAAAAGCTCAGCGTTACTACAATAGCAAAAGTATAAAGCACGGGAGTCATTTCGACAGTCAATTTTGGATTAAACCTCATCATTTAGATTATAATTAACACGAACACCACACTATACGCTATGGGTTTTAAATATTTAAGGATTTTATTTTTCATTTAATTCAGATGTCTAAGTATTTTTATTATTTTCAAAGTCATTCTTCAGCTAAAATTAGTCATTTAAAAAAATGAACGTTTTAGTTATATAAACCCTTATAAATTAATTTAGTTTTTAATTTTCTAAGATTTTGTATAGTTTACCAATTCGACAAGGTGTAAGTTAACTTAAAAACTATTTGAGACAATCCTCAAAAGAGAAACAGTCGGTAAGGTTTATAAAGTAGGTAAATTAGTAAGCACTCTAAAATTCATAATTCAGTTTGGTTTCAAGCACTGCACGAACTTCACTTTTAATTAACTTTTAAATAGTACCATTTCATTAAAAAAAAAGCATCAGTTACCAAGATTAAAATTTTTTGTTTTTTTAAAAATGAAATACATTGTTTACAATTCTTTAAAAAAAGAAAAAATTGCACTCTTTCTAATGAAATTAGTTGTGAAGTTCGCACAGGGCTTTCGTTTATACTATAAATTAAATTCAACTATATAGCTAACCTAACTTGCGTGCTCAGCTAATCGAGACGAGCGGCTTGTTCATGAGACTCTTTTTCAGCTTGGCCAGAGCGCTGTTTCCGGTTTTGGCGTCTCCTGGCTTCTTGTCCTTGTTCTTGGGACCCAGGGGAATCATGGTGGTGTCCATTAGCTTGCGTCGGAATCCCTTGTAGAATTGCAGCACCTGCGGATTGGCCCACACTTGCTTGGCATCGAAGTCCAGGATGCGAATGGATTGCAGGGATTTGGCTCGCGACAAGGCCACATAAGCCTGCCCAGCCTCAAATACTTTGGACAGCGACATCTCCACGCAGTCGAGAGTTAAGCCTTGGCTTTTGTGTATGGAAAAGGCCCAGGCTAACTTCAATGGCACCTGGCGACGTGTGATGAGTGCGCCCGTGGCCGTTTTAATGATCCACTTCTCGTGCTTGCAAATATACTCCTGGTTGTTTTTGAACCTCACCACCGGCAGATCCTTGTCCATTCTAACAACCACGCCGCGAGCTCCGTTCACCAGTCCATTGGATATGTTTATATTCTTGAGCAGCATCACTTGGGCATTGACTTTTAAATACAGTTGTGAGGGGGCCTGAATCTGTTGGTCCAAAGTCTTGGTCATGCCGGCATCCGAATCATCAGCCTTGAACAACACCTTGTCCCCCTCGAGATTTTCCAACTTCGACTCGTTTATGGAGTTGGCATCGTTCGTGTGGGAGCACAATTGTGTGGCCAGAATGCCATTTCCCTCGATTTTCTGCTTGGATGTGGCCGCCAGTCGACTAGTTATTGAATCGTTTACATGACCAATGCGAAGGTGGTTCAGAATCTTCACAAACTCCGGATCCGACTGACGATGCACTTGCTTCAGCTCGTAGACACACTGGATGCATGTCTCCCACGCGCTGGACTGGAAGCAGAATCGCTGCTGGGGCGTGGCACTGGGCGCTGCCCCGAAATCAGACTTAATAACCGGCGGAAGTTGCAGGAAATCGCCGCACAGAATGAGCTGGATGCCGCCAAAGGGGCGATCGTTGCGACGAATGTGACGGGCCACGGCTTCGATTTTCTGCGAATAGATAGAAATAGGAATTACAAAATTTAAATTAAATATATAAGAGTTTATATCAGGGTCCATATTCAGTATGGAAGCAGTTCGCTTAAAAATTGTGTTTAAAAGAAGAAGAGTTCGCTTAAAAATTGTGTTTAAAAAAGTTTAAATTTTGCAAAAAAAAACTATCCAGCCAACTAGAACTTTTTCATTAGTTAGAAGTTAAGTTAAGTTTCAATAGTTATCTTACAAAGTTAAAGAGTTGAATTGATATTTTTATGAACAAACTTTCTGATTTTTGTCAATTTAGTCATGATATCTATAAATTCTATAGATTTGCTTGCTGTTTATAGGCATTTAACTGGCTTTAGAACCTACTGAATGTTCAAATAGTGTTAAACGAAGAGCATATTATGCGGAAAACTTGTGAAGTACCTCAAAGAACTGCCCGTCCACCATGGAGATCTCGTCGATGATCAGTCGCTTGCACTTGCGCCAGTTTTGGGCGCTGACGGGTCGTGAAGCCAGTTCCAGAGATCTCTGCATGGTGGCGTCCCCACCACCGATACCCGCAAAGGCATGCAAAGTGGTGCCACCAATAAGACATGCTGCCACTCCTGTAGAAGCCGTAGCCACTGTGCCATCCGGTGGCAGGGCGGAGATGATCCTTCGCAGGAGAAAACTCTTTCCCGTGCCGGCGGAACCAGTGAAGAATACATTTTTGCCGGAGGTGCAGGCACGCAGGACCTCCATTTGCTCCTCGCTCAGTCGCAGGGATTCGTCAGTGACCGATTGATAGAGCTTCTTGGCTGCTGGCAGGCCACTCCTCCCCTCGCCCCGCTCCTCCTTGAGCTCCTCGAAACGTCGTTTTTTGGCCGCCTGAGGCGATGGAGTGGTCACCGAACCCTTGGACAGCAAACCCGCCTTTTTGCGCGCCAAAATCATTTCGGCCGTTGTCACGGGAGAGACGTCTTCAAAGCTGCTGGGTTTACCGGACATCAGATGCTCCCGGAGTTTCTTTTGCAGCGAGGCATCATCCGGCTGACATCCTTCCGCATTTCCATTCATTTTAATGAAAATCGTGCGCAGGAAGAACATCAAAGTGCCCGGTGGCGCATTGGACAAGTAGAGGGTGCAGTTTTCCGCCTTGAAATTAAACGTGGCCTTGCCCTCCGACATGAACTTCTTGTGCACCATTAGATCCTTAAGTTTGAATTTGAGTGGCTTTAATTTTTCCGGCGTCACCTCCACAAACAATTCACGCAAATCATTTCGCACCAAACGCAAAGTGGCCGTCTTGTAGGCCAGTTTTCTACCCGTAATTCCCACGGAATTCGTCCACTGCATGTTCACCGCACAGGTGACCACTGCGTCGTTGAGATCCATTGCGGTTTGCGCTTGGCTTTAGTCAGTTTTGGGTAAAATTTAAAACTAAAACAAATCTATTCCATGCGTTTGCTTTGCTCGCCGATTGGCTTTTCGATAAAAGTGTGAAAATAATCGATATCAGCGGGTGCCAGGTGACCGTCGCTTGATCTTTTGAAAATACAAAAAAATATGCTCAAAGTAACTGACTAGCTAAGTTTCATTCCAGGATCAGCTGGGACTCAAACCGGAAACAGAACTGTCTTCTTAGTTGGAATTTGGAATAAGCTTTTATTGTAGCATTAACATGTAAAACATGTTTATTTAGGTAAGCTGAAATCAATAACAATTAGAAAAGACCATAGGATTCTATTAAAAATAATTGAATAGCAAAAACAATTATATTTAAAAGGGTTCAAATATTTATATATCAAATTATTTAAGGAGGCTTAGAAAGAAACAACTCCTATTTAACATTAATGTATTTACAATTGATAGCCAAGAAAATAAAATACGATTATTATGAATTTGGATTTAAGATTAATTGTGCGCCTTCTGGTTGCCATCCTAGTGGCTTCTTTGATTTCCACGTCCGTTTTGGCCTACCTGGTTGCCCACAGATTCCATGCGGTAAGCAAACTGAAACAAAAAGAGAGAATTCCCACAGAACAGCTTTCAAATAGGGAAAACCAACAAGAAAATGAGTTTTCCCTAGCAAAAGTAACTTTATCCCAAAATGAATTGGATATTTTGAAAATCGAACGCAATGGAAACTTCCGCTTACCAAAACAAACAGCTATAAGGGATTGGCACGATCATTTGGCTACCAAAGAAGATAAAATTAGAACAGGCTTGGGTGAGCAGGGTATGGCAGCGGAAATACCAAACATTGACGAAAAGGATATCCTCTACCAAATGCATGGGTTAAATGCCAAGCTCTCTGATCACATTTCACTTAATAGATCCTTGCCAGATATCAGACCTTTGAGGTAAGTTTTTATTGATATAAATTTACAAACTTAAAACTCAAACTCAATCTCAGTTGCTGGCATCGCAAATATCTAAATAAGTTGCCCAATGTGACTGTTATTATGGCTTTTCACAATGAGCATCTCAGTGTGCTTTTACGCTCCATATCGAGCATCATAAATCGCTCTCCTTCGGAGTTACTCAAGCAAATTGTCCTTGTGGATGATGCCAGTAATCTCACGGATTTGGGACACAAGCTTGAAGACGTTGTGGCGTTGAACTTTCCCAAAATAATTAAAATACTAAGATTTACAGAGCGACGTGGTCTTATTCAAGCGCGGCTAGAGGCAGCCAAAATAGCCATCTGCCAAGTTTTGATTTTCCTAGATTCCCACATCGAAGTCAACATCAATTGGGTAAGACATTTGACTATATTTTACTATAGAGATGATTTAAGTCAACAAAATCCTTTTGCTGTTGTTACTTCAAGATTAAAAAAATGTTTATTTATTTTTTTGTCCCAACTACTTAAGTTAAATTAATTTCTATTTTACTTCCTTTAACTACTAATAACTTTTCCATCCAATTTTCTCAGCTTCCTCCTCTGCTGGAACCCATAGCCATTAATCAGAATATTGTCACGGGTTCCATTTTGGATATAATCTCTCACAAAACATTTGCTTACACGAAGTATAATTCGTTCACCCGTTCGGGCTTTAATTGGTTACTTCAGATTCAGAAACTACCAGTTTTTCCCGAAGATAAAGGATTTGGATCCTCGCCATATCGAACACCGTTGATAGTGGGCGCCTTGGCCATCGACAGGAACTACTTTTGGCAACTGGGAGGATACGACGAGGAGTTGGACATCTGGGGTGGGGAGCAGTTTGAGCTGGGCTTTAAGGTCTGGATGTGTGGCGGCATGATGCTATATGTTCCCTGCTCCCGAGTGGGCCACATAAACAGAGGACCAATGCGATCGAAACAGAGCCCAAGGAATCACAATTTCGTGGCCAGGGTGAGTAATTAATATTACCCTTCTAAGTTGAAGAATTTTATTTAATTTTGAACGTCGATATATATATATTTTGAAATTAAAACGATTTTAAAATATTTAAGTCTGAAAATTGCGTATACACAATAATTGGCATTGCATAAATTGCGTATACGCAATGATGCCTAGAAAGTTTCTTTTAAAAGATAAAGAAACGTTTTTTTATACTTTGATTTTCTACAAAATTACTTTTATTACCAATTACTAAATAAGTGGCTTTCTGAAAGCTTCCAAAAAAGACAATAAAAAACATTTAGTATTCCAAAGCGCAAAGTTTGCATAAAACAAATATATTTTATTAGAGCAATTATATTTTAAAATAGTTAACTTTAAATATTTTCCATAGAACTATAAACTTAACAATTAGCATTCCGAAAATTGTGTATACGCAGTTATCAGCACTAAAAAATTTTAGGAAAATACCTAGAAGTCGAAAGGGCAATGGAGGTTATCAATAAACTCAATTACCTAAATAAATAATCAGAATTAATATTTGCTCAATAGAACTACAAACGCGTGGCTGAAGTATGGATGGATGAGTACAAGACATACGTTTACGACAGAAGCCAAGAGCTTTATGAGAAGACACAGGCCGGATTGCTTACCCAAAGGCAGTCACTTAGAATGTCGTTGAAGTGCAAGTCCTTTGACTGGTACATGCACTCAGTGGCACCGGATTTCCTGAAAATATTTCCAACTCTAGAGCCACCGGGGATGATTTCGGGATCCATTGAAAGTGTGGCCTACCCCGGATTCTGCGTGGACTCCCTAAACGGAAACCACAAAAAACCCGTGGTTCTTTCACGCTGCAATGGAAATGGAACGAATCCTGGTGAATTTCAGAAGTGGCATCTAACAAATGAACGTGAAATTCGGCTATTAAACGGTGCTGGTTGTTTGCAAACGCAGGGATTTAAGACAAAATCGGTTTGGCTCTTTCACTGCCATGAAAATGGAGGAAATCAGTACTGGTTCTACAATCGCCGACAACGTTTAATTCAACAGGGGCAGATGTGGATATGGTGCTTAGAAGCCACTTTGCCCAATGGTCATCAGGTTGGTAAGGTGCTCTCTAATAATGTTTGCCACAAAAACGATACCAAGCAGCAGTGGAAGTTCGGAGAATTCGATGCCTATGATCCGCAATTGGAATATCAGGAAGCCTAGAAAAAAAAAATATAGTTTGTTAATGATTTACTTAATTAAAAAAAAAATACTTTATCAAAACAATAATATGCATTTCTCAACAAATTCTTTGCTTTAAAATTTTTAAATTTTTTCTTATTTGTAAAATAAAAAGAAAATCTGGTATAATGTTATTTACTTTATAAATGTAATTCGGTAAGCTTGTAGCTGAAATCCCTGTTAATATATGTCTAGGCTATCCAATTCTATTTAAAATCAACAAAATTATAGAATTACAATCACCAAAACCGAAAAAAACTAATTTCTATGTATTTTTTTACATTTTATAAAACACAAAAATATAAAAAAAAATTTTTATATAATTAGGAATAAGATAAGATAAAATCAACAAAAATTTGCAATAAACTGGCAAATTTAGAAAATATTTTAAAAAGGGTATGCACCCTTTTCGAATAACTACCTTTAGTTCCGGCTATAGCCAAACAGGTGTCGCCACCGTGACGCGCGCTCCACTAATTTGAATTCGCATGCGGTGATGTTCAGTTTATTATTGTTCTTTTGGCCCAACTTTTGTTCAGGTAAGTTCCGAATCTTCGTCTGACACGTCATCTCGTGCTGCCAAAGTCGTCTGCCTGCCACTGATTGATAGTGGAGAAGCGTGTCATCTAACCATGGTTAAAGTTCCAAAATTGGAACTCACTACGTCGCCTTATCAACGAATTTCCCGCACTCGAGATGCGATACTACCAATTACACTAATGGCTGTCTAGTTATTTTTTTGCCAGGTGTCTCTACTGCATTATTATGCCAGCAGTCAGTGCTTTGGACTTCCACCGGCAAGACGTCCAGATGGCTATGAAGAGGAGATATGTGAAGCGTCTAATACGCAAAATAGTCCTTCTTGTGGTGGCCATCACCAGTGTTTCCCTGGTCACCACATTGATAGTGGAGCGGCGAATGAAACGGAATGCGGACTTAGAGGAACAACTCGATGGAAATGGAGATCCCGTGACTCCAGTTTTTAGGGCAGCCAATATACAGCCACCACGAAAGGCTCCACGGCCTCCATATCAGGATCGCAACTCTGTAAGAGATGTGCCCCAAGGTGAGAAGATTGTGGGTTTCCGGCTGCCGGAACCGGAAGGCGAACGCAAGGACTGGCACGATTATGCCGCCATGGAGGCGGATAAGAAAAGAACTGGTTTTGGAGAGAACGGAATGCCAGCATTCATAGATGACCTCAGTGAAAAGGAGCTGGAGGCGGAGATGTCCCTTAAGAATGGCTTTAATGGCCTCATTTCGGATCGCATCTCCATCAACCGATCTGTGCCGGATGTCAGACTTGAGGCGTGAGTATATCCATCTATCTACGCTAGTAAAAAAAAACATAGTTAGTCCAAGTATTTCATACTCAACTTAAATACGTTTTTGTTTTTAAATATACCCATTGCGGCTTTAAGTTTTGATTTTAATATCTTAGACTTTAATTTATATTTAAAATAAAAGGAACAACTCTAAAATGTTTATATTCCACATTTAATCTTGCAATTTATATTTAATTAATTTATTTTATTTGCAAATAAAATAATTTTAATAATTTTTGAGTTCCAGTTGCATTTACTAGTTTACAATTTTGTACACTTTAATTTGTAGACTAGTGTTATTGAAATCTCTAAAATACAATTACAATATAATAAATTTACTCTAAATACTTACAATTCAATACCATTTTGAAAATTTAGAGGAAATACAGGTCTTAAAATTGAACGAAACTCAAATATATTTGATAACCCATTGCTAAGCTTTAAAAGACTAATTTTTACTTTCTTAATTTAATTTTGAATTTCTTTTCTTTTATGTTTATAGCTGCCGAACCCGTAAATACCTGGCAAAGTTACCCAATGTCAGTGTGATTTTCATATTCTTCAATGAGCATTTCAGTGTCTTGCTGCGATCCATGTATAGTGTGATAAATCGCACTCCACCGGAGTTACTCAAGCAAATTGTCCTCGTGGACGATGGCAGTGAGTGGCAAGCCTTGAAAGAACCATTGGATGAACATGTAGCTCAGCACTTTCCACATCTGGTGACTATAGTAAGAAATCCGGAGAGAAAAGGTCTGATTGCAGCGAGGATTGCAGGAGCAAAAGTGGCAACCGGGGAAGTTATGGTCTTCTTTGACTCCCACATCGAAGTTAACTACAATTGGGTAAGAGATTTGTAGACGGAATGTGTTTCTTATAAAATTCAGCTTCGCCATTTATAATTTTTATCTACAGTTTCACATAATATCATTTTTATCATATTAATTGGCAAAAGTACTTTTATAACATATTTAATCAAAAAAGTTTAAAGGTTATTTTCAAAATATTTATTTATTTTACTCAGTTCATATTTTCGCAACCAATAATTAATATAATTTTCATCATCATCAAACTATCTGATATATATCAGCATATATTATAGCATATTATAATATAAATAACCTTTAATTAAAAAAAACAATATTTATGTAAAACTTTATTATCCAAAATTCTTTCCATTAGCTTCCTCCTCTGGTCGAACCCATTGCCATCAATTCCAAGATCTCGACTTGCCCCATTGTTGATGTTATTTCGCATACGGATTTTTCCTATGCGGGAGGATATCAGAGTGGAGCTCGTGGGGGTTTTGATTGGAAAATGCTGTACAAACAACTGCCTGTTTTGCCTGAGGACTCCGTGGACCCTTCGTTGCCCTTTCGCAGTCCCGTGATGATGGGCGGTCTGTTTGCCATCAACTCGGACTACTTCTGGGATCTGGGTGGCTACGACGATGAGCTGGACATCTGGGGCGGCGAACAGTACGAGCTGAGCTTCAAGATCTGGATGTGCGGCGGCATGCTGCTGGACGTTCCCTGCTCCAGGGTGGCCCACATCTTCCGAGGACCCATGAAACCGAGAAGCAACCCAAGGGGCGACAACTTTGTAGCCAAGGTCGGTATAACATGACTTGATTTAAAAATTTTAATTATAAAAATTGATTTAAAAAAAAAAATGTTGGGGGTACAAAAACAAGTTCTGCTCCATCAATTTATAAAAAAATCATATTGTTTACAAAATTATATTGTATAATATTTAAGTAGATGATCATATTATATACAATGCATTTAAAATTTTGTGATTTAAGTTGCCAATTTTTAATTATTGTGTAAAATCTATTCTGAAAACAACAAAATTAAATATTTTATAATAATAACATATTTCCATATTGGGTATAAATTATGCACGTTTTTTTAACAATCAATGTATTAATGTTTAAAAAGCTGCTACTAAATAGTTCAACTTTTCGATTTAAGTTGTACCATGTACAATGTAAATGCTTAACTTAAATAATATTAAGGTAAAACTAAAATGAATGTTGGTTGATATTAGATCATTTAAGTTACTTCACGTACATATAATTTATTTTTGTATTGAAATATTGAAATATTAATTTTTAATATTTAAAATATTTATTTTTTAGAACCACAAACGCGTGGCGGAGGTTTGGATGGATGAGTACAAGCAGTATGTGTACTCCCGTGATCCGATCTACGCGAAAGTGGATGCGGGAAATCTGACCCGCCAGCACGGAATCAGGCAGCGGTTGAAGTGCAAGAGTTTCCACTGGTTCATGACAGAGGTGGCACCGGATTTCCTGGCAAAATTCCCGCCGGTGGAGCCACCAACCTATGCCTCTGGGGTCATTCAAAACGTGGCCAATCCGATCTACTGCCTGGATAGTATGGGCTTGGGCGTCGACAAGCCGGTGGGAATGTTCAGTTGTGCGGAAAACAAAACGCATCCGCAACCCAATCAGTTTTGGGACCTGGGCATCCATCGCGATCTGAAGATGAGGGAATACGATTCGGTGTGTCTAGATGTGCAGAATCAGCCGCCAAATGCCACTGTTTGGATGTGGAGTTGTCACGGTCAGGGTGGCAATCAGTTTTGGTACTACGATCGCAGTAATCAGTGGTTGGTTCACTTCAAAAACAGCAACATCTGCATGGAGGGATTCGTGGAGGATGGCAATGCCAAGGTGGTCACCAATTTCTGCGATCAGAACAATCCGCGACAGCGCTGGCAATTCGGATTCGTGAACAACACCATGCTGGACAAGTTCTACGATTTGCAGTAGTCATTTGTCGAGCGAACCACACCCATTTGAGTAAACTACAGCCACATGTTGATCGCTTCAGTTCGGGGACCTCCTCGAACGTCACGGGTTTTTATTTTATTTTAGTTCATTGATCGTTGTGAAGGTTCCATTTTAGCAACACAAAAAGAAAACGTTCACCAAGTAAATTCCATCTTTCCATTAATTCTTGCCCCATGCATTATTGATATACGGCAGCGGAAAGTGAAAGATCTGGACGGAAAGATCGCAATCGGAGCGCAGATTCTGCCTGATCGAAAGCCACAAATTCTGCTCTTTATTTGCTGTATGTACACTATCTCCAGGTATAAAGGTTGCCTTGAGAGCTTTGCTTATTTTTTGAAGCTTAAAATAGTAAAGTTATTATACAGCTCGGGTAAATTAGAGAATTTTTACTTATCGTTCTTCTTTCTTCTTACTTTTGTTATATTTTTATTTGTTTAATTTTTAAAAATTATGTAATATAATTTAAACAGTCATCCAAACCAACGCAAATATTAGGGAAAGAATTTCTTTGATTTAAAAAAGAGAGCATTTAAAATGCCAGTAGTATTCCTATTCTTTTGATTAGCATTTTCGACTGTCGCAAAAACGTTATCAGAGGGGCTGTTGAACTTTCTACAAAATTTTGCAAAGCAAAAGAAGAGTCGTGAAGAGGTAGAGGTAGACACCGGATAGACTGCGGAAGATGTCACCCCTCTTTCAGGTCCGAAGAACCCCCGAATGCAGTTTGGCTGATGTAATTTAAGACGCAAATTACGCGATTGTCGCAGCAGAGGACGAAGATCGAAGATCCCTGATTCTGAATCTGAATCTGAATGCCAATGACTGCAGGCATTGACTTAGCGTCAAGCAGTCTCGATCTGGGTTGGCTTTATCCTTATCTATGCAGTTCATTATCTTCTGGGACAAAAGCACATGCTAATTTATAAACAATGTATTGTTGTTTTGGTTATTTCCTCTCAATTCTTTTTCCTCAGCGTTTTTCATATTTTGTGCACAAACAATGTCAAACGATTTGAATTTTTTGGCCAACGCGACGACGACGGCGCTTCTCATTCGAAACACACAGAATGTGGGTCATCGACGTCAACAGAGATGCGCGATGTGATCGATGTTCATCTGATTTGCATCTTAAGGCATTTAGCGTATTGGGTGGGATTATGATAAAATTCTTTTACAAAATTCAGTAAAATATTTACCCGTTTACGTTATTCAAACTTAAATAATTGCTATTTTTTTTTTGTGATGTTTTCTTTACTACCGAATACCATTAGCTTGTTTTCCATGTTAAGTATCAAAGAAAAAACTTTTCGTAACTTTTATACACAAATTCATAAGTAGGTATATAATTATCAAATATTCCTAAAAAAAAGTAAATTTTTTAATTTATAAAGCATCAAAATATTGCTATTCCCCCTCTCTTTAATGACATCTTTTATTTGTTTACGATTTTTCTTGATATTCGCTCGAGCCGAAAAATAAAAACAAGTTGATTTCGTCTAGCTCATTCACAACTATCTCAGACTCGTTTAGAAATAGATCCCCTGAGTGGTAATGACCCACCCAAGCTTGTGGTGCAATTTCATCAGCCTCCCCAAAACAAACAGATTTCTGCCGAATTTTACTATGCCAATAAATACTACATACCTGTCCCCTTGGCGGATTAAATAGTAGAGAAAAACACCCCTCGGCGCTTAGAATTTCTCAAGACGCATTTTCACTTGGCTGCAACGCAATTGGAAAACTTCCTGCCATCTCTTTCATGGCGTCTATATGTTTTTCTCTCTGCGCAGGTAATATATCTTCAATGAAATCGAAAGCGAAATCCGAACTGGTTCTTTGAGGGTTGATAAGGCTGGTCTCTCACCCGAAACTATAATATAATAAACATACATACATATCTCGCAGCACGTAGGGCTGTTTTTATGCTGTGGTGTACGTGCAAGATGACACGGCATTATGCTCGGTGTTTTCTAGGTTCTAGCTCCCTTGTTTACCGTTTGCTTTTTTGTGGGGGTCAGCTAAACTCCCACCCCCATTGTCGTATATGTAAATGATAGATGTGGGTCATGCTTTGGTATTACTAAAAAAAAACATTCAAGGTCCAAGGAATTTCCCCCAATTTTTACCCATAAATATTAGCACGCTTAAGAGCTGACCTTGTGCAGATTTATAGGTGGGCGCCACCCCTTGTCCCCCATTGTGATCATTATAGATCAACACACGTGGCAACCTTACGTTAACCCCACATTCACATGGCCAGTGGCCAAAATCCGAATTACGTCGATTCGTGGGCGTCGACGCAAGCAAAAGTTCCTTTAGCACTACTTACATGCGTCCAACGTTTAAAAATCGTCAACATCGCCCCCGCGTGGCGAAAACCGCTCGTGCCGCTTCTTAAAAGTACCCTGTAATTGCAGCGATCAGTGGGGTATATTAATTTTGCCGAAAATTACATTTGCCACCTCAAAGAACTCGGGAACCATTGGGGGTTCAAGCCTTAATTTTGGTATGTGGGTTTCTTTTAAGGGTTAACTTATAAAAAGTGACATTAGAAAAAAAAAAATCTTAAAAAGATCAGAACTAGACAAATTGGTTAGTGGCCCTAACTGCTTAATTGTGCCTCTTAACTACGTTTTACTTTGTGTCTTCAACTTTTTTTTTTATATTTTTTAAAGCTTAAAAACTTTTTTCCCGTACGAAGCACATTTTTCCCTTATTTACATTTTAAGTTTTGCGCTTGCTAAGTTACGTAAGCTTTTTATCTCTTCCTGTTTATAGTTTTACCACAGTTCGAAATAAATAGTTTCCGCCTTTACCAAATATAAATACTAAGTATCTTCCAGCCGAAAAACCTCCTGTAGAATATCGCACTTTATTTATTGATATGCTCTCTGAGTACGAACATGCATAGAAATACACTGGGAAACTACGTCAACGTTTGCCGGTTACGTGTCGTTATGCTAATTAATTGTATTTCGTGAAAACGAGTGCAAATTAAAAAAGCAATGGAGAGCAGACAGTATAGTACTTCCCGAAATTCTTTGAAACACCTAAAACAGAGACCCATTGATAACATCTGACTTGCACCTGAGTCATCCCATTTCCCTGGCAAGATCGATAATAGACGTTTTTGAGAAAAGAATGCGATTGCCGTTTAGTATTTGCTGGCTAACTTGTTTACCAATAATATTGCCGTGCATTAAACAATAACAAATGGCTAAAGATAAACAAGAGCCCAAGGCGAGAAGCCCCTCAAGACAGCCCCCCTCTAAAATATACCCTTTATCTCTGGAAATGTCTAGGTTGTGCAGCGGTCTCCCCGTGCAAACAATACGTACACTGTTATAAAAAAACGTTGTAAATATTTTACTAAATTTAAATATTTTTGTTATATATAAATATGGACTTTCGCTTTGATTTTAGTGATAAAATATGGTTTTTCGCTTACATTTTTTTTCAGGGTTGCATGGTTTTTAAAATTTAAACCATATTTAACATAAATATAATGCGTTTAAAATAAATATTTAAAATTTAAATCTAATATTTTAAACAATAATTAAAATTTTTAGTTTTATGGTATTTTGCTATTTAAAATATGCAAATAATAAATATATTTTCGGGATAGATTTTCCTATCTGTAATTTTATCTAATTTTATATATGCCTTAACTTAATTTAAATATAATGCATTTAAAATACATATTAAAATTTTAAATCTAATTATTTCCACTGATTATTTCAATAGTCGTATACTTATATTTAGGAATCCATTTTTTTAAGTGCCTGGTTATTAGAATAAAGCAATAACAAAAAGAACAACCCGGTTTGTCATAAACTACGCAGAAAATACACCCCAGATATAAACAAAAACATCAGCCGACCCAAGCATTATAATCAGGCGAGTAATTGAGAGAAAGAGAGTGGGAGAGAGAGAGAGAGAGAGAGAGAGCATAGCTGAGCAAGAGAGAGCATGGGTGATATAAATAGAGCCCGTTTTCGTAAAACCGCCAGCAATCGCTTAGCGAACAGCCAACGGTCAACGTCTAGTAGCCACCTAGCTTCAGAGCTCCTTATTGCTGATTAAGCAAATGCAAACAACGCAGTTTGTGTAAACAATCAAATTGTCGCAGCCATATCGAGTGTGCTTACAAAACCAGCGGAAAGTTTCCAAGACCAATATCAATATCAATATCAATTCCAATCAATAAAGATGTCTGCATCACCGACTGCCCGTCAAGCCATCACCCAGGCCCTGCCCGTGATCACCAGGAAGATCGTCATCTCGGATCCGATCCACATGCCGGAGGTCTACTCCTCGACTCCCGGAGGAACCCTCTACTCCACCACCCCTGGCGGTAAGTTTATGGATAGTGAATACAGGGATTACCCAGCGTTATTTACAAAAGTAATAGCAAAATCGGTTTATCAGAGTCAGAAAGTTGTTAAAGAATCAAATTTATTAACTAAATTTATAACTCAGGCTATATCTATTTTACTGTCATTTTAATTGGTTGTTCAACAGAATTTAAAGATTTAAATGAAACTAAAATTTATCTTTATTTAAATGTTTTATCTCTGTTTGTAAGTATAACAAATATTTACGAATATATATGTGAAATTAAACAACATGTTATATAACAAATTCTATAAATAATAATTAAATAATTTAACTATTTAATTTCAAATGCCTTTCAACAAAAAGCTAAGGCACTATTAAATGTACAATAAGACAAATTCAAATTACTTTTAGCAAAATTAGAAGCACTATAAAAATGTAATGTTATGTTAAACCTCTTGTTAATGTAATTTGTCACAAGTTTTACAATACAATTTATATTTACAACTCTGAAATTGAATAATGGCTGAAGAAATGCACATAAAATTACATTTTCTAAGAATTTTCAATGATAAGAAAAAGTGATTTAAAACACAACAAATAGCAAACCTTTAATACTCCACCATACAATAAACTACCTTAATTCAAAACTAGTTATGCCACAAATCTAATTTTTCAGATAAAAAAGTTATTAAAATTTTGAAGGTTTTTTGCTTCTTTGTGTAAACTTTAAACACACCTTTATGCATATTTATTTTTAAATCCTCACTCACCTTTTTTTTTTGGCTGATGAAACCTGGTCATCTTACTGAATCAGTCAGCTTTTGATGACAATCCAGAGCACATGTGCTCGGTGTTTGTGACTCACTATCGCTCGAAAGAAATGTTTACGCAGCTGTCTTATCAGTGGGCAACTTTGAATACCCTTGCTGATGCAACCCAGACACCCAGACTAATCAACCTTTTTTTTTTTCCAATTTTGTATAATTTTAGGCACTAAACTGATCTACGAGCGTGCGTTCATGAAGAATCTCCGTGGCTCGCCGTTGAGCCAAACTCCTCCGTCCAATGTTCCCAGTTGTTTGCTGAGGGGCACTCCCCGCACTCCCTTCCGCAAATGTGTGCCCGTGCCCACGGAACTGGTGAAGAAGACCAAGTCCCTGAAGATCGAGGACCAGGAACAGTTCCAACTGGATCTGTAGGGGAACTATCTCAAGTCCTCCCAAGCAGCAACTGCCAAAATCATTTAGTTCTTAGTTTAAACCCACTAAAAAACACCCGATCTTATAAGCTTAGTAAGCATCGTTTTAGCCATATTCATTAACTAGCTGCTAAGTTCTTAGTTCTTCCACATGTTTTGTTCTTTCGGTCATATTGACTTTGTAACTTGTAAAGCCCTAGATGTTAAGTGAAAAGCAATAAAAAAATACATATTATTTAAAAAAAGAACATATTTCTTACACTTTTTTAAAAAATTTTATTAAATACAATGCAAATGATTTAATATTTAAATTCTTGAACTAAAGTGCAAAATATTGTACAAATAATTGAAGATTTTAGGTATTCAAATCTAATATACTTAAATAGCTTATATTTGAATGTATTAATATATACATTTTTTTTATTTTAAAAATATTTAAATTGAGAACCTACGTAGTTTTTGGATTTAATTGGAATTTAATTCCTCACATTGGATTTAAAATTTAAAATAACTTAAAAATACCAATGGATAAAAATCGAAAAAAAAATATTTCAATTGAGTAAATTAGTAATACTTGTATTTACTACGTTTTCTTTTTTAGCCAATGCAGTTGAAGGGATAATATAGCTGTCATTGAAATTATCAAGATCAGTTATTAATTTGTATTTAAAAGTACAAGTGCGAATCCGCAATTACTTTCTTTATCAGCGAATGAACCTTGGGAGGCGTTCCACGAGTTTGATAGAACACTTTCCACTTCACCTTGAGTCAGTTTTTGGTTTAACATTATATTTTGGCAGTTTGTTGAACTGTTTGAACAGAAACACATATTGTTGAGGGGGTTTTTGGTGGGTGGGGGATTTTAAGCATAGACTGCTGGAAATACCGGCCGGCTTTTTTAGTTAGCCAGTCAGTGGCCCCAGCAGCGCGTGTCCCAGTTATCGAAAATAATACATATATACATATCTATATGGTATAAACACATGCAAACCAAACACAAGATCAACAACGCGTTTCTAGAAACCGGCAAACAAGCCCCACAAAAAATAGATCTTTAAAAACTGCGCAGTTACGAAAAGACGACTGCCCCTTGCCTCCCTTTTTCACCACTATGTATACACTGATAAAAAAAAGGGAGAGTAAAATGACTAGCTTGTGGCGTTGGGAAGAACTTAGAAATAAACTTTGAAATAACTTGAAATTAAATGAAATTAAATCCAAAATGTTATATATTGATATTCATAAATCATATGCATATTAATTGCTCGATTTAATATTAAAGTATTTTAATTAATGTGGAAAATATAGATAGATTTAAAATGAGCCGGATTTATTTTAATTAATATAATGCATTTAAGATTAATTTAAGTTAAAATTTTAAATACAAATAACTATTCCAAATATAAAGTCAAATAAAATACTAAAAATGTAGTATCCATATTTAAAATAACTAAAAACTAGCTTTTTAAACGAAATACTTGATCTTTCTAAGTTTTTCTATCAGTGTACAAAAGTATTATGCCAAGCACATGTTCAGATAGACCGATCCCTACAACAACTACTGATCCCGGCACGTTCCAGCCCCATTTGAATACTGCGCATGAATAATTACTTAATGGCAAATGGCAAACAGGCGCTGGCAAAGTGTTTGCTCAGCAGAGATTTAGCAGCGCAGTGCAAAATTTCGACCAAACGAGATAGTGCAAATAGTGCTACGCGTGCAAATTCTGTCTGATCTACAGATGTTTACAGAGTTATAAATATTAAGCAATCAATTTAAATCAATGAGCAAACTACGCAAGCCAAATAGTTGGTAATTAATTCTGAGTTGTATAAACAATGAATCGAATCCATGTTTATGTTGAGGTTCTTTCTTATTCTTAATAAATATTAAAAAAATAAATTCAAATTATCTGCCAGTACAAAACATATTAACTTGCAACATCAAACATAAATATTAATCCAAAAATGTTCATAAATGAAAATTCTTTTACAAAAAATTAAGAAACCCAATTAAAGTAAATGCTTAAGTTATTGTGCCTAACTTATATTTTCTATACAAGATAAAATTTCACCTGAAAAAAGTGAAAATTTAAGAGGGAATTATCATTACATCAAACACTGCTAAATAAAATGTATTAATTTAACTTTTCTTTTAAGTAATTAGTTTGTAAAAAGGTTTTCACAATTTCGCGCTTATCAACCTTAGTATTTTTGCCTTTAAGAACTTTTCCATAAATTTGTAAAACAATGTAGTCTACTTTTGGGTAACAACAGCATAATAATTTATAGTTTCCAAAGTGTCCGTTTTCATGATCGTTCATTATGGCGCCACTCAGATACCTACCTTTTCTTAAATCAATTGTATATTTTATTATTAAAATGTTGTTGTTTATTTATTTTTAACCATATTCGTATTTATTTGATCAAGTTTCGCTGTTTTGCATAGGACAAATGTACAAGAATCTGAAATAGTTTAATCATGCTTACGGTCTACACAAACAAGAAGTGGTTCTTTAATTACATATTTACAATAAAATATACATATTTTCATAGATGTAGTACACAGAAAAAAAATTTGGCAGTATCAATTTGATATTCAAAGGTTTTACTTGAAGAATGTAAAATTGATAAGCTTTTTCTTTTTTTTCGAACATATCAAATCGACAATTGATATCAAAACAAGTCTCATTTGTTATAAATTTATTTTCTGTGCAGATGTAGATGTAGTTGTGTATGTGTGTGTGGTTAAGGAAGGTAGCCTCTCTCTACTTGAATCTCAGCAGGTTGTCCGCTCCACCCAAGGGACCATGACCAAAGTGCAGGGCATCCGAAGTGGATTCCGATCGGGTGCGTGCCTCCAGCACAGAAGCCACTCGCTGCTGGCCACTGATGTAGCCCAGGGATCCGGAACCTAGGTAGACATTTCCATTGGCCAGCCGGACAAAGCCCAGTCCACCTGAGCCCAAGGCTATGGCATCTCCTCCCTGGGATCCACCGCCTTGAGATCTTGGCTGCACGGATAATTGCTGCTGGGCTAGGATTGCGGAATTGGCTCGAGAATCTATCTGGATGCCATTCGCCGCCGGAGAACCCACATGTGCTCCATAGCGATCGAAGAAACTGGATCCCCCGAGGAATGGACCCGGTGTCTCATCAATATCATTGTCAATAATTTCGATGACAGCATATTGCCTTAGTTGTCTGCCATTGGACACATAGGATTCTCCGGGAGAAATCAAGGCCTGTTTGCCAAAGGGTATGCGTAGATTTCCACCCTCCGGTAGAGGAGCTGGTCCCGTGGGCGGCACCACAATGGGCGTGGCCAGAGTGGGGGGTCCATAGATGGGCTTAAAAGTGGGGGCGCCATGGAAGCTAATAGATGTTATGGGGGCAGCCACCGGAGGGGGTATATAAGTGGAAACCACCTGCTTGGGCGGCAGATAATGACTAACGATACTGGCAGCCGGAGCAGTGGGATGAATCGGTATCCTGGGAATCGGAATCCTGGCCGTTGGAAGTGGCGGCAGTGCGGGAATCGGTGGCAGCGGATGAATCGTGGGCAGGGCACTAAATTGATGGCCTGTATATACCGATCCGGGTCCCGAAGGAGCCGATGGAATACTAGGTCTCGTGGGTCTGTTGTAATGATAGCCCACATCGGCTTGGCAGAAGGCCAACGATAGCTGCAACAGCAGCCCCAGAATACTCAGTCGGTGGTAAGGCATCTGTAATTGGAATTTGAAAGAGATTAGCTAAAAGCATGTGTAATTAAAAACTTAAGAGACTTATTAAAAGAGGAAATGTATAGCGATAGAAGCGAAATATAGCTTAGCACACATGTAATTGGTTTATGACATCACATAACCGCTCAATCAATTCGATAAATGTTTAATGAGCAGCCGTAAACATAATTGATCCAAAATCACTCAACTCTAGTGGTTGCCGCTGTCTACAAGTTAGATATCCTAAAAACTATTTGGGTATTGACGAAATTCGTATAATTCTTTATAGGTAAAATAAAAATGGATATATTAAATAATATATGAGTAAATTACATTGTAGGATTCCAATTTATCTCACAAAATATTGTTCATCAACTTAAGCTCTTCAATAAATTTACAAAAAGGTGAAACAAAAAGTGAACTGCAAGAGTATCTACAATTCGCTCTGCTTTAAATCTCTCAAACTTCACTCTTTTTGATTTAATTGATTTAATTTCGCAGTGAGCCGAGTTAAAAGTAACTGGTTGTGGTTTGCCGGTAAATCGGTGAATCGTTGAATTGTTGAGTAGCCTCTGTCTCTGGATCGAGTTGGCCGCTACTGTTACTGGCGTGGTATTTCATGCGCAGATCGTTGCCCAAGGCGGCTATCATAATGGGAGGCGGTGGTTGGAAAAGAGCCACAAGCTAATTAGTAAATCGGATGGACAACATCTCATAGTCACCAGGGGTCTTTCATCCATTCACCATTATTTATACAAAGCGTCCCCACAAATCTCCAGCCAATTAAATCAAATCGCTGCACTTAATTGGATATTTATATTCATTCGTCCTATTAACACTTCCCACACAAATAGCCCTCCTTTGTGTGGCATTATCAATCTTCTTGGGCGCACTAAACAAAAGCCAACAGCAAGGCGGTCGGTTTAATGATATTTATCAACTGGCAGTCGCCACCACTGAACAAACAGCAATGCACTGAACAAAATGTAATTATTTGCAATGTTTTTCAAATAAAAAAATAAATATTACATATATTATATATTATATATTAAAGTAGAACATTTGTGATTCTCAGAAATAAGATTTGTTTAACGTTTATGTGCTTTTATTTTTATCATAAGAAATATTATTATTTTTTTAAATTGTAATTGCTTTTGAAATATATTTAAAATTGAAATATTTTAAAATTTTAAATAAAAATAAAATTCGAAAGGTCAGATCTTTATACTTTTACTTTAATAATTTCTTTATTTTTATTGGCATAAAACATAAAAGCAATCGTTTTTAACAATATTGGGTAATTTTAAAGATTCCCTTTTATTTTTTTTATAATTCTCTATCTAATGACTTTTTTTCCCTGTGTAGACACAAAAACAAACAGCCACTGTACTATAGTAACTGGCAGCAGGTTCAAACTCAGGGGCCATGGTTAAAACGGGACCAAAGGGGGCGTAAAGGGGGCGGGGCGTGGGAAGTGTGCGGCCAAGTGGCGTGTGGTCATTGTTGTTGTTGCTGTTGTTGTTATTGTTTTTGCTGCGTGGGCGTTGCTCTGGTGTCAGTTGTGGGTTCAGATCATGCATCGAGTTGTTGCTGGCTCACTTGCCGTTGTTTACATAAAAGGCGTTTAATTAAGTCATTAACAAGGGGGAGATAATAATGCATTTATTTATGTAGTGCCACCAAATGGATTGTAAAAAGTTTTTGTTGTCTTTGGATTGTTAGACTTACAATCAGTTATAAAATTGTTATTACCTAAGGCTATTGTTAAAAATCAAACCAATTCATGCCTCATAATTTAATATTATATTCAATTTTATAGTCCGCGTTTCCATTAATATTACAGAATACGAATCCTGTTCATAACTGTTTGATTTAGTTCTCTGAAGAGTTTTAGTTATGTTTAACTTCCCCAAACAAGTTTGTTGCCTAAGTCTTTTGTTTATGTACCTCCGCTGACGAATAAATCTCCTGCTACGCACAAAAGTTCCTCTGACTTAAAAAACCACTTATCTTGAGCCCAGCTCAAATAGATTTGTAATAAATTATGCTTTATATGCACGATAATAAATCAATAAATTGTGGCCATACGCAATTTTTTGCTGGTCATCGATTTTTCTTGTCTTTTTGCTAACTTTTTTTGCGTGTGCTCAATTTTTTTTTTTTGCATACTGCGAAAACGCATTTTTCTGCACAGAGCTGGCAGCGTGTGCCAAGTATAGTATACGAAAGGAGCAGGGGTTTTTTTCTTTATTGAAAACAGGGAAAACACACGCCATATAAGAGGGGAAAGGGGGGGAAATCAGGGGCTTTGGAGGTGACAGTTCAGACAGTGACATTGAAGGGGTGGTCAAAGATAGTTTTTAGATTAGATCAGGTTAAAAACTGTGAGTAAAGTTTTCTCAATAATATACATTAAAACTTTTAATATAAAAGCATATTTTTTTTATGAAAGAACAAAAAAAAAAAAGGAAAGTCTTATATAGTTTTCAGATTAACAATATAAATTGTGGATGGTAAAAAATTATGATCAAAATTTAAAAAATGAAATGTACCTAGTGATGAATGTAAATATTAGCTTGCGTTGAGTAATATGATAAATTCCTTTTCTTACTGGACTTGAAAGGCACTTCTTGTCATTAAAAATTAGTTGAAATAAAACATATTAAAAGAAAATGTAAAAATATGTTTACTTAATTTCATTGGCATACATTTCCTATTGATTAATAGAAGCTTGTTAAGTAACTTAATAAATTCCAGTAATAGTAATAGACTTGAAACGCATTTCTCACCATTACAAATTCTGTGAAGTAAAACATATGAAAACCATATTTTTGTTATGAGAGAAGAAGTAGAAAACATAGATATGCTTACCTAATTTTAATAACTTACATTTCCTACTGATTAAAATTAGCTTGTTAAGTAATTTGATAAATTCCTTTTTTATAATTTTAGGAAAACCTTCCCCTCTTCCCAACGCCACTGGACTTGAAAGGCACTTGGCCAGCAGGCAAAAACGTCAACTTGCGTGTTGTTGGCCACTTCAGGCTCAATGAATGAATTGCATTGATTGAACGGCTCACGCACCTCGCTTTGGGCCTGGCTTTTTTTAGCTCACATCGCTCTATAAATTTTCTGTGGATTTTCCGCCGCCAGGGAACAGAGGGGCGGGGCAGGGAGTGGGCGGAAGGTGGTGGAAAGCGGGGTGGGAAAACTGTGTCAATGCAGCTCTCGGACTCGCTTTGATTTGTTGATAACTTTTGCGTGGCACATTGCATCACCGAAAATGTGGCGCATTTTTTTTTGTATTTTATTTTTGGCAGCGGAAATTAGATTTTAAGCCAATCGGTTAATTAAAATCCTTTACGATTTTCCCACTCACTTTTGAGTGAGTATCAGCCAAAGGCTAAGAAGTTGCGGCCATAAAACGTAATCAATGCGTTGCATATTAAGTTGCAGCGGTCCAGTAGCCAGGATGTCACGTTATGGCCTCCTTCTCTCTGCAAGTTGTGCAATTTGCAGTCTTTTTATTTCTATATTTTTGGGTTTTACGGATTAGCTGGAGGGGCGTTTTGTTTGGGTTTTCGGATTGCATTGCGTTTAAACTGGTTTTGATAAACTGGTATCAATTGGCATCTCGATACTTAAAATAATCTCGGGATGATGGTGTCGAGCAGGGCCGGAATGCGAATTGCTGGCTATTGCATCAGTGGGGGTTGCTAGCCGAGTTGCCGGCACATTAATCACTCGGCTGTACATCCTTCTACCATAGATTTACACGCCGAAAATGAACATGTCCAGACCGAGTGGACATATCATGACAAATGTTGCGTATGCGCCGCGTTGACCGACTAAGAAACGTGAAAGGAACTGTTTTGGTGTCGCTTGAAGGTAGAATACTCTTACAAAACGTTCAATAGCTACTGATTTTTTTTAATAATTACTAAATTGTTTAAGAGTTTTTGTTTAAAGCAATAAAAATCTATTTTTTTATATTTATATTTTAAAAATAAATTATTAAGTTTCCTTATATTGAAAACTAAACGTTGCTATAATATTGTACGCATCTCTAGACTTACTGATTGATAATGAAAAAGCTTAACAACTTAAACATAATAATTTATGGTTAAATATATTAATGAAAAAACAAATTCTTAATACATTTTTAAACTAAAATATGATAGTTTGCCCTAATTTAAAGCAATAAGAATCAATTTTTTTATCAAAAAATTAAACCGTGAAATATAAAGTAATCTTATATTGAAATCCAAATGTTTTTATAATTTTTACGCATTTTCGGACAAACTGTCTTAAGGAAAAGGCTTAACACATTAAAAATAATATCCTCGAAATTACATGACTTAATGGTAGTTGATGAAACAAAACTTTATTAATCAATAAAAAAACTCGCACTTTTATTATTTTCCTTATTCTCTCTTCCTAAAATTGAAGTAATAAAAATATGTCATCAAATGTCAGCCAAACGTTATATAGCTAAGTTAAATCATTACTTTATTTCCTTATAAAAAAAAACCCATTAGCTATCCTGAGGCCATCAAACCCCTCAATGCGATCTCGTCGCCCGCAATCGTTTAAGGGTACTCAGAAAAAAGTTATCAAATCGAACGACAAGTTTTTAATTACCAACGCAGCCCAGCGCAGCACAGCACTTTCAAATGCGTAAACTAGTTGTCTAGTTGCCAGACAGTCAGACCATTGCAGATTTCAATTAAAAATCTTTGAGACTGCAACTCCAGACATCGAATTCAACACACACAGTGTGTCTGGCTGGCACTGGCACTCGAAAAAACAGAGTCAGCGTCAGAGTCCCAGAGACCGAGATCCAAAGACATGGCCCGATTAGGGTGTGTCGCTGAGTATCTCCCTCTGATGAGGCGGCTTTTAGAGGCTCGGACATTTGGGGCCTTAGGGGAGATCGCAATTCGAGGATCTGGGGCGAAACTGAGGAGGGGAAGGGGTGGATTCAGGGGACGGAGTACCGAGGACTGGCAAAATTTGCGTAAGTTGCCGGCGCGTAACTCGAGCGCTGCCTTTCCAAATGGCTTCCAATCTGGCCACGCAATCTTGACCAGGCCTCCTTGTTGACCAGTACACAGGAAAAAAATATAAAGCTCTACTTGGTATTTTGGATATTAACAGGTAGCAAATAAATCCACTTGTACCATTCTATAGTGATCTTATGATACTATCTGATCCATTGATAATATTTTTATAAAAAGACAGGGTCATTTTTATAGATAATAATAAATAATACGTTTGTTTGCTCAAATTAGGATTTTTAATTAAAACCATCAAAACCTTTTATAACTTTTATGATCTATTGAATTTATAGAATATTCTTTTGAAAAACCAGCTAAATAAATAATATTATAATAAATAACAAACAGGTTAAACATAAAAAAACACCATTTAAAAATTATATATTATTTTATTACTCCAAGGATATCATGGTTATTAAGACTTTTGAATGGTGGTATAAATTGAGATCATATCCTTTTATTTGTAAAATAACAAAAAAACATTGAACTATTGTTTTTTGTGTACCTACTCCACAACGCAGTAGGAAAATTGATTGACTTGAGGCGTTTTTCGACGCATTTTCCTCTTGCGCTTTTCAGCGTTTTTCACGCCAAATGTGGAACGCACTTAAAATGCCGCTAATTGATGTCGTTCGCAGCCAGCGACGCTGTTGCAGGTTGCATGTCGCTAGTTGCTAGTTGCTGGTTGTCGCGGCTAGTTGCAACATCTGAATCTATCTGGAAGCAAATCTACTATGATCTGAGTGGGCCTATCTCGTTCTGGCCAATGATAATTTACTTAATCACTCATGTTTCGCAGCTTAAATTCTTTTGAGCAATTAAAGCGGGTGTTCGAGCGAGTCTAATTGTACAAAATATATTTGGCAGCCCAAAGGTGGTAAATTGCTTAGTACAGTTGCAATAGAATATGCGAGATACATTTATGAATTACAAAAAATCTAAGCTAATAGATTATATACTCTTTTGTTGTGTATATAATAATTAGGAAACATTTCGAAATTGTATTGAAATTAAATACTTGCACCATTTTTTTGTTTAGTTTTTAAGACAAAAGAAGCCAAGAGAAACTTCTGCTGACATTGATATTTGTTAATTGCATTGTAACAAGGCGGATCTATATCTAAGGCAATTAGAAAGTTCAGTCTATCAAGACAATGATTTAAGTGGAAACAATTGTAAGCTGTAATTAGTTATTGAATTGGGTCTGTCTGGGTCTGCATTTTAAGGTGTACACAGAAAAAATTTCGATTAAAGAATGTAACAAATAATGTAGTAGTTTCTGAAGAAAAATAAAGTAAAAATTGTGGCTCATTTGAAGAAACATAACATAATATAATTTAATTATTTATTATTTATATGTGTTATACAATAATATAATTTGTTTTTGCTCAGATTGTGCTCAAATTGTTTAAATGAAACCACTTCCCCACCTTAAAATTTCCCAATGCACAGTTCAAGGCAACTGATCACACATTTTCCAGCCTTTATTCTTTGCGAAACCGAAATTCTAATCAAAAGCTACGCCTTTCGTGGCCGGGCCGCCACGCCCACATGTGCGTTAACTAAGGCCAAATTGAAAGCAAAACGCAATTTGTTGCTGAACATTACCTAATAACTTGCATCAAATGACAGCCGCATTGACCTGGATACCAATAGCGAAAAATAAGCATAAACAAGAAGTAACATGTGTATGCTATATAAGTGCCAATAAAAATGTTTCAATAAGTTGGGACAGGTGCTAACAGCTATGCAAATGCAACAGCAGCAGCAAGAGCAACACATCACTGCACAATCGAAGGAAACAACAATTAAGATCCGGCGATTAAAGATCCGAAACAGTGAGTTAAAACTATTAATGAGGGGGGCCAAAAAACACAAGGCAGATTCAACCCGTTTTCAAATCAAGTTCGTTGCCTCAGTCTTTCGTTTTCGCAGGCAGGCAGGGGCTTTGGCATTTTGATAAAGCAATTAAAACGGAATTAAAGTGAAGCAACAACACAAACAAAGCTGAACTGAAATTCGTCACAAATGCCAGCGACATTGGACGATTTATTTTGAAAGGTTCTGCTAATTGCGAGGTTCCAGCAAAAGTGTCAACTGGTGAGTACCAAAAAGGGGCGGTGTGACCTCCAACACATTCTAACGCCCGCTGACATATCACGAACTTTGTCTGGGAAATGCAAATTGAATTTGGGCTCAAGTAACTTCGCTCCGATCAATTTGCATAGCACTCATAGTCATAGTGCAAACTCGAATTGAGAAATCGCCAACAAACAAAACAAAAAGAGATTCAGATTCAAACGAAATCGAAATCGAAATCGAAAGGGGCATATGCGTGACTACCCGACTGCCTGACTGACTTAAGTAACTCAACCCAACTTGAACTCGGCCCACAATCAATAATTTGGCCAATTTGAACTTTTGACTGGCCCACAATAATCGACGCCTCGGGGAAAAATCTGAATAACGGGAGGCTAAGAAACAATGGTTTGGATAAAATTGGTTTCTTCTTCGAAATGTTTTGGATACTCAATTGGCTAGTTGCGAAATACCAGTGGGAGTTTCATTCAAAATAAGGTTCGGTTGGGAAATTTTTGGGAATTTGAAATACCTTCGGTACGCCTATTAAATGATGGCCATTCATCAATAACAACATTTAACAATTAGTATAAATACTAAATAGAAATTTAATTCGATTAATAACCAAAAGCATAACAAACATTTCGAATTTTGAAAAAATTTGTTCAGCTCTTATCATTGCCAAATATGTTTACAAGAATAAAGACATTCTTAAAAATTTCTTTTAAAGAAAGAATCAGAATTAATTAGAAAAACGTAGTAAATAATATATTTAAATAGATTTCTAAAAATAAGTTTAAATATTCAGCAAAAACATTACTGTTAGGACTTATGTGTAATATTTAAAAATAGTGGTTTCTGTTTATTAGACGTAAATATTCCTAATTATTTTATCAATTTGATCAGTCTAAGTCTATTGATGTATTTAAATTTATTTAGTGCAATATTTATGTAATATGCAACGAAATGAAATGTTAATCTTTAGACCTTCAAAACTCTTTAAATGTTTTTTGAACCATTTCTTATCTTCTCTGAAATTCAATTTTGAGAAATATCCAATCAACTGCTTAGTTACCCAAAGGTCAGTGGGTGGAAACCCTTTCGACAGCCTAAAGACTTTTCCAGTCTTGTAAACCAATCTCCCGCTGGGCTCAATCAATTTCGGGTTCAATCACTGAGTGGATGGCTTTGCTTTTCCGCGCTCTTCAATTCAATTTGATTTTTCTGATTGCTAGACGATATTAAATGCTTGTAAGTTTTGTAAATACTTTCAATTAATTCGACGGTCTGCCCTTGTTATTGTTTGTTTTTTTGTTTCGACTTGGGTTTCGATATTCGATTCGCTTACATTTACATTGGGATTTCACAACAATTGTTTGTTTTCCTGCTGCTGCTGCTGTTGTAATTGAACTTTGCACCGAAATGTTTGCTTTGGTTAATTTGTAAATTGAACATTTAGCGGGCGAAGATACAAGAGTTACACAATCCAATGGCCCAACTGGGCGACGCCCACCCTTAATGAAGCCAAAGGTTGGATCTTGGCCACTCCACTTCCCCTTCAAGAGGGTAATTAATGTAAGTCTCGCAAGGGGGAAACTCAATTAGTAATTGTCTGTCTCAGGGACCCTCTTGTTTTTCTGTTTCTGTTACTGTTTCTGTCGCTGTTTTTGACTCCAACTCAGAGTGTCTTGTAAGGTTGTCGGGCGAAATGTCAACGGTTTTATACGCATTTCTAGGTGCAGCCCAGACTTTGGCTTGTGCCTCACCTCAAACTTGGTTCTGGTTTCCTTTTTTTTCCATTTTATTTTATTAATTTTTCTGCAATAAGTTGAGCTCACTTGAATTTCAAATCCATGTTCACCTGCTTCAGTCGGTTTCCCCCGGGGGAATTGTCAGGGTTCTGACTTGATTATGACACATATCTCGTGTGGGGAAATCAAATTGAATTGAAATAAAAGTCATTTAACTTTGCTTCATTAATTAGCCTTGTTTGATGGCTGCGCTAATAGTGTTAATTAAAATGACCCAAAGATGTGCCATAGTATATTATAAAAAACAAAAAGTCATCTTAAGTAAAGCGAAGTTTTTATACTCTAAAAGAAAGCCATAAAGTAAGATTTATGGGTATTCTAGTAGTACATTAAATATATAGAAAGAAGCAATACAATTTATAGGGTTGAGACCATTTGTTAACAACAATTTCGGGTTTTTTGTTCTACAAAATAATTTTTGTAAACAACTAAGACAAGCTCTTAGCTTTTAGTTGGTCGGCGAATTTGGAAATATAGTATAATAAATAATTGCACTGGTTGGTTTCAAAGTCTTTCTTTCGAGGATAAACATGAAATGGTGGTTTTTAAACCACTCAAGCGGTAATTTATTTTAAAAGGAATTGGAATTGTTTCCAAAATACTGTTTAACTCTGAAAAAATGTATAATTCACAGGCTTTTTAATTGAATGAAATTTGTTTAGTTTACAGTCATTTTATAAGAATTTGTTTTGTAATGCCTTGGTAATATAAAAACACAAAATCAAACTTTATTCAGAGGGTATATGACTGGTTTTATTGGGGTTAATCAATATAAGTTGTAAAATATTTTCAACGGAATTGAAATTGCTTCCAAGAAAATGTTAAGCTCAGAAAATATGATGTTACGGTGAAATAAAAATTACAGAATTTGCAACTCACTGAGATGCCTTTAAATCTTTAATCATATATCAAATATAAATCTAAAACTAATTTAATTCTTAACCATAAAATGTATACCTAAGAAGCGCCAAATTAGTCTTGATTGGTAATAAATTTTAAGGGTGATAGCATCACGCACTTGGCCCTGACCTTGGCAGCCCGAAAGACAAACAGTTATCGAGAATTAATATCACTCGGCTAGTTTCAGGTCTTCTTTTCGGCATTTCCATTTGCTAGTTTTTTCATTGCAATTAAAAGTCGTGGGAATGAAATTTGCATATGCAAATTGGATGATGGAATACAGTTCGAGATTTGCGAATTTTTTTTGTATGTGTCTGCTTTGCTTTGGTTTCGCCAAAAAGTTTTTTTTTGCTTTTGACAATGACATTGAATGGCTAGTGTGTAACAATTTGCCAAGCTTGTCATTCGTAAGGCGGAAGTTTTAATAGGTAATTCGTTTTTAACACTCTCGGAATAGAGAAATGAGAGTGGGATGATGCTGGCAAAAATTCGCAGATTTTAAGTCAATCAATCAAAAGACTTAGGCAACGAACTTGCTTTCAGTTTGCAATTTTCTGCTGTAACCACATTTGTTTGGACAATCTGTAGCTGCATTGTATTTAAATTTATTCTGTGTCTGATTTTATTGGACCCACCACGTAGTCAGGGCAGCTGCAATTGCCAATGGCTCTATTTCAATTCGGTTTCATTTCGATTTGAGTTTGAGCTCGAATTTGAGTTTGAGTCTGGGGGCTGACATTTTCCATTTCAATTTGAATGAACTTTATCGATGGATGTCTCCTGCCGGTCGCTGTTCACTCAATTAAAATTAATATGCAAATTAGTCTGTCTGCCACCGTGTGACGTCTGTCAGCCTGATTAAAGCGCAATTCGCTTGCAATTTCAATGGCCAATTCCATTTAAATTGAATCTAATCAAAGTAATCCGTAATATAAAGACATTTGTAATTGTCATTCAGCAACAAAGTCTGACTTCCCTTGTCGTAGTATAGTTGATACCCACTGAAAACTAAGCTATATTCTTCATACTACTTAGCACAATTTGTATTTATTAGATATTGCACATTTCCGCATTGCAAGGGGTTGACAAAATAAACTAAACAAACTGGTATGAATATTAATAAATGTGAGCCAACACTAGATTTTTATTTATGTATAGATCCTCTTAAAAAGCCAATAATTTTTTATGGCGCTATGTTTATGCAATCTGTGACATTTGGCCTATTGAAAGTTCTCGATGAAAAACAAAGCTTAAGCCGAAAAATGTTGTCATACATAAATAGTTCTATTTCACGTTTTTCTGATATATGCGTTGAATATTTAAACAGGCAAACTTTAATTTGTTAAATGGTTTTAATCTTTATGCAATCTGTGGCATTTCGATTTCAGATAGTTTTCTAGGAAAAAAAAAGTATAATCAAAAAATAGTGGCTTATTTTCAATAATAAGTAAGTATTTAGATAGAGTTCACATTTAATATTCAGGGAGTTTAAAGTTTAATAATAATAATAAATCAGAACGAATATGTTTTTATAAAATATGTTTTTGGAAAAAAATCGAACCGTAATCGTAAAAAGGTTTTGCTCATTTCATTTTTAAAAATTATGATCAAAAATACAATTTGGTCTCTATTTTAAGCTATGAAGCATTTTGAATCGGAGCTAAATTTTTGTTTAGCATTATTATTATTGTTATTCCATTTTTGACATTTGCTTAATCTAATGTTCTAACGTCAAAAACATAACACATGGACATCATAAATATTCGTTTTAGTCGATGCTCAGGAACTTTCGTGCGAAAGTGAATAATAATAATCCAACGATTTCCGAAATTTATGCCAAAAACTGGCTCACATACGCCCCGTTGACTCCTCATTTTTCTTACCTTCACTTTTGTTTAGAACTCAATTATTTGATGTATCCAAAATTAAGTGTGTTTTTATTCCAAATGCTGTGTTTATTTTTTTTTTGAAGTGACTTAAAAAACACAGGGGAGTTTTACGCTGGCACCATATACTATAGAGGATAAAGGATATGGAAGCTTGATCCTTGGCTGCACTTCACTTCCGCACGTTTTAAAGTCCGCGATTTATTTCGAGGCGATCGCGACGCTTTCGGTTTGAAGGCGTTTGCTCCACTGAACCACTTTTTATGCAACGCCAAGTAGAAGTAGCCGTTCGACTCCGAAAGTCCGGTATTCCGAGCAGCCAACGAATGCGCCGCGAAAAACGAACAAACGAAGGCTTCTCTTCGGCTCCGGTTTAAGTCTCCGCTGGCGAGGCTTTCGAAGATGGTATCCAACTTTTAAACTTAACCCTTGAATAAATAGTATGCAAATAGCCCCGAGATTACCAGCCCATTGGCCTTTAATCGGCAGCTAATTAAATTTCAGATCGCCTGCAATTAGAGAGACAGCTAGACAAAGGCCACTCCCTAAAGGCCTCCTAATCACGGTTATTATTTATGGGCTTTGGGATAAATCATGATCAAATTGAACTATAAATCTGTGAGCTGAAAATTGCCGCCGGTGGCAATGCTAAAATTGCTACAACATTTCATATTTCAAATGCTCGATCAAACAAATCGTAAATTGAAATCGGTGCACCATGCTTATGACTTTATTTGGACAATGGGCTGGCGAATCGATGTGAGAGTTTATCAAGTCATAAACTATATAAAGTGTCAGTGCAGTGTGCATGTAAAGTTTCATAATCACAGGAGTCTTAAAGTGGAGTGTCTGGGCATGTCCATGCTGTCGATTCTGCGAGTTTGTTGTTGCAATGTTGCTGTTGCACTGCAATGTTGGCTGCTAATGTTGCCGTTGTTCCCACCTATAAACCGTCAAACCCGAAAGTGAGTGTGAATTATTGCACTTTGTCTTGACACGACTTTTTCGGGCTGCTCTCCTGGCCCTCCTTCAAAAATGCCCAAAAATCCATATTCCCCAAGACTCAAGTACTAAATCCATACCATATCGTTGCGAGGGGCCTGGTCAAATGTTATCTAAATGTCTCACACTTACCCATTACATAAGCTTTTCATTTCACATGCCCAGGCAAAAATAATATTCGATTGTTCCATTGGTTAAAGATCAAAGTTATTATTGTGTGAGCATTGAGGATGGCCATTTGTTTTGAAAGAAGTTGGGTAGCGATTTTGAGGGTATAATGGTTTTTGGAGTAAATTTGCTAATGGTGACAATAAACAGAAGAAAAATTAATATGATATAAAATTTTTAATGAAAAAGAGTAGCCTCTAATGCCAAATTGGTAAATTTAAACTAAAATTTTGTAAATATGTAGTTTATGATTTGTAAGAGGAATATTATAATATTTTATACTGTAAAATTGTTAGTTAAAATTAAATCTAAAATTTAAACTTTTTGAATTCGGACTCCGCATGTAAATAAAACGTGATTTAGGTACGTTTTCATGATTTTTATGACTGTATAATTTTTACGATATCATTTGAAATTAAAATCTTACCGAAATCTAAGTAAAACATAATTAAATGGCTTCTTGCTCCCTGAGGAAATCAAATCCAATTTGGGAAGTCCCAATAATCTTAAAATTTATTGTTCTCTGAAGAAGTCCATAAAAAAAATTAAATATCTCCCATAAAATCTTCGATTAGAGTATTAAAACTTACCGAAAACCACAAAAACTTTCTTGCCGCTCTTTTCGTGCCCGTTGACAACTATTCGTGTATGTGGGATAATAGCTTATTGTGGTCTATAAATTATAGCAACCTGTTGTGGCCGTTGCCATTGCCATTTCTGAACTTGAACTCAACTTTCAAATTGAACAAGTTTCGCGATCGACTAGCTCATTGTGCTATTTAATCTGCCGGAGTCTTTGAAATGATCTTCTTTTGTAGGGAGAGCGCTGCTCTTCACTTTCAAATCAGCGGCTTCCGCTTCGATTTGCATATTGGCTATTTAGCCATTTAGCACCCTGGTCTAATCTTATATTATTTTAACTGAATGACCACCCCGAGTAATGTGTTTTCTCACTTCTGGTGCTGACAACTCAATTGACGAGTGACGGCGGCGGCGGCAACCAGTCAAAGGTGCTTAATGTGCCTCAGACACGCAATCTGCTCCGAAAAGTCATCGAATAATAATTCCCACCGAATCAACTGCAAACTCAACGTAAACACTAAAAAATCCAAAACCATAAAGCAAGAGCAAATCTGAAGACGGAGGCGCACGTTTACAGCAAATAAAATTAGCTGCCTGTCTTGGTAATTGCACTGCCGCCTGCATTTTGGCTAGAAGTTGCAGTCCGACTTGCAGGCGAATACAAAAAGAGACCGTCACCAGCACACCACAATGGCAGACACAGGCAATGCCACGAATGAGAAATTTGGGGGCGACTTTTTGAGCCAGTGATGTCGGCAGACAATTTAAAGAATATTTAAGATCAACCACAAAAAAAGTAGAAAAAAACCTTATAAATTAAAGCCAAATATTGAATGTATACCCCTTTGTATAAAAATATATGCATTTTTATAACATTTTTAATAACAAGGACTTTTTAATGGAAAAACAAGATTTTTTTACGGTTTTTTGGTTAAAACTTATCCAAATGGCAACCGTTTTCTAAAAGAATGACTGTTTTAAGCAGCTAAAGATCTAAATAAACAAACCTCATCACTTTTTTAATGATTTCAAGAAATAAAATTTTAAGAAATTTTTGTATTTTTCATTATTTTTTGTCAAAATTTTCAAAATATAAAAATTTTCAGTTTTGATTGCCAGTTTATTGGGAATTTTACTACGAATTTTAAGAGGTATAGCATTCCATTTTTGACCCAATATGTAATTTATTATGGCCAAAATAAATGATTTTTCTGCTAGGTTTTAATGAAAATTGGTAGATGATCTCTTGATGAGTTAAATAATATATTATATAGCCAACAATATCCATCTATTATTATTATACCACTTTCAAATAAATACAAGGTGCTGCTACTAAATTATTTATGCTAACTTTCAATCAATTGATCAAACCAACAGAATGAGGAAATAAACTGAGCCAAAACGGAACTAAGCATAACCATAAGAGACCATAGTATAATTCCGAACTGGATCGCAACCACGGTGAATCACTTACCTCCCAAAAACCTCTCGCCATTCTGGGTGATCTGGCCAAGTCAAGAACTCGTGGCCATCTAGAGTTGGTCGAGAGTGGACTGTCGTCTTGGCCATGTTGCAATTAACTAGCCAACTAAGCACCAATTGGCCACAATTATTATTATTATTTCTTGTACGAGTAGTATGCTTATGCTCCGATGGCCGATTGTTGAGCCCGCCGCATTTTGGTAATTGTTTTAGCCATGTTTTGCCATTTATGTATGGGCTAGACCAAGACTGAATATGTGACTGGAACCGAGTCGCCTTAGTTTTATTTATTACACTGAGAGCACAGCTATTCGATAATATATTCTGATTGATTTTAAATAGTACTGTAATGGATTTGAAAATTTAATAACTGCTCGCATTATAAACTTGCATACTATTTTTTTAATTACTTTATGTAGGGGTCTAATATACCCGATTAAATATTAAAAATAATAAGTAATTTATCAAAATTCTTGAATTTTAGTTTTGTAGTTTCTCAAGTGTTATTTTAATAATTTAATATGGGTTTCAATATACCCGACTACATTTTGCCAGTTATTGTATTTATTTAATTGTTGCTTTATAAATTTAAATGTTGTTTCTAAAATATGCGATTTAATTGTACAAATCTGTGAATAAAATCATTTATGAGATTATTAAGTTGTTTCTTTAGTATTCTTGAAATTTGTATTATATTTTATATTTTTTATCAATACATACCCATTTTATCAATTTTTTTTCTCTGTTATTTGTTTTTTTTTTATATTTATTTGCTGCATTTGTTTTTGTTCAGTTCTTTTGGCTACCGTGCGTGGAGTCTCCCCCGATTGCCCCCCCGCCAAAACCCCTGACCCCGAGATCGGCCAGATGACCTTAATTCGCTTTGGCCACCGCTAAGCTACCACTCGTTTATCTTTCGGCTCCGCCAATTTGCTGCACATTATTCACATTTGGATTTGCACCCGAGTCAGAGACAGAGATTTGTGGCTTTTTGGCTACAGAGAAAGCTTTATTACTGCTAAGCATAACTTATGACTAAGGATATACATACAGATGGATTTTTGGATACGGACGCTCTTCAATCTTCATTCTTAAATCGTGTAAATAGATTTATCTGTATCTGTATATATATTTGCACTATTTCAACCAGGAACTGCCCATTTACATATGTGTATGTGAATGTGTATGTGGTAAGTGTGTACAGAGAGTACAATTGAAAACTAAGGTTAACTTAAGGATATCTAATGACAGGAATAGAATCTACAGAGCCTCACAGCTATTAACCATACTATATAATGCACTTCTCATTAATTTCAGCTTAGACTTCATCTTTAACCATAGATAGTAATGCACTTTATGCGTTAGCTAATTAATCAGGTATACTTTTGCATTTAGAGGTCATTAAATGTACAATCCTTGTGCTGGGTCAGTATATTAAAGGTAACGATTCACTTGATTTAGGAACAATTCAATCCAGCTGTTGGGTGTTTTAGTATTCGGGATACCAGATCAATGATAGTAGGGCACCCGGAATTCGGTTCGCTCGAGTCGATCGTCCTCATCACTCACATACATTCTGGTCAGGTCCGAGGCCAATGAGACATTGTCGCTGCTGCAATGATCCAATGAGCCAAAAGTCGAAACATGAGCAACACACACATCAAATTACCCGCCCAAAAAAAGGACAAGTTTCCCGGCCAAAAACAGCCATTGAAATCGAGTTAAAAAAAGTTAGAAAACTGAATAATTGCTTGCCATAAATTTATGTGAGACACTGTTCAGCAATGCCTGGCATTTTCGAACATTTTCCTATTGACAGGATGACGGCCTGCCATTTGCGCAATCTGTCTAATTGTCAATTAGCCAATAGGCTTGACTTTGACATGAGCCTCGCCTCCATTGCGAATGAATTTTCAGACTCACTTAATTTCCTCAGCTGCCAGTCAGGCAAAAAATCTTCCAGACTTTAAACATAGCCAATAAAACCTACTGATAAATTGCAATGGGAAAGTAATTTTAAGGAGTTTTTCGGGGTCACAAAATAAATTAATTAGGTGGGCTAGATGGTGGTACAATTCACCATCCTTAATGTATAACAATTATTCATCTTAGATTATGCTTTTAAAGCTTGGGCGAATTGTATTGAAGAAATTTGTCAAACAATTATTTCTGTTTATAATAAGTACTATAGTTGGTAATTGGGAATTATGCAAGATGCACAGCATCAATACATATTTCAAAGGACCTTTATATATATAAAAAGGAAAATCTCTATTCAAGAAATCTGTTCAAACAATATTTTCCGAATAATATTTAAGAGAAAATATTTTATGAGAAGAAAAAAGAAAATATTGCATTGAAGAAATCTGTCAAACGCTGCTATCATCCATATTTAAAAATAACAGATTTCCAAGTGTTTTCGGACAAACAAAAGTCCCCACAAATAAATAAAAGTAAGCATAGTGCGACTTCTTAAATGGGCGTCCTTTGAACTGAGTGTTCAGTTCCCATCGCACTCACTTTAATTCCTTTTCCTTCTCGTACACAGATGCCACCATGGCACTGTATTCCTGGTCCAAGTTGTTGGCCCTCGAGAAGTGCGATCCGTTGACCTCCAGTCGCTCGAACGAGGACTTCATGGAGGCATCCACATCCATGTCCAGTCCGGAGGAGCCACCTCCTCCGCTACCTCCACCACCTCCACCTCCACCTCCTGCGCCACCCGCTGTTCCCGTGCTCATCAGGGCCACCATGGAAAGCGAGGACACGGTGCCCCCGCATCCCGAACTGCTACTGTTCTCATTGTGACTACCCATAAAGGTGTTCAGCATGCTGATCTTCAACGTGGTCGTCGGATTCACCGAGCTCATCGAGGTGCTCGCCGCCTGCGAGGTGGCCGCACTGATGGACTTCCCCAATCCCTCATCGTCCATGGTCGTCGACGAGGATCCCATGCTGCAAAGAGAAAAAAGGACATTTTCAATTAATCACTAGTACCAATCAAGCGGATAATCAGGATAAGTGTTTGAGATGCCATTGAAGGATAGTAATATATGGAATTATATATTCTTCCTCTTTGCGAATGGTGTATAAGTCAAACTTGTAGTACGATATATATTTTACAAAAAGATTAAAAAAGAAAATAAAATAAAAACATACAAGAATTAATAATAAGATCAAAGAAATTTTTAATAGTTTATTTAAAATAAAGTAGACACAGAGGATAATATTTCTATTTGCAGTTTCTTTCCTACAAAATGTAATATAATAATTTAAGTTACGATATCAAAACATGTTGCTTAATGTAGGTCTTATATTTTTCATATGCCTAAACAAAAGAAACCTTTAAATCACAATCTCCGACCTCCCAATTTATATTTTCTATTAATTCACCTTTTCTTCTAACATGTGCCTTCCCTTTCAAAGAAACCTTACAGATCGTTGCCCAATTAACCCTTTGGTACTCAAGCCCATATATTCTCACACTTTGCGATCATAGTAGCAGTTACTGAATTGAATGACTCAGCAAGACTCCATGGCCTGAACTTGTTTATTTAATAATTAAAATGATTTATGGGGCTGATTGATGTAGTAGCAGCAGCAGTCCGCTGCATGTTGCACTTATTGCTCTGCAGCAGCAACAAAATGCATTGGCAATAAATGCAAAATGTTAACAAAATGTAAAAACTAAAACTGAAGCCAAACCCAAAAAGGAGTCAGAGCCAAAGAAGGTCGCAAATTGAAGCTGGGAAAACCAAAGCGAAAAAATATATATACTATACTAAGTAGTCTTCTGCCCGATGTTGCTGCTGTTTGGCTGGGTGTTGCTGCTCTGCACTTGGTGTTGCTGCTGTGCCCGACAGATTGCAGAGTTGAAAAAAAACACAGCCCACGGGCCACTTGAAAAGTGCAACTCAAGCTCGAGCTGTTGACTTTGGCTTCCTTGTGGGCTGGCCATTGCATATTGCATATACTACTCCCAGCAGAAAAAAAAATGAGAAAAATGTCAAATTCAATTTTCGCCAGGCGTCAAAGTAAATTACTTCGCAAAATTGCCTTTTGTCAACGCCCACGCCCCCAGGGCAACAAGTAAAACAAAAATGCATTAAAAGGCGTCCAAAAAGCGTGCCCACATCTCGTGTTAATTTGCCTATGGTTTTATAGAGAGTTATAAAATTACTTAAAGTATCTGTAAGATACTTTAACTCTGTGTGGTTTATTTAAATGCCAGCAATAAAAATTTTACATCATTATAATATGTTTTTTGCACACCATTTAAATATATAAAATATTTATGGATTTTTTCGCAACTTAATGAGCTCTTAATAGTTTAAAACCAAAATTAGTTTTCTGATTGGCGTTTATTTCAATTTGATTAAATGTGCATTTACATCTCTGAACATTATGTTTATAAATTTATTGTTAATTGATTTCGGTTGTAATAAACTATTTCTTGCAAAGATCACATTTAAAAAAATTAAAGATAATAATCATCAAGTTTGAATTTTATTTTACATTAACTTAATTTATGCTAAGCCCTTAATTGTAGAGTTTAAACTCATTATTAAATAAAAATATCCCTCAATGAATGGAAGAATTAAATACCAGAAAAATATCTATTTTTAAGTTATGTTTACTTGTAAAGCATCAACCAAGTATAAAAAAATAATATGTATATTTCTTTCTTAGGGGAAATATATTTTGATTAACCTACTTATTAGTGCTCAACTGTAAAGCCCATTGAAAATGTATTTTTCAAAGAAAAAACGCAACATATTCAATGACTAATATCAAAAGAAATTAGTACACTATTTGAAAGTGCATAAAGAAATGCAAGCGTTTTTGCTAGTACAGATTTCAAAGCTCTTTGAAAAAAATCAGATGACTTCATCCTTAATGATCTAAGCCAACTATTGAGTCAGCAGCTGAGCCAGCTTTTTATATGCTATCCAAACTAACAAAAGAACTTGTTTGGCTGCACTCTGGTGGGACACAGCATACGCACTGCCTTTTTGCTCGGGGATGCCCCGGGGGGCCAAAGATCGCGTAACTTTTGACTTTTACTTTCCACGCAAAAAAAAAACAGTAACAGCAACAAACTCAAAGCATTGAAAACTCGTTTGACAAAGGCAGAGGAACCAAAGCACTGGTGCAGCAAATAATAAATAAAATATCAGCAAGAATATTTCACATGCCTTTGCGGGGACAAAACAGAAAAAATATATGCAAATTTTAACCCAAAACTGGTTCAGTTTACTGGAAATTCTCAGGGGGTCGACAACACAGCCTCTTCTAAGGATGCAAAAGTTGTAATCTCAAATGTCAACATCACTCGTTGTGATTAATGGTTGTTTTCGGCGTATCCAGCTCTGATTTCTAATTACCGCAAAAAACAATGGGCAATTATTTAGGCGGTTTATTTTTAAAAGTTAATTCGGTGTAAATGCTTTGATTTCGCCCTATAAGCCTAATGAATTGATTGACTCCGAGCAGCGAGATTATCTGGGCTTATTTATGCGACCAAGACAAAGTCAATTTATGCAGTGCGGCCACTGTCCTCGAGTACGAGTATCTATCAGATACAACTGAACGACATTCATAGGCTCTGTCTCAGCTGCGCGTGCTAATCGCGATGACTTCATTTCGTGTTGCTCTTGATGTCGCTAGTGTTGCTGGTGTTGCTGCTGCAGTTGTTGCTCATGTTGCTGCTGGGTTTTTGCTGCTGTTGCTGCTCTTTGGTTCGACGACAGAGGTCAGGCCAATGTATCTCATGGATTGCATTGATTGTTCGCTTGCTGCGGACATGGCAAACTTGTCGAAGGTGTAAATGATTCTAAAGAAAAAACGCTGTTTTAGGTTCAAGTGAGGGAGCGAAAAGTCTGGGTATTGCGAAGGGAAGTTTGGTTCCACTAATATGACAAAGCAAGAAAATATTATTTTGAATTTGTAACCATTGCTTTAATATTTTATTACGATTAAAATAGCTGGTAAATAAAAAATGAAGAGGAATTTAGTACCAATACTCTAAAGTTTTTTGTTAAGGTTTTACGATAAAGTAGTAAAAGCAAGAAAATATTATTTTAAAGTAAGCAATATTATTGCTTGAATTTTTTATTACTTTACAAATGGCTAAATAATATTATTTTGAACAAGCTTAGGTTTTACTCTTGGGTTTTTTTAAATAATTGCTTAAATGTTTTATTTCGATAAAAATACCAGATAATTTAAAAATATGTATATTGTATATTCTTTATCCTATATATATGATTTTTTTGTCAATTGTTAAATTTCAGAATATTTGTTTTAATATTAAAAAATATATATTTGAGTTTGTTGAACACAAGCTTTTTTTTTCAAAATACAATAAATCTTTTAGACAATGAAATTATGTAAATATTATCTTAGCTTGCCTTTAGAGACATGATATCTCCAAAATGGTGCCTTAAACCTTAAAAGTAAGTCAAAGCCTAATTAAATTCTTTGTATTTAATTGGAGATTAAAGTCTTTAATTGCCAGATATCAATCATTTTTGACTAGTTTAAATGTCCAAATTAAACGCAGCCCCTCCTTTTTCGGACTCATTCCCAGGCGTTCTGCACGGCGAACCCAATATACTTTGCGTTATCCTCTAATCGGCGAAGTCCGACTATTTATCGCGGATCTAAGAGCTTTGGTGTAACAACAAAACGCCATACAAAAAGTCATAAACCTAAATGCAAAATGCTGTTCAACATGAGCAGCAGCCGTCGCAATCGGAATCGGAAAATCAAAAAATTTGGAAAATCGCAGGAGCAGCTTCGCCAGCGGGTGAGCTGATCGTGTGGGGTCCAAGAGTGGGCCCAAAAGTACGGAGCCTGGCTAAAAACGTACGAGTAACACGGAATAACACATGGCCAATGGCCAATGACCAAACGGATGAGATACACACTCTATATGCATCTAGATAGATAGTCGAGCGGTGGCCTCAAGTGCACTGCGAAAATCCTGAACACTGAATGATTTTGTTAGCGTTTTAAATATTTAAATAATTTATTTTATTTTTGTAAAAAAATTTTAAATTCAGTTTTCAAGCATTCTACTGTTTGATCAAACTATTTTAAGCAATTTATGTGCAACCTTATTTTTGTGATAATTATTTTGTATGAATATAATATAATGATAAATAACAATTTTAATCTTGTAGATTTTATTTGGCAAATATTGTTTGTTCAAAATCTTTTTTGTTAAATATTGAGATAGAATTAGGTTTTTATTATATTAGGATTGTATCATAAATATTATGATTTTGATTGTTATATAATTTTGTAAGGAAATAATTTTTTTTTGAGTGCTTTCAGTTCTGAGTGGAAGGCAGTGGGTCTGAGACTGAGACAGAGTCTGGCCGACGGACACAATGGCCAAAACGGAGCTGACATTTGGTGCGCAACTGGCGACAACGACTGTCAACACGGGAAAGTAAATGTACGAGGGGCCGCAAAGTTCATAAATCGCGGTCTAGAGTTTAGAGTTTTTGGCCAGCAGATTTCAGTTAGCAGGGAGAGCGTCGCGTCGTGTTAACAATATGTTATGTTAGCCATTCGGAGGAGAGCCTTAACGGCTGCCGTGTGCCATAAATCTGAAGATTTTGCGGCATTGTCTTCGGATTTGTCCGGATTTGTATTTCGGTATGTACAGTACATTGGTATGGATTATGGATTATGGATTATGGACTATGGTTATATGTGGACAAAGTGCACTCACCAATCGCTGGGATCACCAGGCGGACCTGAGCGCTGATTGCATTTGCTGCGCATGACCAACTGCAGCCAGTTGGGAACTGGAGGCGTGGGATCGGGCGTATATCTGTCAGATCAAGATAAGTTCAAGGGAAATTAGTAAATAAAGGCAAATTTAAATAAATTTATTCTAACATTAAAATAGAAAATATATGTTTTATTATTTAGAAATTATTTTTTTTATTTCTCAAAAGGGTTTAAATATCAAATATTTCTGTAAAAAAAAATTATAAAATTTAATTTATGCTATTATAAAAAAAAATAATTTTATAAGCTCTAATCAAGAAATGAATCCGGCAAATGAATCAGGAAATCAATGATAGAAGAAGGATTTCAAAATCCGACTTTGTAAAGGCACAAGAAAATAACTTCTCAGGAAAATTTTTTTTATGTATTTAATTACATGATTACATTGAAAATTTAGATTCTTTCTGATGTCTTTACCATTTCATTGAAGCCTTATTCAATGACTTTTGTAATGGAACCTACCTGATAATCGAATTGCAGTGCTTGGTCTTGGGCACGGCGAAGACCTCGCTGGGCGGTGGCGTCGATTCCATGGCGTGTGCCTTCTCCACGTCCGGGTCCACTTCGGGGATGAGGGCCAGCTCCTCCGGCTCACCCAGGTCCACATCCAGGCTGCTAACCGAACTGAGCGAGTTCCTTGGCCCCGTGTGATGATATCGGGAAGGACTCGACGCGGTGGCATCCTCCAGCACACTGGCATCGAACTTGAGGTTGACTATAAGAGCCCAGATGGAGAAGAAGGAAGGAGAGAGGCACACAGCATATCGAGATACACCGACGGACACACAATGAGAATGCGAGTGGATGGAAGTACGGATTTGGATTCGGATTCGGGCGAGATTCCCATGATCAAAATTTCACACACAGAGAGAGAGTAAAAATTGTTGATAACGGTATACACATCACCTTATGCGACATGATAGATAGTTTGTTTTTGTGGGATGACTTCAACTCACGTTTGTCCACGGGTCCCAGCTTCTTGGCCAGTCCGTACATCGTCTCCGGCGTCCAGTAGTCTGGGATTCTGGCAAAGATCGAGCCCGCATCCGCTGGCAATTGGATGCCCAGTTTATGGAGCAGCAACACAAATGGCTGGTACAACATCGTGGTGGACTGCTCGTTATTCCACTGCACCACTGGTATGGATTTCTGTTTGCAGATGCAGTGATAGGCCACCGGCTCCATGATGTGATCTCCGTCCGGCACTTTTAGGCCACTCCTCAGGGTCAACTTGACGAAACAGCACTCGATCAGGATCCTCTGCAGCCACAACAAGTGCTGCGATTTGTGCTCCTTGATGATCAGGTCAAGCAGGATCTGTATAATTACGAAAAAAAATTATATAAGTTCAGAGTTACTCGAAGAGAACATGGTATTCATAGAATCATGATAGAGGCCAGTTATTGGACGGCTTATGTTTATTCCGTCAATATCTTTCGACACACTAAAAATTTTTTAAATCTAACAAGTATTTTAGAAGTTATTTGCAAAGTTTTCGTTATGACGTCATAATTGAAAAACTGAGTGCACATATCAGGGAGAGCGAAATAGAGCAAAGGAATGGGGCGGTTCGCTCTTAATTTCAGTAGAGTGCGCCACCAGAAACTCGATTGTTTTCAGGGGTCATTTTTTATTGGGTAGGGGTGTAACGGGTATTTAAAAGTAAGGAAATCAGCTATAGGCTTTCTTCTTGTTTAATATATATATTTTAAATGGATAATATTGTCTAGTAAACCCACCTGGACATCATCCGAGGGCTTGCCGTAAGCACACTCTTTAATCTCTATTCCGGACTCAGTTGTTGCGGAAGTGGGTGTCGTCAGCAAAGTTCTCTGATACTCAGCATCCTCGAACTTCATCAGGTCATCGTACTCCAACAAGGTAATAATATCCTGCAAAATAGTAGCGAACACATTAATAAAATTCTTTTCAGATAAGGTATTACTTTGTCCTTACCTGTTGCAAAAGTTGTTGGATTATGGAAATCCGAGTCTTCAATTTGTTGCCATTGTTGCTGAATAGCTTCACTATTTTACCCACAACATCGTTGTTTTTCTTGCTCTGCACATAATACCAATACAGCGTGTCCATTTCTTCCTGCGACCACGAGCTAATAGGAAAAATAATAATAATAAATTAAATGACTCCTCTAATTGTTTTAATTTTAATTTAGAGGAGGACCTTAAGCACTTGAGTTCTATATTTTGGTTAGTAAGCTCTTTGTTAAGAAACGCTTATTAGTATGCTCATAAAATCTAAGAAAATAAATAACATAAATACTTGTTTCCCTAAAAATGAATGAATTATGTATGGGGAAAATCACTTGTAGAATATCCATGGCTTAGTAAAGAAGACTAAATTAGTGTGTCTATATATCTCTAAAGTAAAACACTAAACGCCGATCATTAATGGTTCACAAATGTTTCAAATGATTTTTATTCTTAATGTTACTTAAATCTCTCAATCAATATTTTAGGAAAATTCACGCTTGTAAGTAATACACCCTAAGTGACATATTGCTTTTAGGAAAACGTCTGAAATCCTTACCAAACGGTATGTTCCTGATTGTGTTCTTTGGTCATTTCAGTCAAAGAAGTTGTGGGAATTGTTAGAGGCGATTTTGGAGGAGTGTTCATGAACTTGTGAATGACATATTCGATCAGATCGGACCAGTCCTGTTAAATATAAATAATTATTTAAAGGAATAAATAAATTTTTCTTCTAAAACTTACATCACACAGTTCATAGTCGGCCTCCCAAATTCTTGAATAGGTCTTCAGAATAATTGGTTGAAATAGCACACCAATCTGGCCCAGATCACCACCTATATGATGCATCATGGTAAAGATGCAGTCATTGACAAACTCTCCATTGTTGTTAAAGTCTTCTAAAAGAATGCCATAGTAGTGCATTACCTCCAGGGTGGCAAACCTTTATAATAAATATTTTTATAATATTTTTTAATGATTTGCTATTAAGTTAAAATCATACTGTGTTATGTGCTCTGAAAGGCGTATAGATTGACTTCCACCGAGTTTGGCCGAACTGTCTAGGATTAGCAGGAGTATGTGATTGGTGACCACCAGATCCTGAAGATACTGTTTGGAATGAATGCTGGGATTGAATCGTCTTAGCAGCAGCACAAAAAGACATCGCAGATCGGACATTTCGCTAATTTGCAACTGCAGTTGCCTCAAATGAGCTCGATCGTCTTCGTTTAGATGGGTGACTTTATTATAGGTATCGATGGCCTGTAGGAATTCCCTAATGGCCGTCACCACCAAGTGCATCCTTCTCAAATAGGGCTTCAGATCACTTCCCTCTTGTCTGGCATTTAGTTCCAACTGCTCACAAAGGGTCACACCCTCATAGGTCAAGTAGCTCAATACATCGTAGGTGAGTATGGTGTCGATGTGCTCCATGTCCAGTTCCAGTTGGGCGGCAAACTTCAGGAAGTACGTGACCAGCCAGAAAAAGTGTGACGTATCAATGGGCACCTTCTAGAGGCAAATGACAAAAAATATGTTATTCTTTTGCTTTTAAATTTATAAAATATATTATAAAATATTATATGAAGGTTGCAGTATGGTTGCAGTAAAACTTTATTTTGAAGAAAATGTTTAATAATGTTTTTCTCAAAAAGGCAGAGGAACGTTAAAGTATATTAAGATACTGTAATTAAATATAAAAACTTTAAATAAATATATTCGTTCGAGCTGTGAACATATAATTTGTAAAAACTTAAAAAAATATTTTAATTCTAGCAGTACACAATTAGATTATAATTTATACATAATTGTAATATTTTTTATTTCAACCAAACAAGCATAGATATATGTAAAACATTTCACCTTGTTCTGCCCCATTTCGTAATAAATTCAATTTAATGTCAATTAAGTAAAACAAAATTAGGCAATTAAATTTAATTGAATCTATAATTATCTCTACCTACCGCATTGGAAAGCAGTTGCGTGTGTAGCTCCTCCACTAGATAATTGTAGCCTTTTAGGAGGAAATCCACAGTGAATTCCTTCAGCAGATTGGATATGTCATCATCGGTGGGTGTGTGCTGCACCAGACCTTTCATGTTGATGCTGTAGATTGGATATTGTAATTTGTAAATATAAACGTTTTCTCTTTTATATATTTTATAAACTTCAGGCAGAAGTCAGCATTTACGGGTTTAAGTTTAATAAAAAATCGGACAATGATTACATATTGCTGCCATAGGAATAATGGAAAAATTTAACTTTAAATCGACATAGCTTCATTGTTTTAAACATATAAGCACAAAAATCGAAATATTGTCGTTTTATAGTATATTTTTTTTAATATAGCAGCAAAGGGTTATAAAATGTGTTCTTCTTTTTTTTCTAAAACTCACAGACTGCTTTTGCTGCGCTTGACTAGCTTTTTGCGTCTCAGCTCCTTCTTGTCCATGGGTGACATAATGGTGCGTGGCTTGTTCCTCGGTTTCGTGTTACACGGCGGCTTCTGGTGCTGGGGCTTGCCCTGCGGCCCATCGTCGTCGTTGCTGGAGGTGGATATGGACTCCTGGTTCTCCACCTGGGTGCCATAGCCGCAATCCGAGAGCTCCGACTGCGAGGAGGGGCACTCGCGCTTCTGCGGACAGCACTTGCCCTTGGTCAACTGAAGTTGGCCGGCATGGGGTGACTTCTGGCCCAGCTTCACCGCCGACACGTGGGACGTGTAGGAGGACTCGTGGAACTGGTGCATCTGAGCTTGGGCCGAGGTGGAGGCTCTAACTGGTAGTGGTGGTGGCGGCTTGAAGGGCTCGTTGCCCAGGCATCCATTCGCTGTGGCGCTTGGGTTGGTAGTGTTGTTGACCTTGTCAGCTGGTTGTTGTGTTAGGTTCAAGGGTTCAGAGGCTGCGGCCATTCGCAGGTACTCCTCTTCCTCCCCTTCGTCCTGCAAAATATGCGAGATCTAAAATTACAAAATAAATTAAAACGAAAATTCTGATCGAGAAATTCGCTATAAATGCTACATTTTGTAGAAAATCAACATAAACGTATATTTATTTATTTTATACATTATATTAAAGGTCTTTTTATCCCTGAAAACTCCCTAAAACTCAATTTTTATTACAATACTGAAATTGTGTAATTTACTGAAGCAAAATTATTTGTTTGGATATGATACAAAAGAGTTCCGGAAGCTAAAATTGATTGATTTTTACCTTTATCTGCAATATTACCCTTATGAAATGTTCAATGGACTTTCAATAACAAAGAAACACGAAATCTAACTTAAATATGCCAATGAAGTTAAATTTTCTGATTATACACAACTTTTTTTTCAATATTAAAGAGCCCCTGAAAACAAATATATATTTAAAAGAACATTTTTTATTTCCCTTGGATTCTACTGTTTTTTTGTATTCTTAAGTTTCAGGTTAGAGAGTATTTAAAAGGATATTCAATTGGATTTCTTATAGCATTAAAAATACTATTTTTGGGTTATTATTTAATAATAATTTATAAAAATTAAGGCACTCTATTTAATTTAGCTTTACAACATCTTTATAATAATTAAGAGTATTTATTTATAAATTTATTGGCCAAAACAATAATTTCCGGCTACATCTATATATATCTTACAACTCAAAATTAAAGAATATATATATCAAAGAAACTGCAGAATCTAAATAAATGCTATATGTGCTCACCTCATCTTCTTCATCCTCCTCGTGGCGCTGGATTCGCTGCTGATCCTCGTAGTCGCCATCGTCCATGGACTCTCCGGCGGGCTGCGATTGCTCCGGCGATCCGGGCAGCTCGCTGTCGTTGCCGGTCATGTCGCTGGCCTCCTCGGAGCCATCTGGCTTGTCCGCCGGCACCCTGGCCATGGCGTTCTGGTACTCCTGGCCCTTGCGACTCACCTCCTGCAGGGTGGCCGCCGTGCCACGCCCATTGCTGCCATTGTCCGAGGAATCGGAGGTGGGGTCAGAGGTCAGCATGGGACTGGAGTCGCCACTGCCCTGCTTGGGCGGCGTGGTATTACTCTCGTTATCCTCAGAACTCTCCGACAGCGAGGCTTCGAACCAGATGTTGAGCAGCTTCTGCAGCGTGCTGACATGCTGATCCTTGTAGATCAGGGCAATCAGCTGGACCATGGTCACACCCCAGAAGGCTCGCTGCGGACAGGTCATCAGATAGAGGAGTAATTTGTCAATGCTCTGGATGAACAGATTCCACAGGATCGTGTTCTGCATGGAGATGCCATGGGGCATCGACTGCATCATGGGCATCACACAATGGGCATGGGTCTCCGGAATGTGCAGGATATTCCTCAGCAACAGCAGGCAATTGTTGATCTGATCGCATTTGTGCGGCGACAGTTTGGGGTCCGATTCCAGGATATGCTTCATGTACTCCACCACACTCTTGGTACTCTTCGCCTCGGTAAAAGCCTCCTTGCTGGTGTACAGCAGCTTGTTCAGCTCGAAAATCGTGTGGCGACCCACATCCGTGCGGTACATCACGTCCACGGAGAACAGGCACTCCACCGGCACCGTCAGATTCACCAGTATCCTGATGACCGACTCCAGCACCGCATCGTCCTTCGCATTTTCCAGCAGCGGTATCAGATCGGAGCGCACATTCTGTCCAAATCCAATGGCTCGGCGAAAGGTACGCAGCGTTTGGTCCTCATATGTGAGTTTGTAGTTGATCTCCTCTAATATGGCTGCGGACAACAAAAAACACCATTACTACACTGATTAACAATATGGCTATTAAATCCTTTGAAATGATTCAATTTCAAATTTAAATTTAATAAGAAATCCTTTAAGTAAATACGAAGCATAACAAACTTCATGATGTAGGAGTAGTAATAATTGTTTAAAATAATTTCTATTTCAGTTAAATATTGTCGTTTTATCTCCAAAAATTGCTTTAATTTTACCTGACATTTTGTCATATTGCCATATTTAGTCACATAATCACAGTTTCTTGCACTATTACTTGAATCGTATTTCAAATACATTTATGTAAATGAGTCTTTAACAACACTGCTGATTTCTTAAATGTTTTTTTAACACAATAACTTAAAAAACTCACCCAATGCATTTGGATTGACCACATAGGTATCACCCTCCAGGCAACCCAAGGAGGAGAATGCGCTGTACAACTGCGGAGTTGCAAGTAACCAGTCCATAACCAAGTTCACTCAATATAGTTTTGATTATTCCAGATGTGATTGTGATTCTTGAGCTGCCTACCTTTGCTCATTGTTGGTTCCAAACATTGAAATACTCCTTTGAAGTTGCGCACAGGAACTGTAAAAGAGTACACAAAATATTAAATAAGGTCAATTAAAAATGTTCACTTTTAAAATTAATATTTTTTTGAAGTCAATTCAAAATTTTTAAATTAATTATAAATTTAAAAAAGCACTTACCTAAAAATAACAAAAATAAGTAAACGTTGCTTGACCTTTGTCTATAATAAAGGCTGATGAGTATAAGTAAACAAATTCAAAATCACTAAATTAATTATAAATAAAAAAAAATTAAGTTGTTTGTAGTTGTAACTATAGCTTACATAAATACCTAAAAAAGGTAAAGTTCACTTGACAATTCTCTACAATTAAAGCAATAGTATATAATTATAAATAAACAAATAATAAAATAAGAAAAATCTGCAAGCCTAATGTTATTGTTACTAAATCTTCCAATAATTGCCTAAAAATAGGTAAATGTCATTTGGCCTTTGTCTATCATTAAGGCCAACCAGAATTAATAAACAAATGCAAAGTCTTTAGACTAATTATAAATAAATAAACTTCTCACAAGCATGACCTAAAAATAAGTAAGGGTCTAAAATAAAGGCTTAAAAATAGAAAAACTGAATGATTAACTGTCGTTTGTTGCATTATACAACCGCAAATGCCATACATCACCGCCTGCTATAAATATTTGCATTCGCAAACAAAATCACTGGACATGTGACCATAAAGAGCGCAGTCAATGCAATGTGCTACAATTGTAGCAACTTGGGGATGAAACCCGAATCAACTTTTATTAATGCCGGGCAACATCACCTTTAAAACACGTGCCCTTGACAGCCACAGCCAGTATTTACCACCTACCACCCGTTGTGAATCAAATCTCGAAAAATGCCTACCAGACGAGCCCCAAAATTCCGAGTAGCCCCACTTCTTAGAGAAAATAAGTGGGTTAAAAGGGCCATTTGGGAGGGTGTAGAAATTCCTACCTTCACCCATCACGTAACCAGGTAAATCCTCAACAACCGGTGGCCGCATGTGACTCACTTGCAGACAAACTCGGGGATTGATTGTGTAAACAACAATGAGTTCGATTTCCAAGGGAACAATGGCTGCAGCAGTAGCATTCTCATACTCAATGGAAAAATGTGTTTTCTGTCGAACCCCCGTGGCGATATTTATAGAGCATGAATCGGGATGCAGAATGGCGCAGCATTGGGTTCCTGTTTTGCTATGGCTTCCAGGTTACTGAGTTTGTATGCCTTCGCGCTATATTTGTCAACAAAAGCGAAGATGCAGTTGATCTGCATTGAAAACGTATTGCCCTCTTTTAGGCGAACACTTTAAACGGCACGTTAAATGGCCAAAAACAACAAAATGTATCAAAAAATATATATTAAGTTTAATTTTCATGATTGTAAAGAAACCTATAATATTTAAATTGGGGTTTTTGTAATAAATAATAACAAATAAGTAATAAATTTTAATCAAGAGTTATTCAATTAACATACTAATTATAATACAAAATAAAAAAGTACCCCCAGTGATTGTAATAAAACAAATAAATATAATGACAATACTTAAAATGGAATGTGAAAAGCCACTTTTTAAAATCTTAAAATTAAAATTCTACGGCCAATAAGCTTTAAGCAATATTGCAGTAAACAAAAATAAAAAAGTATGCTAATTTTCCAGATGAAAAACGATAAGCAAAAGCTTAAAGTTGTATTCCTTTAATTCGAACAGCGTAAAAACTAAAATTTTATAATGGTTAACTAATTAATAATCAACCTTTAATCAATTTGTAAACAGTAAAATTATAAATTTATTTGCTTGAAAAATTAATTAGTCACAGAGCAAATCTTTTTATTGTTTTATAGTTCTTATTGTTTCTTGACGTAAAATATGCTAAAAACGCTTTTTTCTCCCCATCTTTTTCATTGTTTTTTTTTGAGATAAAGACAAAATGTGGATTTCAATTAAACCTAATTGTCATTCCTTAGTGCATCATAATTTTTGCACAACAAAATCAATAATCATATCTAATCTGGACATCTATTTTTGGTGCATTTCTAGCAACCCCAATACCATTTCCGCTGACTGGTTATGAAATCAAAGACAAAACTTACATAAAAGGCAAATCGAGAACTACAAAATGATATGCGCATTGAAATCTAGAGTTGAGTATTTTTTTTTCCAGAGAGCTAGTAAATTTTTCATTCTTTCGCAAAAAGGCAATTCATTGAGGCGAGCGCGAAAATTAGCATTTGAAACGGAAAATGTAGATAGGACTAGCTAAATAAAATATTTAAGAAATTTAATTTGCAATGCCAATAAATGCAGGTTCTGAGGGTCGTTAAAAGTCCTGGATAAACAGCAACAACACACTCAACATCTGAGTCCTGTCAAGAAATGTGTCAGCTGCAGAATTGATGGGGGAAATTTCCCGGAATTATTTTGTTATCCTGCCATTGACAGGAAATCTAAGGAAGGCCAAGCCTCTTTTTTTGCCAGTTGAGTGGGTGCAATTTGCATAACAGCTGTTGCCTAAATTGCCCCTTTAATTGTTCCTTATTTTATTTATTTTTCTTATTTTTTACTGTGAAATCAAATGGGGTTAAGCTTTGTCTTTCTTGAAATTTAGCGCCTAATAAAAGCTAGCTTTGTGAAGAGAGCTTTTTAAATCGTGCAATTTTCACAAGACTCAATTCAAATAAAACTGTGTTAGGTCGTGTCTTATCTTTAGTATGTCTATTAAACTATCTTTTTTTCTTACCGATTTATAATATTTTCCTCTGTGGTGTTAATTGTTATTGTGTTGTTTCACTGTGGTGTTTAGTTTGATTGTTTATAAATGTTTTAAGAGCTGTCTTGAGCACTTGTTGGGTTTCTTTGTGGTCTAGATCACGTTCTAGTTTATTCGTTTTATTTCCACTTTCCAAATAATATTTGTTTAATATCTGAAAGTAGTTTTAAAAAAATTAAGATTTTATTCTTGAAATTATATTTTTCTTTTCAATTCAGTTGGAAAATGCACAGTTTAATTCCGCAGTTTTGTACTTTGCTTTCGTCTTTACACTGCACAAAAATTCTTCATTAACACGTTGGTTGCGTGTCCTGGCTTACGTAAAATTCACAAGCAACTTGTACAATAAAAACAATTAATTGCACTTTTTGATTGCAATCTGGACAAGACACTGAGAGAAAGAGCAGTGAATCACATAGGCATTCTCTCAAGTACGATAGTTGAGCACTTTTATGAAAATCGTTTTATTAGTATTATTGTTTTCTCAGTATTGTAGTTGACTTTATTGTTAAGCAAACGATTGCACGTTATTTAGATTAAAATATACATGGTTTGTTAAGATTTATTTATTTTAAACATTTTTATTTACAGATATTTGTTTTGTGAATAAATTTGCACCCGCTAAACGAACCGCTTACTTGGAACTCAAAACGCTGAATGCGATCTAAGTTCTCGTCCGACCACCGAAGTCAGATACAAATTGCAACTCAAAGATACACAGACACACACTCACAAACAATCCCACCCACACAGGGGCAACGTGCCGCTGCCGGCGCTTGTGTGAGTGAGAGAGGCGAGCCGAGAGCTTTCGCCGCGCTGACCCGTCTCTGTCGCACCCAGTGGCAAGCGGACGGGGAACTCGGCTCACGTGTAGCGGCAACGTGCCGCACGTTTATTTGCCAACCGCCACTGGCGAATGTTCGATAACCATGAATAACCAGCGCCGGAAAATACGGAGAACACTCGCCAAACAACAGCAACAGTCAGAGCTATTCCATGCACTCAAAAAAAAAACGTTTTTCCATTTTAAAACTTTCAAATATATATTAATTGATTTTAAATATATATTTATATATATAAAATTTTAAAAACATTAAAATCTTAATTTTTAGGTGTACTTTAAATTTCATATTCTAATAAAACACGTATAAACATTTAATAAGTTTTTACACTTTTTAAATATTATTTAAAAACGCCCTTAAAAATACATTTCATATACGTTCATCAATATTTTTAATGGAATGCCATTAATTTTCAAAATATGTCATTTTATTTAAAATTCAAAATATATTATTATTTTATTTTGTTGTCATAACTTATAATTTTTTAATGAAATATTTTTTTATAAATTAATAAGAAAGGTAAACGATAAATGTCTAATAGTGTTATAATTTGTTTATTATAAAAACGATTTTAAAGGAGGAAATATATAAACCCTATTTGCAAATATAACTTTTTTTTAAAATTTTTTGTGTATTTAAAATCTATAAATTTTTCTTTCTTAAAAAATGTAGGCTTCTAAAAGCTACAGGGAAGCTGTTTTTTTCAGTGCAGCGTTAAACGTTTTCACCCAGCTGAATTTCGCCTTTATTCGACTCGTTCATAGGCTTCGTCAGGGTGACTTTGTTCGGCTTTGAGTGCCACAGATGACTTTGCTGATCTGTTGCCTAATCCTTTGGGGAACAGAATCAACAGTTGGTTGCAAGCACACGGGCGCACGGGCACACGCGGCGTATACGCACCGGTTTCATTGCACACTTATACCAAGTGGTATTTAGTCTATATGTGTTTTCTCGAAGGCGAGAGCTTCGGCACGTCGTCACCGAATCGCGACTGCAAATCAACTGAAAACAGTGGTTTGGGGCGTACTTTTACTCCGCCGAAGGCACTCAGAATTATTCGCTGGCCTCTCAAGTTACAAGTTACAAAGTCATTCGCACACAATAAAGGCCATTTGAGTTGGTCAGAATGTTATTCAACATATTTTTTGAGGGACAGACAAGCGAATTCCGCAGTGGCTAAAAATCTCCTTAGCAACATAAAATGAATTTTATGTAGTTATAAGCAAAAGCTTGGTAAGAAAGTTGATAATTAGCTAGAAATGAAATTATTATTATTAATTATCTAATATATCAAAAATATATTTTACCTATGTAAAAAACAATATTTTAATGACCTTCAAAAATCTTAAAACAATAGTCAAAAATTGCATTTGCTGTTAAATATATTTGATAAATTTAAATATCATTTAAACAAATAGTGATCAGTTATTAGTGAGTAAAGGCTTTTTTTTGATTATGAGTTATCTTTGATTATGAGTAATTTTTGATTATAAAATATGTTTCTTATAAAATGTAAAGATTTTTTGGGTCTCTTATTAAATCTATTATATTTTTTGTTTCTTTCGTTTATTTTTCAGAAACAAATAGAAAACCTGAAGTGTATAGATAAAGTCAATTACGTTAAGGAATAACCATAAGCAACTGTTTGCTTAGTAATCATTACATTCCCTTTGACACCTCTGAGTTGGGCAATTAATTAATAATCGTACAAGCTAACACAGACATTGATTTAACATTGCAAAAAATTAAAAGCAAAAGTGACAGTGACGAAACAAAATCTTTATAATTATTGGCCCACTTCAACTGATCAGCTAGTGCGATCATTTTTGTAATGCCAAGGTAATGTAAGTATGTACATACATCTAGATTATGCAACATCTAAAGTTAATTTTCCCAAGCTAATTTATCACTAAGAAAACAACAATAAAGAGACGAGTCCGGTCAATAGAAAAATAAGCCACGCCAACTGATTGCTTTTAGCATTTTTTCATACCGTATACAAAGTTGTTCAGACGTATACGTAATGCAAGTAATTGCGTATACGCCGCATGTAACACATGAACAACATAGCAGGCCGATAAGCCTCCCAACGAAACAATTAAAATGTGATGTGATGTGATGTGATGCCTGGACATCGAAATGCAGTGCCGACCCCCCGCTAGGCCCATCTAAAGGTCGCAGGACTCGTGCCAGGACTACTGACTACCGACATCCCCCTAACGTGGCCAACTAGACTCACTTCGAGCAACGCGACATGCGCCTGCAAAGTGTGCAAAATCCAGGAGGGTCGCGTGTCTTGCAAGTTGACTGTGTGCCGGCAACGTGTGCGGTGTGCGGATGTTCGCGTCCGAACAGCAGATTATGAAATGATTTTGGGGGATTAGCTGCTTACACGATTTTTGATTTATGATTCTGAATACACAATAAATGTCTACACCAAAAAAAAAATTGTCAAAGAGAGAGACTTTTGAAGGCAACTGAAGTAATTTCGCCCTCTTTCGTGTTTTTATACGCTCTCTGCCAGCGCTTATCAATGACGTTTATGTATTGTTATCAATCGGCAGAGAAGAATCTGCCAATGCCATGACTTTTTAAAAATCTGAAGAAAATATGTACAGTAGTAGAAAACAACCAACAAATTGTGCATTTGATGCTATAATAAATCCGATTATATATCTTTATGAATACTTTTTTAACCAAAATTAAAACATTCGAAGGACTTTTGATTCAAAGAGAAGTCAAATTTGTTTCAATTGCCGAGGAAGTTTATATGTAAACAGAGGTATTTTATAGTATAAAAAAAAGTCGTTATTGTCCTTCTTGCAATTGGAATTCTATTATTAGATATTAATATCAATTACTCAGCCCCCTGCAAACAGTTCTTTCGCTCTCTTCCGCTCGCTCCGTTTTTAAAATATTTAGTGACGTCATAATTCAAATTTCCTTAATAACTCCTAAAATATTGGTTCGACTTGGAAAATTTTAAGTGTGTCGGTATGTACCGACCGGTTTATATCTATAAACCGAATAAACATTTTAGCCCTAACCTTGTCTCAGAATAACATTACCGAGTTTCGGGAGTAGCGGGTATAATTAAGAGAAATTAATATATTTAGATGAACAAATTTTGCATTTATTGTTTTGACAAACTAGGTTTATTTAGTGGGTTTTCTTCTTTTAAACACCACTGTGCTCCTTGATCCAATCCCGGGCAAAGCTCACTCTGGAGTAGACACCCGGATAATCCGGTTTGGCACAACCATAGCCCCAGCTAACCACGCCCACCAGTTCTCCCGCCTCGCTGACCATCGGACCACCGGAATCCCCTTGGCACGCATCCTTGCCGCCCTCCAGAAATCCGGCACAGATCATTCGCTCGGTTACACCGCCATACTGCTTGTACTTCTCGCTGCACAACTCCTGATTGACCAGAGGCACCTCCACCTGACGCAGCCACTCCCTGGACTCCAGCAGGTTCTGGGTATTGCCCCAACCGCTCACAAAGCAGGTCGTCCCGTCCATGAACTTCATCTGCGACTCGGGCAGCCTGATGGCCTTTTTGGTCTCATCGAACTGGATGGGATGCGCCAGCTGGAGCAGTGAGAAGTCGTAGTCCACGTTGGTGTAGTTAAACTGCGAGTGCTGAACGATTTTCTGAACCCTCAGCAGTTGTCCACTGCGAGCAAATTCACTGGTTCCCAGGCGAATTTTCAGGCGATCTGCTGTTTTGCCACTGTTATTTTTGGTAGAATGTTTAAAATGAATAAAACAATCTGAAAGCTAGCTTAGTCAAGCCGAAGTTTATATTCCCTGGTTGGATCCAAAATATTTAACAAATTCTTGGAAAACAAATAAATTTACAAAATCTTATCCCTTAAAATTCCTAAGACAGCTATAGCATATAGCCATCCCATCAGCAATATATTTTAACATAAACAGTCCACATTTAAATAAATACGATTTGAGAAGCCATTTATATGGAAACATAAAAAAAATATTTGAAATTAAATATTTTTTAAGCCTGTTTGTTTCTATGGCAGCTACTAGGATATACACTTTCGATCAGCAAGATTTTTTAGCATGAACATTTAAAAATATACGATTTGTTAAGTTTCAATATCCTTAGCAAAGATAAAACATGTTTTTAATCTATGAAAAAAATAAATACAATTTGTACATTAAATGAGTATTTTGCTCTTAATTTTTTTTTTTAACTTTCATAGTTCAGATTTTATAGACTATTAAAGTTTCAAATTAAATTTCTTTAAATATTTTTGAAAAAACAAAATAGTTTGAACATTTATGAATTAAAAAATAAAATTAAATAATTAAAAAAAAAAATTATTTTAGTATGTTTTTGAGTTCAGCTTTTATAGGCCGTTCAAATATTTGGAAAATACGCTATAATTCTGGCGTAATATATAAGGGTATTTTAATATTATACTACTATTTACTTACTAAGTGCAATGGGCGGCAGTCAATATCCACTCCTCCGAAATCAGGGAGCCTCCACAAATGTGGGACGACGTCTGCAGCGAAACCTGATGCGGTGCATCGGTGATGTTAATGCGATGACCGCCCACAATCCGACCATCCAAGCGGGGTGATATTTTCCAGGGTTTTTCCAGCATATCCTTTGGCGAACGCTGCCTTTTAACGGGCTGTGGTATTAGACAAACGCCGGCCAAAACCAAAAGGCCGCACTGCAGCAGTAGAATCAAGCGAAGAGCCAACATGGTTATGTACTATGGCTTTTAGCAGAGCAAAGCCTTATATAGGTGTTCTTCTTTTCTTGGATTAGTGATAGCCACCCATTGGGCAGAAGACCCGCTGAGAGACTGCTGTTCAGCTTATCGGTACAGCCAACTGACACACTAAACACGTTGAAGACATCTAGTTTAGGGGTGGCATTCGATACACTCTCACTTACACTTAACAAACATGTCAGTTATCTTTAGTTACAATTAATTGGGACACCTTTGCTTCCTTCACAAGGTTGCAAGTTCATTTTTGAGTTGTGAGCATAAATTAAACATGCATTTTATACAATTCAGTTTTGTTTTTAGCAAGGCATACCAATGAAAACTATAACAATTAAATTAAAAAAATTTAGTTGTTCTAAACTAGCAAAGCCATTTTTGCTAATGCTTTAAGTTGCTAGTTGGCATTTTGTTTTAAATCTCAAGCTTACTTTATGTAAAGTATAATTTTCATTTGACTTGGATTGGGCACAAGCAGCTCACAGTTCATTTTAATAGCCATGGACTTGTTTTACAAGGTAGTGTTGTTTCATTTTATGAATAAGTTAGTATAGTTTGTGATGCTCTTCGACTTAATCCACCACATAGATAAGATTTCTTCCCACTTCCGTCAGTTTTCCGGCTTGCTCCAGGCTCACTTTCTTGGCCGCCACATCCAGAACAAAGTTGCCTTCGGTGAGCAGGGACTTGCCCGCTTTGTAGTCCTCAAAGTTGGGTATCTTTCTGGGGCCCAGAATGGGATCCACATGGCACCAGATCTTGAGGCTGGTCGTGTCCGCCTTGAGGCCAATGATCTTGGACAGCTTCTCGCGCAGCGAACGCACGGTGTCGCCTTCGGAGATGACGGTGTTGACCTGGAAGAAGGAGGAGCGCTCGATTGGATTCGTCAGCTCCACGCTCACATTGGGTGCCACCGAGAAGCTGATGAAGGGCGAGCCAGGACGAACTTCCTCACGAGTTTTCTCCGGCGCAGACGGATCATCGGTATACTTGATTTCCAAGACGTCAAGCTAAAAAGCAATTAAGAGTTAACAAGAGGGAAACGATCAATGAGTTTAAAGCTACTTACATCCAAGGTGTTTTTCAGATACTCCAGATTATTGACCAACACCTGGCGTTCGTCGAACTCCAAAGTGACGGCCAGGGCAGCCACACCCTTGCCGGATTCCACCTTCTCGCGAATCATCTGGGCGAAGGGCATCACACGTTTCATGAACTTCTTCAGCTCCGCTTTTTGTTGCAGCGTGGCCGCAATGACTTTGTTATCCGGCAGGGCCTGTGATTTGTTGAACAACTCCTTCATGGTGTCCAGCACGCAGCACTGCCACGGCGGATAAGTCTTGGCCACCCAGATGAGACCTCTATTCGGCTTCGCTGCTTGGACATCCGCAGACTTGTCTTTTCCCGCCTTGCCCTTGAATTGCAGCAGGTTCTTGAGGTTCAGACGGAACGAATGGGCGGCCTCCATGAGATATTCGGAGCACAGGATATCCACTTCGTTGATCTCCCCCACTTCTGGCCAGCGAGCATGAACAATGGACTCCTTGTTGCCCAGCAGTCCCCACACATGCTCCGCCATGTGCGGACAAATGGGGGACACCAAGAGGGCTTGCCGGCGTATGAACTCCAGCACCAGATCCTCGTGCATTCCCTGGGTGCCGCACAGTTGGCTGTACTTGTCCCTGGCCAACTGCAGCTCGTAGAAGCCACTTCGCAAGGCCTCCTTGAACAACATCTTCCTGTAGTTCTCATCCGTTTGCTGCGTCTTCAAGTTGAGCTCGCTCAGGAAGACCTGATCGTTGAAGGTCTTATCCTTGCCCTTTCGCAAACTGCTCCTGCTGTCCAGCATCTCCTTCACCCACTCAATGAACGTGTAGAGACGCAGGATGCCAGCGTCCGCCGTACTCTCCACAAAATTAGCATCCTCCACACTGTCGCCAGCATCGGCCAGACAAAGACGCATGCCATCGGCTGAGAACTTGTCCACAGCCTCGGTTAGCGTTAGGAAGTTGCCATCCGATTTGGACATCTTCGAGGAGTTGAGCAACAGGTGACCATTAACACGCATGCCCTTGGGCCATTTGTTCTCATCGTTTGGCCAAATGGCAGCATGATTGTACAGGCAGAAGGTCAAGTGGTTCTGGATGAGATCCTTGCCAGAGACGCGCAGATCCATGGGATACCAGTACTCAAACTCACGACGCAAGACAGCCAGATGCTCCTGTTTAATGGCTGTTTTCTTGGGCAGTGGGGTCTCCTTAAAGAAGATGTAGTCCCAGATCTCAGCGGTCATGTCAGAAGGTTTGATGCCTGAAAAGTGGGGGAATAAATAAATATAAATAAACAAAGTTCGCTATAAGAGTAATAAGTCCACCCACCGAAGGGACCTGGCTTCTCGCCGCGGAAAGTGCCGCCCTGCAGCAAGTGCACCACCGTGTAGAAGGCCATGTAGATGGTGGAATCCGAGAGGGACTCAATCAGCCACTTGTCGTCCCAGGGCAGTTTGGTTCCCAGGCCGTAGGTCCTGGAGCAGGCGTACTCGTGCAGCCAGTTCAGGCAGGCTTCGAAGTTGTTGCGCGCCTCCTCGTGGAACGTCTCCATGTCCTGCAGTATCTTGGTGGCCTGAGCCTGCCACACTGGCTCGCCGTAGTTCAAATACCACTGGTTGCACAGCGCCACCACGCATTCGTCAGCCGAACGCGACATGATGGTCTTCTCCGGTTCGTAGTAAACGTCCGCCTCGTTGGCATCGACCAAACGCTTCTGCAGATCCTTTTTCACATCCTGAATCTTGCGGCCAGCAAATTCACCCACCAACATTACTCCGTCATAGAAACCTTAAGGTAAATAAATAAATTTACTATCAGAAACTCATGAGGCTTTATCGAATTACACTTACTCTTGAGGTAGCACATTTCTTTGGCTTCGGCCAACTTATCCTTGTCGTTTTGTGATTGAATCTTGAGCGTTTCGTAGGCATGGACGGCACTTAGTTTGCCCAGAGTGGGCACTTCGATGATGGGAATGGGCTCATAGGGCAGCACCATCTCATCCTTCAGTCCGTACTTCTGGCGGAAGGCCTCCTTCTTTTGCAGATCCACCAGCGCGGCATAATCATCGGGAGAATCGGACGGCACCGAAGTGACCACTCCAGTTCCCTTGTCCTCCTTGATGCTCAGCATGGGCAGCGTGTATACGATTTTGTGCGGGGTCAGAGGAGCCGAGAGGGGCACTCCCAGCAGCTCTTGGCCAGTCAGTTCAGCCAGCACCTTGACATCACCCTCCTCGGCGGTGAATCCCTGGTAAGTCATGTTTCTGGCCGCTCGCCGTGTGCTGATCCACACCTCGTTATTTCTGCTGGTCTGCCAGGCAATGTACTTGATGTCCGGATGCAGCCAGCAATTGGTCTGGCCATACATCGTCTCCGGACGCAGAGTGGCGGCCACCATGTAAATCGGCTGCTTGATGGAGCTGAAATTAATGAGATAGCAAGGAAAATATGAATTTTCTATTAAATGTTTGACAAAAATGCAATTTTCAATTGAATATTCTTCAACTGGTACCAAATTCTGTACCATTGAAACTGAGATTACAAAATCATATTGCTGATAAACACATGATATATACCTCAAAGCCTTTGGCGTCTCCAGCACCTTCATCTTGATGAGCGTGTACTCCTGGGGACCCACTCCCTCGCCGGAAGAGCGATCGTGGTCCATGCAGGGCTGTCCATCCTTGGGCGAGTAGATGGTGTACCGCTTGCCGTACATGATCTTGCCCCTTGCCTTCAGGTGATTGAACTGCCAGCGTACAAACGAATCGAAATAGGGATTGGCATCGGTGGTGATGAAGGTGCGCCGCCAATCGATGTGCACGCCTATCCGCTTGAGATCCTGCACCGCCAGCGGTGGGAAGTAGTTGAGCCAGTGCTCGGCATTGGCAAAGTCCTTAATTTCCTCGTCCTTCAGGCCGAGGCTCTGCATGATTTGCCATTGATATTTGGCGGCTCCCGTCTTGGCCACCGCCTTGCTCTTCTTTCCCTTCGACTTGTCCTTGGGCACTTCGGATGCGGTGGTTTCCACGGCAGCTGGGGCCACATCCTGGCTGTCCGGGAACCTTGGTGGAAAGCCGAACTGCTCCAATTCACGGGTTAACTTATCCGCACAGGCCTTGATGGGCATGCCAGTGCAGTGGAAGCCAAAGGGCCAGAGGACACGACGTCCCTTGAGGCGGTGATACCGCACCGAGTACTCCGCCTTGGACAGGGAGAAGGTGTGACCCAAATGGAGGCGTCCATTCATGTAGGGAAAGGGAAAGGTCACAAAGAACTTCTCCGCCTGGCGTTTTTTGGGCGCCGTCGGCGCATCCGACTGGTGCACCTTCTCCAACTCCCATCGCTGCTGCACTTGCTGCTCGATCTTCTGCAGATATTCCACCTTAAAGGTGCCTTTCCGTTCGCTGGTGGCCTATGGCATATAAACTAATTAGCATGTGTACAATATTTGCATTTTAAATGCAGTCATTAAGCGGCGAATTGCATCAGCCGGCATGCGTTCGTGGCAATTTCGATGAGTCATTAATCGAGGGGGGATTTTCTTTACCGATAAGAACTCACCATTGTCGATTTGATGCAGGCACTCGTAATTGTTTAAAACAATTATTTTATTCAGATTGCCGCACTCAACAGAAAATAAAATAAGTTTTGCACTGCAACGTGTTTACCTTCGCCAGTGTGACCGTGGCTGATTACTGTTAAAATAATACCATACGAGCTTTTAGTATTTTGTTTATACCATTTTCACGCTGCTGAACCATTTTATTTTGGCCGTTTCAACATACTGCTTATGGCAATCTATCTATCAGGCCGGGCGGTGTATTTTAACGAACGATCGGCGGTCACACTTCAAATTTAACCTAGTTTTTTTTTCTTAATTAGTTGTGAAAAGTTTTAGGACATTTAGATAAATTGTAACTTAAGTTAACCGACCAGATTGCGCCAACACGTGATCCCGCCAAGATGCGACCAGTATTTGCCTTTCTGCTGCTGGCGCTCCTCTGCTTTGCAAGCACAAAATCGGAGGAGAGTGACTTCGAGGAAGACGATGGTGATTTTGCCGAATTCGACGATGGCAATTTCTACGCGGAACCAGCGGCCAAAAACGCGGACTCCTTTTCCGGCGGAGCAGGTTCGATCCGTGAGGATCAGGATGCGGCCCCCAAGGAGTCCACCCAGTCCCGCAAGCCAGCACAAAATGTGGAGAGCGACGAGGAGGATGGTCTTGTGGAGGACGATGACGAGTTCGAGCACTTTCAGGTAAACAATGACAGGTGTTCGGTTTTCCATGGCGTGACACAAGGGTTAAGAACTTTGATCACTAAGCCTATCGATTTAAATGCTTCATTAATTCGTAATTCTGTCTAATTGGATTGGATTTAAGTGCCCTTCTTGGACTATTTAATTTCAGGGCGAGGCTACAATTCCATTATATATTTAAAACTAACCATTTATAAATTATATCAAGGGTTTTAAACTTTCACCTTTTGTGACAGAAAGTATTTTATTAAACTTTCTTTTTCAAACAGCTTAATTATTTCTAACTCAAAGACATTATAAGTCTGTAAAATTTGTTAAAGTTTTATCATCACTTGCTTAGTTATGTAACTAGATATCAGTTAACTTAAAATTAAATAGGTTTCTTTAGCTTAAAAGGAAAAACATTTGTAAACAATTTTGATAACTACTTTAACAGTTGTAGGCAAATGTTTTTTGCTAGTTTATTAGATACCAGTATACCAATCTGGCTTAAATAAAAAACCCATTTCGATTTTCCACAAAACAAAATCAATTAATCCGTCGATCATATTTTCAGGATGAGGAAGAGTTCGAGGGCTACGATGGCGGAGACTCCAAGGACCCGCCCATCGACCAGAAGGTTGAGCCCAAACTGAACATACCCAACATACCGCTCCATTTCCGCACCCACTGGGACTCCTACTGGATGGAGATGCTCATGGTGGCCGGCTTGCTGGCCTACTTTGCCAACTTCTTTGCGGGCAAGGCGAAGAATGCGCGTTTGGCGCAGCTCTGGTTCAGCACGCACAGAGCCCTGCTCGATGAGAACTTCGCCCTGGTGGGGGATGATGGCAAGGCAGAGAACGAGAATCCAGGACTGATCAAGGAGAGCGAGAGTCTCTACACCTTGTGGTGCTCTGGCAGGACCTGCTGCGAGGGCATGCTCGTCGAGCTGAAGATGATCAAGCGACAGGATCTGGTCTCCTTGGTGGCGGGATTGATGCGACCACAGCTGGATCAGGCCCACATCAAAATCGAACTCACCCGCGGCGTAATGGATGCATTTGTATTTGCAGTCGGTACCAAAAAGACCATTACCAAGGTCTTTAAAGAGTACACAGATCTGGTAAGCCCTCGAATATGTTTACACTGTGCTATACATTTAGGGTTTTACTTTTTACTTTTTTTTACTTTAACTTTGTTGTGTCTTTATTTATACCTTTAACTAATATCATACCCATATTTTTTTGCAGAGCAAGTTCTGTAGTCTAGTCGGCAAGCCGGAGGATCGCTACAACGTGCCCACCGGCTTTGGCGTGCTCTCCGAAGTTCCGGAGGCCACGTCCGCCATCCTCGAGTCACGCGTTATCACTGCACTTAACAAGTACCAAAGCTATATCGATTACCTGCACATCTCGGACCAGTTCAGTGGGCCCATCCAGCAGGAGGAGGGCGGCACCCTCAAGCAGCCCGAGACGAAGGCCGTGCTCCTGGCCGGCTTCAATCTGCCCAAGCACGCCGAAATGGAGACCATTAAGCCGTTGTTATTGTTGATCTTTTATTTGATGGAACGCCTGAAGACCTACCGCATGTCCAAGGAGGTAGCTATCCATAGATTATTGTTACTTTTCGAATTATCTTGTGACTTATTATATCATTTATTTTGTAGGGCAAAGCCAAGTCGGACAAGAATCGGCAGCGCGTCGAGGAGGAGTTCTTGAAGAGCACCCATGCTGCTCGTGCTGAGGCCGCCGCTCAGCGTCGCGAGGACAAGCGCAAGCAGGAAAAGGAGCGCATCCTGGCCGACGAGGATCCGGAGAAGCAGCGTCGCTGGGAGGCCAAGGAGCAAAAGCGGCAGGCCAAGCGGAATGCGCCCAAGATGAAGAGACTGGCCGTCAAGTCGCTGTAGATTTTCGTCGCCAGTGTGTGCCATTTGCACGGCAAGGAGCGCTCCTCCTTAACGTACACAAAAACCGACCATTTGTAGCTCTTCCTCTCAAATGCCACAATAAAAGCAATATCTATTTGTTTCCTATGGAGCGCCAAAACAAAAATGGGCTCTGTGACTACCTAAGGTGGATTATTATAACCGATAAGCAACGATGAGATAATGGGTGAGATAAGTAATAGTGTGGAATGAATTCATTTTTTTCAGTCGAAGGTTTGTATGTGAGTAACGAACAACTCTATTCCGATAAGCCTACAAAATATTAATAGTATTTAATTACTAATGCTTGTATTTGGTTGGGGGCAATATAAATATTAATATTTATATGAGCTATGAAGTATGTAAGCTTTACTTAGTTATTTTGTTGAACGAAAGAATACAATTATTTATTATTTTGACTGAGATTCAGATAATATAACAATTTAAATGCGCTATGACCATCTTATTTAACTAAATTGTTGAAATAGATACGATTTTCTGTAGTTACGTGTGATAAATTTATATATTTATTTGGTTGGCCGAAAGAATACTAATATTTATTAGCTTAACAGAGATTTGGATTACAAATTACAATTTTTTCACAGGCACTTCGGTACTTTTAATGAGCTTCGAGTGATCGATCCCAGCCAATTTAACACTTGACGGGGAAACAGTTCTCGTTGGACACATACGCTATGTGATTGCGCAGCGTTTTGATCTGTTTCTGGGCGGCATCGAAGCTGTAGGACAGGGTGTTCAGTTGGCCCTGCATCTCGCGGATCACGGCCTCGCGGTCGTTGACCGAAAGCGAGGCAGTTGCCCGGCACTGGGCCAGCTCCTTCTCCAGCCGATTGATCTGCTCCTGCTGCTGGGACTTGATCAGCTCGGCGCGTTCCTTGGTGCCGGCTATGATCTTGGCGGACTCGGTGCGCAGCGTGTCCAGATCATCTTGGGTGGACTTGAGCTGCTCGCAGAAGAGATCCCGCTGGCGGAGCAGCTCCTCCAGTTCGTTCCGGGCCTGGGTCAACTCCATCTGGCACTGGGCCAACTGCGGACGCACATCGATGCTGGGCTGCTCCAGTTGGGCCTTGCAGGCCTTCAGTTCCTTGCATACCACCACCAGTTTGGTCTGCATCTCATCCTTTTCCTTGCAAACCTGCGCCAACTTCAGCTGCTCGTTCTCCAGCAGCTTGGGAAAGTGGAGCAGCTCGTTGAGCTTCTCCTGGAACTTGGCTCGGATCTCCTTGACCTCCGTGTTGATCTGCTGCTCGATGCGCTTGTTGTTCATATTCAGCTTCTCCAGCGAGACGCACTGCTCCTCCACTTTTTGCTGCGCCAGCAGGTACTTGTTGCGGTAGTCCTCCAGCTGCTGCGACTGCTCCTTCATGATGCACTTGAACTCCAGCTGCTCCTCCTTCAGTTCGTTGACCCGGGCACGAAGTAGATTCAGTTCGGCAGCATCGGCATCCCCATCGCCTCCTTTCGATGGACAGGGACCGCAGATGCCCTTCATTCTGGTGAGGGGGAAATGGGTTATTTATTCAAGTTTTTATACCCTTATGAGGTATAACCGTGAAGGGTACAATATATATCTTGTTTTAAGTTACCTTTCTACCAAGTCATTTTTTAAAATTTTTAGAAAATCGATCCAAAATTTGGAACAGATTTGTTTGAATGCAGATTTGTTTGCATTAAAGCCACAAACTTTTAGAGGTATGCCTTTTCGAAATCGGATTTCTGAGAGAAAAGTTATGCAATTAAAAGTGCTTGGCTTAGGTCATTTTTCGACAAACATCCGTTTTTGTGAAAAATTGAAGGGGGTACCATCATCAAAATTTCAAGAAAATCGATCCGAAATTACAAACCAACATTTAAACGCAGATTTATGGGAAAATAATCCAAAAACCGTCAGAACTAAGTCTTTTCCAAATCGGATATCTTTACAAAAAGTTATGGAATTAAATGTGTTGGATTTAAGTCACTTTTCTGCAAAAATTTTTTTTTATTTAAATTTCATTAAATCGCTTAAAAAATCAACACAAAATACAACAGGCAAATTTGAATGCAGAATCTAAGAACACAAAACCACAAACCCTAGGAGGCATGCATTTTCAAAATCGGATATCTGAGAGAAAAGTTATGCAATTAAAGGAACTGGGTTTAGGTCATTTTTCGACAAACATCCATATTTGGGAAAAATTGAAAGGGGTACCATCATCAAAATTTCAAGAAAATCGATCCGAAATTACAAACCAACATTTAAACGCAGATTTATGGGAAAATAATCCAAAAACCGTCAGAACTAAGTCTTTTCCAAATCGGATATCTTTACAAAAAGTTATGGAATTAAATGTTTTGGATTTAAGTCACTTTTCTGCAAAAATTTTTTTTTATTTAAATTTCATTAAATCGCTTAAAAAATCAACACAAAATACAACAGGAAAATTTGAATGCAGAATCTAAGAACACAAAACCACAAACCCTAGGAGGCATGCATTTTCAAAATCGGATATCTGAGAGAAAAGTTATGCAATTAAAGGAACTGGGTTTAGGTCATTTTTCGACAAACATCCGTTTTTGTGAAAAATTGAAAGGGGTATCATCATCAAAATTTCAAGAAAATCGATCCGAAATTACAAACCAACATTTAAACGCAGATTTATTGGAAACTAATTCAAAAACCGTCAGAACTAAGTCTTTTCCAAATCGGATATCTGTAAGAAAAGTTATGGAATTAATTGTGATGGATTTAAGTCACTTTTCTGCAAAGCATTTTTTTAAATTTAAATTTTATTAAATCGGTTAGAAAATTAACAAAAAATACAAGACTGAAATTTGAATGCAGAATCTTAGAACATTAAACCACAAACCTTAGGAGGCATGCCTTTTTAAAATCGGATATCTGAGAGAAAAGTTATGCAATTAAAGGAACTGGGTTTATGTCATTTTTCGACTAACATCCATTTTTGGGAAAAATTGAAAGGGGTACCATCATAAAAATTTCAAGAAAATCGATCCGAAATTACAAACCAACATTTAAACGCAGATTTATGGAAAACTAATCCAAAAACATAATGAACTAAGTATTTTCCAAATCGGATATCTGTAAGAAAAGTTGTGGAATTAAATGTGCTGGTTTTGGCTCGCTTTTCTGCAAGGCATTTTTTTAAATTTAAATTTCATTAAATCGCTTAGAAAACCAACACAAAATACAAGACTGTAATTTAAATGCAGAATCGAAGAACACTAAACCACAAACCTTAGGAAGTATGGCTTTTTAAAATCGGATATCTGAGAGAAAAGTAATGCAATTAAAGGAACTGGGTTTAGGTCATTTTTCGACAAATATCCATTTTTGGGAAAAATTGAAAGGGGTACCATCATTAAAATTTCAAGAAAATCGACCCGAAATTACAAACCAACATTTAAACGCAGATTTATGGGAAACTAATCCAAAAACCTAATGAATTAAGTCTTTTCCAAATCGGATAACTGTAAGAAAAGTTATGGAATTAAATGTGCTGGTTTTGGCTCGCTTTTCTGCAAGGCATTTTTTAAATTTAAATTTAATTAAATCGCTTAGAAAATCAACGCAAAATACAAGGCTGTAATTTGAATGCAGAATCGTACAACACTAAACCACAAACCTTTGGAGGTATGCCTTTTTAAAATCGGATATCTGAGAGAAAAGTTATGCAATTTAAAGTGTTTGGCTTGGGTAATTTTTAGACAAACATCCATTTTTTGGGAAAAATTAAAAGGGGTAACATCATCAAAATTAAAAAAAAAATCTACCCTATAGCTGTTATAGGAATAATCGAATAATATTTACTAAACTTGGTTGTTTTTTAATAACTAAGCATATATCTCTACTTGATTGCAAGGGTATAAACTCTTTGGCTTTCCGAAGTTTCCTTTCTTTTAATACTAAATGAACGGTCTGATTTTGAAATGTAGCTCAAGGACAGGCCTACCTTTTCTGCAGCTCCTTCATCTGGCAGTCCTTGCGCTGGAACTCGGTCAGCAGGCGGGTGTAGTTCTCCTTCATCTTCTCGTACTTGTCGGCCTTGGTGTTCCGCTTGCCGCCGCAGATGACCAGCGGATCGGGATCCTCGGGACAGGGTGGCCTCGGTGGACATGGCCTGGAGCAGGGAACGGCAGAATCCTCCGCCTCCGCCTCCCCATCGTCGTCATCCTGGTAGTCCGGGCAGGGCTCTGGACCATCCCGATTGCTCACCTCCTGGAGCAGCTTCTTCACCGAAGACTGCATGCTCTGGATGCGTCGCTTCAGCTTCTCCATGGACTCGCACTTGCCAGGCGATGGTGCAGCAGGCGGCATGGGACAGGGCTTCCTTTTCGGAGGAGGAGCACATGGCTGACCCATGCTGCTGCTGCTGCTGTCCGGTGGACATGGGGGCTTGGGACAGGGCCCTGGACTGCAGACAGGCTGCTTTTTGCAGCTCATTATGGCACAGGCTATCTCCTCGATCATTTTCTTGTCCTCCGGACAGGCGCCCTTCATCTTCTGCATGGCCTTTTGCAGGGCGCAGATCAGCTTGTCATCCTGACCAGCCATATCCCGCTGACCACCACCTCCTCCTCCACCTGCTCCTCCACCTGCTCCTCCACCACAAACACTGGCACAGGAGCTGGCTTCATCCGCACAGGGATCTGTGCCACTGCCAGCCGGGGCACAAGGACCTATGCCACACATATAGGGCGACAGGTTGTCCTCGTCCACAGTGGTGGTCATGGGCAGCTCCTTGTAGTGCCTGTGTGAGCCAAAGTTTTGCAGCTGCACTGCCCTATTCATCATGGTGTGCAGCTTGATGTTCTCCTGCTCCATGCAGATCCTCAGCCTCTTGATCTCCCTCAACTCGTTCCGGGTCTTACATGGCTTGGCACACATATCCATTATGTTGCTCTTGATGTCCTGTATAATCTTGTTCTGGCAATCGATCTCCTTGATCAGCGCCAAGTACTCCATATACATGCGCGTCTGCTCCGGATCGTCAGAGGATTCGCCCAGCTTGGAGAAGAGATCCTCGTCGGGACCCTCCTCCATCATGTGCTGCTCGCCAAGGTACTGGTTCTCATCGTCCTCGTACTCACCCTCGTCCGTGTACTCCGTGTTCTCCGCCATCTCAGCTTCTCAATATTCACTTTAAGTTTATACCAAAATTTAACCAAGAAGTAAGTCTACCTATCAATCTATCTGAAGTTTCTTTTTTTTTCGTTTTTTATCCAGTTAGGATTACTAACGATTTTGGGCCACTTCTAATCTGGTTAAAATTTTAACACATATTCTGAAGGAGAAAATTTCGAACAAAAGTTTCAGAACGAATCAGTTGTTTTCTTCGTTAGCGAATAAAATGAACTGAAAGATCGAAGGGGACTTCTGCCTGGGCAATTGGCAACAGATTTGGAATGGCCTGCTCGGATTTTGGGGCGGAGAACGAAGGTTCACGGAGCTCTACGTTGGCAAAAGTCCAGTTAAAGACTAGCTTCTCCAGAAATCTGCTCACTGGAGGGGATCAATAAAATCTCCTGAAGGAGAAAAATGTTTCAGTTGATTTGTTCGGCGAAACAAACAACTATATTTACTTCTGCCGCTACTTAAATTGGGTCAAAATTAAAACGCAGTCTAACCTAAAGGCAATGCAATTTTTTATTAAATAAATAAAATAACTTGTTTTAATAGAATAACTCTTATGACGAAATTTAAGTATTGTGTTTATGCCAGAATCTTTTAAGAGTTAATGTTAATGTTAATGTTTTCAAATGCTTATTCTAAACAATTTTTTTAGATCTAATTTTTATTGTTTACTTTAAAAACAAATTCAATAAATCAAAGAAAATAGCTTTATTGTTAAGGTTTTGGAGTTAAATCTATCATGTTTTTCGCCCAACACCACTCTTATTTTCGCGAACCACTATTATAATGCCATACGAGTAGGCGTAACATCATATTTTCTATCAAATAATTTTCGTAACGTCTCACGTAAAAATTATCTACAATTTTTTGGGAAACGAATGTGTGATAACGTTTTAAAAAATTCTCTGTTGGCCAAAAGCAGTGCAAAAAATTAGACAAGTGAATTTACAAACGTAATAGGCTAAATTTTCGTAGATGTTAAAGCCATCCAAGGGGTCACTGGCCACAAGACAACGCACACTTGGATTCCGACCGCAGAATCGTGCTAAAATCGAGGATCACAGCCGGGAAAAAGACTCAATGGGCGAGGATTTCGAACTGGAGGAGAAGGGCGGAGATCAGTTGGATGAGAAGAGTAGCTATGTCTGTCTATCGCGGCAGAGTTCCAAAATCCAGGCTACGATGAGTGCCAGCAGTTTGGGTTTCAGGGATCACAATCCCGATGGAGAACTCGAATCGGAAAGTTATCGAAAAAACCACAGCTCTGAGAGAAGGTCAAAAAATCCACCCGATTCAGAAGCCATTGGCGACAAGTTAAAGGATGAACTCTGCAGATATAAGCAGGAGCTCAAGGAATACAACGAGACCACCAAGGATCTGGAGGAAAAGTATATGAAGATCAATTACGAGCTAAGCGAAATGCAGCAGAAACACGATCGTTTTGTGTCCAGCAGAGGACAAACTTCGGAAATGGATATGGAAAGTGAGGGCGATCCGGATAATTTCTATAGTTCGGCCAGCAGTGTGGCCTCGCAAATGACGGTCAAGCGGAAGAGTCCCCAAATTCTGCACAGCAATACAAGTTTCATGACCGTTCTCTCGGCCCGGAGTTCCTGTGACAACATTTCTCGTAAGAAATACTCCTCCGAAAGAAGTAATCATCAGCGAAAGGATCATCGAAGTAATGAAAACAGTTCATTTGATAGCCGTGTTGTGGAAACACTGGCCAGTCGGCATGCCAAGCGGAGAAAGAGATCCTTGGAGCAGGACGATCGGGAGAGGGAGCCCGCCGCCTCCTTCAAGGATGTCTACAATGTGCTAAAGGACGTGATTAACACCTCACAGGTAGGCATCATTAATGATATATATATATATATATTTATATATATATAAACTCTAAATAACAACAAGTAGAAACAAGGGTTTATAAAGCATATGTTATATATTCTTGATCAGGATCTCGGACTTTATAGAAGTTAGAGATTTGGGATCTTAAATACAGTTTCATGTTGTCCTTCCATTCTGGCAAATGGTAATTAGCTACGGCAGTTATTGGTATATATTTGTTTATTTGTTTAGTGTCTAACGACACACCAAAAATGTTCCAAATCAAACCAGTATTTAAAAAGTTATTAGGAAAATACTAATTATGACGTCACTGCATGTTTAAAAAAGGTAGTCCACATATTTGAAAGAGCGAAAGAGAGCGAGGGATCTGTTAGCAGAGTGCTGCTTGCTCTCAGCGTGAAGTGTTGACTCTACCCTACGGTAGATGGCGCCACCCGATGGTGTATTTATTTACAAATTTCTTAGCTAATATCGGTTTTACCCCTTTTCTCCTAAAACCAGGACCACAAGTACAAGCATGAACGAGATCGGGACAGAGATCCAAGGGACACGGGTGACCTGAGGCAACTGCAGAGCACCATCAAGAGCTTGAAAAGCGAGCAGCTCCAATTCCGGACGCTTATTCGGCAGCAACAGGACCGGATTGCGGACTACCACACGCGATGTGTGAAGGCCCAGGACATCATGAGCAACCAGAAGCACGAGATCGACAAGCTGCACGTGAACAACAAGCAACTGGAGACCAGCATATACCATGACATAGACAGTCTGCGCTCCAAGATCGACACCAAACTAAAGAGTGTGTCCCATTTGCCCAAGAAGATGCGCGAAGAGCACTCCAAATACGAGAAGGTAATGCGGGAAAATTGTCTGCTGGCGGATAAACTTCATGCCCTCCAACAGGAGGCCATGCAACTGAAGGTCAAGATCGATGATCTGGGGCGAAGAAAGCTGGTCACCATCAATAGACTAAAGGCGGCCGAAAGGGATCTGAAGATATTCAAGAACTACAACTCAGCTCTAAAGACGGAAAAGCGTAAATTAACCCAGGAACTGTCGACAATGAAGGATCAACTGGAGCAACTCCAGGCGAGCAGTAAGAGGCAACTTTCCCGCCATCGCGAGCAGAGTGAAAAACAGCGCAGGGATCTGCAGAAAAGGATTTACGACCTGGAACTTAAGCTGAGTAGGAGTCAGAACTCCACCTCCAGTTTGATTCAGGAACGGGATAGCCTGATAGCCGAACTCCAGACGCAACTGCACACATTGGTTCACAACTTCGAGGTGTCCCAGAAACACATACGGGTGCTGCGGCGGCACATCTACTCCATGACCAATCCGGGCGGGAATCCGGGAATCCCTGGCGGTGCTTCAGCTGGCATTGGCGGCTCCCAGCGACCCAGTCTGATCAGGATCAATCAGATGTCCCAAGGTTCCAGCACTGGACGCATCGGTAACCCGCGAACGCTGATGGGCAAGATCTAGATAGAGATTGGCCATATATAAATATAATCCAAGATCTAGAGATCATGCCCATCAGCTGTCCAGGCAATTTGAAGGTAAGGTTTTTATAGTCTAGGCCATATCATCAAGTTGCCTGGACTTTTCACGCCGTTATCGTCTCGATACTGACACTTTTATTTGGTGATCATGCAAACTAATTGTCTTTTTACAAAACCCTCTTAATATCTGGTTTTAATGGGTTTGGGATTTGGTAATTGGTACTACCTTTTCTTTAGAAATCCAGTAGAATGTGGAAATATATTTAGATGTAAAGAAGCAAGCACACTGATAAAAAAAAATTAAAAATAAATTTCTGACTATTGCATTAAAAAAACTTTTATTTGGATTAACTATTAAATCATAATATTTAATACAAAGCATATTAAATTGCATGATTTAAAATGGTTGCTATTTGATTTAAATCCATTTTATTTAATTTAAATATGGTTTAAATCTAAATTTAGTTTTTAGATATTAAAAAAATTCCAAAAACACTTTGAACAAGGTTTTGAGAATAGTTTCATTTTAAATTTTTTAACAAAAAAAAATTTTAAAAACAAGAATTATATTATATTAAAGTATAATCGTACTTAAATGAGTTAAGTAAACAAAACAGAAATATTTTAAGCTGCATGAGTTTTAATAATAAATTATAAAGTCAATAGTTTTGGAAACAAAATATTTATTTTTGTGTTAATCATCCACATATATGTACCATAACATTTTATATGTTTTTTAATTTTTCTAATTGTGTGGTGTTGGTTGAGCAGCTATTGTGTTTGATGGTGCTGATATATGTAAATCGGCATTACGGTTGCCCTGCTTCCAAAGTCTCTTAAAGGTCGGCTGATTATAGGGATTCGTGACTAGTCCTGCGACGCATTCTTTGATATAATTCAGGCAGCAATTACCATCCGAAAGGCAGGACTCAGCGCATCCACAACCCTCGTTTATATAATTACCAGAAATTGAGACTTGGCCACAACGAGCAGTGCAATTTGCCATTTCGTAAGCCAATGTACCATGTACCAACTGGCTGTATCCTACACTATATATCAGCATAAACTGCACCAAAGTCCAGAAAAAGTGCATAGCTTTAAATACTCCAAAAATAGATGTTTTTGCCCAAGAAGCGAATGAACGACTGATCGATTTTTGATTTCCAGGGCATGCAGCGATTTTAAGGCCATACCAATTGGGCTTATTTGGCTTCTTGTGATCTCATTCCAAATCTAAGTACGCAGCCAACAATTGCCGGTTAAAATTGGCAATGTAAACAATACTTTTCCATAGAAATCTGGCCTTATAAATGGCCTTTCCATGCACTGAATACCACGAAATCGATCGGGTGTTGTATATATTAATATGTAAACAATTTCCACAGCCACTTTGGAGCGTGATTCTGTGCGAAAAGTGTTTGGAAACGGAATCGAGTGGCTTTTGTGGGCGCCAGTGGAAAAAAAGGGGCAGGGAAATGGGGCCGATGACAGCTGAAATAAAATGAAATTAAAACAAATAGGAAGCATTCTTCTGCGGAGAAAGAGAGCGAAAAGAACGAACGTCAGTCGGTCTAAATATAAAACAAAGATTCTCTCAGAAATAATTTTTAATATTAAAAAAAAAACTAGAAATGCCTAAGTTCAATTCGACGACTACAAGATACCTGGTTTATGTATCTTGAAACGATGACATGGCGTATACTTAATTTCATTTAAACTGAAAAATCAAAGTTAGTTAGAAGATTAAGAATATAAATAATATATATAAATAAATAAAACTTGCTTTAACTTTAACCTAAGAAGTAAAGTTATTTAAAGAATTACAAAACAGCTTTACTTCACTTAAATTTGTAGATTTGTAAATATTCCCAAAACAAAATGTTATTTTTAAATTTGAGGGAATAATCATCAACATATTTATTGAATTAAAAAAAAAATGATTTAAAAGTATATATTTTGCCTTAAAAAAAAAATAAGAATATAATAAAAGGGTTTTTGTATAAGAAATAATTTGAACTAAGTTAATGAGTGTATAAATTGATACTGGTGAAGTCTAAAACATTATTCTTCGTTTTAAATTTGAGAAAATATTCATTGTTGTGAAATGTACTTTGCTTTAAAATGAAAATTAATTATGGCATACCCTGGCTATTTATTTTCAGAGGGTAGCATATTATCGGAGATGGCCAGCGGGGAGCATATTGAAACGAAACGAAATAAAGCCAAAGGTGCGCCGGTGGTTTGTCGGTTTTTCAGTTTGGCTTTTCCAATGTGAGGGTCGCTCGTCGATTTGTGCTCGCCTCAGTTTGAATTTCGCACACCACGCGTCGCGAACGGACGAATATTTTGGTAGTTCATTGGGTAGGATTGGCATTTTTGCGCGTTGATGATGACGCAGTGCGTCTACCTCGCATTGGCGTTCCTCATTTTGTCACACGTGCGGGCAGCTGACGATGAGATGACGATGTCTTCCGGCCGCGAATCTGCATCCAATAGCCCTGATTGCGTCATCCGTGCCACACTCTATGTGACACCATCTTCTCCGGCCAGAAGTGGCCAGGATTTCGGCTTGCCTTTGGACATAGATTGCAGTGGCAATAGCTCTCTAGAGCTCAAATCCTTTGATCTGGGCGCCCAACGAGTGGCCGGGAAGAGGCATGTACTCCTCGATGGCTCACAAACGCCGCCCCTGGGAATCTCCAGTTATGGTCTGGAGTATCTGGACAATTGTGTGGAACTGGAAACGCTGGAGATCCAAAAGTTCGTGGGTGATGCCAGCCTAAAACTAAGCTGTGGAGGAGCTGTACTACCTAATCTCACAGTAGTTATGCTAAAAAACAATGAATTGGGCACTTTAAGTGAGGAAACTTTTCAGGAGGTACCCCACCTAAAACTACTCCACATAAAGCAGAACTCTTTGAGATACATGGAAAAGCTAAAGGATTGTGATGAATTGGAGGAACTTGCTATCCAGGATGAAACGGATCTAGTGCTCAAAGATAATGACTTCATACAGCAGCTGACAGAGCTGAAGAAACTGCGTTTGGGAAATCTTAAAATGATAGAAGAGTCATTTCTAAGTGTCTTGCCCGAGAATTTAACGGATTTGATAATCGAAGATACAGCCATACAGCCTGGAGATTTATTTCTCACAAAAGGCATAGCCAAATTGGTTAATATTAGCCTCACCAACTGCCAGCTCAAAATGTTTACCTTGGATCCGCCACACAATTTGGATGTTATTAACTTAAACCTCAGTGGCAATGCCTTGGTTTCTTTTAATATAAGTTTTCAAGATGGACCAAGTACTTTGGAGACCTTGGATTTGAGCAGAAATAAATTGGAGCACTTGAACTACACTTGGTTTTATAGAACCACTAGTCTGAGGATTCTTCACCTGCAGCAGAATAATTTCCATACACTTTCGCTCTACCAATTGGGCCTGATTTCTCCAGGGTCAATTCAACGTATTGACTTGAGATCCAACAATCTAATGAGTCTGGGGGATATAGAAAAAGCCAACTATCCCTACTGGAATCCACAAATACGTCTGCTAATCGATGGAAATCCCTGGAGCTGCCAATGGATATTGCATTTCTCGCATACGCAACCTCAACTATTTCGACTTTTCCAGTACTCCAAATATATATCCCATATCAATGTTAATGGCCTGAGTTGCAGACCCCAAGAGCCACCAGTGGAGGAGACAACAAAGGCGAGAAGAATTATGCTTGTGAGCATTAATGGATCAGCAGATACTTCGATTCCCAGGCCACATCATAGCTCAAATGTCAGCAGTTTTGAGGTACTCTACGGCAATCCCGTGCAACTCCATCGAAGTCAGCGATCTTTGGCATTGATAATCGTGTTCATGCTGCCTCTGGGCATAGCATTTCTCTTTCTCCTCCTCTATCTGTATCTCCATTGCGAGAGGCTCTTCCACTTGTCGTACTATATCTCGGGATTGCCCTGTTTTGGTGCCGAAAAATCAACACCTAGATTTGTGGATCATGTCGATATAGTACGCTATCCCATTCCAAATGGTGGTGGTTCACCAGTGGATCTGGACATGGAACTGCCAGATGGCTATGAGACGCCAGTGAGTGGTGGAACCTCGATTTGCAACTGCACGGGTCACAGGGAATCCACCTGCTCCAGGACCCATCATGTCACCTATGAATCCCTGCCAACTGAGCTGCCCTATCAACTCTATGCGGAGATCAAGGAGCAGGCGGATGAGAATGTGGATAAGGATGGGATATTGGCAGACACTCCAGTGCCCACGGCTCCCATCTACGATCATCTCTCCTTTGTGGAGGAAATGCCCAAACTGGAGGAACTGAGGGATATTACTTAGTGTGCGAACCCACAGTCGAACTTCTTTAAAACTGAAAATATGAATATTTAAATAGTTATTAGAACAATGTGTATAAGAACTGCATATAATTGCGCTATTACCTTTTAAACAAGTGCACTATATTTAGAATTTAACAGAGAAAAGTGATAAATGACCTAAAAATGGTACTGATCGTGGGATAAAAAGCTGATTACACAGATCTTCTATTAAACAGATAAGTAAGGTTGATTGTGTGTATATTTCACTTATAAGAAAAGCTATTGCTTAACTGAATGCAGAAGATTGTCTAATATATAGATTATAAAATAGTTATTGTTCTAATAATGTCGATATGCTTACAAATAAGCTATTAACAAGTGTTGTTGTGCCTCTAAAAACTGTATTATACAAAAAAGATAAAACACTTAAAAAACATAGAAATATGGACTGCAAATTGTTCATCTTTAAAAACAAAGATGAAAAATGTTGATTGTTAAGATCGATTGTTTACAAAAATATAAACTATATTTTGAAAGTTATATCTAGAGGTGATAAACTAGTGCTTTATTTATTTAACAAAACAGAAGTGAATTTAACAGGCAAGAAAATACTATCAGAAATTAAAAAAGTGGTAGAAATAATCTGAAAGATCTATTTGCTAAATTTCATTCATTTAATGTGTAACATTTCTCACTGAAGTACATTGCAAGTTCATAGTAAGTGTCATACGGGCATTAAGAATACAAACAGAATGCCCATATGACACTTTCTGTAAATTTGGTGGCTGATTACATCTTTTAAAATAAAAAACATTAAAAAAGAACAAATACAAATACAAAATTCTACCAGTGCAAAACAATTGAAGTGCCTCTGAAAGCTACTTACTTACAAACAAATATTACTAACTTACTATACAAAGAAGTTCGACTGTATTTATACTGCTGTTTTTTTTATTGATAAGCAAATTAGTTTTAAAGCCCTCTCGAAATTCGGTAAAATAAAAAACAAATTTACATCATTTTATTTGTCTCTATTTGTAAACTTAACTTCTCTGACTTGCTGTGTTACTAATGGTTAAGATTGGCTAAGTCTAGATTTTTTTAGAAAACAAGAAGAAATCATTTCATCGTGGGTTTCATTGAGCTTACTACAATACGCCGTATGATATTTGGTTTTTTGATTACGGGTTTAATCTCCTTGTTTTCTTCAGTTTCCAATGGCTTTTCATTTTCCTTGGCGACCTCTTCATTGAGCAATCTCTCGGCAGGACTTAAGTTGTGGACAATGGGATCGCTCGCACTAAACTTGACCGCTTTTTGCGAATCTTCGGCAAAAACTTGGCGTTTTTTGCTCAGGATAGAGCGCACATTGCTGTTGGTGGTATCTTTGATGGCCACAATCCTCACTGGAGTTCCCTTACGTTGTGGTTTTTGTGGCGTGGGACTGTCAAGGATTTCAATTCCTTCGATTTTGTTTACTCCAATGGGAGATGTCTCCTTGAAGGACTCTTCGCTGCTATCTTGGGTTTCGGCTTCTAGTTTAATAAACTTTACAGGAGTTCCTTTGCGCAAAGGTTTGGCAGGTGTCTCCGCTTTGAACTTTCCTGTGCCCAGCAACTCTTCATTGGATTTCACTTTTATGCCACCCAAAAGGTTCTTAACTGGCGTGCCTTTCATCAAAGGTTTGACTGGGGTGTTTGTAGTTTTAACATCCTCTTCTTCGGCTTCGTTTTGGTTGATTTCCTTTTGAGGGGTCTCTTTATAGTTTTCGAATTTTTGAATAGGCTTTGGAATAAATTCTAAAGTTTCCAATTCCGTATTTAGTGGGGCCTCCTCTTTAATATTTAGTTGGACTTTCTCAACCACTTTTAAGTTGACTTCTCTTTTTATTTTAAAACCCATTGTTGCTTTAATGGGTGTGCTGTTAGGCAAGGGCCCTACAGCAGAATCTTGTGACTCTTTTTTGACTTTTACTGCCTCTTCAATAGGTTCCTTTTCCTCTTCCTTAATGACACGCTTAATGGGCGTATCAAGAACTATGATTTCAGTAGAAGTTGGAAGAGATATGGATGTGTTTTCCGTGGCAGTTATCAAAGAAGTCTTCATTGCAGTTAATTGAGCAGCTGGAGAGGGCGATGATGGAGCCACACTGACGATTCGTGGCAAAGCTGCCTTGAGTTCCGCCTCCCTGATGTCAAACTCCATGGCCTGCATGGGTTTGAAACCGATCTTGTGCTCTGTCAGCAGATTTTCGCGATCAATGAGCACACAGCGTGATTTCAGCGACTCAAAGCGCCAGCTGGAAAATAACATTTATTACTTTTTTGAAATGAAAGTTTAGTCGAAAGTAAATACCGTGCCATTTCCTGCTGCACGGATCGCATTCGCTCCTCGAGTCCAGCCTTTTGGATGCGCATGCTGTGCAGCTGCGCCTTCAGCTCGTCCGTTTCGCGTCTAAATTGGGGATGAGGATTAGGCATTAGGGGTATGGAGAGGGGCTACACCCAACTGGTCAGCAAAAACAGGCCGTAGCTGGTGAGGCTCAGCAACTGACTGCCGAGCGAGGCCAGCGCGGTGTCGACCAGGTGGGGCAACTCATACTTGCAGAAATCCAGCATCGAGTCCAGCCAAGTGACCGACTTCTCGCTGGCCAGCTGGCGCATCCGCTCCTGGGAGAGATTCAGCTGCTTCTCCAGACTGTCATTGGCAGCCATTAGCTGTCGAATGCGCTCGTTCAGTTTGTCTGTGGAAGTAATTGGAAGAATGAGTTTTAGAAAGGGTTTTAAGAGGTATATGAATGGAAATCAAACTTAAATCCTTTGATTCACATTTAAAATGAATTTAATTTCTCTTTTTCGAGTTGTAAGCTATACTTATGATCGTGTGAATTGAAATATGAAAGTATCCCTACACAGGAGGTGTGCAGAGGCAAATTGGTGTGTGATACTATTTGTTAGTTATATGTTCAATCTTTGTTAATTAAAATATAAAAGATCCCAGTGCTACATAAGGTATATAAATTAGATTTAGACAATTATTACCCTTAAATGGATCAATTTGGTGGGTGATACTATTTGCTAGCTATAAATATGACCATTTCTTATATTTTAATGGAAACAATTGGAGAGTGATTCCATTTCTAAACTACACATTAATGATCTTGGATCAAAATATAAATGGAAACCAGAAAATTGGTGAGCGATACTATTTGTAGGCTATATGTAAACTCAATAGAAATAGTATGCAAAGCTATTTATCTGAAAGGATTATAACTTATTATAACGTTTGCATGTTTTGTAAAACGAAGTAAAAAGGTGAGTCCCTATGCAATACCCACTCTGGTAGGTTTTATCCGCACTGCAGAAGATGGTGCTGCAGGCCTGCAACTCGGTGTGCATGGCCACGTTCTCCCGCTTCAGCCGTCTGATCTCGAACTGACTGTCCGTGAAGGTCTTCTTCATGTCCAGGTAGCTCTTCTTCTGGGCCGCCAATAGCTGCTTCATCACCTGCCTTTGATCGTCCACCTCGGCGAACAACGAGTTGCCTTTGCGATCTACAGAAATGTTAATGGTAAATTACGTTATATAAGTTAAATTTCCTAAAACGTGTTTAAGCCATAAGTACCATTGTCTTTGGGGGCAGAAGTGAGCAGGGCTATCTTGGCATTGGCGTCCACCAGCTGCTCCTGGCAGCTCTCCAGCAATTGTACCTTCTCCTCCAGTTCGTCTCGTTTGCAATTGAGATTCTGCTCCATGCAACTCACGCGATCTTCGAGGCATTCAATGGTTTTCTGTGTATAAATGAGTTACTTTTGATTTTGACTATATTAAAGGCATTAAGGATTTAAAGGCAACCTCTTTTTCGGCCACAACCAGAGTGTTGGTGACCCGGGAATCCTCATATTCCGAGAGTTTCTGCATCAGTTCGCTGTTTTCCAGTTCCAGGGCATTCAAACGGGCCAAACAATCCTCGTGGGTATCCGTTGACCTGCTGGCCGACTTATCCGCCAATTGCTTTTCAAAGGCAACCAGTTTATCCTGTAGTTTTGAGGACTCCTCCACTTTGGAGTCGTAGTCCTGCTGCAGGATGTCCTGTTCCTCCTTTAGCGACTTGTACTTGCGACGCAGCTCCTCCAGTTCCTGGGAATCCGCTGCCGACTTGCTGGCCACCGGCTGGCTACTCAGTTGCTCCAATTCCTGCGTTAAATACGATTCTGCAGCCAAAGCGGTGTCCAAATTCCTCTTTAGCTCGTAAATCCTTTGCGCATCCTTCTCGCTCTGAACCTTCAATTGCTGATGACGATCGTGCAGCAGTTTGTACTCCTCCACAATGTCATCCACACTCAGGGCGTTCAGGTCCAGATTTGTATACATATTGCACGGTTCAAATCGTTTACTAGATATATTTCCCAAATTAACTTGTATTTTTCAAAAAAGTGACGCTAGAGATGGTAAAACATCGATGCCAACCAGTGTTGCCAGGTGTAAGAACTGCTTTCTCCCTAAATAATCGTGCAGAACTCAACGATAACGATAAGAAGTATTACCTGCCAAAAATCAAATACTCAATTTAACAGCGATAACACTTAGCAGCACGATAAGTGCTGTTAGACGCGCATTAACACAAGTCTTAATTCCAAAGTTAGCGCCATCTGCTGGAAAACTCTGATATATTTAAAATTTGTTCAGTAATGTAGTCTATAATCAAAAAAATTGGAATCAAATTGGAATAAATAATAAATAAATAATAAATCTTTATAATTAAACTAAAATTAAATGAAAATCTATTTCTGTTATCAAACCCTCAAAAAAATTGTATTATCGGCATAGAAATTGCACGGTAACACATGTAAAAGTATTTAATTTATATTTTGTATTAATAAAAATGCTAAGAATAAAAATAAGTTCTAACAGTAATTGAAGAACATTATAATAATATAAACAAAAATAACAAAAACGCATGCGCATGTTGTAAGTTTACCCACATGTTGTTACCAAGGCGACTAATTTGTTTTTCAAAACAAACTTCACCTTCACTTAACTAAAGTTTTATTTTGCTAAAGTAAAAGCTAGAAAATGCAGCAAGATGATGGTCAGGAAAAAACACAGCAGCTGCAGAACTTTCAATCGGATGACTTGCTGGAAAAACTGAAATTACTCAACTACGAGAAGCATTTGCTGAAGGAATTCAAACTGAAGCCTCTGTCACGTTTCTATTTCGTGAAGGCCACAAATCCCGGCGAGCAGTTTTATATGTTCACGTTAATATGCTGGTGGCTTTGCAAGAAACTTGGAAAGGATATGGAACGGCCACAGGAGTACGATGATCCGAACACAGTGGCTGCCAGAATCATTCAATTGCTTGGGGAAATTGTGAGTATTTAAATATAACATTATAAAGAGCTATAAATAATTCAATTTTAAAACAAGACATGACAAAATATTATTGATTAAAACAAAAATGGAGGATGCTACAGAAACTAAACTAATTAATTAAGGTGTCTATAAGTATGCAATGAATAAAAAGAACGACTACTTTTTTTAAAAGTCCATACATATTAAATCCATTTCTTTCATACTCAATTGAAATATTTTTCGCTTTGATTTTCATTCAATTTGATAATGTAAATAACTTTTTTTTTTTGTAAATATTTCAATTGATTATTTTCGGAATAGATAAGTGTCGCAAAATTAAATTTATAAATAAACCATATTAATCATAAATAAATTGCAAATAAAAACAGGGTAGCTTTATAAATACTACACAGAAAAAACAGTAAAAGTTTTAGGTTAACAAATGGGTTGAAACATTTTAAAAAGGATAACGCTTCATAACAATGTATTTTTACTTAAATAAATATATTTATATGCTTATATCGTGATAATAAACGAAATATTTTAACAAACGCCCCCTTTTTCAGGATATCCCCGTGGACTTTCAACCAAATAAGCTGATACGTGGAGCCGGACCCATTTGCCTGATGGTCCTGGATGTCCTTTCCACGCAGGCCTGCAAAGTGGCCAAGGTGGGCTACCAAAAACTGCACATCGCCCAGGAGGAGGAGTTCCTCGGCGACTATCTCGAGGATAATGCTGAGATAATATTGGAGAAGCTGGAGGATGAACAGAATGCAGCCGCCTTGAGCGATGACAGCGACATGGAGTTGGAGTCGCACAATTTCAGGCAACTCAACTGGCTAAATCGACCGCAAAAGAAGTCCATGGGTGATGTGAATCTGGATGAGCGGAGTCAGGAATTGGATGCCCGGATGAGCGACCACCAGGAGTGGCATTTGGAACTGGAGAGGGTGCTGCCCCATCTGAAAGTATTCGTGAAGGCAGATGCCCGCGACTGGAGAACACACATCAGTCAAATGGAGGCCTACGAAGCGAGCATATCAGAATTGTCGGAGACCACCGAAACTCAGCTAAAGAAACTGCATAGTGAGTTCACATTCAGTTTGGAGAAAATCGAGAGTCGCGAGAAGCATCTGAACAACGAACTCCAGCCGCTGATTCAGCAGTTCAAGGAACTCTCCATCGAACTGTCCGCCATTCAGTATGCCCAGAATCAAGTGCAGACGGACACGGAGAAGCAGATGGCCCAGCTCAGCGAGGTCATCATGGAGCAGGAGCTCAAAAAGGAGGAAATGGAGCGACGTGGCCAGGTCATGTCCGATGGGAGTGAGTATCAAGGGATTAGTTGACTACAGGATTTGGGGATCAAAAAAAATAGGAATAATAAATTGTCGAGGCTATCTTGAAAGCATATTTCATTTTACTGAAATAATATTTCAGGATCAACAGTATAAATAAAATTATTCAAATAGTCTGTTCGCATTCCATGTTAATACAGGACTATATAAACATATTCCGGGTATAAACATAAAAAATATTTAATCATGAGAAGATCAAGGTTATTTTTAAATATTGTAGATAACCAAAATAATGTTTTAATAATTATTTCTCTTAATTCAAAAGCTACATTCTTTCGTTTTCATTTCCATGTTGATGAAGAAAAATAAAAGGATTTGGTTTATTTTGTAACAATGTTAATTGAAATGTTGTAGTTATAAAAACAATTTTTAAATAATTTTTTTTTGTTTTCATCAAGTATATTCTTAGAGTAACAATTTGGAAAAAAAAAATGTATATAGTGAATATATAGGAATTGCTTTAAGAAAGGTTTCAAGAAAAACTAAAATATATTTTTGGTAATATAAGAATTAGTGGCTATAATCTTTTTTTACATTTACGTTCCATCGTTAGGATTTTAAAATTATATATTTGATGAGGCTCAAAAACTCTGTATTACCGACACCTTTGCCACTCTATTTGCTCTGCAATGATAAGCGATCGCCTGTTTACATTCCTCGATCCCAGATTCTGGTCAACAAAATCAGAAATCCCTTTTGGGAAACCACCCACAATGCTGTTTGGTGCTAATCCCAATCGCAATCCCATTGCCCTTCTTTGCTTTTCAGGTTCGGTGCAGCAGATCAGGAAATCGATCGTCAAGCTGAAGGAGGACATCAACCAGCTGAATCTGGAGGTGGCTCTGCTGGTGCATGCCCACGATCAAGATATTGTGGTGCGGCAGTTGCAGCAAACCACCGACCTGGCAAACAACCCATAGAATACACTACATGCTCTATACCCAGCTGATAAGGAACTACTTAGCATACTATCTGATTTTATGTACCATATATATCCCATCCAGGGGATGTCCCAGCCCGATTTTTTCACACCTCGCAAATGGGTGTGCGGTTGCTCTCGTTTACACTCGTTCTCAGAGAGATAACTCCACTGAAAAATAAATCACTGATAAAACAAGTTCTCTATGAAAACAAATTATTGAAAATTAGTTTATTTTTTTAGAGGGTTTATCCTTATAGACATATTGATAGACATTTTCAAAGGGATCTTGATTGGATTTATTCCTTAACGTTTCTTTATTCTTAAGTTTTACTTAAATCCTTCATTTTCTTTACTACCTTTTAATCTTGAGACGTATCCTGTTAACCCAAAAAAATTATTGTAATATATAATATCACTTCATTCTATATTTATTTCTAATAAATAAATAATTACAATGATTGTGCCTTATAATAATTTACTTCTTTTTGTGGCATTTACAATTCATTATTCCAAAAATCGTAAACAATTTTTTAAGCTACATATATATATAGCTATAAATTAGTTCCAATTTTTATGGCAGTTCTTACTATTTTCATCATTTTTGTATTTATAAGTATGCTTTTTTTGAGTGTATCGGTGCTAGAAAGCCTTTGGACCACCGGCGTTGACTCCGCCCGCTTTGACGATCGTTTGATTTGATTGCCGGTGCCGCTGATAAGTTTCGTAATTGGTTGCCCAGCCAATTGGGCGGTCAATTATCACCTCCTTGTTATCTGCTCCTTGGACAAACACACACACACACACACACACACATGGTTACACCAGCAAACGCGTGCGACGATCCTTCGACGATCGATCGGAGATAACGGTACGGAGCAGAGCGGAGGTCGTGCTAGAGCGGGACGGAAGCAGCAGCGGTACACCGACGGCAGTGGCGCACGTACTTGACCAAAGACGCCGCCGACAACTACATCTTACACAGCCATGCACTGCGAGAAAAAGTAAGGCGAAATGTTCTTACCAAAAATAGTATTTATAATTATAAACACACCTTTTCAGATGTAATGATCAACAGTAGTGATTGGATTTATTACTATTAATTACAATCTGGTTTGGAAAATATGTATGATAATTAAAAAGACCAAGTGGAATATTTGAAGAAGTTGAAGTGAAATCAGTTTTATTTACAATTTTTATTCTACATATTTAATTATTTCTGATCGACATATTTAATGACTATGCTGAATAAAAAAAATTTAAAAATGTGCATCAAAATATTAAAAACAACTTGAGGCAGCTAAATTTATTTCTCTAGTCAGAATAATATAATATACTCAAAAAAAACCTTAAGGTGCCTAATATATCTATACATTTTTTTTCAAAAACAAGTTTACAAATTTTCTTGAGTGCAACCGAAACCATAACCTAAGCAAACCTGGAAAACCCTCGAAAACCAGTAAAGAGGTGTTGTGTTCGCTGCATCCGCGGCCACATTGCGCATCTGCATCGGGTATTTCGCATCCAAAATACCATATCCTACTTACCTCTATTCAATGTTTGCCCACTTTTTGGCCCGGTAACTGATAAGCCAAAACGGAGTTCTCGGTTTGGCCCGCAACTTGTTGTCATTTGAGTTGCGGCCTGCCAAATGTGCTAAAAGGTTTTTCCCAAATGCTAGCCACACAAAGGGAAAGGAAAATAAGCCAAAAAATAAAACAATTCAAAACCAGATCGGAAAAAAAAAACCGAGTTCTCATTTTTGATGTCAAAAAGAAAATGAAAACAATAATGAGTAAAATTAATATATATTTCCAAACGATTATAATTTAATGTATACATTTTGTGTAAAACTTTTTTTACAATTTAATTTGTTAAAGACTTCAAAAGTGATACATTTCTTTACATTTATTAAATGGATTTCTGAACGGAAAACAATTAGTTACTATAAGCCTAAAAAACGAATTGAAAACCAGATCACTTAAAAAAAACAATTGATAAGACCTTGAACATATAATTATAGCAATGAAAACCATAATGATTAATGACCATAATAATTAATATATATTTCAAACGACTATAATTTCAAGCTTATATTTTATTCCATCATTTTGGGTTCAAAAAGTTTTACAATTTAATTTATTAGTCTTTGAAGATTTTTAATTTTTTTTAATATGGAAATGAAAATGATTTTTTGTTTTAAATTGTACAAAAGATATTTCCTAATCATATTTTGTTATTATAAATAGATTTACTTATTTAATTAGTTCTATTAATATTTTTATTTCGGTGCTCGGTTAGTTAAGTAGGAAGAACTAAAATGCACTAAACTGTTAGAAACTAATTTTACATTGTTGACATTATTATTATATTTATTTAAAAATGTATTTGTTTTGTATTAAAGTAAAGTAAAAATTACTTTTATTTTCTTAAAATTAATGTTGCTTGTATCTCAGTAATTATATTGAGTGTGTACTAAATTTACTGTCTATCAAATATTACGTATACGTACGAATATTACATTATGAACCTACCTTTGTTATGTTTTTCCTTAAAACATTTATTCAAATATTTATATTTAAATTTCATCTGCTTGGCAAATGAAATGTTTATTGTCATAACAATCTTTAGTATGCCAATCTCTAATCGACAGTGAAAGGCAGTGAAAATTTGGCACTATTAGGTCACCGGTAAGGATAATTGAACTTCCGGAGGCCAAATTCACGAAATCCCCCTGATTTGCTAGATTATTTATCCCCAGCCAGTAGTCATTATTTACATGTAGTTTTTTCATGATAAGCCTCACCTCCTTTTCGTTCCTAGCGGACGCCAAATGTCCGCCCATCTGGCGACAGGTGCTTGCAGCGGCAAACCAATTTTGCTTACTATTGTGTTCGATATAGAAGTACTTTTCGCCGATCTGTTCGAGCTTCGGCGGAATAGGTTTGGTGAAATTCTTTAAACTCGATAGTGATTCCTGCAGGTCTTGAAATTTGCTTGCCAACCCGTTTTGAACCTCTAAACTGTTAACAAAAAAATAGATTAGTGAAAATAAATGTCTGACTCTTGAAATCAACATTTTTGTTTTTAGTATTTAAATACATACAATATTAAATAACTATGTTAAATACTTAATGATTTAATATTATATTAATATTATTAATATTATTAATATTATTAATATTATTAATATTATTAATATTATTAATATTATTAATATTATTAATAAAATAAGCAAATTAAAAATTAAATACTTTGATATAAACGGGATGGCATTAAATCAAAGCGATAAACATTTAAATCATGTTCAAAATATTTGAATTTACAAAGGCACACAAAATATAATTCTCGAACTTGGACATACCGCGAGTGAATGATGAAGGCAACTGTCTTCACGGAACTAATTTGATTTGAAGCACAATCTACGCTTAAAAATGCGCGACAATATTATTATATTTTTGCGTGTTATCTCTGCCGCGCAACCTATGCTGATCTACATTTGTACAAAATACCGATAATTCAAAAGCAAGAGCGTAGCAACGCTTATTTTTAAACAATTTATAGTATTTCCTCGCTACAACATTTTTAAGAAATCGACAAAAATATTACGAAAATAATACATTTCAACAGTGTAAGGCTTAATGGGCTAGTTATATTATTTATACAAATTATTATACAAACTTGTATAGTACTTTATTGTTTGATTTTTGTTAAAGTAAATAAACAATGTTATTAAGTTCAAAATTAATTATATTCGCTGCTCGTATATGAGTAACTTAGTGTCTGTAAATTGAGTGTGCAGTAGTTTTCTTTGTGTACCGAATATTACGTATACGCCTTCATTTCAGAGCAGCCGTGAATCACTCTTCCAGTATGGTATTAATTTAAAATTCTTAAGAACATTTCAAACCGTAATAAGTAAATTTCTTATAGCAACATTTTCCATGAAATAAAAAACAATTTGCCTACTTATACTTTTCAGAAATATAAATGAATCATATAATTTTTGTTTTTTATGTTAATAGTTCAATGCAGTGAAACAGTTTGGTTTTAAATTATTAATTTTAACCTTAACGAAAATTACGTATACGTAAGAATACATATGTATGTGCATACATACATACTTACATTTATTGCTTTCCGTTAAATATAAAATTCTTTTATTTCCATGCCTTTCTTTCTCTTTCTCTTGCCCTATGTTCGCGCTGCTTCCACTTGGCTTAAATTGCATTATTATTAGGCTCATTTGAAATGCGCCGACAACAACAACAAAAGCAAAGCGCTGCAGTGAAATTGCAAAAGCTCACTCAGCCAAACAATAAGAACAACAACCACAACAAAGATACCAAAGGAGTGGGTGAAGAGGGGAGAAGGAGAGGGAGGCGAAGGAGGAGGAAGAGGAAGAGGAAGAAGGAACGTCAGTAAACTGGCTGCTGCTTATTGTTGTTGTTTCTGCGCTTACTGCTTTTATTGCAGCTGTTTGTTGTTGGTAGTGCAAAAAGCCAAAAGACTACTGTTCATTTCCCACGGTAGGACTCCCTCTCTCTCTCGCTATCTCTCTCTCTGTCTCTCTCTGGTTCGGATGCCATTCCAGTGAGGTAGAAAAAAAAAGAATGAGATGGAGACTGAGTGACTGGCAGCAGCAACAACAACGACAACAAAAGGGGAGCCTCTCTTTACTGCTCACCCTGTTGTTATTGTTGTTGCTGTTTGAGCTTGATTCGAGCTTCGTTTTTTTTTGCCCTCGGCTTTTTGAGCTTCGGCGGATTTGCTCTCATTGTTGTTGTTGTTGTGCGAGTACTTGGATGAGTTTCATTTTCTCATTGTTCAATTTTCAGGTGAACTTTGCTAAAATAAACAAGCAGCAAAATAACATAAATAAATGGAAACCGAAAATATACAGATAAAATTTTAATTTTCAAGACAAACTTTAATTGAAAAGAAAACTTAAAAAAAACCCTATATTTCTCATTTTTAAGTACTGATTAACATTGCCAAAATGAACAACCAGAAAATCAGGGTATTTAAAATTAAAATAAACAGAAGACCAAAATAAAAAAATAAAAAAAAAAATGTAAATCAAATAAAGTTCTTCAAGACTCCATCAATTCCGCCTTGGTAAGTCTTCCTGTTCGGCAACAACAGCGAAAAAAATTAAACCTGTTGTCCGTTTTCGACTTCACTTTGAATGAACAAAAATGTCTTTTTTTGTAGTTTGTTTTTGAAGCCTGCGGCTAAAAAGCATTTTGTGAGCGCAAATCGTGAGGGGATCGGATCTCTCCCATAGGTCTCCCTCTTCGTGCTTTTTGTTGTGCCTCTCAGAGTTTTAAGCCTCTAATCCCTAAGCAAGGCGCCACCTACCCCAGAGATTCCCTTTGCCCTCCGATGCCCTTCGATGCCCTCCCTTTTGTTATTCCTCAATAAAAATGGAAAAACTAATAAATTTTGCCCAACTAGCGAGTGGAAGAAAGTGGGGGGTTCGAGACCCAGCGGGGTGGCTACTGGAAGCACGACAGAGCCACAAAACAAAAAAAAAAATATTATTTGTTTTGTCATATATGCAAAGTTCCATAATTTATGATCTAATATACAAAAAAAAAAAATATTTCCAGATTGAAGGATGAAAACTTCGGCGCTTCCCATTCAACAAAACAGAAAAAAAAGAAAGAAGAGAAAAAGAAAGAAACAAATTCATTGAAACTTTTAAGATTTTTGGGTTGGGTTGTTTTTTTTTTTTTTGAACTGATCGCGGTGTGGGATATCTGGAATCATTGTCAACATTTTGACCGCTCGCTGTGCCCGTAATCATCGGTCTATTCCCCCCACAAAAACCCCAAACCCCCTCTATCCAAAATCGGATAGAATGACGCCGCCGCCAACATCGATTTAAATGCAAATCAATGTAATAAAACATTTTTTGGTCTTTTCACTTTGGTGGCATTCGATTTACAGATAAAAAAATATATTTCAAAAGCAAAACAATTGTATTAAAAGGGTGTATCGATTAAAATTTCATTGTTAATATACAAATTTATATATTAATACAAATTTAAACTATCAATATAGTAATAATCTATAATCATTTTAGAGGATTCTTTTTATTTGTTATGTTTACAATACTACAATATTTTATTTACAACTTAGCCGGTTTATAAAAAGGTCTATCAATTTAAATATTTGTTTTTAAAATATTAAACTTCTAGCACATAAGGTTATACCTTTGTAGGCATATTATAGGCTACTATTTATTTTTCTGTGCGCCAACAGTATTAAATGTCGCATAAGTTCACCCAGTACTATTAATTTCGAATTGAATTCGTGACACCCACGCAGGCGACACCTTTGAGATTATATATCCCCATTATACTATATGTCCCCCATGTTCGGAACGGAAGTTCGTGTGGCGCTTAGGAAAAGAGCAGAGAACTAAATGGATCGTAAATCACTTAGAATCCAGGTGAAAATGTTGGAAAAGATGTGGGCTGGTAATTTGTATAGAATGGGGATTGTGTTCCTAGGAAAATGCAGCAATTTACAAGTTTTAAAGCACAAAGCGGAAAGGGAGGTGAGGAATACCTATTTAGAAACGAAAAAGACATGGGTTGACACCTTTTCAGATCAATTGGGCAGTGATAAGTGTTATAAGAGCCGAGTTACAATGGTCAATTTGGTTGGTGGGGATGCATTCTACATGAGGTCAAGTGGTAGAGTGATTTTATGGTATGGTTTCCCTTTTGATCGTTAAAGTTATTCAAAACAAATGGTAAAGTGGTTAAATGGTTAGTAAAATGGATCATGAGCTCATTTATTTTTCGAGAAATTGTAACAGGAGAGAACCTAATCCCTTTTTTTGTTTTTAACTAACTAAGTTATCAAGCTGGAAATTGATTTTAAAACTTAGCTAACGACAAACACTCGCTTGAACAATGGATCCCCTCCTGTCTACCCATTTTAAAAGCTTTTGCCACACACTTTGCCCACTTCTTTATGGCAAATTAATGATCGAAAAAACGAACAAGAATTCCGAATGAACCATAAATTTTATTAATTTCTATAGCGGCTGCCTCACAAAAAAAAGAGAGCTTTGTGTGTTGGTGTTTTTTTCATAACTGAACAATAGGTTCGATTCATGGAGTTCTGCAGAAATACTACCGAACAACTGCGAACCGCACCCAATTATAATAAAATTCGATTCGTATAAGATGGAAAAACCTCGGCTGCTCCCACAGAAGTGACAACAAATTTAAAATTTACGAAATAAAAATTAAAATTAAATAAAACACCGCTCGGGCAAACAGCCAAAAAAAAAAAACAGAAAATGAACAATGGACGCGAAAGACTGAAACCAAAAACCCGAACAACGAAAATTAGCATACAAACTGAAGATCGAAGCTGCATATCAAATGAGGATCCGATCCGAGTTTTGTTGGGCCAGTTCATTCAGATAGTTCGGAATTCATTGATAGATCGTTCGCCGTTCGGTTGCCGTCCCCCGACTAACTGTTAAAATAGACACATCACCCAGCGACTTTACGAGCCAGCGGACCATAATTCAAATTTATGTGAATACACAGGTTCGGGCCAAAAAAATAAATCAAGTCACGACTTTGGTGGGGAGAGAATACACTCGGAAAAAATGCGTTGATTCACAAATGTCATACAATATTAGGTTACGACGTTAATAACTAGTTTGGCCTTAACAATATCTCAAATAATGGAACATTATGTGCTTTTTAAAATGTGTAGAGTCTAGAACTAAATGAGAATTATAAGGAAGCAAGGAATTGTTATTAACCAGTTTGGACTTAACAAGGAACATTATGTACATTTTTAAAATTACTAGGTACTAGAACTAGTTAAGAATTATAAGGATACAAGGTAATTATTTTTGTATAATCTGGAAGCTGTTACAAAATGTTAACTTTTCCAAAAGCTTACAGATATTTGTTGGTCAAGTTTAAGTTAGAGTTCTAAATATAAAATTGTTTTAAGATATATGGGTAATATTTTTATCCTCAAGATATCTTATATCCTCCTTTTTCCCTCAGTGAAGAGCTACCCCCAGATTTTTAGTACTCGCACACCTTGAATGAGGCCCAGAAACCTGAAGCTAAATGACAACTCAGCCAACTACCGTGTGCCAAATGGAGAAAAGAAAAAATGAAGATGGAACCAAGTCGTCATCATCGGAATCATCATCAGCAACATCATCAACGCCAACTGTTGACAACGCCTTGCTGCGGTGGCTGCGGTCCAGTTTCATTATTATTAACCAAAAAGTATATAAAAAAAAGCAGCCAACTCGAAAAAAAACCCCAACGGATCCCATTCAACGCCCACGTCTTCGACATTTGCCTGCTTCCACAGATTCATCCGTATATCTTCTCGTGTATATATTTATTATAATTTTTTGCATCTGTCGCGGTCTTTGTTGCTCCTCCAAAATTTATGTGACCGCATCGCTGCCGTATGAATTTTTAATTTTTAACCAATCTTTTTTGTTGTCCGATTTTGTTTGCCTTTTTAATTTTGGCAATTAATGAAACTTAATACTTTTGTGTGCACTGTCTGGGGCAGAAGTTTTGGCTCGTTGGAATTTTTTATTTGGCCTTAACTTTGTTTATTGATAGATTGAGAAAGTTTTAGCAAGGTATTTGGGCAGAACTCAAGGGTTTTTGGCATGACAGATTGTCTGCAGGTGATAGACAAGTTTAGAAAATGGATTATTCTTTTAAGATGAAATGATGAGAAAACTATAAATAGCTTTAGTTCTTTATAAACTGATAGAGCAAAACTTTTAATTTATATTTCAATACTTAATTCCATCTTTCAACATCCAATAAAATATTGCATTACATTTCATTCCTCCAAAATATGAAGTCTCCAAAAATGCCAATACATTTTTTTCGGGCTCTTCTTTGGCCGGTTCATAATTAGTTTCTCCTTCATAAGGAAGCTCCTCGCAATTGTCGAAACGTCTCCTTTTCGATTTTGTTGATTGCCCATTTAAAATATGCAAATTTGATTCGAAAAACCAATAAGACAGACGGAAACGGAGAAAAACAAAAGCGAGGCGGACAAAGATGAAGCCATCAAAGTGGAGTTGCCAACGGATAGCACTTAAAAATGCCCAAAAGCAGTCGAAAATAATTTGTTAAACTTTATGGACAGTCGAAAACTTAATTAAAAACAATCCTTTTCGAGCGCACTTAATTAAAAACACTGGGTGTTAAGTTAATCAAGTATTTTTTTGTTGAATGAAAGACACAATTTTTCAGTTTTCATTGAGAAATCGTAAAAGATAAACAGATATGGTGAGGCACAAAAGATAAACAGACCATCAGTATGGGGGTTTTTTCTGTTTTTTATTTTTTATTTTGGGTCTAAAGAGGCCACACAAGAAGAAGAGGAGAACAAAGGCGGAGGCGGCGAAGCCAAAAGAAATGCGAGAAAAAAGTTTCCCAGGCCCTGAAAACAAAATGGAGCTCCACCAAAAAAAAATAAAAACGAGAAGAAAAATATAAAAAAAAGAGTACTGCGTAATACGGTTGCTCTGCTCTGCCACTGGTTTTTATGTTCCACCTCTCTCGCTTGCACACAAAACGGGTTAAGAAGCAGTTAAAAAGAGGGTAAGTGAGAGCGAGAAGGCCAGCAGGAGGGAGAGAGAGACAGACAGAGCCCTGCCCAAAGCCACGCCCACATCTATAAAAACATGCACAGGTATAAGTGAAAGAAAGTTACCTTTTAAATTAAACAGCAGCTAGAAAGAAAGAGAGCGAGAGAGAGAGTGCATAACGAAATTCAAAGAAATCGCAGAGATATTACTTTATTCAGTCACCAACACACCTTTCACTCATTAGCGCGCTTAACTTAATTGAAATGTTGACTTACTTAAGCTTAATTAACAGTCAGCTCAGGTAACGCCTTCAAAACCACTCAACTCAGGTAGCCCTCTCTCGCTCTCGCACTCTCCCTGGCTCTCAGGCCGCTCTTGAGCTCATTTCCACTGACCAATCAGCTGAAACACTCAAAACTCGTTCGTTCCCGTTAAAACAGTGCGACAGAAAGAGATGGCCAACCAAGAGAGGGCTGTAAAAAAAGAGGGTAACGAACAAAAAGAAAAAACACAAAAAGTTCAACCCATCAAGCTGAAGTTGTCGATCGTAACTTTGCAGTTGACTCTCGCGCACAGAAGCGTTCGGAAGTGAAATATATTTTATTAATAATATTACCCAACAGTTGCGGGCTAACAGTGCTACCAAATAAAAAGTTCATATACAAGTGATTTGGCGAAAAGCTGCAGGAATTTCGGGGCTTTTGCAATAGGTAAGTGACGCCATTTTGTGTTCTTCTTGGTGGCTTCCGTTAGAAGCGACGCCATTTTGTGGCTACTGTTTGTTCAGCTTCCGCACTTACGCCCAAGAACATAGGGAGTGTAAAAGAGATGGCTAGCGAACGTTGCGCATGAGCAGTAGCTTCGGCTACTGGTCTTCGTTTCGTCTCGTTTCTTTTCGTTTCTCTTCGGATGACTCACACACACACACACAGTGCCACCGAATTGAGTAACAGACAGGGACAGAGCGATGATCTCGCTTCCTCAACTTCCAAGCAGCGACGTCGGCAGCGACGACGGCAGAGGACGTCGGCAGAGGCGACTACTATTTCTTTCAGTTATTAGTAGCATTCATTCATTCAACTTTGTGCCGCTCGAGCGTGCGTATATAGTTCCCTCTCATCAGTATCAGTATCAGTAAAAGTAACAGTAACAGTATCAGTTCCTTCGCGAGTACCTTCAAAAAAGATACAAATCGATCCACGGTCGCAGTCACAAACATTCGATCGAAAGAAAATCATCTGAAAAGAAAACGGTCTACTACTCGATTTCGAACTCGAAGAACGCGTAATTCCAGTGTTTTCCCATTGGTTAAGGTAAGTCTTTCTTCCGCTCTTCTTCACCTCGTTCTTCTGCTCGTTCTTCCCCCTTCCACACTTGTTTCGCTACCAGTTTTACGCCGCTTTCATTGGACAACTGAAAACTGAGTAAAGAAAAAGAAGAAAAAACCTTACACGTAACACGGTTGCGTGTATCGCCCTCTCTTTCTGCCCGGGCCTCTCTTTTGGGGGCCGTTAAGTGTGCCAGAGGGAGAGAGGGCGTTGCGTCTAATATGGCGTGCGTGTGGCCAACGGAGCTTTTATCTCGCATCTGTGTGTGTGTGAGAAAGTGTCGCCATTTGCCAAAATGGCGGACGCTAAATTTGAACATTTCCCTATTGGATTTAAAAAAGGCTTCAACCTTATATCTTGACACAAATTCACAAATGGGGCTATCTACTTGATCTCAAAGTCTTAGATTTTAGCCACAACTCAAACATTTGCCTATTGGATTGCAAAGAAAGAAAAGGAAATATATATTTTATGATTTGAAAATGAAAATATTCATACGTTTCTCTTAAAAATTATAAAACTAAAATTTAAGATAACTTTTTAAAGCCCAAAAACAATGTTCAAATTACAAAAGATTATTGTATGCTACCAATTTAAATTTGGATTTAAATTTCGCAATTAGGTCTTATAATTAAAAACTAGCTACATTAATGAAAATGTCCTTAATTTTCAATAGATCAATTTTGTATGATAACTTTTTTGCCCCTATTTGTCATGCTTAAAAATTATCTATATTCGAATCTTGCTTATGATAAAAGCTACGTTTTTCTGAGACTTCCACTGGCTTTTTTTTCACATAAAAAACTTAAGGATTCCTTAAAAGCTACAAAAGCCGTCGGCATTTGTTCAGTTCGAACGAATGGAAGTTGAAAAAGTTGATGAGTCAGCATGAAGAAACTTCTTGTAGATTGGACAAAAGCCTAGTTTGTCGAAGGTTGATCGCAAGACGCACAAAACACAGCGAATCATCGCCAAGAATGTCCGACAGATCATCATCAGCCGTTTTGGTACAAGTTTTTAAGCTATGACTCACTGAGTTGAGTTTTTTTTTATTCGATTATGAAATACCAACGAGTACGGCTCAAGCTACCAACAGATGTTCCAAAAAGTTTGGTGAATGTCTTATATTTAGAAATACCAAGCGGGCTACACCTGTGCAAAAAGTCCAATGAATCTAAAGGGAAACTTTGGGAAATCAGAAGTTTTCCTATTTTCTACTCACAATTCACAAGTGTTTTGGTTAAGTTTTTCAGCAGTTTGCTTAAAATACTTTGCTTAGGATCTTCTAAACAGTAAGGAATACATTTTGGAATGTATTTACGAAGTCTTTTGGTTGTTAGTTTATAAGGAAAACTTAAAACATAAAAGATTTGTTTATATTATTTGTTTTTTAAAAGGGTTTTCTAAATAATTTCAATATTAATATATCTTCAATATAATTTTTGCTAAACGCTAAACAATCCATTTGAATAATTTATGTATTACTTTGGTTTCTGGTTTATTGGTTTGTGCATTGAGGAATACTGGAATTTGTACCGCTTTACAGGCGACCATTTCTTTTCCGTTGTTTTCACCTCCTGACTGTGTGACTGTCTGATCTTTGACCTCGTCTGGACCGCCCGTTGCGGTCCATCAATTAGCGTCTAATTAGCTAAGCGATTACGGTAAATGGGCTCAGCTGGCAGCTAATCTCCGTCGACTTTTGAGCAACTGTCATATCTTAACAGCTGAAGGTGAGAAGCGGCTAAAATCGCCCCGAAATTCCCAACCGATTTGAGATGGATCTAAAGATATTATACGTATATCCCATACCTCAATCTATTTGTATCTTTGTATCTTGTGGTGTGTGTTTGTGTTTGGGGTTAGCTAGCCTTTTGTTCGCGTTGAAGTGGCAGTGCCACATATCCTAATTGTTTCCACCGACTTATTGGTTTCGTTTGTCAGGACTCTGGGTGTTTTTTCCCGGGAATTCTGCGCCATTAGCACAATTAGATTCGTATCAAATGGACTTCGGTACCTTCGGTGCCTTTGTCTTGGCCAGCCTTATGTCCTTTTATTGTCATTTATTCTCGCTTCGGTTTTTTTTTACTTTTTCACTTTTTGGTTGTAATTTTTAATGGCACCTTGCCAACTCACTGTCCGCCTCCTACAAAAAAAAAAAAAAAATAAAATAAAGGATGGTGAAAGAAGTGTGGTAATCGCTTTTGACCATATCCCATCCTTCGACGTGTGTGTCACTGGTTTGAGCCCTTCTACTTCTTTTTTGGTTTGGTTTGGTTTGGTTTGGGCCCAGTTTTGAGCCTGTTATCGCCCATACCGCTACACATTTATCTCGGGGTGTTAAACTGTAACTCTCGACGCTCGAAGAGTTTCGTGGAAGTCGCCGACGCACTTACTCTGCACTTCTTTCGCCCAAGAAATCTCTGTTTGCCATTTTATTTCTCTTTCCCATCGCTGCAAATCTAATTTCACGCAGCATTAACGCCTTTCGCATGCCCTTCGCACGGCAACCAAAAGCCTTAAGTCCAGAGTCAGGATCATGCTGTGCCAAAGATCTCCCAGATCTTCACTTCTTCAAATCTCCTTCAAAACGGCATGTGTGTGAGTGTGTGTGTGTGTGTGTGTGTGTGTGTGTGTGTGCACAACACTAATTATTTTCAGTGCGGATTAATGGGATTATCTTTGCGTTGGACAACAGTTTATTATACAATATTTGGGCAGTTTTCCCTCCAGCGATGTGTGATCTGTGATCTGTGGGTGTTCGCTTTTCGCATAAGCGGATTGCCATGCGCAGTTGCCAAATACTAACAGTTGGATATCGCTTTGAATTCCGGATCGGAAAAGGTGCCAAGTAACGCCCGTTTGGCTTTAGCTTGATTTGGCACAGGTTCTGCGATGGTTCATAAAGATTGTTTGGCTTGGGTTTTCAACGGATTAAAAATATCCGCTTAGCAGATCCATAGATTGGGATTTTAATGCTTTAGGCTACTTCTTTGGTTTGCAAAAGTTAATACCTTTTAGTATTACGGCGTTTAGGTGATAAGATTGACTTTGTTTCGGCTTAGATGGGTTTAAAAGAAACAATTTTAAAGCAATATTTAGTGATTAGTATTCTCTTGTAAAACAATGTCAAAATTTGGCTTAAGAAATTCTTATATAAGTGGCTTTTGCTAAATTATAATAAATACAATATTAAATAAATATTGTTCTTTTGTAACTTTGTTGATATTTTTGGTATAGCATCATCATTGTTTTATATTTTACCTTTTATGAATGAATGCATAAAAAATTGGTACACAAGCTAGTTATGCATCTTTTGACCTTTTAACTATTGAACTATAATATTATTTTAAAACTTATAGTTATAATTAAACCCCAAGGATAGTCCTGCCATTTGCCATTGGAAACCTTTATTGCTTAAATGGTCCAACTCACTTAACCCTCCAAATTGATGGGCTCACTCAATTGTCAGCTCGAATTTCACCGCTCCCCAAAGGTTTGTCCACCACTTTTTACCCCTGGTCCCCTGTCATCTGAAGACTAAAGACGACACAGACAATTTCATCGTCATCCGACGCATCGCACATCGCAGCAAATGAGCAAATAGAGTGCTTAACCCCGGAGTGCAACCCGTGGCTAATGCTGCTCCACTTAGGCCCACGCTCCCAGGGACAAACTGAAGACTAGAGACCAAAGACAAACATCCACAGCCACAGCCACTTCCACGTCCAAATCCGAGTCCAAATCCAAAGCAAAGCATGGCCAAATGGCAAAGAGACCCGGACCCAAAGAATCCAAATCCGAATCCAAATCCGAATCCATATCGAATGGATGGCCTTATGCAGGCGCCCTGTGTCGCATGATTAACGGCGTTAAAATGCCAATGTGACGCCACATTGTGTACACAAATTAACATTGGAGGAGTCTCTTTGGGCCAGGCTTTCGACTTTCGGGCCGAGATCCCAGGCGAGTTCCCCATTCCAGACATGACCAATGCGATCAGCGATCAGCGTTCAGCGATCCAAGCCCAAACCTCTCCCACTGGTCAAAAATCGGGGTACCCAAATTAGAAATTATAGTCACAAGTTAGAAGAGCAAATAAATCAATTATAATTCTTTATTTCATTTCTAAACTATTACTTATTATAGTAGGGGAATTTTAAGGAGCAAGGATAATAAGGATAAAAATGGTTTTTATATTCCATCATTTAACCATTTTCATAATACTAAAACGTTTTAGATATTAAAAACAATGGTTTTTAATACAACATTGTTAGTTTTTAGGGGGTGTCATGCCATTATATATATAATAATTATATTCTTTTCAAACTTAACTGCCAAGATTTAAATAACCAAATGCTATAACTTTCAAAGGCCATTGCTTTAGTGACTAGCAATAATAGTTTTCTCAGAATACAGGCACTCCCATTTCTCGCAGTGCAGGTCTCTCGCGCGACTCAGTGTTATAATTTGAATATGTTTAGTGGGCATTAATGTTATAATGACAATAACTACGTACCGTCTGCGGCCGGTGCAACACCCGCTGTGACGTTTGCCTTTTGTTGTCAACGTTAGCTCCCCGATCTCCGATCCCCAAACCGAACCCGTTTCCATTCCCATTCCCATTCTCATTCCCATTCCGAATATGAATCTGAATCTGAATCCAAATCCCAGTCCGATTCCCATTGCCATTCCCATTCCCATTCCCATTACCAAAAGTGTTCCAGCTGCGAGCTGAAAGCACCATAACATATAAATAAATATCGAAATCGGGTCTTGCCGAGCCGCTTGTCGCTACCAGTCAGCGCTGGCTTTTGTTTCGCGCAGAAAAAAAAAATACCCAAGCGAATACCAGTAAATCTGGGAAATATATATCCCGAAAAGAAAAGACCCAAGGGAGGAAAAGAAAAAAAATTCAGAAATCCAGCGGCGCCGAAATGACAAAAATAAAATTACATAAAAAATAACAGTTGTTAACTACCGCGCTGGCAACGAAGATGGGGCATAAATTTCAATCGGCAACGCAAGGCGCCAATTAAAAATATACTTGTTACAGCGCCACCTTAATGAAGTGGCCAAAAACAGGGAGAATTTGGCAACTGTACTTGGTCATAACGCGGCGGGGGAGTTGCCAAATGTATTTAACCAGCTGCGAGATGACTCAGTTAATTTAGAAATGCAAACCGACCATGGGAACTTGGCTTTTTATGGCCGCATCTTTATGAATTTTGGTATAGGGAGTATTTTGGCTAAGGGAATTCCATTCACAAAGGTTTCATTAAAGTCGAAGCATTTATGCCTTTGTTATTCCAAATTTTGCTTACTTTACTTTGTAAAGAAATGATATTTAAATAGCATACCTAGTGCCTACCCCTTTAATTGAATAATTGTGTTTGCGGAAGTAAAGCGTAGTCCTCTTCCGTCAATGAACTCCACTAAAGTTTGTACTTAAGCACATATATCCAGAGACAACGGTGTCGTTGAAGACAAATTACTATAAGGCCTGCCGAAGGTTAGCAACTGTGAAAAAAAAAAAAAAAAACAGTTGTCTGGATGTCGGGGTGATTTGTAAATGTCAACACCGCGTCCGAGGTGCGGATTTGGTTGCTTTTAATGAGTCATTGCCGATTTCATGTTGCGTGATCTCGACAACTTGCTGTTGCCGCACATATATGCATGGAAATAATACCCATAATATGTATACAGCTGTGGTCAATGCAATGGCACTTGGGAATATCCATAAATTAGTAAAGTTGTTGGACAACAGAAGCCTAAACAAATATTTCAAGAAGAGAATAGGTGTTGTCAAGTAAGATTACTTTTAAAAATGATAGCTTAGCATCATTTCATTTTATATATAATAATTTATCCTCTAAAGTAATAATTGGTATTGATAAAATGTATATAAATCTAGTAATCCTTTTGGAATAAATTGCAAATGTTTAGATAAGTCAGAATATATTTAAAAAAATTGTGATTTAAATAAAACATTCTTTGATTCTTCAATTTAATGCCATTTTAATTTTTGGCATTGATTGAAACTAAAGAAATCAAGGAATCCTTTTAATTCGAATCTAAAATCTTTACCTTGCCCTTATTTTGATAAAAGTCGGAAAATATTTTAGAGTTTAAGCCTTAGGATGAAACATTCTTTGATTTTACAATTAATTTCTCAAAAGTTCCCTTATTTTAATTTATGGCATTGATTAAGTAATCCTTATTTACCTTGCTATTATTTTGACCGCAACTGTTTAGATACAAGTCGTGACATATAAATATATATATTTTGCTTGAAATTTATTAACCCATAAAAGTTGTCGCAGGCGTTGCTAACTTAACTTTATTTAAACTTTGCGTCTCTCTCTGTTTTAGGTGTTTGCCTTAAAGTGAGCCATAAACTAAAAACCGAAACCTAAAAGTCGGCGGAGAGGAAAAAACTAAATAACGCCCACCGCAAAAAAACACCACCTACTGGTTACCCGTGGAAAAAGCTAAAAAAAAAAAAGGGGAGTAAAGGTGAAATCACAGAGCGGCGAAACGAGCCAAAAAAAAAAGAAAGAAAAAGAAAAATAGAAAAGATAGATAAAGCCGGAAGCGACGTTGCCGCTTTTCACCGACGACCAATCCAAGCCGAAAAGCAGCAGCAATTAACCGACGGGTGTTATCTGGCAGATAGCGATTAGAGGAACTCAACCTGGTGGAAATAAACCCCCATTGAGTGAAAACGCACACCCCCCCACCCCCCTCCACCAATTTGAGCCGACCAAAAAGAGCGCCATAGAGAGGGCAGCGAAGAGCGGGAGTGTAGCCCACGGAAATCACCATTTGTCGAGAGCGGGAGTACTGAGTTTGGAGAGCGCCGAGAATCGTACCTCGTACTGCCACTGCCACTAAAAAAAAAGCACTCAACACTCAACAATCAACACCGAACACAAAACACTCAACTGCCAAGCAGAAGTACACATATCGCCTGTCAAAATGTTTGCTGTAATGCGAATCGACAACGATGACTGCCGGTCCGATTTCCGCCGCAAGATGCGTCCGAAGTGCGAGTTCATTTGCAAGTACTGCCAGCGGCGATTCACCAAGCCGTACAACCTGATGATCCACGAGCGCACCCACAAGTCCCCCGAGATCACCTACTCGTGCGAGGTGTGCGGCAAGTACTTCAAGCAGCGCGACAACCTGCGCCAGCACAGGTAAGCCAAATCCCAAATATCCTAAATATCCCAAAAATCCCACATTCACATCCCAAAATCTAAAGTCCAACAAAGTCGCCATCACCCCCATTAAGTCTGCAGCACAAGAATTTTCACATTTGGTGTAGATATTCCCGTTTTTATACTGGTTTATTTGATGAGTTTTTATTTTTACTTACACTTATTCTTACTAAGTACAAAGAAATAGGTCAAATTAAATTGAGCTTATTTGAAATAATTTCAAAAGGTCTATTTTCATATTCTTATACTTTTTTGTAAGCTGCATTACTTCATATTTGTTCTCCAAAGCATTGCGCAACATATATTTTCCCTGAAATAAATAAAATAAAATTTCTAAAGTAACATTTGCATATGAGCTTAGCCGTTTGAATTTTTCTGACATAAAAACCATTTTCTAAATCTTGTCAAATAATCAAACATAAAAAAAAAGGTTTCTCTATGAATAAATTTATGGGTCAAATCAATTATATTTCTCTCCACTATAAAAGCAACAGGATAATATTATATTTGTAATTAAACACATATCAAAGAATAAATTTAAATGTAATGTTACTTTTCATTGGTGTTGGTTATAGAAAATAAAATGCGAATTATAAAAATCCCCTTTCAAGAGATTTCTTCTTATTAAGTATTTAAAAACATACCTCATACATATATATACATATAGTAAGCTGGGGAAAAATATATTCCCCTTAGTGTATGAATTTGAATTTATAATAGTAGCTTATGCATATTTTAATGAATGTTGAGCAATAGCAGGAAAATTAAGTTATAAATTCCTTATGTAAATAGTATCTTAATTTGTAATCTGTCATATTAATTCGATTTGTTAGTAATCAATTACAGCTGAATATAAAATTTAGAGTTCGTTAGGGGAAAAGTACAATTTTATGTAAATAAACTCGTGATAAACTCATAACAAATACTAATGCCAAATCTATTATCTGTAAATTCGGTAAATTAGTACCAACTTATCCAAAAAAGCTAGGATAACCACCGAATTTTCCGAATCAAAAGCTTTGTTTGATTGATAAAAAGCTCAATCGCACACAATCAGCACACTCGCATATACACAATCATCTAACCAACCATAAAACAACCAAAATTATATTTTATTTGGGGCAGTTAGCAACGCTTTGTTAAGATTACCAAATATTATTATAATTTTTTTCTACCACATCACGAATTATTCTCTATTTTTCTCTGTTTTCTCTCTCTTCTATTTGTAGATGTAGTCAGTGTGTTTGGCGATAAGCTAAAATACCATATAAACATATATATAAATATATATAAAAACCACACACAGAGCAATATATAAAGTAAAACCGATATCTAAGCACCGCAGCACCAACAACAGCACGCAATATCACAGCTATATCTTACACACACATAAAATGAATGAATGGGATCTGATGAGGCAACTGCAACAACACACCCCGCCTACTTCTTCATGCACCACTCTTTAAATATATACATATATATATATATATATACAAATATTAAAAATCTGCAACACCGGCAACTGCAATATTGCTTAAACTACTAGATGCAATCTACAGCCACGACAAGCGATTATAGTGAATGGAATGCTAAGTTCAGGTGTTGGTTTTCAATCTATTCGGTTATCTGGTCTATACAATGCACACTTGCCACGCCCCCCATCAGCAGCAGAACAGCAACAAAAAGATATCCAAATGTTGCGCAGGCGCAGCACAACAGCAACAGTTGCAGCCGTTGCAACAAACATTGCAACAGCAGCCACCATATTTTCAATAATATTTTCAGAAATCTACACATGGACACTTGTGGGCGTGGCTGCTTCGGAAAATGATGAACATGCAACCCCAAAACCACCAGCAACTTGCAACACGCACCATCGAAGAGGCTGCAACATCCTAAATTGCAGTGAATTTCAAAGTTGCCGATAGAAGAAAATAAAGTGCAACACCTAAAATGGGAACAATAGCAACAGCAAAATGGTGAAATTTCCTTTTCAACAGCCACACAAGCCATGCAATATCCAGAAAAGCTTCTACCTGCAATAATTACAATAAATTCCTTTAAAAATCAGCATTCCCGCCAGCAACAACCCACCAGCAACAACAGAACATCAATTGACATCCCAGAAGAGCTCAGTAAAACAGCTAACAAAAACCACATGCAACAAAACAGCAACATGTTGCTGCTGACTTCCTCACGTGAGTGTTGCTCGTGTTGCCGGTGAAAGTGCAATTAAGCTAAAGCTTCTTGTGCTTTTTAATATATGCAGGCAACAACAGCAACACACAACAGAGCAACACACCAGCAACTGCAACATCCACATGCAACCACAATCAGCTGCAATTATCTTGCCTTAAACAATATTAAAGATTTACATACATTCTACACCCACACTCTCGCTATATTTTTATGAATAATAAATAATATAAATAATAATATTAAAAATGCATAAAATCAAAAAACAGACACCCACACACACGCATACATCATAAGTATTTGTATTTTAAAAAATCGAAAGAAAAAACACGTTGAAAATGTATTACATAAAATTAATAATAATTAATAATAATAATAATGAAAACAATTATTAAATAAATATTTACTATATGCGATTGTTTTGTTTAAGTTTAAATTTTAAATAAATAAAACGAAAAGAAAAGAAAAGAAAAAGCAAAAAATTGTGCGCAAAATCAACGGAAAATAATGAGAAAATTGTTTTTTGTTTTTGTTTCCTTCTTTTAAGTGCCCGGCAATAAGATTGTAAATGTTTTTCCGCTATTTATAATAAAAAAATTATTAATAATGCCATCCTCCCTCTGGACATTTTCTGTTTTATTTTCCCCGAGTAATCAGCTTAAACGATAAACAGCAATGTATTAATAAACCTAGATTTAACGGCGAAACAATAAGTAATTAAATAAACATATTTATACAATTAAAAGAAAATTCAACCAGAAAAATCCAATTAAATGTTTTATTTTTTGAATGGAAAGAGGGTAAGTTAAGGAAATTTAATTGGTCTGTTCTTCAGGACGGTTGCAACTATTGTAAGTATTTTTCAGAGCATTACTGATAAATTAAAAAAGAGTTGAATAAAAATTATGAACAATAGTTTAATAAGATGATAATTCTTCGTCTACAAAATAATGTAAGTGACTAGGTGTTTCACATCGATTCATTCTTACTAAAAACCACTTGAAGCACATATTTATTTATGCAAATAGGTGTTTAGGTAATAGTCTTAATTATTTCTAACTGCTAAATT